>NC_135423.1:922500-2122500 GCF_051991245.1 Festucalex cinctus
TAAGCAATTAATCCGTTGATTACTATTATTTTTTGCTTAATTGATGAATAGGGAAGAAAATATTTTTTTTAGTTCCATCACTTTATTGAATGAATCTGTGGGTGCCAAACTGCACGTACGTGTGCATCCACTGTTTTGAAAAATAAACACGTTACTATAATGATACAAAACGTATTACATAATTAAATAGAAAGGGGATGGATTCAATTCGATGATTTCTTGGCGTGCCACTAGAGGGAGCCCACACAACACCAGTCGTATTCGTAATGCACTTTTGAGAATCACCACTTTATTATGTTTACGTTACTGTCCCCCAAAATTAAACAAGATAATAATCGACCGGCAAGTTAACGATTGGCACCCGCGCCAACCTGGATTTCCTTTTTTTGCACGTTTCTCACCTCGACTCACTCTCTGCTTGGCTCCCGAAAGGATTCCGGGCGTGTCGATGATGCTGATGCTCTCCAGTACCTGATTGGACATCTGGGCGCACTGGAACCTGCGACACAAAGATGGACGGCCATCAGCTCGGGGGTGGGCGGGGCCAAAAATGCCGCTTGCGAGCGATTTGAGTTCCGAAATAGGGATTCAAACTGAGCCGTCCTCGAATTATGTGTCTTGAGATGTGCGCTGAATTGTTTTTGAATGGACGATACACATGCTGACTTTTTTATCGTTATCGTTCTTATTTGTGAGCTCATCTCGGATATGAACGCACGTGTCCGTTTGCAAACGTGCGTTGTGGCCCAGCTCAAACCACTGGAATGGAAAAAAAAAAACCCCAAAAAAACCCGTCTGCTCCATTGTGTCAGCGAGCGAGCGGTCGTTTGCTTCGCACTTCCTGAATGGAAAACGGGCCGTCCCCGCTGCCAGAATCAAACAATAAGGCTCGCTAACGACGACACTTCCTGCGGCTTAACGAGCGCCCCGCTTCCCGACCCTCGCCCGCCCGGACGGGAAGACAAAACAAAAGAGCGACGTCGGAGTCGCGGGATTTCTCCGACCGACGGACGGACGGACGGACGGACGGACGACCTCCAGCGATTGTTTTCGCGTCTTAATGGACGTTAACGCTGCTTAGCTTCGATCGCATCAGCAAAGCGATCGTCTTCGCTTGAGTGCATCATTGCTTTTATATGCTGATATTAATGAACAGTGATTAACTTCATTTTACAGATGTAAGGATGAAGTTAAGAATTATAAAAAAAAATGGACGTGTGAGGCTCATGTACGACAGCAGGGACGTAACGATAAGCACGATATCGTGACATCGTGATATTAAAACTGGGGCAATATATCGTCGGCATCAAGTCACGATATTAAAAGCAGCACATCTGTTCAAAATGTCGGGTTGATTTCCATTTGTGCAGTTCTAGCGCCCTCTGGTGGCTCGTTTTTTGTTTTTTTTTGGAAAAAATGTTTTTCTGACTATATTTTTGGGAGTTTTGTTTTTTGAGTCATATTTTTTTCTGTCATAAAAAATAGTAATATTTGAGTAATATTTTTTTCTGTTTTTCTGAATATTGTTTTTTCTTTCTGTTTTTTGCAATATTTGTTTTTTGGAATATTATTTTTTCTGTTTTTTTTCTTTTCTTTTAAATAATGTTTTTCCCCCTGTTTTTCGGAGTAATAGTTTTTTTCCTGTTTTTCGGAATCATTTTTTTCTGTTTTTAAAAAAAAAAAAAATTTTTAGGACAGAAAAAAAATATTCAGAAAAAAAAAATTACTCAATAAAACAAAGCTCCCAAAAACATGCAGTCAGAAAAACAGGAGATTTTTTTTTTTCAAGTGAATGCAATATGCTTCCGTAGAATGTAAATAAGAAATTTTTTTTTTTTTTTTTTTTCTTCAATGAACTACATGAGGCAAATCTTTTTGGTTTGTGATTGTCTTTACATCTCAAAGAGGCTTGAAGTTGTCTGTAGGCACGAATGTGCGTGTGAATGATGATTTTTTGTTTTGTTTTCAATATGTGCCCTATGATTGGCCAGCAGCCAATTGAGTCTTAAAATATGACTTGAAAAAAAATGTGCTAATTGTACAATTGAGTGCAAGAAATGAAACGTTTTACAATGTTGAGACGAACGAGCGTGTCACTTTCTTGCCAGAGACAGGAAGTCACAGACAAACACGAAAGTGCGACTCGCGGGATTGGGATTTCTTCGCCTGCTTTCCTGTGACGTCAGCGGAGCGGAAAAAAAAAAAAAAAAAAAAGCCGGAGGAATTCTGCCTGTGATTCTGCGAGCTTCAAAAGTCCGTGACCGGGTTTGTTTGTCTTGCCGCCTCCCCTCACTCGCTTGACGACCTTCTGACCTCCGTCTCTCATCTTCAGTTAACATGACAAAAGTTACATTTAAGGTTCCTGTGATTAATTTCACAAAAAACAAAAAAAACATGACAAGTTTGATTATAAGGTGACATGTTTCAGATTGTAAATGTGAAACGGTTAAATGACATGTAAGAGTTTTGTTTACTCAGAGAACGTTTCAGCTTTTGACGCCCGGAAGAACGTATGATGTCATGAGGATAATAAAGTTGCCATGACACTTCTCTTCCGCGCTTTCATCAATAACGTTCCCTTTCTCCTCTTTTCCGCAAATAAGGCAAGGGGGGATATTTTGGCATTCGGCAGCAGCTGACCTGTTGAGGAAGGTGTTCCCGAAGGGGTTGAGCTTCCGGAAGGGCTTGTTGGGGTCCACGATGAGGGCGTTGCCGGGAATGACGCTCTCCACGTCGCCGTGCATGATGGCGGTGAAGCAGTCGGTGGTGGGTTCGGGTCCCACGCGGCTGCCGGGGATCTCCTGCTCCAGCAGGTACCTGTCAATCAATCACAGCTGGGTGATGTCCCGCCTCCAAGGCAATGCCAACGCTTCCAAGTGGTTTTTTTTTTTTTTCATGAATCATATTACAACCTGAGACAAAGTTAATGACACTTGAACATTCTCCCCTGACTGCGCATTTATTTTTTTATGTATCGTTCAAAATGATGCCCCGACCAACTAATCGACCCGCTGATTTAATCAGCAGATATGAACTCTTTTAAAACTGGCAAAAAAAATGATCAATTTTTGCATATTTATTTTATTTTATTTTATTTTTTTATATTGATAATATGTAAATATCATTTTTTGCACATTTATTTTCTTTTTCTTTTTTATATTGATTATGTAAATATCAATTTTGGCATATTTATTTTCTTTTTTATATTGATATGTAAATATCAATTTTTGCATATTTTATTTTATTTTTATATTGATAATATGTAAATATCAATTTTGGCATATTTATTTTCTTTTTCTTTTTTATATTGATATGTAAATATCAATTTTGGCATATTTATTTTCTTTTTCTTTTTTATATTGATATGTAAATATCAATTTTGGCATATTTATTTTCTTTTTATTTTTTATATTGATATGTAAATATCAATTTTTGCATATGTTATTTTATTTTTATATTGATAATATGTAAATATAAATTTTGGTATATTTATTTTCTTTTTCTTTTTTATATTGATATGTAAATATCAATTTTTGCATATTTATTTTATTTTCCTTTTTTATATTGATAATATGTAAATATACATTTTGAATATTTATTTTATTTTAGTTTTTTAGATTGATAATATGTAAATATACATATTTGCATATTTATTTTCTTTTTTATATTGCTAATATGTAAATATACATTTTTGCATATTTATTTTATTTTATTATTTTGATATGTAAATATCATTTTTTTGCATGTTTATTTTATTTTAGTTTTTTATATTGATAATATGTAAATATCATTTTTTGCACATTTATTTTATTTTAGATTTTTATATTGATAATGTGTAAATATAAATTTTTTCATATTTATTTTATTATTTTGATATGTAAATATCAATTTTTGCACATTTATTTTATTTTAGTTTTTTATATTGATAATATGTAAATATGATCAAAATAAAGAAATATCAAGTCCCAAAAATAGTGTTTTCCCCTCCCCTGCTGTAATTGAAAAACTGACGAAGGCGCAACGTGAACGTTTTTTGCCGGCCGGCCGACTGACTTGATGAAGGTGGTCTTGCCGGTGGAGTACTGGCCCACCACCAGCACCATCGGCTTGTTGTCGAAGTCGGCGTCCTCCAGGCTGAGCGAGTGGAAGTCGTGGAAGCCGTAATACTGCTCCAGCGGCAGCAGCTTCTTGCGGTACAGCGACTTGAGACCCTCCGTCACCGTGCGGATCACCTCCGGCGCCTTCTTCACGTTCTTACGCCCCCAGCGCGACATCTCCAACGGCTCTAAAAGGGATCAGCAGCCATCAGCGGCAGCAATTTCATACATATTCTTGCCATTCAAAAAAAAAAAAGGAATGAAGCCAAAGAAAAAGCTGTCAGAATGTTAGCGCCAGTGTATATGTATTTATTTGTCATTTTTTAAATGATAGTACATCTTTTGTTCTCGAAAAAATGTCAATGTTTTTGCATGTCAAGCTTGAGCCATCAATTGGTTTTGTTATTCATTCGCATCTTTTTCATCTTTTTCCACTCGCACGACAAGTTCACGTTTTCACGTTTTCACCGAGTGACACGAGGAGCTTCTTGGATGCTGCATTTCCTCGGAAGGGAGGAAAAAAAAAGAAAAAAGCTTCAGATGTTTCCTGCATTTGTGTGCGAAAGCTGCACCGTCGTCCTTGAGGCGTCAGGCCAAAAAAAAAGAAAAAAAAAATTTCTCGTTTGAAGTTGAGCAATAATCCACAATGGCAACACGAGGACGAGATAAATGCACGCATTTGTCACCACTGTTTAGTTTACATTTATTGCACTATAATTGTGAATGTTACAAGGTTAAAAAAAAAACATTATAAAAAATGTTTAATTCATATTTATTACAATATTTTTTATTTTAAATTGTAGATACTGTAAATTGGAATGTTATAAACATATATTATATTTTTTCTATTTATTTGATATTAAAACTCCCAAAAACGTATAAATATGTTTTTTTTTAATGTTTTAAGCGTCCCAAAGACGTTTTTATACGTTTTTTTTTAAATGCTAGACTAGAGCATACAGAAGGCTTTGATGCAGCCTCTCAAATGCAAAGAACGTTTGAAGAAATGGTAGTTATTACACAAGCGGCCAGCAGGTGGCAGCAGAGCAAAGGAGATCAACCAGGGCCATGTTGCAACAACTTCTTTTCCCCACTGTTTTAAACAGATTTGGGAAAAAGGATGAAACTTAGCTATATTCTAATGCGAATTGCTGCAAAACGGAAACAGATAGAAACATACTTTTTTTCCTGATGAAAGAAGAGACTTTCATCTTTCTTTTGATAGGTTCCATGTTTTGATAACAATAGAACACAATATTCTTTGGGCCTAGCAAAATCAGTCCAAATCCAGTTGCTTCTGTAAAAACATCTGGGAGCAAACGAGTTGCGATTTGAAAACCTACGATGGCGCTTCAGATTCAGGTGGATGCCGAGAGGGGCAACGCCCAGTTGCCCCCCCTCAGCATGGAACTGGCCACTGTAACACCAAGCAGAGATTTTCTTTCCTTGAACCTACAGCAGGCTGTAATATGTGAAGTGGCCCGCAATCAACCACTCCTTCCATTGTTGTGGATGTGTCCCACAGTGGGAAAAAAAAAAAAGTTTGGCCACGACTGCAATCCGTAAAGACGAAAGACCATCCCAGTTTGTTTCCGCCTGAAGCAGGCAGCTGCTTATTAAGGAGTGCTGCACCTCGAGTTCAGATGTGGAATTTTTTTTTTCTTTTTGGAGCCCTCCACGAGGCTGCCTAACGTTGTCAGTGCATGCCTGGAAAAAGCTGGCGCTCCAAGCTGGAAGACTTTCAAACCCAGCCCATGCTCAGGCCGCACTTCATGACTTCAGTGCAGTCGTGAGTAACAGATTCCTTTTCATCATCCCCTCCTGCTTCTCTTTTTTTCTTTCTTTTTTTTTTTTTTGCCTCACAAGCGTCCACTGTGTTCACGTAAATGGAACAAAAATAATAATAATAAAAAAAAAAAGTTCCATTTGGGAATCCTGATTTGGAGTGAAAAGGTGTGAAAAGTGGAGTTGAAGGCGGCGTGTCCATTTTTGGAGTCATTAGTGAGTGGGGGAGAGAGAAAAAAAGAAAAAAAAAAAGAAAAAAAAAAGAAAACAGCACAATCCTGACATGTCACAAGATCCGTGCAGAAAAATGAAGTTGGTGTTGAAATGGCGAAGGCAACAACAGGAGGCTTGTGGGAATGTTTTAAGGCTGGGGAATTCACTAGCACATAAAAAAAAAACCCAAAAAAAACTTTTCCACTGTAAACTAGTGCAGCATTTTAGACTTTTTTTTTTTTTGTGTACAGTATGTCTTCGATGTACTTTTGGTGACAGCACGAAAGCTGTGGTAGTCGAAACCTGATAACACCAATTACAACTGTAAATATTGCACCCATACAAAAATCTAAAAACAATTCTAGAAGACGAAATGCATAATGTCTTGCGGGTAATGTTAAACATATTTTGAATTGTACTTAACAAATATGCTGCATTGGACCAAACTAAACTTCATTGTAACTATGCACAGACTGAACATGAACAACTGCACTTAAATATCGGAAATTAAAAAATAAAATAAAAATAGGGTTACGTTAATCTACAAACATGATACATTTGAGCAATTCTTTTGCATACCATTAGAGGGAGCCCACGTAGCAATCACAAACCAAAATCCGCTAAGAAATATATTTTTATATATATTTTTTCTTTTAAAGAAAATGACCGCGAATGCTTGACATGTTTACGTCCAGTGACTGAAAACCTTTTTCCACTTCCGTACGCAACAAAACCTAACCAAGTATTATTAACGCACTTCAAAGAAACACAAAACGTTTGTAAAAGTCACTTTCGACACTAATTGTGTTATGTTTGGCTAACTTTTAAAGCTTTATACGCACATTTAGATAAAAAAATAAAAATAAAAACACACACAGTAAGGAATTCAAAGTATTATACAAATACTTGACAAGACAGTAAAGTACTTACATGGAGAGGTGGACCCCTGGTTAGAATGTAAAAAGGTGGAGGTAAAAGGTTGAGTCTTTTCCTTGCTTCTGCTGCGACGTTTGATGTCGTTCTCAGCTTCTTCTTTTTTTTTTTTTCCTCCTCCTTCCCAGCCCTCTTCCTCACTCCTACTTGGATGCTCCTCCTCCTCCTCCTCCTCCTCCTCCTCCCGTTTACGGCATGTGAGCGGGGATGCCTGGCAACACTGTGGGCAGCTCAAAACACTCCAGAGAAGGAAGAAGAGGGAGGGAGGGGCCGTGAATCAAACATTTGGGCGGGGCGGCATTTTTTTTTTTTTTTTTTTTTTTTTAATCTTTTTATGAAATTACACACGAAGACTTCACATGACGTCTTTGCTACTTGTGATAAAGTCCGTAGTCTATCCAAACAGACACACACAAATTAAAAACTGTTTTAAAAATGTGAGCATAAAATCTTAGTTTCATAGTTTGACTGTACATGCATTTTTATGACGTTTGGTTCATGAACCAAGAATTTAAAATAAAATGAAGTCGTTGCATCCATTAGTATTTTTGTGTGAAAATATGTTCAAATAATATGCTTGAAATTTTTTTTTTTTTTAAGAAAAAAAAGACCACCCAAAAAATACGATTTAAAAAAAAAAAAAAAAAAAAAAACACTTTCTAGAAAATAACCTTTTCCAGACACCACTTTTCACATAAAAAAAATGTCATAACAACAACAAAAGTTCAAGGGTCAAGCAAAAGCTTGACCTTTGAACTTTTCTAAACTGACTGCGGATTATTTTTTTCTTAAGACTTAAAATGTAAATTAAAACTTTTTTCTTGAAATTACTTTTTTTCCCACCCAAAAACACATTTTCTAAAAAAAAAAACAACCCCTTTTGTATTAAAAAATCTTATTCATAATTTACTATTTATTAAATACTGAAATAAAAGAGTTTAAAAAAAGAAATCATGAAAAAAAAATTACCTTATGAAAAAGAAGGGAAAATATGTCCTTCCTGTTAGAAAAAATAAAATTTCCTAAAATCTCCTAAAGAAAATAAATAATAAAAAAAAATGACGTTTTATTTAAAATGAAAGTTTCCATTAAGATAGCGTTTTTAAAAAATTTCAATTAACATTACTTGGTGTAATTTTATGCTCAAAAATGCATTTTAAAAAGTTCCTTAAAATATTGCATGTACAGGAAATAAAGTTTTGCGTTTGCCAGCGGAACGCCTCATCTAATATTTCCATTCCGTTTCCATGGAGAAAACAATTTGTTCCATCTTGAATTGATGATCGCACATTTAATGTCTCCAAAAATGAGGACGTGATTCATAAAAGAAGCAAGGTTTAATTTACAGTTTTACTAAATGTACATTTCTTTTTAAAAAGTATCCTTATACACAATAAATACAATACAAAATTAATCTGTAATACTATACTTCAAATTCTCTTGCGGTCTTTTTTTTTTTTTGTACATTATTATTGTTCCTTTTTGTCTCTCACTCTTTTTTTTGTCGCCGTTTGTGCTGTGTTTCTGTTGGAATTGTCCACTGGGCTTCCATTAAAAAACAAACAAAAACACACACAAGGAAGAAAGGAGGAGAACAGAGATGAAGGTTTCAGGATGACCCTGTGCTGCCCCCTGCTGACTAAAATGAATCAAGGCCTTGTGAGCTTGAAGGTCAAACAAGGTCAGAAAAAAAAAAAAAAAAAGTTTTCACGTTGCTCTGCTGTGTTGGACTTGAAACTTTTTTTTTTTTTTTTGGACAAGTATGTCATCATCACCCAATCGAATGCATTGCATGATTTCAAATTGGTTTTATGACTGAAGCCCGCAAAATATTCGGGTTATTGGGTGAAATTCCAGCATGAACCTAAATGCACTCCATTTGACCTTATGTAACCTTTGGAACGCACACGTCCAACTGTTCAATGTTTGCTCACAACCTGCAACCCTACAAACAAGCAGCTGAGTGAAAATATTCAATAGCTCAAATACCGATGATTCATTTTCCAATCATGTCCATTTTTTTTTTATTTTTATGCCTTTCTGCAACTCTTCCAGTTGCACTGGAAATTGCTGGTGGCACTCCAAGGTCAAAGGTGACTTCCTGTTTGATGGCTTGTTAACGTTAATCAATTGCAATGAGGTCATGTTGGTGTAAAATAAAAATTAACCACATCATTTCCATAACTTCGCTTTTTTCTTTTTTACATTTATGGGATGAAACTGAATGCAAGCATCCCAAAATGAAGGAAAAAACCCCCAACAAAAAACCCGAGGTAAATGTTTTTCAAAGGGCAACAACTAAAATTAACTTGTTAGCAATTGCAAATTACAAATTACAAATTTTATACCCGTTCTAAATGTTCAATTCTATTTTTCTGGGTTTTTAACACGCTTGTTAAAGAACATAAAAGTGGAACAATACAGGACCGTCTCAGAAAATGAGAATCTTGTGATAAAGTCCATTATTTTCTGTAATCCAATAAAATAAGCAAAAATGTCAAATTCTGGATTTATTACAAATCAACTGAAATATTGCAAGCCTTTTATTGTTTTAATATTGCTGATTATGGCTTTTTTTATTATTTTTTATTTGACTTGGTCTGAGGAAATATTCTAATATTTTGAGATAGGATATTTGAGTTTTCTTAAGCTGTAAGCCATAATCAGCAATATTAAAATAATAAAAGGCTTGCAATAATTCAGTTGATTTGTAATGAATCCAGAATGTATGGCATTTTTGCTTATTTAATTGCATTACACAAAATAATGGACTTTTTTTTTTTACAATATTCAAATTTTCTGAGACAGTCCTGTATGTACACCTAAAACGAATACCGTTTTATCATGTACTTTGATTGATACGGTAATTTTATAGTAATACATATTTATCTGAACTGTAAAGTACTGAGTCAAATTTGTGTTGGGGTCAACTTTAATTTTATGCCACTAGATGGCATTGGCAATTCATGTTGGATGCTGGTGACAAAAAAAAAAGAGCAAATAAGATCACGAAGCAACTTGTTGGACTTGTAAATTACGAGTCCCCACAAATATATTAGCCGGTACTCTCGATTATATTCATGACTGTATTGCTCAAATGTGACTCCTTTGCACAACGCTGAATACCTTTTATTTTGTTATTAATTGATTCGGATGCGTATTGTCATTACTAGCGACGGAGCTTTTCCTGCAAACGAGCCGGGAAATAACGCAGGTGATGTTCAACGAGCTCTCTTCCGCACTTGCTGAATAAAACGCGTCTCGCGTTGAAAGAGCAAAGTGACTCGGCGCCACTCCAAGTGACTAACGACTAACCTGCAGCCGAGCAAGTGCGTACGTGAAAGAGATGGTGGTGCTTCACCATCCAAATCTTGGATAATGGCTGCAGTGCAGTGCGTTTCGAGACTGGAATCTCACAATGTTGACCGTTTGCCAAATAAGGGGCATGTGTTAATCGCTGTTGGAAAGAAAAAAAAAAAAAAAAAAAAAGAGGGAAAGTTCATTTGTTATTACAGTGCTTAGTTTGAAACCCTTATATATACTGTAATATATACTATGGAAGCCCATTCCCACCAGTTTTTTTGCGGCAAGCTCAAAGCTTTCCATTGGATTCAATTGGGGAATCAAATTTAATAGATTAAAATCAACTTTTAGATTCTCATCGAGTGCAACGAGGTCTTCATGTTTGTAAACTGTTTCAAAATTTGCTTGTCGTTTCAAACTTTTTCATTGGAGGATTCGGATGGTGTTTATATATAACTCCCCACTGACGGAAACGGGCCACTGACAATGAGAGGGAAAAAAATGAATAAATGGGGGAAAAAAAAAAAAAAAAAAAAACCTTTTTCACTGGTGGATTCTGACGATGTTTAAAAAAAACAAAAATAAAAAAAATCCCCCATTAGTGGAAACGGGCCTCTGACAATAAGAGGGGGGAGAGAAAGAGAAAGAAGAAGAAGAAGAAAAACCTTCTCACTGGCGGATTCTGCCGGAGTTTAGAGAGAGAAAAAAAAATTCCCCCACTGGTGGAAACGGGCCTCTAACAATGAGAGTGGAAAAAAAAACAAAAAAACTTTTTTCTTTTTTCCCACTGGCAGGAATGGGCTTCCATAATATACATACCCACATTTTTTTCCCCTCTGTGAAATTTCCAGTCAAACATTATGCCGTGAGAGTTTTTGTCATAAAATATGCGCCTTGGCTCAATCTAAGTTGGGAAAGCTTGGTTTGGAAACATTGTGATAAAAAAAAGAAAAAAAAAAGAACATGTTGCCATGATCGCACGACAACACAAGTAGAAGCCCGGACAGGACAAGACAACAAAAACTTGACTAGAGAATCCGGCGGACAAACTTGGCAGACTCGTCAAGACTCCCTCCCGAGTCTCTCGAGCGCCCCCCTCCCCTCGACAGTCCACGCGGGGCCAAGGGGGCGGGGGGGCCGTTATCTGCTCTGAGTCTGCGGCACCAGGCTGCCGTTGTGTCCGCGGCCGGCGACCTGAGGGTGCTGGGCCGAGGCGGGCGAGGCGGAGGAGGACGACGACGGGGGCCCCGAGGGTCTGTGCGGGGGGGCCGAGCGTAAATGCGTCCGGCCGTTGCCCCCCTTGTGTTGGTGGTGCCCCCGCAGCGCCGGCTCCTGCTGCAGGTTGAGGATGCTGTCGATGGCGCACTGCAAATGCTCGTTGAGGGAGTCGTCGGGCGGGCTGCCGCTGGAGAAGCTGGCGTTGTCGGGCGAGTCCGACTTGCAGCGCTTGGCGGGGACCGAGGGGAAGTCCGTCGGAGGGGGACCCGGCGCGTGCTGGTCCATCCGAAAAGTCCCCGCTTGCCTCGGTTTGGTTTTCCCGCTCGCCCGCTTAAATTTCGGGAAGTCGGCGTCCGGCTCGGCGCGCTCCTCCCCCTTCGCCCCCTTGACGGCGTGGTTGAACACGTCGTCCACGCGGTCCAAGCCCGGGCCGGGGTCCCGGCCTCGCTTCTCCAGCTTCACGCTGGCTATGACGGTCCTCTCGTGCGAGGGGGCGGAGTAGGGCGCCGAGTCGTCGTCCCCGCCGCCGCCGGGGACGCCCGGCCGGACCCGGGGGCTAACGTTCTCCCGGTACGTTTTTCTGAGGGGGAGGCGGCAGGTGGTCTGCGAGGGCGCCGGGGCGGCGGAGGCCGGGTTGTGGTGCTCCAGGCCGCCGTTCATTTGCGGCGAGCCCTGCGAGGGGGTGGACTGAGCGGTCGTCGCGGTGACCGACACGGGCGACTGGGTCCGGATGACCCCGGCGGGCGCGGGGGCGGACGAGGGCTGAGAGTTGGGGGTGTTGGGCTGAGAAGTGTGCACGGGGTCTAAGGCCGTGTTGTGGACCACCTTGCCGAAGCCCGTTTGGTCCTGCTTGATCTTCAGCTTCAAGCCGATCCTCCGCCGAGCCTCGTAGGTTTTAATGGGCGGCTTGCTCGCCCTCTGCGGGAGGGCGTCGTCGTCGTCGTCGTCCCTTTTAGAGTTGGAAGACGAAGAGGAGGAGAAGAGCGATGACGCCGCGGGGGTGCGCGGTAAAAAGGGGCTCTGGCCGCTCGGTTCGGATCCCCCGGGAGGGGCGGGGCAGCTACTGGACCACGACACCGAGGCCCCGCCGCCGCCCTGCTTTATGACCAGTTTTGTGGGGGGGAAGGAGGCGGAAGGAGGAGCGGCGACAGGAGCGGGAGGCGGCGCTGGAGACGGGCTGGGGGCGGGAGGGGGTTTCGGCGGGGCGTGCGAAGGTGCGGCTGGTGTGGGAGGTGCGGGTTCCGGCGGCGGAGGGGCTGCGGCGGCGGCGGCGTTAGAGGCGGGGTCACCCGGGGGGGACTTCTGCTGGGACGAAACTAAACTCTCCAACAGGCGGGCGTTGGCCACAAACTCCTCTGCAATCACACACAATCAAATATAGTCAGAGAAAGTACAAGTACAAGCACAAGCACAAATACAAGCAAAGTGGAACCGCCCGTCGCATATTGTAATAATAAAGCTAACAGTATTCCACATCAAATGTTTGTGCGGAAAAAAGTCAAATGTAAATATAAGTAAAAGTTAAGTGTTCAAATATTTCACACTATTTTTTATTTTATTTTTTTAAATAAAAATGTAAACGTGCATTTGCATTGCTACCTGCCACAAGGACTGCGGATAGAAATCTCTGACTGACAAATAAATGAATAAGCTAAAGCAGTGATTCTCAAAGTGTGGTCGAGTACCACTACTCGGTGTATATGGGCTCCCCCTAGTGGTACCCAAATTAATTACTGCAGGCTGTATTTCACTTTTAAGTTCAACACATTTGCATTTAATCTTCGTTTGTTTTCAAACCTTTATTTATGTAATGTAATTAGAATACATTTTAATTGAATCATTACTTCGGTACATTTTTCCTAAAATGTTATAGTTTGTGCTTATAGCCTTTTTAACTTTATTTCTGTAAAATTACATATTTGTTCTTACATATTTTTTTTACTTATATTTCTTTTTTTTGGGTAATGTAACGACCTCATTGTTAATTAATGTTGTTGTTTTTCTTGTATTTTTTTATGTCTTGTAATATTATGTACTTAGCCTTCTTGGATGATATTCCTTTTTTCTCATAATATTTTCACGTGAATCCTTCAAAACATGGTGTTTTATTTTTCTCATGATAGCAAGACTTGGTCATACCATTTTCTTATAATATTCCAACTTCGTGAATACAAACACTGTCTCATTTATGATAAATATTGAGGCCTGCTCCGCTCCTATATTTTAATGGGCTGGCACTTGGTGTTAAAAGTTTGAGAACCACTGACTTCAACTAAACATGCCAATCTTTTCCTAGTCATGTATGGGGGCTCGCATGTGTTAAAAAACTAGGACGCGTGCATCCTAGTTTAGAGGTTTTACTTGGATAGGCACAGCCTACCTGGTCTCTCCTTGGCCAAGATCCTGTCCTGGCTTAATGCGAGCTTTTCCTCCTGGATGAACATGCGGTCGATCATCACCATCTCCGCCGAGGGACCAAGTCTCTGCTGCGATTCAAACGTCATTTCCGTTTTCAGGTGAGCGGTTCAGGGAGACAAGGGGAGGACAGGTCCCGGTTCGGGCGACTCACCTTTGACTCAGAAAACAGCAGGTAGCGATATTTATCGAGCATGGCTTGCGTTCTCTTCAGCAGCTGGGTGGCGACGCTCTCAAATTCATCGTCCACTGTGCACAGCATAAATATCATGGGATTACCAATCACGTTTTATATGATAGATCATCGTTTTGTTTGATGTAAGCTTTCCTGCTCTGCTATTGTTATTTACTAACACAATTAATGGAAAAAAAAAGAAGATTTTGAGGGTCCTGGAAAGGTTGAATAACATTTTAATTCATTTAATTTGAGAAAATTGATTTAGTAGTCGGGCTGAGTATTCTCAAGAGACCTCACGAGTTGATTCTTTACATTGCGATTCAATACAATTTTGATTATTTTATTTAGGTTGTCATTTGATTCGATTCAATATTGACTTAAATACCAATTCAACAATTGCGGTTTTCAAATCACATGAAAAGTACCGACCGATATTTGATAGGCTAGTAAATTGAGTTTCATGTTTGGTCACAGAACAAATGAATCTCGGAAATAAAAAATAAAATAGAATAAAAGGCAGCCGATCTCCAATGCTGTCGTTACCTTTCTGATAATCTTGAGACGAGTTGGCAGTTCCCTGGTAGAGATGGTAAGGCAGCAGTCGGTGCAGCGTGTCCTCAAACGAGTAGAAAGGAGCGTTGTAGTTCGGGTGAAGCACCGAGCCTTGATGTTTCCTCAGCTGCTCCATCAATCTGCAGAGGAGAAAAAAATAAAATAAAAAATCTTACTCCGCAGTCTTAAAATAAATAAAAGTCGAGAGAAGAACGTGAATAGTACAAGTATCCCAAACCTGGCTTCTTTGTTCGGCTCCGCACTGAAAGGCATCTTCGCTGTTATCTGCAATGTGAGATGAAAGAGGATTATTATGGGAAATTGGCTTTTTAAGTACTTGTGCACAAATAGTTGGGTCCCCTAGAGGGCCAAATGTGTAATGAAACAACCGAGTCAATCTTTAGTTATCTGCCTATTTCTGAAACTATTTCTGTGAGAGGTTGTTCACTTCTGAATTACACTGAAGTCAATTTTTAGGCCAGACCGATTTGGATGTTTTGAGGCTGCTGCTAATGACAATATTTGGCAGAAAAAATAAATAAAATTGAAATATGTGATGAAGTGAGAGTTTGAATGGGACCGGACCATTCTCTTTGTGTGTATGGTGCTCAACACAAACGCAGCAGCTGCTTGCTTTTGAGCTAGCTTCTAAGCAAACTTAGCTTGTAGCAAACGTGTTTGACGTCATGCACGTTGAAAGCGCGTCTCTGATCAACTGATGAAAGGAGACCGATTCTGTCCTCTTTCATCTAAAACGGCTTCAAACATCAAAGCGGATGTCGGAATGGAAGAATGTTGATTTGTTGTGATTGTATTGGTGTTAATGTTTTGTGTTACATTACGTTTGTTTTGTTGTGTTTCTGTAAATTTCAGATTTGAACTCACAAGCACTCGCCTATGAGGCAGACCTGCCGGTTCAAAACATATCATATCTGTGACGTTGGCCTGTACTGTACCCCAAAATGTTCTCCGTAATAATAAAAGTGTGTCAAAACAAATAAGAGTAGAGATCTTCGCTTACTTGAGGTTGTAGAGGAGCGGGGGGCTGTGGAGCAGGCATTTGGGTGACATTGGTGCCTAACACGTGGATCTGCATGCCAGCTTTACCAAGTGTCATGCCTCCAACTGAGCTGATCACTCCAGGTTTTGGCTGAATCTGTGGAATTTAAAAAAAACAAAAAAAAAAGGGGGGGGGGGGACATATTTAATATAGAACAATTCAAGTACGATTAAAAACAAACAAACAAACAAACAAACAGGCGATGCAGTGCAAAAAGTAATTTGTTTGCCATTTGTTTTAGCCCTCCTTAAACGTATTAAAGGGATTGAATAACGTCATTATTTCTGACGTAGAATTAATACCTTTAAAAACTCATTTTTCCACTTGCTGTTGACTGACGATGACGTCGCCTGCGCTGAGGAAGTAGGTAACAACTAATCATGGCTAAAACAAACCCAGAAAAAAGGTGAGCCCTGATTGGTCATTACCTCCTTCCTCAGCACAGGTGACGTCAAGTGGAAAACAGTTTTAAAGGTATTAATTGTATACCAAAAAAATTATGTAGTTATCTAATTCATCTATCCATCCATTTTCTTAACCGCTCGCTCCTCACAAGGGTCGTGGGGGTGCTGGAGCCTATCCCAGCTGGCTTCAGGTGGGGTAAACCCTGAACTGGTCGGCAGCCAATCGCAGGGCACACAGAGACAAACAACCATCCACACTCACAAGCACACCTAGGGACAATTCGGAGCACCCAATTAACCAGCCATGCATGTCTTTGGAATGTGGGAGGAGACCGGCGTACCCGGAGAAGACCCACGCGGGCACGGGGAGAACATGCAAACTCCACCCAGGAAGGCCGGAGCCTGGACTCGATCTTGCGTCGTCAGTTTATCAAATTCATTCTGGACAAAACGTTTACTGCTGAAAATGGCTCAATGACTCAAGTATCCCTTTAAAAAACATTTTAACACACTCTAAACATCTATCCCAAAAAATGCAAACATAAAATGGACAGAAAATGCGCATTCACTGTCGTAAGTGTGTCTGACATGTGCCTTTAAGACGTTGACCTTTCTGCATGTGAACAAAAACAATGGAGACAAAATACAGCTAGACAAATAGATACGGTCCATATAAAAAAGAATAAAAAATCAGCAGTGTAGACGAGAATCTTGTAAATAAAAAGACACACTTGATGGAAGATTCCATGTTGTTATAAAAAAAATAAAAAAATAAATAAGATGACCCACCTGTGCAGGCTGATTAAGGCTCACGGGAGCGATAGTCTGATTCACCTTGGCTCCAGCTGGTCCCTGGACTCCTGAGACGACCTGTAAGTCACTTGAGGCTGCAAGCAAGACGAGGCGGACCGTCAGAACGCTGCCGCCTCGCGTTTTCCGGGGTGCGACGCGGGCTTACCTGTAGCAGGGCTTGTAATGAGCGCGGAGGTGGGCTGCAGCGCCGAAGACAGCTGAGCGGGTGTCGCGGCGCTGGCGGATGAGGTGAGCGCCGCTTTGTCGACAGGCACGTCTTGCTGCACGCTAAACTGGCTGTTGGCGGGAGCCGGAGCCTGAGCCTGGGCCTGAGCCTGAGCCTGAGCCTGAGCCTGGGCCTGCGCTTGAGCCTGAGTTGGCTGCTTGACCTGCAGCAGGATGCTTTGCTGGATCTGGAAGCACATCGACAAGGACAGCAGAAAAGTATGATACCAATCAACGCATAGATTAAGGAGATGCATGAAATGTATTAAGGGGTACTCATCGTGTGAATGTTCTTCAACATTCACAAAAGCAACGTAAAAACAAATATGTGCAGTCTGCTCCTTTCATTTGCGCTGTCTGAAGTAGTTAATTTAATCAGGAATTTTAAAATTTAGTCTCAGTTTTAGTCCAGTTTGAATCACGCTTGTTCGTTTTTAATCATACTTCGTCAACCTCATCCCATTTTTAGTCGACTATAAATCTAGCTTTTTTTTAGTCTTTTAGTCCAAGGAAACAATTTTATTTATCTAGCTTTAGTCAACAAAAAGGGTTAACGTTTTAGTCTAGTTTTAATCAGGACAATAATTTCACCCTTGCTTTTTTTTGTGTTAGCAGATCATGTTGAACATTTCCGATCTAAAAACTATTTCACATTCATTTTTTTTCGTTTATAAAATTAACACGAGTCTGGAGGAAAAAAACAAACTCTGAAGGTGATTACACACCTGGTGGAGCTTGTCCAGCAGCTGCTTCTGCTGCAGCGAGGGCTGGCTGATGGCCGACAACGTCTGGATTTGTGATCCCAGCAGCGCCAGGTGCTGCTGCTGGTCCGCCGTCAGGCTGTGGACGGCTTTTAACACGGCGGGGGCCGGCGCCACAGCGGGAGGGGCGGCGAACGGGTGCGCAAGCGGTGGCTTGGGCGACCGCGACACGGGGGGCTGCTCCTGGTGCTGGAAGGGCGCCGGCTGGGAGGCGGGCCGCGGCTGGGGCAGGAGCTGCACTTGGATTTGGGCCGCTTGCTGCTGGGCGACTTGGGGCTGCGAGGGGGACTCGGCGGCTTGGTTGTGGACGATGAAGAGGGGCGGCGGGTGGGACGAGGGCGTGCACGAGCGGGAGGGCGTCTGCGACGGCGGCTGGGGCTGCGAGGGAGGACGCGACTGTTGGTGGTGCGGCGACTGGATGTGCTGGCCCAGGGTCAGCGGCGACTGTGAGGGCTGCGGGCTGTCGGCCACAGGGGGCGCTGCAGCGTGAGCGGTCAGGGCCGGCGAGGGAGACATACTCCGGATCTTCAAGGGCTGCTGGTGGCCACTGGAGGGTACCTGTGGGGGAGGAATATAATTATAATTTAACACTCAATAATTTGGATCACACATAACTAGAGATTGTAATTTCTGTAAAAAGCTGGAGCTGAAGCTGAACTACAATGCTGTGGATTTGAATGAATTGCTGAAATGTAAAATGTGAGACTTGGATGGAATTGTTTGAATCGGTCAAGAAATGCGGAAAGAGGAGATAAATATGTCAAATTATCTTTTGATTTGCTGACTGGTGTGACTGTGGGAATGTCATAAGTATCGACGTCCTGAATGAGCTGAATATTTTGAAGTTGGAATTGTTTGAAGCAGTTCAAAAGATGTGGAAGGACATGATCAATCTGCAAAAAAAATAAAATAAAATATTTGAGAAAATGTGACACACTGAAAAATGTGGGAATCTCTGGACTGTAAAATAAATAAATACATTTGTTCCCAAGAATGGAATTTCAATCGATCAGGAAAAGCGGAAATTTTAGAAGGACAAAAAAAGTGGAGAGAATAATAATAAACAAACATGATGGAACATGAAGAATTTTGGTGTGAAAAAAAAAAAAAAAGACTAAACGTCTGAAAGAAAATCTTCATCTAACTGCAGTTTATGTTTTTAAATACAACAATTTGTGAACTTTATGTAAAATGGAGAATGTAATCCTAAAAAATGAGGAACGTGATAAGTGATTCAAACTAAAAGCCATCCTGAATTGTGCCAATATTTTGAGGCGGGAACTGTTTGGATCGGTTTGAAAAATTTAATCGGACGTATATTCATGGCAAATGTGGAATTGTGGGAGAAGCAGACATTTGAGAAAAAGTGTTTCCAAAGTGGTCCTGAATTTTGGATCTTCAACACACACATATTGCATGAAAAAAAACAAACACAAATGTGAAAGCTGGAAACGGCTAATGATTGCATCTCAGAGAATAATTAAGTTCCCCCCTCCCACCCACCAAACAGAAAACAAAAACATGACAATCTGACTGGAGTGGACTCACTACTTTAAAAGATGGAGAACTTCGGTTTTGGGTTCCTTCAAAATACAACTCAAGAATTGCCGCAGGACACTTTGCCTTAGTTGAGTGCAGCATTATCAGATCTGATTGACTGACTGATTAGTCATTGACGGGAACACTGTGAGTAAGTTGGTTGAATTTGATTCTTGTTAGTCAAGAATGAAGAAAGACCATGCATTTAATGAAGGTATAACGATACAGTAAACCAACGAGGAGAGGAGGCACCGAGCTCTGCCATGATAGCAAAAAAAAAAAAAAAACTGCAAGTAAAACGTGCACCCCCCCTCAAATGTTTATATGAATATTAAAAACCGTAAATATACCACCATCTACTATCTCGAAACACTTACACAATATCGTTTTAAACTCATGATATTACTTGAGTTTGAAAAAACATAAAAAGATTTTGTAAAAGCGCCATCACGTTCAGGAGTTTGGGCCGCAAGAATGGAACATAAAAAAACAAAAACGTATAAATACGTCTTTGGGAGCAAATGAGTTAAGAATACAGTACAGTAAACCTCCACCATGGATTATGGGTTTGTGTTACCACTATTTTTTTTGTCCAACTATAACTCAACTGCAGCAGCATACAAATGTGCTGAACACTGACTGTAAAAGAAGGGAAAACACGTGTCAAACAAAATTTTTGCTGAAGTGATTAGAAAGAGATCATTTAATTTCTCAATCCTCTATCATCCTGCTTTTTACACCTACAGGGAGCAAAGTCGGTTAATTTTACAATGTATACCTTTAAACTTATTCATGTATATTGTGAGATAATAGTCTTTTGGATTAAAAAAAAAAAAGATTTGTCTGCTGTAAACACCGGGATTGGCATGTTGTTAAATTGTATTATATTTTCATCTATCGCTCTTGCTCTTTCGCAACATTAACGGCTGATAAAATTGTTTTACCAGTAAATCGGTCGGTCCCGAACCGTAAATAAAAAGCATTCCATTTGACTTCCCTTCAAAGAAAGCCATTTGATTGCCAAATCATGCAGAATATTCTAAGAGATTAATAATGACCAAGTCTCATGCTTTCACACACAGCAAAGCAGTTTTAATAAAACACACAAGCTGCAAGCATGTTAGCTATTTGTGCACTACAGCACAGTGACATGGAAGCAAGACTACACAAATAGCACGGCAGCTAAAGGGGGGAAAAAAGAAGATAACGTCTAAGGGCTGTGGCGGCGGCAGCAGCAAGTGGGCGGGGGCTCAGCGCGGAGGGCACGTCTACCTGCTTGACCACTGGGGGCCTTTGACCCGCCAACGAGTCACTTAATTGGCCGTCACGGACAACGCGGGCCGGAGCCGCGGCGCCGGCGCTGCTGACGATTACAGACGCAGGGACCCCCGCGGAGGGGGCCGATTCGCCCGCTCTGTTCTCCGGCTAATAGTTTACCGTTCCCGGGGTGAGGGAGGAGAGAAGGAATGACAGGGGGTTGGATGAGAGGCAGAATGGTGAGCCAGAGAGGTCAGACCGAGGCTGTGTTTGGAATCATTTACTTACTCCTGACTCCCAAATCACACTGAAGGGATTTTTGTGTCGTAGATTTTCTAGTTTGCTCATCAGTCAAATGGAAAAGACTTTTCAAACACTTCTCAGCCACGCGGTTAGGTCGTTCCATCATGGCCGTTACGTAATTACAACATACAGGATGAACGTCAGACCAATGATGCTTTATTTCCCCCCCAAAAATAGTAACAGTACAGTGGTGACTTGAGATAAGAGTCAAGGTTTTTCCCGCGACCACGCTCTTAACTCAAAAACATTTGGATCTCAAATCATCTTTCCTGACCGAAATCAATTTGATGGCCGCCCCAGTCCCTATCTCCCAGTAATATTATACCCGATTCACCTGATTTTGCCAATCAGTCGATACCCAAACTTGAAGCTTTTTTTTTGTTTTGTTTTTTTAAAGTAACTGTTAAATATCTACCAAAATGCTGCTTATTTTTGAATCGAGTTTACTGCGACCGTAAAGTGCTCATCTCTCAAGTTTGTGCTAGCAAATCAAAGCAAAAAAATATCTGGACAACAGCTCATATCTCAAAAACCTTTCAGTCAAGAAGACACTCACTCGTACTGTATCTCAAGGCACCACTGCATATTGAGCCAAATGTTTTTTTGTTTTTTTTTACAAATTACGCATGACTGGACATCTTCTTTTTCTAGCGACCATCCTTCTGTTTACTAATTTCCAAGATGATTGATGGCATACTAAGGGATTGCCTGTGCTCACTACACATACAAACAGGACTAGAAAATAAACGTACCATTATGGCAAACTCACTATACAAGAAAATGAGAATATTGTGATAAAGTCCATTATTTTCTGTAATGCAATTAAATAAGCAAAAAATGTCATACATTCTGGATTTATTACAAATCAACTGAAATATTGCAAGCCTTTTATTATTTTAATATTGCTAATTATGGCTTTGAGCTTAAGAAAACTCAAATATCCTACATCGAAATATTAGAATATTTCCTCAGACCAAGTAAAAAAAAAAAAAAAAAAAGCCATAATCAGCAATATTAAATCAATAAAAGGCTTGCAATATTTCATCTGATTTGTAATGAATCCAGAATGAATGGCATTTTTGCTTATTTAACTGCATTACAGAAAATAATGGACTTGATCCCAATATTCTCATTTTCTGATCCAGTCCTGTACTTTCTAATGGAAACGAAGTGATTCCCAACACAGCCCACTTTGTGACAATGTTAATGAATGTCTTCGGCGTGCCGAGAGGAAGGAACTGACCTGCTGCAGGAACATCTGCAGAGACTCCTGGCTGAGGATCATGCTGGAGCCCTGGTTGGTGAACAGAAGCCTTCCTGGGCTGTGCTGAGCCTGGTGAGAGACCAGCCCGACCGCGGTCACTGACGACGACGACGAGGAGGACATGGACGGAGCGGCGGAGGATGACACGGTGCCGACTGAAGGAGGAGCCTGCTGCATGGCGAGGACAGCGGCCTGCTGGGCAGCCTGGTCGGTGGCGCTCCCCAGTACCGTCGCACACTCTCCGGGCTGCCCTTGGGTTATGGTGGCTGCGCCGGTGCTGCTGCTGCTGCTACTACTAGTCGTAATACTACTATTAGTAGTAGTACTACTATTACTAATACTACTGCTAATGCTGCTACTGCTGGGGACTCCGCCCGGCTGAGTTTGCAGAGTTGTCTGAAGGCTGACCGCCGGGCTTAAACCCTCCACCTGACCGAGCATGGTCAGGGAGTTCTGGATGGGCATGCCCTGGATGACCGTCGGGCCGTGTCCCGACACGGTGTGGGTCTGCGCCGGGCTCTGCGTCTGCGCCAGCGAAACCGGCATTTGAAACAGGGTCGGCGTGCCCATCTGGCCAGGCTGAAGCTGGATGGGTCCCGACAGAATGTGAGCGGCCCCAGGATGTCCCTGGGATGTCAGCACTTGGCCCAAGTTGATGTTCTGGTTGGCGGTTAAGATCTGGTTGGCAATGAGCTGCCCGCCAGGGCCCTGACTGGTTATGATGTGGCCCCCGGGGTGTTGGGTCAGGATCTGCCCGCCGGCTTGCAAATGCGGCAGGAGGAACTGGTGGTTCTGACCTTGCAGGACCGTCTGAGAGGGAATAACAATACTGCCTGATTGGTTCAACAAGTGCACGCTGAGCGGCTTGCCGGCCGCTGGGGCCGCCTGCTGCTTGAACAACGTCTGTTGGAACTGCGAGCCTTGCGTGGCGGCTTGAGTGCTGAGTACAACGTTTGAGCCTGGTTTTCCAGTCAGAAACGTTACATTCTGAGCTGCAGACACTGGAATTTGCTGCAACCCGAGGGCCTTGGCGGTGTCGTTGGGCAGGTTCTGGGGCGTCGGCGGCTGCTGTTGCTGCTGCTGTTGCTGCGGCGGCGGCTTGAAAAGTTTCGTTTGGAGGGCTCCCGCCTGGGAAGGTTTAGGCTGAATGGGCGTTGGTGTGCGCTGGATGATCACGTTGTGCATGATTTGGCCTTGCGTTTGAGAATGGGGTGCCATTCCTGAACTCAGGGGCGTGCTTCCAAAGCCCAAAAGTCCAGCAGGTGCGGTCACGGTGCCGCTACTGGTGCTGTTCGTACTGCTCACGACCGCGGCCGGCCCGTTTAAAGCTGGAGATCCCAAAGTGGTTTTGTTGCTTTGGATGAGAAGTCCACCTCCCGACGCCCCGAGGCCCGTTTGAGTTGCGGCCCCCGAAACCTCTGGTCCAGACTGATGCAGCTGGTAGCCGCCCATGGCTTTGGCCAGAATGGGCTGCCCGGACTGGTTGATAGTCATGACTGTGGGTTGACCCACAACCTGAATCTGTCCAATTCCCAAATGTCCAGATTGGCTCCCGTTGGGGAGCGTTTGAAGACTTGAAATTGGTTGAAGCGTCACGTTGCCGAGGCCCACGGGCTGCATGAAGGGCTGAACGCTGATGGCCTTATTCATGACCTGTGGTTGGAGCTGAAGACCCTGCTGAGCCAGCACGGAGCCCAGCATGTCGGCGGCGTTCGGGGGAGTCGCGGCGGCGGCGCCTTGGGCCGACCCGGGAAAGATGGCCGCCGCCCCGCCGACGCTGATGCCTACGCCGACGGCCGCGCCGCCGGCTCCCGTGAGGCTGGCGTCGGGCAGCGTTTGCACCACCTGCGGGAGGCCGGGAATCCCGAAGGATTCCAGGTCCAGCTCCGCGTTGGCTTCTTGTAAACTCTGCTCGGTGATGTTGGCCTCGGCCAAGCTCTGCTGCAGGATGTCGCACGGCTCGTGGTTGGTCCCGATGCCGTTGCTCCCGCCTTCCCCGTCGGGGGAGCCGCCCAGGATGTCGTCATCCTCCAGGAAGTCCAGGTCGACGCTGACTCTGGGCAGGCCTGCCGCCTCATTGGCCGAGAGCTGAACTGTAGGCTGGACCTCTGGAACATGGCCCTTGAATCGAGGAGTCAACAAGACGACAACTCAATTTAGGGGTGCCAGAAACTACCGTCTACCGCATATTCTGTTTTACATTTGTGATTTCTACTCATCTACGTTTGCTGCTCGGTCCACTCAGTTTTGATCAAGTCAGAACGCCATCAAGAAGCAAGCTGATTGTCATTACTTGGCTTGAATAAGCCAAGTGCTGACAATCTTGGATAATGAAAGAATTGCTTCGAATGGTTGACAACAAAACGTCATTTCAGGCTAACTTCAGTCTACTGGTACCTTAGTTATCATCTAATAACAGCCTCCTGGGGACAAGTGTTAGCACTTGCGCTAAAACACCAAAAGCTTTGGCCAATGTTTTTGTGACGTCAATATCAAATAAATGATTTCAATCTATAACCTCAGACGTGAATACCCACAAACAGGCAAATCAAAGCTTGTAGGCGCGTTAGTGGAGCGGACAGGCAGAGGAGTGGGGGGGTGGCCGGGGTTTGACGGGCATGCTGCACAGACATAGAAAACAAGGTGGAAGGGGATTGGGGGGGATTCTACTCACCCCGGTGGTAGAGAAGAACGAGCTGGCGGGATCACCCGAGCCATCCAAAAGGTCGTCAGTGTCCAACTACGGACACGCGCCCACCCGGGATAGGACAGACAGAACCCCCAAGGCCCCCAAAAACCAGCAGGGAAAAAAAAAAAGCCACCAGGACAGGGAAACAGAACATCAGAGGAGGAGGTGGGTGGGGGGGAGGGGCGATGGTGAGGAAGAGGACAGAACATAGAAAAGAGAACCAAGATTGTAAGGAATCAGCCAAAAGATTAGGGAAAGAGAGGCACAACGACAGGGTTTTGCAGACTTGGGAAGTGTTAGTTTGTTTGTTTTTCATTTTTGTGAGTAAAAAGGGAAAGGACAGGCTGAACCCATAAACAGTGCATTCAAAAAGCAAACGTATCCAAAACGGTGGAAGGGAAAAAAAAGAGTAAGCAAAAAGGGATTTGACTGCAAGGTGCATCAACCAAAAGCCTGCTAGTAATAATAAGCCTGAGCAAATAATCGCCTGTTATACGCGGAATTATAGTTTTACACTTAAAACAATGCGGGTCCGTCAAGGACAGCAAAAATGTCAACTTAGTAGGGCTGTGCAATTAATCGAAATTCAATTACAATTTCAAATATTACAACCAACAATTACAAAATCAGCATAATCGTAAAAAAAGATTATTAATACTAATTTTTTAGTTGTTTAAATGTATACATTTGCACCTT
This sequence comes from Festucalex cinctus, assembly GCF_051991245.1. Classification (NCBI taxonomy): domain Eukaryota; kingdom Metazoa; phylum Chordata; class Actinopteri; order Syngnathiformes; family Syngnathidae; genus Festucalex; species Festucalex cinctus. The sequence continues at coordinate 948,185 of NC_135423.1, forward strand.
TTTTTTTATTTTTAAAATAATTTAATAAATTTTGTTTCATTCAAAAGGAACTTCCATATTTACAGTGTTTCAAAGACATTTGTCTTAATATTGCTCGTTTTTGTTTTTTTACATTTAAACAATATTTTGTTTTGTACCAAATAAATAAATGATCGTCCTACTGCGCAGTACACAAGCTGCGCTCCAACTTCAAGTTTTTGCCAACATGAATAAATAAATATTATTAGAAATATATATTAGTATAAATTCTGTTTGGGCCAAAAGGAACTTACACAATTATAGTGTTTCTATTTTTTTTTTAATGGTCTTAATATTTTTAAATGCTAAAACATTTTTTTGTTTAGTACCAAAATAATAATAATAATAATGTGAATAATCGTGATTTCAGTCATTGCCAAAATAATCGTGATTATTATTCTTATTTCCATAATCGAGCAGCCCTACAACTTAGGTTCATATTTGTATGATTGGTATCTAGTGATGTTACATTCCCACCCAGTCTGCAAAATAGGGAGACCATATAAAACCCCGCCAAACACATTTAAACTCATAAAAAAACATACTTTCTATACAGATCATTAACATTTTTGAACACCAAAAAAATGCAAGCATAAAATGTAGAGCAAATCCATACTAAAAAGAAAAAATTTGTTTAATAGTTGAAGCCTTAAAAGAAAAATCTGTGATTAGATTTTAAAATCCATATTATCGTTTTGTCTCAATACCATCGACCAGCACTTTATGCATCATCATCATCATCATCCTCATCCTCCCAGCAGATAAAAAGCCACCGCCACATGTTGTCATACTCACATGGGTCTCAGATCCATGAAGAAAGTCATTGAGAGCTTCAGGGTCACTGCGGGTGAAAACAAGAGGGATATTCACAACTTCATGAGGGAAAAAAAAAAAAAATAATCATAAAGTCGCCTCTGATTGGCAAACTCTTGGTGTCAAGTAACTTACCAAATCACATCGAGAAGGCACCTGCCGTCTTCATCATCCATGACAACTGTTCAGGATGACATGAAATGACATCAGTCATCACAGAAACACAAAAAGAAATACAATTTACTGTTACATGACTTTCTACCTGAGAAGTCATATATAAACACAAGCAAACTACAAATAAATGTAATTATAAGAGGAAAATAAAATAAAAGTTGCAGGGGAAAAAAGCTGCCATATCAAGCAAATAAAGTCAAAATATTAAGAGAAAAAAAAAGTCGCAATTATACTGGGAAAAATATGCAGTTATGAGGAAAAAAAAACAAAAAACGTCACAAACAAAATTAAGAAGTCACCCAAGACTGAACAATTGACTAAAGTAACAAGACTAACAAAAGATGCTTTCCAATAAAAGTTCAAGCATGAATTCTAATTTTAGCAAGGGAATGTTGCAATTCCCTCCCACACAAACAAGAAAAACAAAACAAAAAACAAAACATCAAATATTTATTAGAAATATTCCAAGTTAGATTAACGAACAAATGAACATAAAAAGTCTACACACCCCTCTGTTGACATCCAGTTGTGCCATATTTTCTCCACTTGATGTGTTCCATTGCTGTATTTAATTAATGCATTGGCATTTTTTGACCCTTCTCCTGACTGATACTTTGAATAACGAGATCCTTCTGATGATGTACGGTATTTTAAAAAAAAAAAAAAAAGCCACAAAAATGACAGGAAAAGCCTACTGGAACATCTGAACTGTATGTATTTGGGGTTAATCACCACATCCTGTTATAAGAGGGTGTATACACTTGTGCAACCAAATTAGCTCAGTTGCTTATTTTTACCTCATCCCACGACATTTATTTTCAAATAAGTTATCCAGGTTATAGGTCACGTTTATGGTAGAATTTTTTATTTTTTTTTAATTGTTCATTTTGATCCTATTTATTATATCACAAATATCTAGCTATTTTGTGTATTTATAGTTGACAAACCCCTTTAAAATTTTCAAAGGCACTATTTTAAATCCATAAGTACATCTTTATTAGATTTTTTTGCTTTTAAAATATGGTCAAACTCGAGGCATGTTTTTTGACCCCACCAATGATCAGCTCCCTTTTTGTTACTCTGACCTCATTCTTATTATTTTATTATTAATCTGGGCCCTTGGCTTTCTATAATTACATTAAGTTTATCATTAGTTGCCTGTTTTTGTGTTAATTAAGCAAGCTTTCCAATGATACTAACCTTATGAAAACAGGATAAAGACTAAGAAAGTTAGGAAACTTTGAAACTTAGATTCAACAACAACAACAAAAAGGAAACACCAAAAATTTAAACCCAATTGTCTGTAATTTCACCGGTTTTAAAAAGTCATGACTTTCTTAATATTTGTCTCAGGGAAATGATACTTTAGTCACTGGAATTGTATTAAAATGATGATATGCTCGCTTCGTGTAAATCAGTTGCTCTGAAAATTTTACACGCATACCTAATATATTACCAAGTGTCTGTACTTTTACCACATCGCTTCTTGTGTTTTAAATGTAAAACATTTTTATTATGTCAATTTATTTTTAGAAGTGATCATCTACACAGCATCCACCGGATCAACGCAAACAACAAACCGAGAACGCGCGGTTTCCACGCATCCCTCCCGAGCAGCTTTTGCTTGCGCCGTCGCCGTCTTGACTCAGGACGACCCCAGCATATTCATACCTACAAAATACACAACGCACACGAAACCCCAAAGAAACCAAAGTAACCCCCGCGCTTGCCTACTGTACAAAGACAGCGGATATTAGCCATTTAGCGGCGCCACTACGCAGGATATGAATGGGAGTCGCTGCGAGCTACATGCTAACTAGTATGTCCCCCCCAACATCTACGCCTTCGTAACACTTATTCCGTCACGTTCCGCTTAACGATAACAACCCCAAAACTCGCAGAAAATGTTTACGTGGCGAATAAAACCACCACCGTCCAGCTGTGACGCGCGCAATTTATCACATCACCTGGGCTCCGTTTGGTTAGCCTTAGCTCGTTAGCCTGCTAGCCCAAGCTAGGCTACCAACAATATTCGGACGTGTATCGCTAGCTCCACATCCTTTGACATTCAAAACAAACCGCCAGCGGAGGCGGTTTAAACGCCCGGGCTTGCACGTCCACACTCGGCCCGAGACGCTGTTCGTAGCTGGGACGTTGAAGGCTGCAAAGCGCGCAGAGGGGCAACCGATGTCTCCTAGCGAGCAAAAAATAATAATAATATGAGTTTAATGTTGGAATACTCTTGGATGGAGGGGGGTATGCTTGGGAATTCGCTGGGAAAAAGGAGCACCGCGTTTTTGGCTGGCCCGTGCGGCAGTGTAGCGAGTCGACGCCGCCCGCCGTGCACTACGCGGCGGGCCATGCGCTGCGCGAATAAATGCAGCTTTGTTGCAGTTATTGCGATTAATAGAGAAATTGCTACATTGTAACAAACTCACCCGAGACGATAGAGGTGCAGGCAGCGCGGGGTCTCCAGGACAGCCTCGCACGGGCTGCTGCACAGGACCCGACTACGGGCAAGGAACATAGGAGACCGCCGCTTTGCCTGATGGTAAATCGAAACTCGATACTTTCGTGATTTGCGTTTTTTTATGTCTTGTTTGACAACACGGTTCTGTTATGTGTGCTCAGTTTGAATTGGATGTCGGTTTTTGAATTAAGAAAGAAAGCAAAGGGAGGAAAAAAAACGTTCGTGATTTGCCATCAGCGAATTCATTTGTCCTCTAGAATATTGTTGTTGATTTTTTTGTTTTAAAATATTATTCTGAATTGTTTATCAAGATTACTTTTAAAGGACAATCTTCAAACAACAAAGAAGATTAAATGTCAATACGGCAGCACAATTTACTAGTGTAGTGTTTCCCAACCTTTCTTTAGCCAACATTAGGGAAAAAAAAGTTACAGCACATCCACCAAACAAAAATGCATACAATTACAAAATACAAAAATGTAACAATACTCCTCGTGAATTCTGAGCCTCTTTACCTGAACATAAAGGTGTTCCTATATGTTGGTTGTATAGAAAGATGAACATCCATCCATCCATCCATCCATCCATTTTCTTAACCTCTTGCTCCACACAACCTATTCAGGCTTCCTCCCTAAAATGATTCATGTTTAAATACCAGAACTGCATGTTGTATTTACTTTCCCTCTCATTACTAAACTCTTTTACTTGAACCATAGTTGAACAGTTGACTTAATATTTCAAAACTAGTCATCCTTCAATTTGCTGTGTCTGTAATGCTTTTCATGAAGTGATTATACGTTTATATGGTTCCACAGCCGCAACAGCCCCCCTGAGAGAAAATGTAACTACACTGTGGTTTGTGAGGAAAAATTATTTTTCCTTTTCTGATGACTTTTTACTTTTACTTCCTGCTTTTGAAATAAAAAATAAAAAAATTAAAAAAAAATATATATATGTCTTTTCTATTCCTTTCTCTCTAAGACTCATTACTTTTTTTTGTAGGTGACAACAGTGACAACACAACCTAAAAAATATATTTTTAAATAGAAATATACATACATATATGCAGTTGAAATTTTGTTTAACAGGTCTTGGAGAAGGAAACAAAAAAATAATAATAAATCGATACAGTACATGTCAATCAATTGTATTTTTTGGATGTTTATCTAATTGTTAGTCCGTTGTGTCTCAAATCGACATTTTAGTTTAATAGTACAGTACTGTACTTTTTAGTGAATACATTGCTATTGTTATGTAAAGGTATTTTACCTTAATATTACTTTTAATAAATGTATTGTTATTGATATGTATTTTATTCTTACTCTTTTAGGATGACATTTACAGTCGGAATATATAATATATATAATATAATAACTGAGTCTTTTTTTTTTTTAATTCTTTAAAATCCGGTACATTACATCTGTTTCCTAGTACAGTACAGTTCGGTTCTGTTTAGCGCAATACATTTTCATTCGCTACCGAGGCAGTTGTTGTTTAACGGACAGTCCTTGAACGCACCGAAAAAACGTTTCCGGTGCTCCCATGTCACGTGACAGGGGGAGCTGGCGACTAGTGACAAATCAACGGTTGCTGTTTATGCTACAAGTTTTGTTGACTTCTCGCCTTTCTGTCACCTCCTCTCTCTAAACCGGGAGACTCGCCGCCAACATGGACAACAGCGGCAAAGAGAAGGAAGCCACGGCCCTGATGGCGGAGGCAGAAAAGAAATTAAAGTCCTCGCAGTCGTTTTTTGGGGCGCTTTTCGGGTGAGTCGCACCACTGTAGCCGCGTTTGCTAAAGGGCCAAGTAAGCGGAAAAAGGTCGCCGGACAAACTTGACAAGTCGTATGTGATTTAAAAAAAAAACAAAATTTGTATTCATATCATTGTCTGTATTTTATGTGTCGTTTGATCGTTGTGGAGCATTTTAAGCGATTACTCTCAATGTGGTCGCTGCTGAAAATACTTAAAATTGCGTATTACGCTCTACACACAGAGCGAAATTGTCAATTACTTGTCACGAGGATGTTAGTGCGTTTCAATTAGGCTCACCACTAGAATAGTGAATGATTAACAAGAATTATTTCGTTAATAAAACAAATAATGTTTATCAGATTACGCCATCTAGCGGTGAAGGTCGTACGCGTCAGGAGGTGTCAGGTCATCATTTGTTTACAGCAGTTTCCCAACCTTTCTAACGCCGATTTGAATGTGAAGAAGTGTGGAAAAAATGCAAAATGGCCAACTATGAAATTACTTGTCAGCTGTTGAAGGAGCTAATATTAAATATTAGTAACTCATCATGTGTCACTCGCAGGGGTTCCTCCAAGCAGGAAGAGGCCTGTGAACTGTACGTGAGAGCCGCCAACATGTTCAAGATGGCCAAGAACTGGTGCGGTACGTCGCTTCTCCTGATCACCGACACGTCTGCTGTTCCCTTATTACCGTTTTGATGTGGGATGTCCTCATTTCGCAGCGGCGGGCAACGCCTTCTCCCAGGCGGCTCGCCTCCACCTGCAGATGCAGAGCAAACACGACGCGGCAACCAACTTCATCGATGCCGGGAACGCCTTCAAAAAAGCCGACCCGCAAGGTAAAAAAATGGTCGTCTAACGACACTGTGGCATTATCATGCCTTTGTCTTTTACAAAACGAGGGTTGCTTTAACTACTATTAACTACAAATATTGCGATACTCGCGTAGGCGTATTGTTAATCTATCGGCAGACGATATATCGATATATCGTCACACTCCTAGTACATTTTGCATCATGTAAACCCGTTTTTGCCTTGAAATTGGCGCTTGTTGCTTGTGTGCACCTTCCCTGTCAGAATCTTCCAAAGGCAAGACACCATCATCTCGTTTTTGTTTTTTTTCAAAATTTTTAAAATGCATAGTAATATGTAGACTTATAATTTTGTTAATAATATATATATATATATATATATATATATATATATAAATACATTTTTAAATAATAAAAAAAATCATTAAAAAAAACATTAGAAGGGATTACAAGGCTGAATTTATATCTTGTCTCAACAGAGGCCATAAACTGTCTAAACCGAGCTATCGAGATATATACAGATATGGTGAGTTTGGATTTATTTAAAAATTAAAAATGTTAATTTTCCACTGGTATGTGATTGTTTGGTGTTTATTTTTATTGTATTATTATTTTTTTCGTCACTTCAGGGCCGCTTCACCATCGCGGCCAAACATCACATGAGCATCGCCGAGATCTACGAGACAGAGCTGGTGGACATCGACAAGGTGCCAAAAGTCGAAAATATGTTAAAAAAAAAAAAAAAAACGTGAAAAAAATTAATTTAAAAAACAATGTAAAGTATTAAAAAAAAAATACAAAACATGGCATGAAAATATAATCCCAAAATAAAAATATTTTTATATATTTTTTTTTAAATACCAAAACATTAAAATAATGTAAAATACAGTAAACCCCACACATTCAGGTTTCAGCTTTCGTAAATTCACATAATCCAGATAAATTATTGGAAATCTATCCTCTGGTGTTTGCTAAAAAAGTTATTTTTTCTTTTTGACTGTTTTTTTTTTGTTTTTGTGCAACATCTTGGGGTCAAGTAAGTATGTTGAAGTGTGTAAAGTAAGACTTCAAGACAGCGACTACTCTCTGACGCAAAATGTGCATGAACGACAATTCCAATGAAACAATTTCATATATATCTTGGGTATATTAAATAAAAAATGAAACGACCCAGGTGTCTTTTTTTTTCCTCGCAGGCGATCGCTCACTATGAACAAGCAGCAGATTATTACAAAGGCGAAGAATCCACCAGGTGAGTAATTGTCATCGATCGCCAGGTCCCTTTTTTGTCAGTCGTCACCTCAGACTGAGCAGCTCTCTTCTTGACTTTTTCCCAGTTCGGCCAACAAGTGCCTTCTGAAGGTCGCCACCTACGCCGCCCAGCTGGAGCAGTACCCCAAAGCCATTGAAATCTACGAGCAGGTCCGCTTAAAACTGACTTCACTGGCTTCATCGATATTTTTGTTTTCCGTACTGTTCAGCATTTCTATTGATGGAAATCTATTTTAAAAATTGCTATAAACTAAGGGTGATCCATATCATACCTTCTACGATATTACCGGTGTATTTTTTGGGCGAAAAAAATGTGAAATATCGCGAACTTGAGGTCATGACGTATTGTGTAACATTTATACGTCTTGGTGTGAATTTGGACGTACACGGGTCGTTTGCTGCTGCATAAAAAAAATTAAAATAAATAAATAGATAATATTAATAATAGTGGTAATAATAATAATAATTCGAACGAAAAACAATAGGGATTTTCCACGACAGAAGAAGCAAAACAAAATCCTTTTTCACTTTCCTTATTGCCTTGCACATGGTGTGTTCAAGGACCACGAAGAAAACGGGGCATCTCAAACGCAGACAGACAGAGGACATCATCATCGACTTAAGCCTAACAATTCCACCAGATGGCGCCGTCCTTTGGACCGAGAACAGAAAAAAAAGAGAGAATTTGAGTCCACGGAGTGTTTTTGCTTTGTGTTTTTTAGGTGGGCACGTACGCCATGGACAGCACGCTGCTCAAATACAGCGCCAAGGATCACTTCTTCAAGGCGGCGCTCTGTCACTTCTGCGTGGACATGCTGAACGCCAAAGTGAGTTTGCGGTAATGCGTTTCATCCCGTCACGGCAATAATGCTCAACTCATCTTTTTCTCGCGCCATGCTAGCTGGCTGTGCAGAACTACGAACAAATGTTCCCGGCCTTTTCGGACTCTCGAGAGTGCAAGCTGGTGAAGGTGGGTTCCATCTTTTGGTGATTGGTCACACGCTGAACTTACAAACTGTCTATATTGTTTTTTTGTTTTGTTTTGTTTTGTTTTTAAACAAACAAACATTTTTTGCTGGTACCAAAACACATTGGAGGCACAGGTGGATTTTCTCTGCTTTTTCTTCTCTTATTTTTGCTGCACATCCATCCAGTAAACCTCAGTGCTGCCCCGGCATGTTGTGGCAACAACGTGGTACTACACTTGAACTGTGTCTTAAAAATTCACACGTCCTTTTTTGTTTTGTTTTTTTACCAGAAACTGCTCGATGCTTATGAAGAACAGAACGTTGACGCCTACACTGACTCGGTGAGTGGACCACGCTCGTTTATTAGTATTGTGCATTTGTGTCCCAAGTCCAACTACCGGTAAACTAAAAGTGCGTTTTATTTATTGATTGATTGATTATTTATTGATTTAAATTTGTCCAGGTTAAGGAGTTTGACACCATCTCGCGGCTTGACCAGTGGCTCACCACCATGCTGCTGCGCATCAAGAAAACCATACAGGACGACGAGAGCGACCTGCGCTGACCTCCCCGCAGCTCTCGCCACGGCGTCTCTCGTGTTTTTTGCCTTGACTCTCACTCGCTCCCATCATCTTTACGTACCTTTCAGACCTTACGTCCTCCTTTCGTAACATCCACGGGATCCGATCTCTCAGTATGAACACGACCCTCCTGAGTACATGAAATGGTTGTTAGTCTGTTGTCATATTGCCAGCACATGACAAGAGACCGAGCCCTGCCACTAACAGTGAAGAACCACAAGTAATTGACACCCATAAACTTTTAGAATCCCCTTTATTGATAGTCTAAAATAGTGCACAAACTATAATTTCAAAACAGCTTATCAACACTTTGAACTCATTTTACATTTACCTCAGATTCATCGCACCTAAATTGAGCATGCGCATGCATATGCAAAGTCTCTGCTATAATCCAGACGAAATTTGGCTCCTCCCATGACATTGTTTCAACAAACTTCCTTTGGCAAACTGCAGGGTGGGTGAAAAGTAACTAGACATTACAATTGATGATAAAATACTTATATATATGTATTACAAATAAATGAACCATATTTTGACTTAGGTGGGAAATGGTGTCAACAGACCCACAAAAAGTCAGGTGACTGGCCAAATATAAAATAAGACACAATAAGAAATCATTTAGTAATGCATGTTAAAATAAAATGTTTTGGTAACGATTTAAAACTTCTATAAGCAGTTTCTGGTAACCCCATCCCGCCTTTGTGCCATTATGACTCCTCGTCTTCATTTTCATGCCCTCAGGATAAGAATCTAATATTCCCCCTCAAGGACTTGTGTGCTTTTGTTCTAAGTCATAATGAACTTTTTGCATGTTTTTGGGACGAGAGCAGTCGAGTAGCGCTTCTGCTTTCTTTTTTTTGTTTTGTTTTACGTGTGACTGGGTTTTGTGTCTTTCAATAGAAACCTCCCAACCAGCCCCCCCCCCAAAAAAAAGGAGAAAAAAATCATGTAAAAACCTTTTGTCAGACAATGTTTGAAGTCACGTTCCCCACTATAATACCTGTAAAACGTTAAGTTAACCACTAAAATAAAACAAAGTAAAAATACCCCATGTCGACGCACCTGACAGATGCAACAATAGAGGGAAAAGTGTTTGCAAAGCAATACCGACACCTAGTGGCCTTTTGTGGGTACTGACTGATCAAGGTAATGAACATTGTGTTGTCATGTCAAGTTGTGATCCTCAAATTGTATTTTAAAATAAAATGACAAAGAATCCTCTCTTTTTTTCTTTTTTTTTTTTTTCCCTTACGGGACGTTTTACAACCTTTTTCGACACTTTTTCATTTTCACATTTAATTTTTCAAGTAGCTACAAAACTTTTCACCCGAATTTAACTCCTTATTGAGCCCCCGTGAAAGAAACAAAACAAACATGCACAGCCTACTGTGCTTTGCACGTCCTTGCTAACTTAGTAATTTCAGTAGATATATAAATACATAAAATAAAACCCATTAAGAAAAATAAAACGCTACTAGAAATATGTAAAACAAATTAAAACCCGTTATTACGGCACATACTGAGCTTGGCCTCCGCCGCGTAAACTAGTTCCTTACGCGCTATTATTAGCATCAATAGCACATTTTCGACGTTTTGAACAAACCTTCCAGGTACGGTCACGTGATCCTCGGCGTCGTCGAGCCGTAAACAGCCTCGGGCAAGTCTCCTTCCAGTAAGTTTAATTTATTTTCTTTTTTTTATGTTAAAGGTTGTGTAAAGTCGCCTAAAATATAGCTTTAATACGTGCTTGTTTGCACAGCTAATTAGGAAGTCCCTCGTTAATTGCGTTCGTGTTTAAACACATGGGGAGAGTAACCACGACAACTTGTGGAGCACAGCAGGCTCTCCAAATGTGACTTCGCAATATATTGGCAATAGTTTCATTTCATCCACAAAGGCAATTCTCACGCAAAAAAATAGTTTTAGTTAAAAGAAAGAAACAAAAGTGAGCAAAAAAAAAAAAAAAAAAGTGAGACCGGGAGATCTTTGGCATCACGGGCAAAAGCGACTTAAGCAGCAGTGTGACTTGTTAAACGACATTTTTTTTGGTGTGGCCGGCTAACATCGATGATCCCGTTAAATCCTGCAATTGTGCCTGCTTGATCAACCTTGTCGACTCGATCCCAACAACCGTATTCTGACCAGTCGTGACATTACATTTTGAAGAGTTGGAATATCTGTAACGTTATTGTGACCAAAAAAATAACATGTAAAGATGTCAGTATTTCAGTTTTGCTTTGTCATGAAACAATTACGTACACAAACAATTAGCATTTGGCTCAAAATGTTAGCAAACCTGTTAACTGGAAGACATTCGATGAAGCATGTTACTCCCGTTCGAGGCTAGCCTGCTTCCACAAGTTGCTTCAGAGTTTATTTTAAAATAACACACACACAGATCTTGATATGGTCTCAATGTCTTACCTCGGCAACGTCTGGAGGTACTGAAGTGGGAGCTCAGAGTTGAGAAAGCTTTTTTTGTTGCTGGTCCCAAGCTTTGGACGGAATTTGGCATCCTCCAATTGTAGAATGATCTGTAACTCCTTGCATTTTTCGCACAGGTTTGCCTCAACTCTCCGAAGATGATCCACCACTAACGCCCTCATGAGACTCACTCGGAGGTTCCGAGCCGTTCTTATCGTTTCCACGTTGCTCCTCGTTTTCCTCTACTCCAACCTACGAAACGAGGCGGTCTCCAGATCGGAAAAGCTTCCAAAGCATGCCGTCGCACGACAAGCGGGGGAGGAGGTCCGGATCCAAGTCCAAACCCCGGTCCGGGCCCCGGCCCAAACCCGAGTCCCGTCCCAGCCGAGCGTCAACATATCTTCTGCGTTCAGGACGTCCATCCCGGAAAACGGAGCGTACTGGAACCGTCTTCTGCACTCCAGCCTGAAACGTACAGACCGGGGCGAGGACCCGTTGAAGCGGGACCCGCTTTGGCCTCATTGCCAGCAGACCAGCCGGGAGCTGATTGAGACCAACGTGCACGACGTGGCCTCCTACCCGCCCCTGCTGCGGAACTTCCTGCGGCGGATGACGTGCCGCTCGCCTCCCTTCCTCGTGGACCAGCCGGACAAGTGCGGCGGGAACGCCACCTTCCTGCTCTTCGCCATCAAGTCCATGCCGGCCCACTTTGAGCGGCGGCAGGTATCGTGACTTAAGTAATGATTGAATTCCAATTCAATTCTTACTTGCTCCGCCCATTACTGAATAGTGACCCTGTTTATTTCACGCAGGCGGTGCGCAACACCTGGGGGCGGGAGCACCTCCATGATGGCGGCCTACGTGTGAGGACGGCGTTCCTGCTGGGCACCGCCTCGCCGGACGACCCGGACGTCAGCGCCCTGGTCAGGTCTGTATTGCCAATTAAACCTCAAGGGTTGCTGCTCACGATTTGGTGTAAGGTGGTAAATAATTGCCGTTGCATCATTATCATTGTCCAAAAACAATCTAAGCAGTTTTGTGCTAAATTGACAATGTATAGACCCTTCTAGTGTGACGTCACGTTTTGTTTTTGTTTTTTTCTTAAATAATTTGCTGAGTGTCTGAAAAGTTGCTCCATCCAGCAACAAAAGTGCTAAGTTGGCGTCAATGGCTCAGGTTCGAAGCTGAGCGCTACGGCGACGTCCTGCAAGCCGACTTCCACGAGTCTCTCTTCAACCTGACCCTCAAGATGGATACCTTCCTCCGGTGGACCCTGGAAAGGTGTCCACAGGTCTCCTTCGTCTTCTACGGGGACGACGACGTCATGGTCAACACTCGGAACCTGCTGAGCTACCTCGGCTCTCTCAAACCTTCCACGGCCGCTCGCTTGTACGCCGGGCACGTGATAAAGACGGCGAGCCCGGTGCGGGACCCGAAGAGCAAGTACTACATTCCTATGAGCTTCTACGAGGGGGTCTACCCGGCCTACGTGGGCGGCGGCGGAGTCGTCATCTCCGGGGCCTTGCTGCGACCGGTCTATTCCACCTGCGGAGCTATTCCCTTCTTCCCCATCGACGACGTCTACGTGGGCATGTGCTTCAGTGCCCTGGGGGTCTCGCCCCAGGCCCACGCCGGTTTCCACACGTTCGACATCCGAGAGAGAGACCGCGAGAACCTGTGCACCTACAAGAAGTCGATCCTCGTCCACCGCCGATCTCCCCAGGAGTTGAAAAGGATCTGGAGGGGCATCCACAGTCCGTTACTGACTTGTTGAAGTGAAATATTTTTTGGGGGGGTTGTAAATGGTTACATGGCTTAAGCATTTCCGCCGATAGAACACATGTAGGATCAGTTCTTGTTTCTGTGACACAATTAAAAAGTTTCTCTATGTTAGCGTGGAATTAAGTTTTTGTTTCTTTGTTTGCTAGTTGGCAAATATATGCTAAAGCAACCCCTGATTTCTGGATTGAGGAGTTTGGGTGTGAATGGGATAGTCCAATAAAAATGGCGGCAAAACAGCATCATTGGAGGTGTCTGAATGGAATAGCCCAATCAAAATGGCCGACAAACGTCATTCGCCACAAACCAGGAAGTAGCCTGCTAGCTAACAAACAAAGCCCATCTAAATTCGTAAATCCGACTTCCAAAGGACGAATTTGATGGCCATTTACTCTCTTAAGATGAATTCTCGCGGTATTTGTGAGTTGACAAACTCCGGAGAACACATCTTGTACCGCTCCCGCTGATAATCGCCGTTCCTAAATGCTGGTGGTTCGGACCAATCACAGAGCGACATTGTGTTTGGGGGGCGGCATGTGCAACTGTGACGAAACCAGGAAGCCAGCGCCGACGCCGGAGTTTTTTTTTTTTTTTTTTCCTTTATTAAACCAAAGAATAAGTACAGATCAGGATAATGATTTGAACAAAATGGAACATATATCAATATACTTAAGTACAACACAAAACAAAGACAACACTACTTAACAAAAAACAAACAAAACAATAATGCCAGGGGTTTCATGTACATTCAAACAATCTATATTTTTTTACAAATAGTGATAGTTTTCATAGCCTTCATGTTATGAGAGCCATTTATAAGTCTAATATAGGTGAGCATGTCAATGTGAAAGTGTGTGAAGTTGGGTTTTTGATTTCCATACTTGCATTTATGAATAAAGAATTTTGCCATAAGTATTAACAGATTAATAGTAAAAAATACATCTTCATTAACATACTGTAGTGATTAGAACATAATTCACCCACGGAACGTTGGGACGAAGGGGGAGTTTGTTGGGATGAAAGGATGAAAGGATGAAAGGATAAAGGAACAAAGTGTTGGTAGGTCTGTGGGCCTCGCGCAGAGTGAGTTGTTGTTGCTGTTAAACGATGAGAAGCTGATATCAATAAACCGCCGGTCTTTGGCTCCGGACTTCAACACTCTGCCTCCGACTCCCGTCACTGCTCGCTACAATACTTCCTAAAAAAAACGACGCCGGAGTTAACAAACAACCACAACATGGACGAGTGGACGCTACAATTAATTCTGTTCTCGCAGAATGACTCACCGTTTCCTTGTTGAATGTTGTTGAACAGCGAGGGACACTTCGTGCATTTCTAACTGGTAAGATGTTCGTGCTTCCCCCCCCTTCATCAAGAACAAACTCGAAATTTTCACCCATGCCCATGATTGGTTAAAACAAATGCAGTCCTGTACAAATTAATAATTATTTAGGCACTCCACAAACCCAACCTGCGAAGGTTCCTCGAATAGGTTGCGTCATCCTCAACGAACAATGGCGAGTACATTTCTAGCAAACAAACAAAGGAACTTTCAAAGAGGGCGAGGAGTGACAAAAATATGAGATGAAAAATACAAAAGCATTTGGGAGGTGGGCGTGGAGTTGAAGTGAATAAAAACAAAGAAGCCTTGCTAAATTCCAAGTTGAATCTTTAGTTTTTCCACAAAACATAGGACAGGAAAGGAGTTACATCGGTGTGCTATGGAGTTTTGTAACAGTTTCAGGCAACCCACTGAAAACCAGAGCAAAGAAACCCAAAAGATGATCCTCGAATTCAACTTCCTTCGACACAACTGTTTACAATTAGTGATAAATGACAAGGAAGTGTGCTAAGTGTAAGGCACTGAGCGGAAGAACGAACATCTATGAAAACACACCTAATCAAAACGACATTGTTGTGCATCAGTCGAAAGCAGGGGTTCTCAAACTTTTTGGTTCCAAGGATCTCCTCCCCTCCCGAGCAGTCCCGTTAGCCTAATAGCATAATTGCCTAAATCATATTGACATATAACATTTGTGTGTTGGGGAGGAATGGAGATAAATAGTCCACTCCATGCAGTAGCCTCCATTCAACTACTGTGGATAACCGTGACATTTTAACGTATAAAAAAAAATAAAAAATCTAATCTTTACAAGAAAAAACAAAGGCATAATCTTTCAAGAACAAAGTCGTATGTGATGGAGAAAATGTAAAATCTTTACAAGAACATTTTGTGGGGATAAAATGTTGCAAGTTTGAGAGTATAATTATAACATTTTTTGGCAAATATCTTATTAGTTGTAATCTTAGAAGAATAAAATATCTTCTATATATACTATTAGTTTTACAATGTTATATTTTGCCTTATATATATATATATATATATATATATATGTGTGTGTATATGTATGTATTAAAAATGTATTCCTCTAATATGCCTTAAAAAAAAAAAAAAATCGAAATACGGACGTCATATTTATGTATTGATTCGTCACAATTTAACCAGCACTTTTAATTGGTCCAAAGCTAATGTAGAGAGAACAAAATTGGCTTACGGTATGTTCTCCATATCGTTAGTCTAATAGCATAGTTGGCCAAGTCATATTTGAACACTTTCAGAAAATAAGAAAAAACAAATACAACAATACAAGAAAGTTTCCACTATCCAGTTACAAAGACAAGAGAAAAACATGTTTCTTTAACAAGCACATTCTTATCTATATGTTATTGTGATTTTTAATCTGCACACTTTTTTGCCACGTAACAACTTCCACATAATACTTCCAATTTACATTGTCCAAATTTCAACTGGCTTAAAAAAATTCACGCCTCCCGGGGTATATATTGTCTGATTGCACAAGATTTACAGTATTTGCACAATTTAACATTCAATATAAACTTTTCCCCATTCATTTTCAATGGGACTGTCATTGAACTTTCCATGCCCACTTCCATATAGATAACTTATCATTACCAGGTGTCTGATCCTGCTTGGTGGCACAGTTGGTAAAGAGCAGAGTTTGTAATTTCATAATTTATCTCTCAATGTGCCTTCAGCATTCCCATGCAATTTCTCCAGAAATTGCACTTAGTCTAGTTTGCATTGCTATTGTGACAACTTCAAAATGGCGTAGGCAATAATGCTAGTAGGATAGCAATATGCACATTTTAGTCTTATTTTGAATGACATGCCGATTTATGACAAATAATGTTGCGGACCTCAGTTTGAGAACCCCTGGTAGAAAAAAACAACAACCCCAAAGCATTTAGTTAAGAGTCTTTGTCGTAGTGGTCGAGGGGGTAGTGCTCCTTGTACTGCTGCACGTGGCGGAAGAGCGACTCGCGCTGCTTGCTGAGGGCGGGCGTCATTTCCTCGTAGACGTCGGTGAAGAGCAGCTCCGGCTTGGGTTTCAGCCGCTTCTCGGCCCGTTCGAACACCTCCATGACGGTCTTGCGCGACTGCTTGCGCCAGGCGCGCTCGTCGTCCTCGCTCCACCAGCCCCGCGACGCCATGTAGTGGCGCAGGCGCGAGATGGGGTGGTCCTGCTTGTCCCAGTAGTTGACCTCGTCCACCGAGCGGTACGCCGAGCTGTCGTCGCTGGTGCTGTGGTGGCCGATCCTGCGCCAAAATCACACCAAAACCGATTATGAACTGGAGTACGGCCACTATGGATTTTCCGAGGCCGATTCTGATATTTGGCAGAATGAAATTCTGCTAACTAATAATAAAGATATGAAATACAGGCAGCACATTTGACTGTTTACAATAACTTGTCATTTATTTAACTCTACAATGAGAAATTGGTAAAAAATCTTTTTTTTTTTTTGCTATGTCATGATCTTTGTCTTGTAATGTCAATTTGGAGAAAAAAATATAATCCACAAAAACTGTCCATTTATTGTATAATAAATGAATGTATGTAAATAAATAATAACAATAATTGTAAAAAATATGCATATAATAACAAAAATACTATAAAATATGCATAATAATAATAATAATAATAATATAACAGTAATACATTACAGAATTATTGTTCATGTAAGTTATAAGTCCTGAGAGAAAATCAAACTTTAGCTGTGGTAAAAGTGATTCCAGAAATAAAATGTATATTTAATATAATTAGGTAGCCAATTGGCCGGCCAATTTAATCAGCAAATATTATCACTTTTAAAACTGACACAATTCTGAAAAAAGGCCGATTATTTTTTTCCCCCCAATTTTTGTCATACAGTGTTATGTAACATGCTTTATGATCTTCTCCGTTTTTAAGTGCTGTGATCCAAAACCCTTTTGAAGGAGTGGGCAGTTGGGTGTCAATTATTTGTGGACTATAAAATTACAAAATATGACAGAAACGTTCACAAATGTTGCGAAAATGGACTAATATTAAAAACAACCAAAAAAACAAAAAATATTTGTTGGGAATACACAAATATTTGAACAATTGATAAAAAAAGAAAAAGAAAAATACAATTAAAGGACCAAAATTTCTGTTAAAAAAAATGCCCAGGTTCAAACTTACCTGACAGTGTTTTGTGTAATTGTACGACGTGAAAGGTCGCGACCGACGACAATTTGCACTCCCTCACCTGTACGTCATGGCCTCAATGAGGATGGGCTGGTTCTCTGCGACGGCTCTTCGCCGAGCCTCCTTGGTGGCGTTGTAGACGGCGAACACGTCGTTGCCGTCCACCCGGATGGACAGCATGCCGTAGCCCGGACCGCGAGCAGCTGTTAAGCAGGAAACGCTATTTGTATTAATATTACTGTCACTACAAGTAGTAGGCTGAAGAAATCATTCTGGATCTATGAAGTTTCCCGACAAAGTCTCATCCATCCATTTGTGTCTATAACATGTTAAGAGGCGTGGAACATGACAAACAGAAAAAATCAGCGGACGTTTTCTTACCGATGCCATCGCCGCGGTACTGCTCATTGGTGGGAGTGGAGATGGCGTAGCCGTTGTTGCGGCAAAAGAAGATGATGGGGCACTCCAGCGTGGCCGAGAAGTTGAAGCCGGCGTGGGCGTCGCCCTCGCTGGCCGCCCCCTCGCCGAAGTAGCAAATCACCGCTCGGTTGATGTTCTCCCGCTTGATGGCGTACGCCGCTCCCACAGCTGGACGAAAGGAAATAGGACGTCAGCTGCCGGTCAATCGCGGGCGGACGAGCACTCGAGTCAAAACCTCGCCCGCACCTTGCGGGATCTGCGTGGCCAGCGGCGAGGAGATGGTGACAAAGTTGAGGTCCCGCGAGCCGTAGTGGACGGGCATCTGGCGGCCTTTGCCGAGGTCGTCGGCGTTGGCGTAACATTGAGCCATGAAGGAGTCCAGGGGGAAGCCGCGATACATCAGCACGCCTGCGGGGGGCGCACAACAGCTCAATGCTCATGTATAATCATGTGACTTCCAGCCAGCTTGCAACATTGCTAGCAAGGCCTTGAAAAGACGATTTCAAGCAGTGGTAGGGTTTTTTTTATGGTTAAGTCCACACATAAATATTTTAATAAAAAGGCTTATGTTTTTAAAAATACTGTAAATACCGACCTGCTTCTCTGTATTGTCCAAAGACCAAGTCATTTGCATCCAGAGCAGCGGCGCTGCCGATGTGCGTGCCTTCCTCGCCGTAGTTGGTCATGTAGAAAGAAATCCTCCCCTGTGATTGAAAAGATTAAACTCATTCATATTCATATTCATATCCCCCCCGCTTAAAAACAAGGTACCTGTCTCTGGGATTCATAAAGAATGCGGTCCATCGTGTTCAGCAGCGTCATCTTCTGGTAAAAGTTCAGAACCGTTTCTTTGGAGAGCTGAAAGAAACGCACGTTTGTTTTTCCCAAAAAATATTTCTAAAAAAAAAATCTGCAGCGGTGCCAAAAATCAGCTGACTTTTTGTTAAGTATTGGCGTGTGGGGGTAAAACAGATCTTTTCCGCTTGTGTAAGCATGCCATATACACAAAAATGATCATTGATCAAGACACATCGTCTCCTCGACTGTTTTGGAGCCTCTGAATATCCTGAGGACTGACTTGGAGTCAGTCACAAGAAGGAGTCATGCCGTATGACCTATTACAAAACTTATTTCACCTCTGCATTTCTATAAAATCCAACAATGAATGATCATTCATTAATATTATTGTCATAAATAGAGGGACCCTAAATCAAATGTTGCTTAACATGGGCCACTTCTGGAAAGTAAATTGGTCGGGCTCTACCTGAGGGTCCTGGGAAGGGTCAATAATGTTGCCCTGGCGGTCCATGACTCGGTAGACCGGGATGCCTGCGATGACATTGGGCTCAATGAACTCCAGATGGTCCACAAACTCCGCAGAGGCGCCGGGAAACTGAGGCTTCTCCAGCGTTGAGTCGAACGGCTGCTGTCTGTGTGTGACCTGGAATTGGATTTTATTATTATTATTAGTTTTATAACAATGTCTACATCCATGAATATTAAAACAAAGAGATGCTTACATCAGATTTAGCAGAAAGGTGATTTCCATGTATTTTTAAAATCACATTTGTTTCTGTGACGACATTTTCGGACGCTCCCACTGCTCGACCAATCACAAGCGACATTGTCGCACTAGCCGGCTAGCTATCTCGCTCCGAACAAAAGATGTTTACAATGCAAAACCCGCATTTTATTCTGCTAGATTCCATAAAGCCTTATTTGCGTTTTAAGCGTAATTTTAATTCATCGCCTCAGTTGTTGCTAAACCTGTTCGGTGCCAAAGTATCGCGAGACTTGAAAAGCGTCAGATTTCCATGAATGCTTCATTGTTTTCTTTTTAAATCAAAACACTCGTTTACATTATGAAGAAGAAAATGACCTATAATCATACGTTTTGGTGGGACAAATACCCATTCCTGGTTGCCAGGCTCGATCCACATAATATTTTGGGGGGCATTGAGCTAACGCGACCTTCGAGGTTGCAAAGCTAGCGACGCTACAAATAGAAGTCAGATTTTTGTACTTACATTGACTTTAAATGTTCTGTGATGAGGCAGCCTCGACGCCTTCAGGGCAGCCGCTTGACGGGCAGCGTGGAAACATGCCCTATACATTTTGTTCATATGGCTAATGCTGCTAACAGCCGCCATTAGGACCGTCCTCGCGCTATGTTAGAACGAATAACTTGTCGGCGGCCGTTGCACGTCTTTGGAAATTAATATTAATAATCCGATCACGACGCTTGATTTGACACTTTTTAACACACAAACGCAAGTATCCAGGGGAAACTACGCACACAGCTTCAAGACAAGCACCGTAACGGATGTCTAATGAGGCTTCAAAATAAGACAATGTCAATTATATTTTTATTTTGTTGTTAAACCTAAACCTGCCTAATATTATATATATTGGTGGCGGTTCTCCTACACGAGTGACTGTTCGAAGTGATCAGACGTCGCTCCATAGTGATCTTAACTTTACATGTCCATCAGGACTCACAACAATAAAATTCCGGTATGTTCGTGATATTTTGAAAAGGAACATTACAGATAATTGACATTTCCGCATTGTTGTCATTGTACAGAAACTAGTCTGCACCACAAGCTACATACATAAGTAGAAGAACATTCCTACTTGTGTAATAAGTACAACCGCCTAAGTGAAATTACTCACTTTTGTTATCGTCATCATCAGAGTCAGACACGTCTGCAATTTTCAAAATGTATTGATGTGGTTTGGTTTGGTTTGGTTCATTTGTTCTTTTTATTCCAGTGCTTTACATGACCGCATGTGTGTCGTTCATTGAAAACTGGATAAGAGCCAAATTTGTTCATATTTGTATAAATCTGGACTGTAAAATAAGATGAAAACTGTATAAAATTTCAAAAGGGTCAGTATACAGTACTCAAATATTTACAATTTTACCTGATTTTATCGGGTTTCTAAAATGTTTTTAAATGTCGGTGGTTCTTTTCACGGAAAGTACCTGAACGGTGCACAGCGAGCCACTGTGATGCGTGTGATGTCATCGATGTGCGCCTCCCCAAACGGTAAATACGAGTGACATAATTTCACCGCGACTAACATACATTTGCCGACACGATGGAGGAGTGTAGTCAGTCATCTGTTTCTCTCAGAGAGTTTGGTTGCGAGCAAAATTTACTGTCTCGTCCTGACGGCTCTGCGTCTTTCACGCAAGGTAGCACTTAGAAATACGACTCAGATTTCGTGATTGAGCATTGAACAAAACGTTTACCAGAAATGTGATTTTCGCCATAATTGACAATATTGTTTGTTTCAAGGTGACACCAGTGTCCTTGCTGCAGTGTACGGGCCAGCTGAAGTTAAAGTCAGCAAGGAGATTTATGACCGGGCGACGTTGGAGGTGATCATACAACCCAAAGTTGGACTTCCAAGTAAGTCCTGGGCAAAGTCCTGTACGGCATCACCACCAGGTGGAGTTAGTGTGCTACAGTATTTGAAGTGAACTTCAATGAGTAGCCCCGAGACTGCTTGTAAATGCTGGCATCTGAGCTAGCAGAAGACTTTTTTTTTTTTTTGGTGGATAAATGCTTATCTCTGTGTTAATAATAGATTCTTTTTTTTTTTTTTTGTAGGTGTGAAGGAGCGAGCCCAGGAGAAGTGTGTGCGCGAAAGCTGCGAGGCGTCTGTGCTGTTGTTCCTTCACCCTCGCTCGTCCCTCACGATCGTCCTCCAGGAGCTCCATAACGATGGCTCTGTATCCCTTCGCTCACGCAGCGAGAGCGGCCCATCGCTTCCTTGGGCCCGAAGCAAAATTTGGTTTTTGGGGCCCTTTTATTTCTGCCAGTAGTTTTGATGATTGAGCATTCATTCACTTAACTTAGACTGTAAACTCATTGAAGTGTTCTTTTGTCACATTTAACCTTTAAATATCTTTATCACTTATTTTATTATTGACTATTTATTTTAAAGTCTTGTTCACGAATGTTTTGGGCTGTCTTGGCAATATGTGCACGTTTTTCTTCCTGACCCGCCGTCCAGCTCTTGTCCAGCTACCTGAACGCCGCCTGCATGGCTATGATGGACGCCGGCTTGCCGATGAGTTGCCTGTTCTGCGGCGTCACCTGCGCCATCCACCCGGATGGAAGAATTATCACCGACCCGTCCGCCGCTCAGGAAGCGGTAAGTGTGAATTTCTCTTGCAGAGGAGATAAAAAAAAAAAAAACAGGCACATGGACTTGTTTCTTTATTAACGTGTGGAATCTTTTTTTTTTTCATCTTTGACACGTCCTGGCTCACACGTATTGCTCCACAGTAAGTCGGTGCGGAAAAATAATCACCCCTTTTCCCCCCTCGTCAGGAGAGTCGAGCTTTAATGACCTTTGCCATCGATAGCAAAGAGCGCCGAGTGATGATGACCTCAACCAAAGGATCGTTTTCAGTGAAAGAGGTTGGTGAAACGAGCCGGTGGTTCTCAAAGTGGGGATTGACCTGGGTGGGGGGTCCTTTTGCATGTACAGATGCAGCAGTGCATTGCCGTCAGTCAAGCGGCGTCCGAGAAGATCTTCAGCTTCCACAGAGAGTCGCTCAGGCGGCGCTACTCCAAAATCGTCTGATCTTTTTTTTTTTTTTTTATCTACTCGCTGTACAAAGACCAATTTTTCTAGTAAAATATTCATCAGCCACTTTGGGCCTCCTCTGCTTCAGTTCACTTCTAGGTCACGTGTGATTTAGTGTGTGTTTGCGTGCATGTGTGTGTTTTGTTTGTTTGTTTGAGATCTGATTAAAAGAGATGGAATGACTTAAGTGAAGGAAAAACATGTGGTCTTGAGGTAGGGATTTTATAAATTCTTCCATGATAGATGATCACTGTAGTTCTTCACATTTAAGCATTTAATGATGTGGGAGTGTTTGAATGGAGGCCTTAATTAGTATTTAAAAAAACCTAATAAATCATGACATCAAGAAAAGGAAGTTTATTTGAAGTGTGATATTCATGTACGAGTTTAGTAGTTTAAAAAAATAAATACATTCCTGCTGTGCTCGCTTTGGCCTCAAAGGGGCGGTGTGGTTCACGCTTGGAGATGCACCGAATCAGAAAACGGAAGAAGAAAGTGGCAAATTATTAATAAATAAATAAATAAAATCGTTTCTCACAGATATATAACCGTGAGTATTGTTATATTCCCTATCTATATGTGCTCCTACGGCGTTTGTGTGTGACGTTTCGTTATTTGAAGGTAAATAAATGCTTACTGTGATGTCTCGATGCTAATTTTGCTTACAGGTGTTGTACGCGCCAAAGTTTCCATTGAGTGCTAGCATGAAAATGGCGATGTACCCAAAACAAAATATTTCTAGTGCGTGTAAATTGATTTGTAGTGTATTTTGTTGTACAGTAAATTCCAACTGGGGTGTCAATAAACATCTTAAATCACTCTGGGAAGGCAGACGAACATATGTCACACGCTTGGTGCAAGCAACAGGATGTAACGAAAATTTCAAACCACCTGTACATCAAAATAGATATCATTGGATGTATATTTGAAACAAAAAAAATAAAATGAGCCTTATAAGAACCGTTTGGGGGATTAAGATTTATACCACTTGTTATGTTGTGAATCAACCCAATTGACTTATCCAAAATGAATGTAAATTTGGGACCGAAACCTTCAGTCTTTGGTAGAAAAATGCCCATATCGGTCTTATTAATTGAGGATGAAATGAAATTGACGAACATTTTTATTTTCGTCAAAATCACAGAAAACCTCAATTGAATTGAAAATGTCAAGAAGGAGGGGATTAAAATGATTTTTTTTTAAAACATTGTCTGAGGCGTGGCGCTTATTTTTTTTTTTGTAGTGGACAATTGGGGCACTATTGGAGGCATCCATCCATTTTCTTAAAACCACTTACTCTTCACAAGGGTCGCAGGGGTGCTGGAGCCTATCCCAGCCGGCTTTGGGCAGTAGGCAGGGTACACCCGAACTGGTTGCCAGCCAATTGCAGCTATTTGAGGCAATAAAACATAAAAAAAGAAAAAAAGAAGCCAGGTCAGTTTCAAAGAAGTGCATTTTTATTTAATGGGATTCACTGGTTTTCCTTCCACTGTATTTACATTTAACAGAAGTACGTGAGCCCGGGAGAGGAAGTCCACACATGTCGTGAGACAAGAAGTGAGCGGTCCAGGCACAGCCACTCGGGCTCAGAAGACGGTTGGAGGAGGATTGTCGGGAGGTTAGAAGCTGACGAGGTATCACGGCTCACCATCGTGTACTGTTCACGCAAAGTTATTATTATTATTAATTATATTTGATCATCATCGGTGCATCCTATGATAGAAAAACTACATCTACATAGAAAATGTGGACTTTTCCCTTAAAATAGTCACTGGCTTATGTTAATGGCACGCTGAAGCTCAAGCCAAGTCAGGTGATGGATTCATGCTGGACATCTTTTTGTCTCTCTGGAATTATCAAAGGAATAGTTGAGCACTTTTTTTTTTTTTGCCTACTCAATGGACTTAACATAACATCTTTTGGCACTTACTTCCATCTCTCATGGTCCTCATATCTTCTCTCAACTGCACATTAGTTAGAAATCTTAAAGTTCAATACAATAGGTCCTGAATGGTGATGATATTTTTTTTTTTAACCTGAGCACACGAGTTAGCATCTTGTGTGAGAGTGAATTATGTTATGTTTGTAACTTTTCCGGACGAGATAACTTGTGCCCGTAGAGTAACGTCGATTAAAAACCTGAGATCAAAAATTGTTTCGCAGCCAGATCTGTCAAAACGATCGAATCGGAGTCATCGTGACGGAAAACCCGGTATTTGTCTGCCTTTGACGAAGGCGAGATCTTGCCGATTGATTGAATATTGATTTCACACACAGATTGGGTGCTATGTACAAGCTATACCAACATGTGTAATCAATGTGTGACTCAATCAAATCAAACCTATCCCAATATACTGTGCATTACCTCAAAGACATTGCAGTCAAATGTAAACAAAACATGTTTAAAAACTGCCTGAATACTTTTGTCTACATAACAATTTGGATATACAGTGAACCCCCTTTAGCAAAAATGTTTACGTAACTAACTGTCATATATATGTATTTTGAAACCATAAATATAGTATACCCCAAACTATGTTTCCAAAAACACTTCAATATTATTCCAAGCTCATAAAAGTTGTCCTACAGATGATTTGGCATTCACAAACTGTTAAAACACCAATTACTACTTTCCTCTTAACAAGTGATTTGGTGGCATCTCGTGGCACCTTTCTAGAAAGAACGCGGGTTCGATTCAACAGGAGCAAATTGAATAGGTGAATTTTGCGAACGTCGAGAGGTTCACGTTACTACTTTTCTATTTGCTAGCACTTTGCGACATCTTGTGGTGTCTTAAGGGCATTGCAGCAAGCTCACATAAATCCATCCATCCATTTTCTTAACCGCGTACGCCTCACAAAGGTACACCAATATAAATGTGGTGAATTTGTGACGAGCGGGGGATTCACTGTACATGAGATGCTAACTCAAGCGCACAAGATGCTAGCTTGTATTATGCGCGGGGGCACAGACAATCAGGAGACTACTACTCAGCAAACATGTCAACGTAATTGTATTTTTTTTTTTTCCTCCCCTGAATTACATTGTTATTCTTTTAAAAATGTTCCTTTCCTTCCATCCATCCGACAGTGTTCCGCTACAGAGCCCCATGAACATTCAGTTGTGGCCACAAAATTACTACCGTATTTTCACGACTATAAGGCGCACCTAAAAGCCTTCAATTTTTTCAAAAGCTGACCATGCGCCTTATATATGGGTCAATATTGAGCCGCAACAGGTCTCGCTGTCAAGACGCTATCGGTGACCCTGCACGATCGGCAGAAGATCCCGCCATCTTGGATCGCTAGCTAATACTAATACTTTACCTGAGAGAAAATAATAAAACAGCTGTTTATTCATTTTGGAGTTGTCAGAAAGCTGCTTTGTAATCTATTCATAAAGTTTGACTGACCTATCTGACTGTTTTGTTGACATTCCCTTTAGCGCAGCACCATCTAATGGATGCATAACGTAACCCCAGCCTCGACTATAGCGCCATATATATGGAAAAAGTTTTAAAATATGTCATTCTTTGAAGGTGCGCCTTATAATGCCTTATAGTGCGGGAAATACGGTACTTCATGGTCACATAATCTGCGCACAAATTACAAATGAATACAGTGGTGCTTTGCAATACGATTGATAAGGAGTAATTATTGGACGGTTGAGTAAGAAATGTCTGCTCCAGTTGCTTATCCAGATGTCTAAGTTCCTCGTATGAACTATATTAAATCCAAAAAATTAGTATTTGTGCGCATATTATGCCTATTTTGTGGTCACAAATGAGCATTTTCTGATAACCATATAATTATATTGTAGCGACTTACCCCCATATTCTTCTCATCACGCTATATATATTTTTTTAATTTAAAAAAAGAATTGAGTTGTGGCGTGGTTTCAGAACTTCACCAGCCCACGGCGAGGTCCACCAAGATCCACTTCTCCGCACACGTGTCTTGAATTAAAGTTGGCTTGCACGCCCTTGTTGTTGTTACCGTGAAGATGATATCTACAGTGTGTTTCTCTTCTAACTTTGGTACAGCTAACGAGAGTCCAGAGGGCGGCAGGGAGCTGCAGGTGGATAAATCGAGCGCATTTTCCACTAAGAATAGATCAAACAATAGCTTGGAATTGATCTTGCGCTAAGCCACACCCCCTAAACGCATATTGGCCAATCGCAGCCAGTAGAGAACAGAGATTTGCTTTTTGAATCGTTGTAATAATAAATAGAGATTTTTTTTTTCTTTTTTTCCAAAGTTATTTTTTTTCTAGTACCGGATTTTCTGTAAAAAAAAAAAAAAAAAAGGGGGGGGGACAAAACATCGTCACTCCTTCTTTTCTTGTCCTTTTATTCTTCTTACTTTATGTAAGATTACATTTGTGCGAGATTTCAGTCTTTGAGGACTACTTTCTTAACTCTTTGGCCGGCAAAATCGTTTAATAACGTTTAATAAAATCACGATGTATGCCTGTTTGTTTTTTTTAAATATTCATGATTGTGGGATATAATAGATATAATTTCTCAATTATCTATGAAGATTTAAATAATCCTTGCGTTTGTATCAGGCCCAAGGTGGGTGTGTCTTAACGAAAGGTCAATTGTTTATGGTTGAAGGTAGAATAGCCGATGCACTAGAATGTGATTATTTTACAAGTACCTGTCGGCGTGTGCACAAGGTCCTTTTTTTTCTTCTATTTTTTAATTTTTTTTAAAATTTTGCTCCATGAGAGCATTCACAGCTTATTGTATTCTATTGTTTTGTTTTGTTTTATGGTGGTTTGGCAGACAGGTAGGAAATGAGGGCGGCGATGGCGCAGATGTAGGTGACGATCCCAAACACGATGGAGAGCACGGAAAGCCAAAGGGCCTGGCGGGACGCCGCGTTGGCCCCCTGGAGGTCGCCCTCGGCCGAAGCCTTGTTGGTCTGGAAGAGGACACAAGAATTTCAGTCAGTGCTCAGGTTTTTTTTTATTTGATTTTTTTTAGGGCAGTCCTTCTCAAAATGGAGTCTGCTAGATGTAGTTTGGTGTTCTGCAAAATAATTTGAATTAAATTATCTAGTATCATTTTTTTAAAAGTGCATACGGTACCTATGGAGCAGGTGTGCTCATAGAACCAACATACAACAATAATTTCTCACCTAGCTTAGCTTTAGGCTAATTAAAAGCTCAGATTTGATTGCGATTATAACCATATAAATCTAATTTTTGTATTATTACAGGAACAAAGTCTTTTTGGGGGTCTTAATTCTGTTTTTTTTTTTTTTTTAAGAGAACAAATGCAAAATGAAAAATTACTATTACAGGGATTTCAGATTTACGTGAGGATATCTGAGATAAGATTATAATTGGGTCAAAGCTTTAATGTTTATTGGTTTAGTGTGTTTGACATAATTTATTGCAAATTACACTAATTACTTTGGCAACAACCAAGCTATGTCTCACTGACCCGCGGGGACCACAGTTTGAGAACCGCTGCTTTAAACACTAAAATGCAACAAACTGGACCTTAAAAAAAAAAAAAAAAAAAAGATTTAGACATGTAATCCCTTCTTTCCTTACAATTGTTTTACATCTTAAAATTGCGCTCACATTGTGCGTGTTTTGATCCTTTGTGGTTAACTTAATCCCGCAAATCTGTGTAATCCCCGCACTTGTGTTGCACTTAAAACAGCGAAGCTGTTGTTAGTCCGTTGCTGCCAACTAAAGTGCCAGGTTGCATCTCGTCAGCTTGCCGCAAATGCGTGCGCGTGCGCGCATGCGCGTGCGCTTACCTTCTGCGAGAGGTAGAAGGCGGCGATGCCCAGGGGCCAGAAGCAGCAGAGCATGGAGAAGAAGGCGAGGCCCAGGTAGTCCTGAGGGATCATCAGGGGGAAGTTGCTGTCGCTGTCGCTATCGCTGAAGTCTTCCATGGACGAGTCCTGAGGGTGCGAGAGGTCACATAGGACGCTGTTCTACATGCACGCACTGGTCGCTTGACAGGGGTTGGGCCTTTGGAATTCTGCTACTTAGCCCTTGATTTGATTTTTTTATTGTTTTTTTTAAAATAGTGGGCCATTCAAAATGTCAACATCGAACCATTAAAATGGAATTTATTAGGTCAGATGCCAAAAAAGTGAAGCAATTTGGAGTTAATCCAGTGGCTCACCACTACATGTAGCAAAGGGAGCTGCGTGTTTGTTAACAGTCGCTCTGTTAAGACCATTACTGCCACCTAGAGGATGGGAATGCGACGAAATTCAATGAACAGCTTTAAGTTAAAGTTAAAGGGCCGGTCTGCCGTTTTCACTCAGGAAAAGGCGCTTTTTAAATACAGGATTTAAACAGACAAACTTCTTCTCAATTTACAGCTCTGAGCTTCTCTTAATGTCTGGTGGTGATTTTGTCTTAACCCAACCAGCCTGTATTTTACCATTTTGCGTTTAAATCTAAAATTTTCTTTACAAATTTCAATATGTTGTACGTGATCCTACTAGTCTAAATACGATGTTCTGATCAATTAATAAAAAAAAACAAAAAACAATATAAATTAAGCATCGAAATTTACTTTTTTTTTTTTTTTTTTTTTTTTTTTTTTTTTCATCTCAGGAAGCAGCCATTTTGCCACTTTGTCGTCGACTGAAAATGACATCACAGTGCCGAAGGGCTCAGCTTGCGAATGTCACGTGACCAAACCCGGAAAACAGGTGAGCCAAATTGGACAAATTAAGTGAAATTGGATCATTTCCTGCAGTATGTTGTTTGGGAATGAGTGCCGTATAATACAAAACAGGCCATTTCAGTAGCATTCAGTGTTAATGCTGTGTGATGTATATTATTTCTGCTCTAAAAGAGGCCTCGGAGCAAAAACAAAACAAAAAAAAACAAAAAAAAGAAAAGCCTTGTCGGTGTTTATGTCTGGCAGCAGCGAAACTTTGCTGGTGCCATGTGATCGAATGAGGTCATGTGACTGAATGAGGTTAGTCCGGACGAGCGCTGACAGGTCGCTCGTGACTCACGCGTCATTGGCGAGCGAGGGTTTATTCAACCCGACTTCCTCGTTTGTCTCGCGTTTATCACGTGAATGCGCGTGTGCAAATGATGCAGCTGCGACTTTAGCGCGCCGGCCGTAATATTAGGCACCCCTGAAAAACGCATCCATTTTGAAACATCTTCAGTGAGCGAAGAAACGTGAGCTCAACTCATAACAAGCAAGCAGCTGTTTGGAATAGAGTGAGCAATTCTTCAAAAAAAAACAAAAAAACTTCAAGCTGTTTAATGCCCTTCCCAGTTGAAGAGATTTACACACGTAGTTAAAACAACCGCATGGCTTACTTCATTTAAGATAACTTAACTCATTCACTCGCCGCCATTTTCACATTTCGCAATCCCGTTCGCTCCCGGCTGTTTTACTGGATTTTGACTGATTTTGCAAGGCCCACAGAATATTGTGTTCTATTGCTATAAAAGCATGGAACCTACCAAAAGAAATATTAAAGTCTCTTCTTTCATCAGGAAAAAAAAGTATGTTTCTATCTGTTTCCGTTTTGCAGCAATTAGCATTAGAAGAGAGCTAAGTTTCATCAGTTTTCACAAATCTCTTTAAAATTGTAAGTAATTGAGCTTTTTTTCTACATGGCCCTGGTTGATCTCTTTTGCTCTGCTGCCACCTGCTGGCCGTTTGTGTAATAACTACCATTTCTGCAACCGTTCTTTGCAGTTGAGAGGCTGCATCAAAGCCTTTTGTATGCTCTTGCATAAAAAACAAAACAAAACAAAAAAACGTATAAATACGTCTTTGGGACACTTAGAACATAAAAAAAACCGTATTTATACGTTATTGGGAGCAAATGAGTTAATACTATCAAACAATGCAACGCCATAGATGGGTTAATGACTAACAATCAATGTGGCGGTGTTATAATCCTTTAAGCAATGGGTATTTGAACCCACAACACTCACAGTTGTATCTACTTTGTCAATAAACACGTATGAAAACAAAATATGAATAATGAGCAGGTCCGAGCGTAATCAAAATGTTTCAATGAGGCCGACTTTTCGATATCTCCGATCACGATACAGGAGCTGTACGGGCAAATTGCGTCCTTACAAAGCTAATAACGCTCACGCTTGAAGTGTAAATAATGCGATTTTGTGCTTGGCTTGTTCCTGTCCACTTCAATTCTCCAATGTCCGCCATTTTCTTTTGCAAAACGTTCTGGGCTTCGCAATGTTCGACGAAGGAGAAGAAGATGCCGTGTTGCCTTGGAGGTCGCGGCGAGGTTTCCTTCCCGCAAGCCGGCACTTTTTTGCATGACTGCACCACCGCCAGAATTCCGAATGAGCTTTTTGTCTGTCCTTGAGGAGCAAAAAAAAAAAAAAAAAACTCTTTTGACAAAGTGTTTGCGCAGTGCCCGTAAAAACGTGAATGTAAAATAGCCTATTATGGGATGCTGGTTTTATATTCGTTCCTCTTCTCTTTGTATTTATGTTTCCTCATGACCACGTCGGCGGCTGTTGGGTCAGAGCTGTCATCCGACAATCGTTACCTGCGCCGCCGAGCTTCATGCAATGTGACTCCTTGACAGCTTTGCTTTGCCGCTGTCCCCAAAATACTTTGCTCGCTCGCGTCTATTAATAAGCGGAGAGACGCTTGTGCTTATAATGCAGTTATCCTCCTCGCAGCAGTGGCGGAAGACGTCTCACACATTGAAATGATGTCATTATATATTGCATGCTCTCTCAAACTCACAATTTATTCACTCCAAGTAAAATTAAACTTCACGACCACGTGTGCCCCGAAATCCCATAAAAATTAAAAAGTTGTATCTTGTAAGAAAAGAAAAAAGTCAGAATGTTATGACAGTAGTCATATTTTTTCAGAGAAGAAAAGTTGTGTTTTGGTGGGATAAAAAGTCAAAAAATTCTGACAATAAAAATCACATTTTTCCAATTAAATATAATCTAATTTCGTAATATTACATATTTTATTCTGGAAAAGTTGCCTTTACTCTATAAAACAATGTAGGACTACGATCTTGGGCGAGATTATTCCTGTCATCAGTTTTTGATATGTGCGATATGTTTGGCGGCAAACAGTACGTGAATGGAATTCATTTTTGGAGTCACAAAATTGTTGGCCTAATAGCATAATTCCCCAAGTAATTTTTCAACATTTTCACAACACAACAAATTCCGTCACTTGCCTTGATTCAACCTTTTAATTAGCCTAATAGTAGTTATGCTAATAGCCATTATGCTATTAGGCTAACAAAAGGCTGATTGATTCTATTCCCGATTCAAATTGATTTTTGATTCAGTTATGATTTCATGCAGTACCAATTTTACTTTTATATGGAAGACATTCCTGCGATTGGCTGGCAACCGCCTACTGCCCGAAGCCAGCTGGGATAGGCTCCAGCACCACCATGACCCTTGTGAGGAGTAAGCATATAGATCTATATAGATCGATATCGATTCTATATATATACATCAATTTTTGTGTTTATTTTTTATTTATTTATTTATTTATTTATTCAAACCCAGGCATGGGTTGCTCGAAGAATTTAGTATTTGGGGGACAAACTAAAGTACTGTCACATGTTGTTGGTAGATAGTGAAGCCAGGTCATGGCTGCAAACATATTGTGGTGATGTTGAGTCTCAAAAATAAAAGTCAGGAGTTAACAGAGGGGGCACCATTCAGGACCACCATTGCCTCTGTGCCTGCTAATGGGACCGGTAAAGTTGTCTTCTTAGTTTTGTTATTCATATCAGAGCTTTCAACTGGTCTAAACCTGAGGAGTGGAGCAGTAAATTGCTTATCATACTCGTTTTATTGTTTTGTTTTGTTTTGTTTTTATTTTGGACCACAAATATCTTTTCCAGAGATCCACTGCTTAAATCTATCGTAATCGCAGACATACATGGCGCATTCGGGCAAATTGCCGACTTACGTCCGAGTCGGGGAGCAGGTCGTCTTCGTCGTCCACGCTGTAGGAGGCGCTGTGGAAGTCACCGTGCGCCTCGGCCAACAGCTTCCGCTCCAGCGTGGATCCGGGCCCCATGTCCACAAAGGTGGTCTCCAGGTAGTCCTTGCTGAGCAGCGAGTCGCCGTGGCTCCAGATGGTGGGCGCCGCCGGGTAGAAGGACTCGAATGTGCGGGGCAAGGAACACGGGTCCAGAAGCTGGTGCTGCTGCTGAACATCCGGAGGGTGTCCGCAGTAGCCCCTCCACGCCAGAGGAGGGTAGGCCATGTCCTCCTCACACTTGACCAGCATTCCCTTGAAGACTCCCCCGGCAGCCGGTCCCGATAGCGGATGCGGGCTTTCTCCCAGTAGAGGGTGCTCCAGCTCGTCACGGTTCTCCATCTCTGGATTTGACTGACATCCACGGGCAAAAATGTAATCTACAGAATGGGAATAGCTCCCCCGAGGAGTGCACAATGGGATTAGACGCTTTGCCGGCTGCTAGTGTTTTCAGCGATAATCCATCTTTAATCCAATACTATAATTTTTCTCTTGTTGAAATCTCAGCTGCCGAGCACAACGACACGCGTTATATTCGTCGTCCCCTGCAGGTTATGGCTCAATTCCAAAGCCTGATCTTCAAGTTTTTAGTTTTCCTGTTGGCGTCTCCTTTCTGATGATGGACAACCGATGAAAAACCTTTCTAGGGAGTCTTGAAACAATCCAATGTTGTGATGTAGTGGTTAATCCGAGGTCACAAGTCTAGTGGTTCATACAGTTTACTACCAGTTGAGGATAGTTTCCCACTTAGTGAATATGGTTGTGGATGTCTGTCTTTGTGTCTTCTTACCTGATGACCAATCTTGGGTGTAGGATTATCCCATTAATCCTTCCCATCGAGGAAAAACTTCAGTTAGAGAAGAGTTTTGGGTGGACATAAAAGGTTAGGAATGATTGTAAACCAAAAAGATAGAAGTCAGAAGCTATCGATACGTTTTTTTTGACGCATGTTTGCGGTCCTTGGCTGTATCTATGAACATTTTGATTGGCTGGCGACCAATGCAGGGTTTAGGACTAGCAAATCAAGGCTTACTGTCAAGGAATAAAACAAAACAAAACAAAAAACGCTCTGAGGGGAATTGAGAGTTGAGGAATAGTTGTTAACTGGATTGATAAGTCTCTGGTCTCTGGGCTGTCTTGATTTAGATGCTCAGGTTTGTTGTCTGTCTCGATCTGTCCTGCGAATGACTGCCGACTGCGGCATGGTGTGGGATTATCACATCAATCCTTTCCGTCAAGGGTCGGAAAAAAGTTCAGAGTGGAGATGACAGTTAAGGAACGACTTTAAATGAATGGAGAACACGCGAGAACAGTCTTGATTTAAATGCTCAGGTTTTTCGGTTTCTATCTCTATAATCCCTGTGATTGACTAGCGACCAATCCAAGGGATAGGAGTGTCACATCAAACTTCACTGTCAAAGTGTTGGAACGCAATTTATAAAAATACGGTTTGAGGAGTGCCGGTCATTTAGCGGGTAAGAGTTTGTGATTTTCAAGCTGCAGGTTCGTCGTCTTTATATCCCGCGATTGACCTTCGACCAATCCAGGTTTTGATATTCCTTACGCCCCAAAGTCAGCTGGGTTAAGACTCCCGCTTTCCCGTGACACTGAACAGAGTACGTGGAAGGAAATGGACGGCTTGATGATGTGTCTTAGATGGCTGCACCGATAACTGGTGCGTGTTGATTATGCCAAAGCATCAGTCAAACTCCTGGCGGCACGGGCGGATTGGGGCCATATTGAAGGGCAGTTAATCTGTAAAAGCAATGAGGCTCCAGAAATAGAATCCTACGGTGCACATCGGCAGGTCAACCGGCCCGCCGGCATGCGGCGTCCGTCGCTGCATCGCGTCATGATGAAGCAGTCAAAGAAGCCTCCGCGTTTTGATTTATGGCACGCCGGCTTTTGCTGCTGGCCCGACCAGCTCCTCCGGGACGTGTATTTTTAATGTCGTCCGTCCAACTTCACAAGGTTTAAGTCAGGACAAATGAGGAGCGCCAGGCTCTTTATCCGGGCTGCCTCAAAGAAGAGGAGGATGAAGGGGGCGGGGGGGTCTGTTCAAGAGAAACAACAAAGACATTTCAGCGTCCACGTTCCCTTGATCACGAAACGATCGTCCTCCAGGAGGGCACTGAATCAATGCACGTCAATAGCGCGCCTGTAGAACTATCATCGTTTCCTTTTTAAACTCAATCTTATGTGAAGACTGCTGAGTGAAGTGGGAAAACCCTCAAAATCCCAAAGAGGAACTTTTAATTCAATTCTGGAGCAGAGCAGATGTGTTCTACATAAACTTTTATATCAAGTGGACCTTTGGGCAAAAGAGCTCTCACTCAGAGTTTAGAAAGTTAGTTTTCGGATCAATAGACTGTAACACTTACTTAGTTCAGCTTGATGTGTTCCAGGCGTCCTCAAACAAGATCAGGAAGGGCTCTGCAGAGACACAGGAGGGGGGAGTTGTATAAAAATAAACAAGATTTCAGAGCGTCAGCACAACAACTTTAAAATATGACAGCCTGTTTTGCTGCTATATATTTTAAATGTGATACACGAGAAGAGAAGGTAAAGTGGTGAGTCATGGATACGTTCATGCAGATGAAAGGATAGATGCGATACGTACTGTACATGAAGATCTTGTGATTTATAGATAGCTGATAAAGGATTGATCGATACGGGGTGATTAGGGGTGTGCATCTCTCCACAAAAGACCATTCAAGGTTTTCGATAAAAAAGGATTCAAGGTCGGTTCGATTTGTGGAAGGATTCGATTGGTTCGACTCAGTGGGATTACGATACAATTCGATCTGGTACAGCTCAGTTTGAGAGTGTACGATGCAATGACTTTTTTTTTGTTGTCCTTTTATATACATTTCAGTGAGCTTGTCAGTACTGTAAATGTGCCATTAACTTTTACGTTATAGGTGGACAAGTTGATACGTATCTCGATATCTCACAAGTGAGTGAGTGGAAAAAAATATATATAATCCGTGCGCGCTGTCAAGTTGCCGTGGGAGTGACATCATGCAGTCGACAAATTCGCCCGTCCCCGTCTGTAGACAGTGGGTGACACGCCCCCCGTGACCCCCTGCTCTGCGATTGGCTGGAAGGGTAAACAACTGTCTTGTCCACAGAAATGTCCCGCTGTTGACAAAACAAACACAAAATGGCAAAATACAGGCTGGGCGGGTGGGGGTTTAGGAAAAAATCACCACCACACATTAACAGAAGCCCAGAGGTGTAGGTTGAGAAGGAGTTCATGGGTATATATCCTGTATTTATATAGTGCATTTTCCTGAGTGAAAACGGAAGACCCCGCCTTTAATGATAGATTGTTTTTGGTATCCTGACATGATGCTCTCATGTGATGGGGAAGATGCTGCAATGTTGGTGTGACGCATGAAGGCAATCAATAGCACATTAATGGAGCATTTCACTGCATTTCACGGGAGAGGAAGAAGAACCTGTGATTGCATCATCAAGCATCTTTTACTCTTCGTATACTTCACATGCACTCGTTGGATCCAAGCTTACAAGCCTACACTCACTACACACTCCCAACCAGCCGCACTTCATTCCAGGAGCGATGCACTCAGCTTATTACGCCCGCCCGCCTCCTTATCCTCCTCTTCGCATTCTGCAACGCTAATAAAACTGCGACAAGGACGCTGCCACAAATCACAAACACCGTGTAACAAGAGCAGTCCCCCCCGTGACTCACCTCCATGCCTTTTTTCAATCAAAACAATGCGTGTTTTCAATGATACAGTATTTTGATACCGCTATTCATCGTATCGTCATCTAGCAGTTCTTCTACAGTTGCATTGATTATTGTAAACAAATTTGATACAATGTTACCCGATTGATCCCTGACCCATACCGTTTTGATCAGTACGTAATGATACATCATGATACCTGACTGATACATGCCCGATACAGAATTGATAAATTCATACCTGGCCGATAATAGATTTTACATTTATGTGATATTGTGCTGTTGCAGGAATACCTTTGGATGGCCGCTAGAGGTTACAGTATTGGGTAAATAGTTTTGCTTTACTTGCTTTGCTTTATTCTAGTTTTCATTTTTTGTAATGATTCTTTGAAAAAGGAGATTTAAAACATTTTTGGGCCCATAGAGAAGTTTTTCCAAGGACGCCCTCGTAATCCTAACACCACTAATACTAACGTGTACCCCTAAATCCCCTAGGATTTTTTTTTTAAACTCTCCAGTTTGAGAACCACTGATTAAAAACATCGCCGGTAAAGTTAATAAAGCTTTTATGAGGGCAAAAAGATGATGATGATTATTTCCTAAGGGAGGATATGTATACGAAGGATCCCGCATGCTAGCTTATCAGTGAGGCAAACCTGAGGTAGAATGGGAAAAGGAAGCGAAACTGCTGTTGCTGCTGCTGACTTTGTGTGATTTTTCAGCCACTCTGCAGTGTCCCCCGATATGTTTTCAGAGCACACGCACAAACGAGCAGCTAGGAACGGAATGCGGGAAATCACAGTCGCTAATGATAACGGGTGTAGCGCCCCCCCCCAGTAAATCGGGGCCTTCGCCGCGGGGGGTGGATAAGTGGAGTTTAAATGGACACATTGATTTCATCACTGTGATAAAGATGAGGCTCCATGAGTTATAACACGGAAAAAAATATTTTAAAAAAATGTTGCTTATAGCGCTCTTGCCGTTTGCAAAGTAACCTCCTGTTTCTATGGAAACGCATTGAGCTGGCTGCACGAGATGTGAAAGGAAAACTATTTATTTGCCATTCTATGATGACATACTGCACTCACTGCTAGGTTTAAAAGTAACCCAAATTGGGTAAAAAAATAGCGTTGGGTCGAAAATGGATATGTGTGCGTGTGTGTATGCGCTCCCTCTATCAGTCTCTACCAGTTTGGCAGTCCTGTGCAAGCGTAGCAGTGTCGGCTCGGCGCAGATTAAATGGCCGCACATCCGTGTTAAAGTGCGTGTTGGGATGCGCTCTTCCCATCAGCAGCATGCTCATGATTAAATGTGCCGCTGTGCTGCGATGCCCTTCAGAGAGATTTACCTGGCAGGGGTTGATCAACAAAGGTAAACATTGCACAGTCCCCACAAAACCTCAACCTACTATTTTTATTTAACTTTAATGTTCAATCTATTTTGAATTTAATCGTTATGTAAGTGCATTTTTCCCTATATACATTTTTTCAATTCTGTACAATACCTTTTTTTTTTTTCCTTAACTCACTGACTGGCAGCCATTTTTACCGAAGCAACCCCCTTCACTCCAGGCAGTTTTACTGGATTTGGACTGAATTTTGCAAGGCCCACGGAATATTGTGTCCTATTGCTATAAAAGCATGGAACCTACTAAAAGAAAGATTCGATATTTTTCTTTCATCAGGAAAAAAAAAAGTATATTTCTATGTGTTTCTGTTTTGCAGTAATTAGCATTAGAATATAGCAAAGTTCCATCATTATTCACAAATCTATTTAAAACACTGTGGAAAAGAGTTTTTTCAACATGGCCCTGTTTGATCTCTTATACTCAGCTGCCTCCTGCTGTATGTTGTTGGTTTTTTTTGTGTGTTTTTTTTGGCTTTAGCAACCTCTTTAGGTCTGAGCCTGTATCAAAGCCTTCTGTATGCCGTATCATTTAAAAAATAAATAAATAAATAAAATAAAAAAAAACATAAAAACCATTAAAAAAAAAAATACATAAGTTTTTGGGAGCATGGTAATATTTAAAATAGAACGTTTTTTATATGTTTTTGGGAGCAAATGAGTTCATTACAAAATGTTTTTCAAGTGAATTTCAGTTGAATGTATTTGCATTGAGTAAATCAAAACGTCTTGTTTTTAAACATTCATTTAGGTACAGTTTTTGTTGATCTCGCAATACATTTTAATGGGCTCATTAAATGTCTGTTTTTTTTCGTTGTGGTGCTACTTGGCAAGATTATTTGCATTTTTTTTTTTTTGTGTGGTGGCACTTGAAAGAAGTTTGAAGT
This sequence comes from Festucalex cinctus, assembly GCF_051991245.1. Lineage (NCBI taxonomy): Eukaryota > Metazoa > Chordata > Actinopteri > Syngnathiformes > Syngnathidae > Festucalex > Festucalex cinctus. The sequence goes on from NC_135423.1 coordinate 986,812, forward strand.
CCGATTCAATTCAAGACACACAAACGCCTCAAATCTAAAAATACTGCTGCGCGCAACGAAGTGTGTCGGACACGGTGTTCCGAGTGCGTCGCTGTCCTTTGTGCGCGCCCACTCGTGTGTATGTGTGTGCGTTCATAATGAGCCAATGGTGTGGCTCTGCCTCCTGCAGCTGTTTTTCAACCCATTTTGCATGAATCATGTCTTCTGCTTCTGAACGTTTTAATTGTGAGGGGTGATGTCACTTGGCGCACATTCAAGCACACGTCCGCCGCAACGTAAATAAACATTTTAAGAGGCGTGCGTGTTATGTTGCAGGCGAGCGCACACAAACACGCACGCGCTCGGAACTTGGGTTGTTTCAACGTGACATGGGTCTGCACGATATTGGAAAAACATGCGATATAGTTGCTGAATATAGCGATATCGATGTTATTGCGATATTTAACATGTACCTAAATAAATGACATTTTTATTATCTAGTGAAAGAATTACACTTTTTTTTCATGCGGCAAAATAATCAAACTCAATGTATTCTTAATTTTAATTACCTCTCGATAATGTTTCAACTATTGGATGGCAGTGCATATTTTCGTTAAGTACGCTATGTTTTGCATTTGCATTATTAGAGTTGAAACTAGGGGCGTGGAAACCAAATAAAACGAGAGGGCGAGGAGGGGATTTTTTTTTTTTTTCAGAGATTGCACTAGTGAAATATATCAGTCAGTTCGTCTCCTCTCTCCTTTTTGTTATGTTTAATAAATGTCAAACCTGACAGTCTAACGAGTCAAATTCAGATAAAAGCATGAAAGTCCACATCAAACTTATTGCATGTCTTTGCGATATGCATATTGCGTCGGCCAATATTGCGATATCGATATTTTTCGATATATTGTGCAGCCCTACAATCGATACAAGCTGAATGGATTTTAAAACATATAAGGGCCAAAACATGCCTTGTGAAAATTAAACTGCACTGAAAAACTAGCCACCAGGGGGTGCTAGAACTGCACAAATGGAAATCAACCTGACTTTTTTTTTTTTTTAACAGATGTGCTGCTTTTAATATTGTGACATGACGACGACGATATATTGTGGGAGATTGAATATCGCGATATCACGATATTGCTGGTATGATTACATCCCTAGTATATATGTACTTTACATATATGTATATATTCTATATTTTTGTACTTTCATATTATCTTTACTATCATCATTATCGTCATATATTTAGTAATGTATAACAGTCCTTAAATATGGGGGGCGCCCTTGACCTCAAGGAACATGTTTTGTTTTGTTTTGTTTTGTTTTGTTTTATGCTGTAATAGAATAAACTAATGTAATTGAACATCCTCTACATTAGGTGGCAGTGGCGCGTTCCTTGTTAGAGTATCCAAGGATAGTAGCTCCTCACTTACAACACTTTTAAAGACAAATGATGCTATTTATAGTCGCAGTGGAGAATTGGGGGGGTTGCGAAACAATTTTCATCTTCTTGGTCAGGGGGTGTAACAAAAAATAATTAAGAAGCACTTTCATATCAGTATACATATATGTGTGTATATGTATGATGTGAGTGTACTATATAAAGTGCAAGTATGCTATTATTAGTATAAACCATGGGTGTATTATTATTGATTTTATTAACTCATTCCAACCCAAAAACGTGTAAATACGTTTTTGGGAGTGTAGGATAAAGTATTAAAAACGTTTTTACACGTTTTTGGGTTGGAATGAGTTAAAAATAATACACTATACACATGTACAGCACAACAATAGTACCAATAATAAAACTTAATACAGCTTGATTTGTTCGTCTTTGATTTAGTTTTCCACTTAATTTAATTGTTTAAATAATAATTTATTTTTAATAACATACATGACAAACAGGAAATAAATACTGTGTAAAAATACAAATACAATACCATGTAAGCAAACATAATAAATGGATGTCATAAAAAAAAGAAGGAAGACGAAAAGATAATCAAATGGACTGAAGTAAAAGCAAATGAATGAATCTTCGCTCATTTTGTTTCCTCACCTTCAGGTTGGCTCGTCGACTTGCCCGTCCGCTCGATGAATCGTCAGCCGGGGAAGGAGACAATCGTCCGCTCATCCTGCATTGTTTTCGCATCCACGCTGGCGCGCACGGTAGGACGTCAGTGCTGCATCCGACTCCCTTCCCCCCCGCGCGTCGTCTCCTCTCCCGCTGTCATCATCTTCATCATCATCATCATCATCCTCCTCCTTGTCTCCTCCTCAGTGGAGGCAGCATGGCGTTCCTTTCTCCCGACTCCCCAACTTCCCTCTCACTTGTCTTCCCTCAGTGTCTCTCAGTCTCAACATCGCTGCGTTTCCACATACTGCGGCTCTCCTCCTCCTCCTCCTCCTCCTCCTCCTCCTCCGCTTTGCGGCGACATCAGCCCTGGGTCCTAAAACCTTGTTGGTTCAATTCTGTGTTTGGTGTTTCAATTACTGCAGAGGGGCATCGCAACAAGCGTGCCGCTATAAGTGAGGACGTTTTTTGCCTTTTCTTACTCGTTTAAGAGGATTACGAAGGTCAAGGCTTGATTTTGGGTTTGGAATTAGGATTGGGGTTAAGACCAGACATGCAGCCGGGAGGGCTTTAAGGTTAGCGCGCGTCGGCCTGCGTGCACGTGCGTGCGTGCGTGCGCGCACTGAGAGGAGATCTTGATTTCTTCATTCTGGGCTGCATTGTGTGTAATTTTTGAGTTTTTACATTCTTTGCATCGAGCTGTCCATCAATCCATCAATCCATCCATTCTTCTATCTATCTATCTATCTATCTATCTATCTATCTATCTATCTATCTATCTGTCTGTCTGTCTGTCTGTCTGTCTGTCTGTCTGTCTATCTCTATCTTTTTATCTATCTATCTATCTATCTATCTATCTATCTCTCTCCCCCCCTCTCTCTCTCTGTCTCTCTCTATCTATCCATCCATCCATCCATCCATCCATCCATCTAACGTCTGTCCATCCTTTCCCAAAAATAATGATGTGCAAATCTGCTCAGTAGGTGTGAGCAATCAAAATAAAGCGGTGGGAGAAGCAAAGATGGAGGGGGGGTGTAGTGGTTGGTTGTTGTGCATTGTGGGTGATTGTGCGTGCGTGCGTGCGTGTGCGGTGTTATCTCGCACTTTTTTCCATGCCCACTTCACCGCTTTCTCTGACCCACTTTGGCCCCTCCTGAGTCACACTCAAGACGGCATCAGCATGCATGCGGATGATGCGCCGCAGCACCAATCAATGGCCGGGCTGACTTATGTTGACTATTTAATGAGGGACACACAAACACACCTCACAATACTTGTTTTTTTTTGTTTTTTTTTTGCTGTTCTTGTTTGAGTGGCCGCAAAGCCGCCTGTCTGAAATCGTATTTGTCTTCAGAGTCCATCACGCGGGCAGGGCTCATTGCACTGAGGGATCAGCTCTTCGCTCTCATTTATTTTCTTTTTGTCATGAGCTGGGAGGTTGGATCCCAAAAAGCGCAGACACAAATAAGATTTGAACTATTTATGCACATCGAGAGGCGCGGAACAAACTTGACTAGACGAGAAACAAAGAGAGTTGCACAGAGGAACAGCGGTAACGGAAAGTAATCATCTTTTTAGTCTGCTACCACAGACAGTGAATCGATCCGATTGGTTGCGACGAAGTAAAGGATTAATGATTGACATCACATAGGTCCAGACATCACATAACATCACATCACGTTTTCCCAGTTGAAACCAGATGATGGTTAACATCAGTACAAAACAGACACTTGACCTCACGGTCATGAACCCAACTTAATCGGTCATGAACTCATGACCTATGAACTCGTGAACCCAAACACGACACTTTTACTTGTGTTTAAAAACATAAAGAATGTGCGTAAATAGAAATGCTGATTTATGTAAGCAAAAGTTAAACAAAAAAAACCCATACAGTCTGAGGCTGGTATTCTAAAGTGCACAAGTAGGAATGAGAATTTTTCTTGGTGCCCCAATGGAAGTGTGAACCTGCTGTGTTTCTAGAAAATACATAGAAAGCTCGTGTTCTTCCCCCTCAGGAACGCTGTGACATCAGCATCCTGAAAGCCCACCTCAGCAAACTCTGTTTTTATCGGAAGGGGGGGGGGGACTTGACAGCCTGAGGTGGTAAGTAGCTCATTAGAGAGAACACAACTAATCCAATTCTCCTGCAGAACTCCAAAACATGCTTTACAGCCTCTTCAATCTGTACACTCCCATTAGATTCCGTTGCAACCTGCTTTTTGTTGTTCTCAAGCAGCCCCCGAGCGAGTCAGCACATTTGGGGAATTGCTCTTCCTGCGTGGGGTAAAATTGGATACATTTTGTTAGAACAGCAGCACAGCTTAAAAAAAAAAAAAAAAAAAGTGGCAAAATTGCAGTTTTTTGTGCAGCTTTCTGTTGTGGCTCTAATACTACCTCTAAAGATGAGAACGAGCCGGATCTCCGACAAAATAGCTTTTGTGGAACCGGGATATGGTACAAATAAAGTTGAGGATCGTAGTCTTATGTGCTGAAAAAAAAACATCAATGGCATAATCAACTTGCACACGATTTTCATCATATTAGTCAACTGCAATGAAATCTTTTGTCATTCAACCCCTAGTGCAGATTCCTGAAAAATCCAATTCATCCATACATGTGAGCTTTCTGTGTTTCCACCACATTTGTATTTGTTCTCACAAAAATATGCACCTGTTGTTGTTAATCAAGTCCAATATTTTCTTCACGATATGTTCTAAGCACCATCAATAGTCTGAACACAGTTTTCTGATTAATATTGCATTTGGGGAATATCAATTTAAGCAACAAAATCCACATTTTTATCCATCTCGGGGGTCGGCCATTTTGCGGTCCAATTCAAATGGGATCACAATTGCTCGGGGCTCACGGCTTAGATTGCGAACCTTACATGACCAAATTCGGGTTCAAATCACAATTTTTTTTCTAACTAACAAATTTATCATCTCACAATAAACATCAATAATCTTGGACAAAACTGTACATTATGAAATGAACCTACAGACGTTGCTTTATGTAGGCATAAAAAGCAGGATCACAGCGGGCCACTGAAAAATGGACGGCGGGCTGCAAATGGCCCCCGGGCCCTAGTTTGGAAACCACTGGTGTGAAATGAACAGTATTTTAGGTCTTAAGTACACAAAATATTTTTACTTCCCAATCCTGATGTGCACCCCGGTAAAGTGGTCACCAACAAAGCTGGTAGGCAAAATGTCCGAATTGCAACGCTGCACCTGGTTCTGATTTGATTTGCTTACATTTTTGCTCAGGTTGTCACAAAAATTAAAAAAAAAAAATCTCCTCCTCATTCTCACCATCTCCATTTGATTTTCCTGCCCTTGAGAGGCTTGCAAGACTTTCCATCCGGATCCGGATGCAGCGAGTTTGTCGACCTCACCGCGAACCGATAACGGCTCCGAGTCCTCGTTACGGCCATTTGCGAGGAAAAACGGGCGCTAATCCAATCAGACAGCGGGAAAACACGCACACACGCGCACACGCATGGATTGCGATGGTGGCGATGAAGCAGAAGCAAATAATGAAATGAAAGCCTAAGTGGTCGTTTAAGGGGATTAAAAGTCTTTTTTTTTTTTTTTTCTTGTGAGGATGGAGTTGAGTCACTGTCAAGGAAGACGAGAGGCAATAATACAAGATGGAGGCCCGGAAGCAGAGGAAGGCGAGCGATGGGGGTGTTGTGCTTGCGGGCTTTCGGGCAATTAACGTGATGAATATCCTCCCTGTGGAGGTGTGCGGTGGTTAATTAATGGAGGCAGATTAAGAGGAAGTGTCGCTCCGACTGTTCGCAAGTCAAAGAGGTTGAGAAAAACCACATGACGGAACCGTGGACCGGAATGCTGCCAGCAGTGGCATGTGACTGCGTTCCTCGGTTTATGCCGGTGACGTATAGTGACAGGAGGAACAATGGAATGCTCTTCAAAAAAAGATGGCAGAAAGGACAATTGGTGTCCAAATCTCCCATTTATAAAGTATCTTTGTGAGGAAATTGGGACCAGATCGTCATTATTTCAGTGTACGTACTTTTTGTGACGTTGTTTGGTGGTGTGCTGTGAGATTTTTTTTCGAATATAAAATACCGTACCGTGGTGCCTTGAGATATGAGTGACCAGACATATGACTTTTTGCTTTGACTTGCGAACAACAAACATTTGGGATTCAAGTGCCGTTCGATTCAAAATGATTTGATTGACATTGTCATGATCTACTCCAGTCTGATTTGCAAGAAAAAAAATGACAAATAGAGACATTAAAGTGTCTTGTTTTTTTTTTTTTAAACATTTATTAATTTTGTATTGTACGTGCCTTTTTCCATGAAAACAGCATGTAGGCTACAACTGCCTTTTCCCCGTTCTTCTTCATTTCTGATTTAAATAAAATCGATTTTTGGATATTAAATATCGATTCGATTAATAAATGAGAATCTCAATTCTTATATGAATCGATTTTTTTGCCACACCCCTAGTATAGAGTTAGGGATGTAACGATAAGGGCAATATCTTGATATTAAAACTGCCCACAATATCGTCGTCGTCATGTTCACGATATTTAAAAGCAGGTTGGTTTCCTTTTGTGCAGTTCTAGCACCCTCTGGTGGCTAGTTTTTTTTGTTTGTTTTTTTAGTGCAATTTAATTTTCATTTGGGATGTTTTGGCCCTTCTATGTTTAAAATCTAGACTAATTGTCAGATGACGAGGAACGTAATATGCCCGTGCAATTAAATATTCAAGATTGTCGGTGGTTTAATATGCATTACTGTTTTGTATAAACGCACAATATTGTGCTTTTTTTGTATGAGCTATTTTCATATTTCATATCGTGACAATATCGTATCGTGATGTTTGGATATCGTTACATCGCTAGTATACAGCGTGACGGCGACAGTTGAGGCCATTGGCAGGTCGCTTGTATTTTGTTCATTTTGTGAAATACAGCGATTGAAAGTGCTCCCTCTCTCGATCATAACAACTCGTTATGGATTACAATTAATTCTAAATAGCAATGTTTGGCTATATTAAATTCGGCAGTGATGAGGTTGGTTCGCCAGTAATAACGTCCATGTCACTTCACCCACTGTGTATCCGGCGACGTTCTAAATAATGGACGAGAGTTTGTTCTCTCTCCATCCCTCCGCAGTTAATCCCAGCTCGCCCCGGCTGCTCTCGCTACTTGAATAAATCATCCCGGCCTTCGGGATAACAAGTCCATCAGCGCTGGCTAACTCTGCCATCTTGTCTTGTTACACAGTCTCCCTTTCCCTTTATTGTGCCCTTCACACACTGTTTTGGGAATCACTCCCTGTCCAGTGCTTACCATTGTGCCCTATGCAACAAATGTGCCCACCCAAAAAAAAGAAAAAAAAATGCAACAAATGACAAGTACATCCCACTATGCATCTTGAACGGAAATAAGTGAACAATACATTCACTCATTTGCTCCCAATAATGTGTAAATACGTTTTTGTTTTTTTTATGTTTTAAGTGTCCCGAAGACGTATTTATACGTTTTTTTTGTTTTTTTATGCTAGAGCCTACAGAAGGCTTTGATGCAGCCTCTCAACTGCAAAGAACACTTGCAGAAACGGTAGTTATTACACAAACGGCCAGCAGATGGCAGCAGAGCAAAGGAGATCAACCAGGCCAAGTAGAAAAAAAGCTCAATTACTTACAATTTTAAATAGATTTGTGAAAACTGATGAAACTTAACTCTCTTCTAATGCTAATTGCTGCAAAACGAAAACAGATAGAAACATACTTTTTTTTCCTGATGAAAAAAAAAAGAGACTTTAATCTTTCTTTTGATAGGTTCCATGCTTTTATAGCAATAGAACACAATATTCTGTGGGCCTTGCAAAATCAGTCAAAATCCAGTAAAACAGCCGGGAGCGAGCGGGATTGCGAAATGTGAAAATGGCGGCGAGTGAATGAGTTATTACAGTAAAATGTCGTACCGGGTCGACGCAACTGGAGTAATGCGGCTGAATCGATGGGATTTCGGAGCTATCCCACTCGGCGAGCAGCAGCGGGAGGAGGAGGCGGCGGCTGACGTCACTCGGAATGTGTTTGGAATGCAGAGTGGGGGAACAAAAGGTGCCGCAGGACGTGCTGAGGAAAAGTCATTTGCGGCTTCGGCGTGTGCATCGACGGACACATTTCAGATGTTCATTTTAGGCCGCAGGGCAGAATTGGACTTGGTCACTTACAGAGCATCTCAATGGTCAGGCTCATACATACTTGGTAGACCAGCTGGGACTCAAATTTGTACCAGAAAAACCATCATCTTTCACTGATAAATCAATCAGAACCAGTCACTCCGCTATAATATAAGTAGGGGTGTGAATTGCCTCGTACCTGACGATTCGATTCGTATCACGATTCACAGGTCACGATTCGATTCGATACCGATTAATCCCGATACGAATTTATAAGTCGATTGTTGCGATTTTTTTTCATTCAAATTAAGAAAATACTAATCAGTAAGCTTGTAGAGTGTAAGATTTATATGAAAATTTATTATTTATTTATCTGAAATTTCAGTCTTATAGAGGTTGTAATCTGTTTCATGTTTGAACAGCATTAAATTAAAATATTAAGGCTTAATGTTCCGTTCATATAACATTCTTCCATGCTCAAGGTGTGAATCCTAAAAAAAAAAAAAAAAAAAAAAAAAAAAATCGATTCTGCCGATTATTGAATCGATTCGAGAATCGCGCGATGTAGTATCGCGATATATCGCCGAATCGATTTTTTTTTTTAACACCCCTAAATATAAGCTACACATTGAACTAGTTCGGCTAGTTACTTTTTCCATATTTGCATAGGAACTCTCTTTATTTCTTAATACAAAAGGTGGAGACTGTAAAGGGGCAACCACATCCTTTTTCCATTAGTCAGACTCCTCACATTTTGTGTTGGTGCTGCTGTACACTTAGAACAGCAACACTGTTCTTAATCAGCGTAAAAGGGAATCTGGATTATTTCTTATGTATATAATCTACTAGCGGTTGCGCACTCGGAGAAAACATCTTGTACGAGTATCTGTGATCTACCACAAGCCCACTCACGTGTATTAACAGCGCATTGTTGTTGTTTTTACCTAAATAATGCAGCAGTGGTCCGTACTTATCCCGTCCATGATACTCCCCCACTGACAGAACGTCTTCCTCAATACTCAAACTGCACTCGACGCGTGTTTAATAGTTAAAAGGCAAAAAGTATACAACATTGATGACCCGCAGGTCCGGAATGACTTGGCCCAGCATTCCTCATTTCTGTCTTGCTCGCACAGTCCCAAAAAATGCACGTTAACTTAAATGAAGACTCCAAATAGTCCAGAGGTGTGAATATGACTGTGAATGGTTAGTTGTAGATTTGCCCTGCAATCATGTCCTGGGTGTGTATTGCACAAAGTCAGCTGGGATTAACTTCATCTTAAGCACGATCAAAAAAAAAAAAAAAAAAGGAAAACAACTGAGCAAAGAATGGTTTAATTGATCACATTACAGATAGAGGAGCGCAGTATTAATACAAGTATAACATGATTACATGACGCCGCCCTGTGGTCAGCATTGGACATTGCACTCTTATTAAAAACATATTACATAAAGTGTACGCAGTCAGTATTATTATAATACAATCAACCATCTCCAAACAATATACACACACACAAACAAAAAACGTCATACTAATAGAAGACACTTTTTTTTTTTTTTTAGCTCCTTTCGAGTCAGATAAGCAGGCAGCATGGAGCAGTAGAAAATTACACATAATACTTTTGACATTATTAAAAAAAAAATGGAATATTGCTGACATGAGTATTGAAATTCACAGAGTAGAAGGATGGATTGAAAAGAAGCTGTTTGTCTCTCCCACCCTCCACACACAAAAAACACTTCCTGTTTGCCCACCTGGAAGCTGTCCGACATTCCATTATAGTGAGTGTGAGTGCAAGTGCTATTAAAAGCAACTGACAGCAAAGTGAAGATGAAAAAAACAAAAAAAAGAATACTGAGACTCGTCCTTCAACTGTCCTTGACTGACCAAATGCATGAAACACAAATGACTCACACACTACGTTGCGTGCGCTGCTTGACCCAAGTGCATTTTTTCCCAGCTAGGAGAGAGATTTCGGACGAACCTTTGGGAAAAGCTGCGGGGGAAAACAAAAACAAAAAACAGACAAAACAATAAGTAAGTTCCTTGTTCACAGGGTCCATAAAAAAACAAAACCGAAAACCTTGTAATATTCATAACAAGCCGGAAGTAGACAATCACAGTGTGTACAAAATCAGGTTTTCTGGCAGCAACAATCACATATAACATAAGAATTGGAGTTTGACAGTAGCATCAAAGACACACCGACGGTATCATCAGAGACAAGCGAGTAGTCTCCCAATAGCCTTCAAGATACACGCATGCGTCGAATCATAGACACAAAGCATGGAGAACAGACAGAAGTATCAAAGACACAGTCAGCCAGCATTGTCAAGATTCATACGTTTATTATAATAATGACGGCAGAGACACAAACATGGAACACCAAAGACACAAACGTGTCACGATCGTGACACCAGAAACATGGAGAGTGACGGTAGCAACAAGACCATCGAAATCAAGACAAACACGTAGTCAGACGGCAGCATCAAAGACACAAACATTTTCATCAAAACAGTTTCATCGAATCGAGACAAATTCTTACCCCAAAGTAGTTGTTGGGCACGAAGCCCTCGCGGCCGCAAAGCGAGGCCCACCACCAGTCCGAACCGTCGAGCTTCTGCAGGATCGTGACCATATCTCCCTCTCGGAAGGTCAGCTCGTCAGGGGCCTGAGCCGGGTAACTCCACAGGGCGTAAAGCACCCCGCTGTTCTCCATGCCCATCGCCTCCTCCACGCCTGACAGGAACATCAGAGACACAAACGTGGAATCAGTCTCGTAGTTGCTTACAAGACAGAAACGTGGAGTCTGGCGATATCAGAGACAAATGTAATCAAATAGTAGCATCAAAGACACAAACTTGGTATCGACATCATTGACGCAAACATGCAGTCTGATAGCAACATTGCACACTGTTACAAAGAAGCGTCACAGACACAAACGTACTCTGATATCAAAGAAACAAACATGTCTGATAGTAACATAAATAAGATAAAATCGTTGTCCAGTAGCAACATCTTAGACACAGTCAGGAAGTAGCATCATAGACACCAACATAGCATCAAAGACAAAACATCAGAGATATAAACATGTATTCCGATATTAGCATCAAAGACACAAGCATGCACTCTAACAGAATCAAAGACCGAATCAATCAAAAGCGACATCATATTCAGGTCAGGAAATAGCTTTGACACAAACGTGTATTCTGATATCAAAGACACAAACATGTCTGCTAGTACTATCAAAGACAAACACGTATCATAGACACAAACAGTCAAATCAACGACAGAAAAATGACAAATTTTGATAGTAGCACAAACACAAACATGTAGTCCTGCAGTCACTAACATCAAAGACACAGCCTTGAATTCTGACAGTAGAATTAGAGATGCAATCGGAAAAAAGCATCGACGCATGTATTCCGACACCAAAGACACAAACACGTATGACAGAAGCATCAAAGACAGATCCATGAATAGCAACATCAAAGACAAACTTGACATTCACACTCCGGACAACATTTGAACGCGTGTGCCTCACCTCTCAGGAAGCTCTCGCACTCCTCAAAGCCGACGGCGTACGGGTCGCACTTTTGCGCGGCCGTGGCGCCGTCGCTCTCCGTCATGGCCATGACGGCCGCGCCGTTCCTCACCAGGAACTCGCACAACGGCCGGTCGTTGCACGACGCCGCGCAGTGCAGCGGAGTCCTGCCGGACACAAAATGCAACTTGCGATGTGTTTGTGAACGTGTTAGTCGTGCGAACCAACGCGCGTACAGTGGCTAATGTGTGACTTAAGGACACGTCGGCATTTACCATCCATGGCTGTCCGGCGCACTGACGTTGGCGCCGACGCGAACCAGGAAATCCACCACCTTGTAATGGCCGCCGCAGATGGCGTTGTGGAGAGCCGTGATGCCCTCGTCGTTAGGCTGGCTCGGGTCCGGCATCTGTGAGAACGCAGGAAGTTCTCAGTTGGTATGTTTATCTACATGGAGGAGATGCGAGTGGACCGTAGCGGTGCTACATGATTAGCATTAGTACCTCCTGTACGGCCCGCTGCACCGTCTCCAGCTCGCCCACCAGCGCTCCGTCCAGCGCCAAGACCAGCGGGCTGAGGCGGGCTCGTCTCCCGGAGCTTTTGTGCTCCCGGCTGGCCCTCAGGATGGAATGGTAGTTCTGATCGGACGGACATGGTTTGAGATTGTGATTCAAATATATCGCGCACAGATGTCAAACTCAGGCCTTGCTAGTTCAAACAGCCTTTCATGGGCTTTTCAGATGGAGCCAAAGCAATAAGAAATTACTCTAGAATTTTAGCATCCCTCAACAATAACACACGGTGGTATAGGTAGAGATGGTTTCTGGGTTCTTACTCTGTAATCCTGGTGGCTGGAAGTCTGGGGGGGCTGTGGCGGTGGAAGCGCGGCAGTGTTTTCCTCTCCCTCCGACGAGCTGCTGCTCTCGCTGCCCCGTTCGCCGCCTCCGTCGCCCTTGTGCTGCCGCTCCTTTCGCTGGAAGAGCTTGTTGATGAGCTTCTTGTACTGGTTGGGCTCATAGTGCGACGCCTTCTTCAAGGGCCGCGACTGGTCCACCGAACCGCGCCTCTTCAGAGGTCGCGGGATCTCGGAGCGGATGCGCAGCAGCTCCTCTATGTCGGGGATTTCCTGGCTCTGGGCCTCGGGGGCCACCACGGGCTGGAGCCGGGTAGGACTGAGGGGCCGGGGTGGGTCCTGAGGGGTGCTAGGCTCGCCCTCGTGGATCATTGGCATGTGGTGAACTAAGTCCAGTCGGGAAAGCTCAGCATCGATGTCACCCGGGTTCAATGCTGCCAAGAAGGAAAGAGACAGTTTGCTCATTGTGTGAATGAAGACTTGTGGTCCAGGGACCCTTGACAGGGTGGGAATAAATAAAACCTTGATGAGCAATTGTGATCGTTTTTAGTTTTCTTTCTTTACCGTCACTGTAAACAGCCGGTTGTCTCAGTTCTGGCGGCGGCTGCATAGAAGCCTGGTTGAAGAAGAAATTCCTGGATACGGCAGGTTGGTAAGGTGCCTCCCAAATTTGGTCTCCAGGAGGCCCCCGCGGGGTGGTTTGACCGGACATGGCACCCCATTGGGGGTTCTGGAGACGCATGATGACGGAGAGCGGGATGGGCTTGCGCTGGCGTGATTGGCCGGCAACGGGCGGAATGGAAATGCGGGAGATGATGGGCTGCGGGTGGTACTGATGGGACTGGGTCGACGAGGCCACGTCCGGATGGACCGGCACCCGAGTGTTTCGGGGCAGGGAACCGTGCGGTAACTGGATAGGCGGAGCGCGATGATTCTGAAAAGTAAAATAGTCATTCATTCATGTCGGCTCCCATAAGTATGACTTTCTTGCGGTGTTCCTCAAGGGTCAGTCTTACGACCCATTATTATGCACTTTAGATGCTGATGACATCTTAGAGATTTCAGCAGCAAGTTTGAAGGTATTGCATAACACACAAGTATGGAGATGACTATAGATGCTTTTTTCTTCATTCATAGACGCAAATCTGGATGAATTAATTAATAAAACAATAGCGCCTATTGATTTTGCATTATTATTGGAGATCTTGCCTTTTGTGGAGACGATTTGTGTCACAACAGACTATGAAATGTGGTCAATCCACAATGTTGTGCAATGAAATTCACTTATGTGTTATTTTTAAATTGGCAACTCCTATCTGATCCATTAAAAAAAAGAAATTCCAGAAAGCTAATTCCATGATTCCACGCCCATATCACACTGATTTTTTTTTTCTGCTAGTGGTGCCAGGAAACATGTGGTTTGGAAAATTTCACCATAACCTTTATTGGAAAACTCTTTTCAAGGATGGGTGTGCCCATGATACAGTTTCTCAATGAAAAGCAGATATAACTGACTTTATTTTACAAGATAGACTGATCCAGTACAATGTCACCTAATCCCGCAGACCTGGATTAGTTTTGTCCTGGTGTAACAATAGGCAACAATGTCTGTGGTGTCTAAAGTGAGCCATACATTTGAGCTTTTTTGTGTCCTTGCAACAAAGTCAACAAAGGCGTGATTACCCGATATCACTGAAAGATTGTCCTGTGATATGGGGTGTGTTTAGATAGATTTTCGGAAGACAGTCCAACTCGAAAATCATAACCTACTCAATATCCAAGAAGGCAAATCTTTATGTGTCGAGTCAAACTGAACGATAACCAAGAAGGATTTGACCTGAAGGTGGCGCTGCAAAGTAGCTAACAAATTAGCTTACATTTAGCCTAGCTTCGCTTCTCCAATCTGTCTTTCGTCCTTGTTTTTTAGCCAGCAATCTGGTTGCCCTGTACTGCTGTGCTGCCTCTCACAGGTCAGTTTTGGTGTTACACTAGACGTCTGGTTTTGCCGGGGAAGACACAATTTTCAACGGGAGATATTTGTATGTGGGTTGTATGGGAATAGCAGAGGTGGGTGACTCGATTTTTGCCGCAGTAATGTAGGACTTTATTGAACCTTGAAGGTTAAGACCAGAGATTCATGCCATGCATAAATGTGATTTACTTCCACCCATCCGTTTTATGTGCAGCACGCACCTTTTTGGGGCTCGGGGCCGGAGCAGGCCCATCCAGGTTGGACTCTCTCCAGTTACTGTTGGGCACGGTTGCTCTGATCCACTCGCTTTCTGGAACAACAACACAAAAGGCCCTTTTGATGACATTTTTTTCCGCTCATTTGTCCCACTCAGCAAGTACAAAGTGAACATGGAGGACTAACTGTCATAGGTGTGGTGAGGCTTGCTTTCATAGGACATGTCTAGATCCGTCTCGTTCCACTTGCCGGGACTCTTTTGCTTCTGCACAACCTCATCTGGGAGAAACCACATAGCAGGAAAATAAAAAATAAAAAATCGGATTAGCCAATAGCAGCGGCAAACGGGCCCACGCACTCCCACGGCCGAAAGTTCACAGGTTCTTATCTCGTGGGATTTTAGTTCTTTGAATTTCATCGTTTATGGCGAGTCATCAAACTTTGATGCCTTGTTCCACCTACACACAAGGACCTAAATCCAAAACCCTCACAATTTTTCATTGTCCATCTGTTTAATAACCTGGCAATAGCCAACTGAATATGTGCTTCATTCACTCGAGTGAGTTCTCCGCTAGATCCGTCTGGTACCTCTCCACAGTAACGTTGTCGGGAAAGGCGGGACATTCTGTCCTAACATTCAAACTGATTGGACGATGCTGCGTTCTCCACGATTGTTTTAACCAATCACGGCCATCATGGGTGAAAATTTCGTCTTTGTTCTTGCCGAGTGGGGGGACACGAACGACTTACCAGCTAGAAATGCACGAAGCGCCTCTCGCGGTTCAACATTCAACAAGGAAACGGTGAACAGAATTAATTGCAGCGTCCATTCGTCCATGTTAGGTTTGTTTGTTAGCGTCGGCTCTTGCTTCCTGGTTTCGTCACAGTTGCATATCCCACCCCCAAACACAATGTCGCTCTGTGATTGGCTGGTTCGGAACGGCGGATATCTGCGGGAGCGGTACAAGATGTCGTCTCCGGGGTTTCGGGAGCTCACAAATACCGCGAAAATTAATTTTGCGAGAGCAAGGTTATTTGTTTACTAGTGTATGTGGTTCAAATCTGAAAGCATTTCAAGGAGAAGTCCACTTTTGAAGGATAACCAAAATGTCAGTCTGACATTTTGGACATGGCTCGTTGCGACTTTCTTGTTGGTCTACTCATGATAGACAGGCCTACCAAATTCTAGTTGTTTTTTGAAGGCATGGGGGAAATTGCCCAAACGAAATTTAACGCAATATGGTTGACTTCCTGTTCTTTTTCAAACATGGCTTCTTGAGACTTTTTTTTTTTTTTGTGTGGGTCTACTCATGATAGACATGCCTAGCCTACCAAATGTCATGTTCCTCAAGAGAAACTTAAGTTTGGTTTTGAAGATCATAAATTAAAGGCATAAATGAACTGAAAATGTCCACTTTAAAAGAAAATGGCAGACTTCCTGTGTTTGTGAAACTACAGTTGTAGCTTTGGGGCAGAATTTTCAAAACATTCCATAGTGCGTTTGGTGATTTTATTTTATTTTTAACCATGCGAAAGGCCTCAAAATAGCGATTACAGTTGTTTGGAGTAACGTTAAAAACAATGAGACAATTCCATTATTATAATGAACGTGATTTAATCTGATGTGGTTTTATTTGCATACTGTGCCCACTCAACTGACAGCCTCCAAATACGGAGGCGGGTACGCCGGCTTTGAAGTGAGCGACTTTTCTCGCCACTTTCGCAAACCTGTTCGACTACTTTGTCTGCGTTTCCACATAGATGGTGAAAATCATCAGATCCACAGAAACCAATCCAGCAGCAACTCCACCCTTGTAAGCAATGTGAACCCTCCTTGCCGTGTCGAAACGTCACATCCAACACAAATCGTTATGTTTAGTTAGCACAGTTAAGTGTAGATACTGTACCAAGAAGGAATTTAAATGATACTGCTATTGTGTTTCCTCATATGGAGGTTGATGTTTGTTTTATTGACCCAGATTCAGAGGCAAGATGGCCTTTTGTATCTCACCCCCAAAACAACGAATGAACAGGCACTCACCCGGCTGTCTGAAAGCCAAAGTCCGGGGAATCGTTTCACCCACTGGATGATGAAAAGCCAAAGGTGAGGGTCCTCGGTCGGGCCGAGGCGACCTACGACCGTCGAAGGGGCTGAGCCGGTTGGGCGAGGGCGAGGGCGAGGGCGGGGACAGGTGCGAGGCGGCGGCGCGACCGGGGGACGGGCTCCTCTCCACGTAGCCCACCGAAGCGCGGGGACTCTGGTCATAGCTTCGCCTCTGGCTGCGGGGCGAGTGCTTGGGGCTGGGCTGGCGGTACGGGTACCCGTCAGGACCAGGACCGCCGCGGGACAGAGACGAGGTGGCCCTGCTGATCTTGGGCGAGGAAAGCGGGCTGATGGAGGGCACCGGGGACGTTGGCGCACTTTTGATCATGGTGACCACGGAGTCCATGGGGCGGAGGGTCGAGGGGGTGGCCGCGTATGGCGTTGACGTAGAGCTGATGTTGTTCCAGCTACTCGACCCCCGCAGTGTGTGGGACGTGCTGGGCGGTGGAGAGATGTGCTGCTTCGCAACCTGCACACATACATGCAGCACTTTTTAGGCTTGGTGAAGCAGCATGGTGTTCAAAGTTGTTGGCTAATTTAGACACATGTGCAAGTTGACCTACAAAATGAGCTCACCCGGTATTGCGTCATCTCAACGGGCAACCATCCAGTCATTGTTTCATGAAATAAGATGCTCACATACCAAAACCTTACCCAACACATTCAGAAAATACAGGCAGGAGCAAATTTTAACAAAGCTTGATTTACTAGATGCCTCTTTAATTAAGTTTGTATTTGTTTTTGTCACTTCCCACTTCTGATGAGCTAGCTAACAGCCAATCAGCATGATCAATTGTCACCGACAGTCGAGGCCATTTTGCATACTGAATCCGGTGAAAACCGCTCGTTCAAATCACATTTAAGACAGAACTGAAAAAATTTTATCTAATCGCAATTTGCAAACAGAAATAATAAACGAATACATTATGTGAGGAGATTTAAATTGCCTTTATTAGAGAGCTTTGCCCCCCAAAAATACAAAATATCTATAATGGCTCAATTTGAAGGAAGAAACACTTTTAGTGCCATTTTGTTTGTCAAAAACAAACATTTACAGGCTTTAAACATGGTGGCCACCAGCTTCTTCCTTGACAAATCACACCATGTTTTTGTGGTTCAATTAATAATAAATAAGAATACAAATAATAGAACAAATAAAACTAAATAAATAAATAAAAAGTACATTATTGTACTGGAGCCCCAAAACGTGATCCAGTGCACCTGAAATCCCCGCGGTGCATCTGTGGGTCCAGACGAGGCCTCCCTCAGCATGGAGTTGAACTCTTTGTCGAGCTCGTCCGCGCTGGCCAGCGACGCGTTCAGGTCATCGTTCATAGTCTGGACTGGAGAGCGCCCAAAGCACAAGGTAGACAATTTAGCGCACTGCAAAAGCGTATGACCGACGGGGCGATGAAAAGACGTTTGGAGGGTCGTGCGGGGACTCACACAGGAGGCTGCTGCCATATGTGCTCGGAGAAGTCATGGCTGTCACGCAGCCACCTTCAGATCCTGGAAAACAAGGCAATGCTTTTTGGACACTTTGGATTTAGAAAAAAAAAAAAAAAAAAAAAGTCAAAGAAATGTGAAATTTGGAGATTTATGTATTTCAACTTGTTAGCATACCTGTAATTGTAATTCGAAAAAATAAAGGCTGAATATTGTGAAAATAATGACATCATTTGGGGGGGAAAAAAAAATCGAAATAGTAAAAGATTTATCAATTTGTGTTTTTTAGTATTTGTTCTCACAATTTTAATTTAAGACATATTGTTACACTTTCTATTTAGTCAAATGGCCTGTATGTTTTCACAATGTTTGTAGTTTGACCCAGAAACATTATTGCCTTTGGGAATATTTTACTAGTCATAACAGCTAACGAATTTTTACACCTCTACGGAAAATGGCAAAAAAAACCACAAAAAAACAAAAACAAAAACAGGAGCTACTGTCATTTAAAAACGAGATGTTCTTTATGATTTTATTGTTAGTGATTTTTAATTCTCCACACTTTTTTTGCCATGTAACAACTCCCACATAATACTTCCAATTTACACTGTTTCATAAGCGTTCCACATGCATTCAAATCTTAGCATTCAGCTTTCAGCATTCCTCGCAATTTCTCCAGAATTTGCACTTAGTCTAGTTACAATTAAGAATGTTTACAAAAAAAAAATGAACACAGTGTCATTCAAAACTGATGATTTTTATGTGTTTCTATTTACATCTCTTAACTTATTTTGTATCCAGTGAATGGAGATTTGACGATGGCGCCAGTTTGAGCGTTTCATCTGGGATGGTCGCTCTTGTTCTGCTTTCATCTGGTTCCGCCTTGATACTAACGAAGCCTTGCTCAGTTGTCAGGTATGTAGAACCATTAAAGTCCTCCCTGAGGGGCAAACGTGCAACCGCACCACATTCACGCCCTTTTTGTGTAGTTTTTTTTTTTTTTTTTTTTTTTTTTTTTTTTTATAAAGGAGTACAGCCCATGCAACTGACAAAACTCTAACTGATTATTATTATTTTGAAAAGACCGAATATCAGCCAATATAATTGGCCAGACGATGACTTTGTCACGCCCTAGTCACCAGGTATTTGTACTCGTTGCTTCCCACCGCTGAGTTATGAGATAACGTCTCCATTTGTGCCGGTGGAACGGTCGCACCGTGACTCACTCGCTTCAGGGCGCCCCCCCGAAACCCCCTCCGGCCGGTCGTCTTTCCTGTCTGCTGACTCAGCCTTTTTCTTACCAGCTGTTGGAGCTCGACTTTACCGCTGTTGCCAGATTGAAAGCTCCACTCAATTCCAAGCAGCCTTTTCAGGTGTACCGTTGCGCTGACTACACCTAGTGTGAGCGGAGCAAGGCAGGAAGCCACCTGAACGCATCGTTACAGTGGACTAAACTAAAACGTAAACGAAAATTTCTGATGTAAAAAAAAAAATAATTTCATCAGAGGAATAAAAAACGGCCGCACTATTTCCTTGTCCTTAAAATGTCCAAAACACCCATAATGCACTGGGCTCACCTCACCAACCTCCAAAGGCCACAAAGGCAACGTGGCCGTGTTATTAAAACTCACTTATGCTCACATGTTTGTTTGTTTTTATTGCGCCGCCAGCCTCGGTTGCCAACATGTGCGGACGCTTTCTGGCCACTCATCTAAAAGAAAGACGTTTACGTTGGACAAGAAGCAGGAAAAATGCGGAAAAGAAAAAAAAAAAAATGTTGTACTTTACTTGGAGTACGGATTATATGGATGCTAAATAAAAGGCCGTTTTCTAGTAGGAGCACACAAAAAAAAAAAAAGTCAAACTTAGGAGGTTTATTCATTGTTGCTTGTTAGCAGACAGGAAAAAGATAGCAAGCTAAAAGTCGATCTTAATTGTATTATTTTAATGTTTTACTAATAACAGTGGTTAAATTTTAGTTTTTACTATGGGAAAAACTTTCCAAACATAACACTCAACATTGCCAACTGTCAAGTGTTGCCAATTATATAGGTCATATTCATCAAGTGTTCCTATTTCAACATCTGTCATCTGACATCTGTCAAATTTGGATGAACATTCGTCGGAGAACAGGCTCAGATAATCGATAAGCTCGCCTGTGCAGGACTTTCAGTCGCATTCCACAGCAGACATCCAACGTCACACTCACACATCTTATCTTTGTCAAGAGCAGTGTGCAACACAAAGCCAAAATTACACACAAGTCACGTCCTGGTCCAGCCCCCTCCCGCTTCCTGGCCCGACACCCCCACTCCGTGCGTTCCTTTCACCCCTCCAAGTTTACTGGAACGCGTATGGAACTTCTGTTTCTCGGTTTGGTCTCTGTCCAAAAGGTCATTTGGATTTATTGCATTACTATCAGGGAAAGTGACTCAAATCCGCATCGTGGATTGACAGAAAATGGAAAACTCCACTACTTGATACGAAATAGGGCTGAATGATTTCTAAAAATAATCTACTGGTAATTTCCCGCTTCCCCCCCAATATTGTGATTATGATTTAATATGCGATTTTTTTTTTTTAAGGACCTCTTCCCATGTATTTTTTAACGCAACGCAAGCAATCAACTAATCATTTGATTTATTATACAAAAATGCTTTGATAACGGTTTTTCACATAAAATATGACTTTAAAAAAATCTAGCCTTTTTATCGTAAAATTGTGTTTTCCTTTGTGAAATTACTGTCTTTATATTTGGATTTTTTTTATGCTGCCATCATGGATAACTTGTTTAACTGCTGCGTCCTTTGCTTTTCTTATCAGCGGTGTTTATTACGCTATGACGTGTCCTCAAAGAGGTGGCAAAGATGACACTCAAACACGTGTTTCCAGATTGGAACCAGATTCTTTGCTACAAAAACAGTACTTTAAGAGGCCGCTCAATGGTAACAAACATAGCGCAGTTATCTTGTTCTGTCCCTCATGGCTTACATTTATACCCACTGGAGTTGGATAACATTTGGATGCAGTTTGGAAACACGTTATAATGCTAATGTGTGTCCAGACTTTTGATTTCTAGAAAATTGTAATCAATGAAAACGCAAGATCTTAAAAAGTCATTTGAAACGCATCGTCAATAATGCTCGTTTACCAAACTTTCGGGTAACCAATTTAACGTGAATCTGGATTGCTTTTGTTCACAACTTTGACGACTCAAGACAGTTCACTGTTGCGTAACAGCCCCGCCCGTTACTTGACACACCGATACAAAATGTGCTAGCAGTGACCTCTATTCACAGTTTGTTGACCTGCTGATTCACTTTGGGGTATTTCTCAAGAGAAGTTGTGCAAAAAAAAACAAGACGTTGGCCTTCCTATTCCCAGCGTTTATGCAACCGGTTCCTCGACTGGATCGAAGACTGCTGATGGATCCATGCTGACATGCAAACGTGGACCAGACAGACTGTATCTATAAAAGTTGAGGACAATAATCGTTCGTTAAGCAGAATACCAGACAGGGCGTGTCTACCACGGTGTCTTTTACAATCACTGCTCTGACTGCATTCAAATGTTCCACTGATGTCACTGATGACATCTTCCGTTTCAGGCCACAAATTGGGAACTTGGCTGGCATGTAATGTTTTCTTTTCTTTAATTCCATCCGAGTACTCTTTTTATGAGGACTGATTGCACAAGGCAGTTGCTGCTAAATCCTGAACTTCCGCAAGGCTTTCACTAAAGTCGTGTGAGACTTCCCCCAAATCCCACGCGACTACCGCCGAAAAACGCAAGAACTGCCAAAAAACACTTGAACAAATCGCGGGAGACTCCCAATAAATCGCATGAGGCTTACATGAAAATCACAATCATTTCCCAAATCACAACATGACAAGCTAAAATCACTGGGAACGTTAACCAATGCTGTGAGACTTTGACAAATCCTGCAGGATTTCTGCTAAATCCAGCTGGACTTCCGTTAAATCATCCGAGGACATACAAGACTTACGTTAAATCTCACGACATTTCCCCAAATCCCAAAAGACTGAACTAACTCTCAATTGACTAAATCTCATGATACTTAAACTAAAAGACTTCCAGTGAAATCTACAAGACTTCTACTAAACCAGGGGTGTGAAACTCTTTTTAATTCAGGGGCCACTTTCATCTAAATTTGATCTTACATGTCAAACCAATATGTCCATAAAAAATAGGTACAAATATTTACTGTTTTTTATTTATTCTTTTTTTTTTGCAGCTCTAGTTATTATCATTTTATTGCAGAGCAATCTGAAAATGATTGCATCAAAACCTGAGTCACTGCCAAATTTCACTTCAATGTCATTTAAGTGGACGCCGTCCAGTAGACAAAATTAGCAAACGGTTACTTTTAGGTAAAAACTAGAGTTTGAGTTCTGTCGTAACGGGCCAGATTAGACTGGCCAGTTCTGGCCTGCGGGCCGTATGTTTGACACCACTGCACTAGACCATTGAAAACCCCTGCAAATCCCTTGAGAATTCCTTTTAATGCTGTAGGACTTCACACACACACACACACAACACTTCCACAAATCCTGCACGATTTCCGCTAAATCAAACACGACTTTGATAAAATCACGCGGGGCTGCTGCCTTCCACTAAATCAAGCAAGATTTCTCCAAATCACACAAAACTGTGCTAAATTTCACAAGTCAGGAGGTTGTGTATTTATTGTGCAAAACACGACGCAATCCGAACATGACTCACAGTAGATCCACACGTTGCGCTCAAACCGACCTGTCACCTAGCAAGAATGGCTCAGTCAGGCTTTTCTATTCGCAGAATTTAGCAAGAGTTACGCCCTAGTTCCTCACAACAGCTCTCTCCTGGTGTGAGCCACAGAGGTGTGTGGTGTTACCTCATAAAAAAAAAAAAGAGAGAGAAAAAAACAAGGCAGAGAGAAAGGCACCAAACGAGCGAGTACACATTCTTTTCGTCAGAGGCCAAGAAAACAAACCCAGCAGCACGAAATGCTTTCTCAATCAGTCTGTTATTCATAAATATTCATTTACAATAGGGAATTGAAAATTCAAAGATGAAGAGGGGGGAAAGAGAGACTGATTTCAGTGATTTGAGTGACATGGCAACACAAAAGAGTCCGAAATCTTAATAACGTCAATTGACATAAATGTACTAGAAGCAGTGCATTCAAGAGAAATGTTACAAAAGGAAGATAATGGACTACTTGGGATAATTTATTCCAATTTCATACAACTAATAACCCTGCCTGCTGCCCGAAGCCAGCTGGGATAGGCTCCAGCAAAAAGCGACCCTTGTGAGGAATAAGCAGTTAAGAAAATGGATGGCTGGATGGATAGAAGTAATATTAGATTTGAATTTGTAAATGAAAGTCGGCTTGCTTTTGATCATATATATTGTAAAACACAATTTTAGAATAAAAATCCATCCATCCACTTTCTACTTATCACTCACTAGATTGAAATAAAAATATTCAGTGAGGATGATTTTGTTATTTCTTGTTAAAGCCAACATAGTATACTAAAAGTGCAAGTAATCAGTCATTTTTTAAACTCAGTTTTTGATTGCAAATTGTTCATGGAAAGACCACACAATACAGGTTCCCTCGTTTTCCGCTGGGGTTAGGTTAAAAAAAATTAATACCCGCAATAAATGAAATCCGCGAAGTAGTTAGCTTTATGTTTTACATTTATTAGAAATGTTTTAAGGCTCTAAAACCCCCCACCACACAGTTTATACACTTTTCTCATTGAGGCATTTACATTTTCTCACATTTCTCTCATTTAAACATTCTCAATGTTCAAACTTTCATAAATTTGATAAAATAGGTACATTACTGTAAAAATAAAAACCTATGCAAAATTGCACTAAAAAAAAATCTGCGAGACGGTGAAAAGTGAACCGCGTTATAACGAGGGAACACTGTACACTTTTTTTTCTGTTGTTGTTGCTTTTTTTTTTTTTTTTATTTGCTACGTGTGCCCCATGTGACTCAGGAATCTGTCGGTGCCGCACCACATACTGAACATTTCTACACAGGGAACAAAGCGGGGGCCATTACACAGATTTGCAGGTCGTTTCCCACAATTTATGTTCCCCTTCCAAGCAATTATGTGCTTTTTTTTTTTTTTTTTTTTTTTCTTTCAGTTGGGTTTTTATGCACAGGAGCAGTGGTGGTTTGGGGCAACGAGCTGTTTGTGTGCCGTTCCCGACTGTGATTAAACGCTTTGGGGAGAACCGTGCAAAACATGTGTTGCCTATTTGCTACTGCAAGTTTCACTTTTCCCACAGTGATCCCTGAGTGTGTTTTAAAACCACAGTTCAGAAAAAAAAAAAAAAATCATTGTAAAATGCAGAGGCTTAACTTAATCATTATTACAGTAAAGTTTCACTCCTTTTTCCAGCCCATCACAACAAGCAGCAATTTGGTAAATTCTTAGAAGAAGAAGAGAGAAAAAAAAAAGGAGGCTTCACGATGTTTATTACAACTCACAGATGAAACTTAGTTAAACTAAACACAAAACCGAGAATTGCATGTTGTGTACTTAAAAACAACCGCCTAACTTTGCTTTGAAGTCTGTTAGCTTGATGCTAACACATAATAGGAAGCGCCATAGATGGGCTAACAAATAGCTTCGATGTGGTGTGGTGCTTATAATGCTTCAAGCAACAGATATTTGACAGACAAGATAACAGTACTTACAGCCATATATTCTTTATCGCCCATAATTTTTTTGTGCCACTTACGTTTACATTGAATTATGTAAATAATACCCTATGCTACTATAAAGTACTGTATTATTATTATTAAGTGCTATTTTCCTCATTAAAAACAATTGGAAACGATTATTGCCATTTTCATTCATTTCAGTGTTCAAAGATGATTTGGGAAACAAGTATTTTGAATTACAGACACGAAACAAATAAAAAAAAAAAAAGTATCACTTGGGAGATACTTGCAGGTGTGTAGTTGTTGTCGAACAACAAGCTGCGGCAAGCGGCCGCACACGACTCGGCCAAGCGCCACTTTGACATTCTGCAAGAAGGTTTGATTTGCTTGCAGACGCAAGAAGAGACTTCGGAGTTGCACGTCTCAAATATGTGTCAATCCCTGCGTCAAGCTTCAGGCCAAAAGTCCTTCAGGGTTCGAGTCCAAAATGAACAAGTCCTGATGTGTTCTGCCAGCACAACATTAAAAGTACTTTGCTTTGTAAACGGTTTTTTTCCCCTTTCTTTTTTATCCTTCGTCAGAACTCCCACTCGTCAACCTAACCTGTGACTTTTACACATCAATGCCTTTTCTCTATTAGGAAGTTGGGGGGGAATCTCACACACACACACACACAAAAAAAAAAAACATGCAAATTGCACATAGGAAGTCCTGAAGAGTTTCCAACCCTGAACATCAGAACTATGAGTCCGACATGCTAACAGCATGCTGTCCTAGTCAATATCCTGTAGGGCTGAATAAGGTAATTGCAGTTTTCACCCTCAATAATGTCATGTAATATGTCATCTTAGGTCATCTTCATAGATATTTAACAAACACAAGCAATCAACTATTCTTCAATACTTTCTTTTGCATCCTTATGGACTTGTCGCGCAACATTTACAATCCCCATCAAACTCATTGATTGATCTTACATCCTAAAAGTCCCTAAAATGCGACCATAAAAAAGTCACATGAACGAACATGAAACTAATACAAATCTGGATTGTAATGTTGCTTCACTGCCTACATCAAATGAATTGCGCAGTCATGTGGTACTTCAATGGTTGCAAGACATATTGGTACTGAAATAGTATAACATCTGATATTCATTAGTTTGAGAACAAAACAAAACAAAAAAAAAACCACCGCATTTACAAATACCACATAACGTCATTTTTGAGAGGTCGAGGGTCAAATTTCCCTGCAGGAATGTACCAAAAATCTCTTACCTCAAAGAAAAGAAAACGGAAACCTGTTGTCCTCCGTCTCCCTTTGAGACCGAG
The DNA here is from genome assembly GCF_051991245.1 of Festucalex cinctus. Taxonomy (NCBI): domain Eukaryota; kingdom Metazoa; phylum Chordata; class Actinopteri; order Syngnathiformes; family Syngnathidae; genus Festucalex; species Festucalex cinctus. Next base: position 1,013,180 of record NC_135423.1, read on the forward strand.
AGAGAGAAAATCTGCGTGTCCTGATCCTGGATCCTGAACACTTTTTTTTTCTTTTCTTTTTTTTTTGGGCTTCCTGAAGTCGGCTGCAGAGTCGGCGTGTGAGTGTGTTTCCTGCGCACACATACATAGCTCAAGGTCCGCCCCTGCTCCTCCCCCTACATAAACGCAAGTAACCCGAACCAGGTGTTTGAGCCGCAGCTGGCCAGGTAACACACCCAGCTTTCATTTTTTACGTTGGATTTATTTTATTTTTTTTAACAGTTTATCAAATGGTATTAGTAATATGTATGCATTGTCTCGTATTTTTAAATTATTAAGTAACTCCAGTTTACATGTTAAAACCCGAATAAAAAGACTCATAGTAATCGACTTACAAAGTACAAATACGTGTGCAAACAAATGAATGTTGTTCCACTTTGCTTCTGTCATAATGGCGTCAGCAACGTGCCAACGCGACGTCTGATTGGTCACCGGGGTAACTACGTGAATCGCTTTCCCTAAGCGCCCCGCCCTTTGATGTGAACGCACTTCCGCCCCAAGATGGTCGTCGGCGCATTTCCAATCGCCAAGCTCCTCTACCTCGGAGTCAAGCAGCTGAGCAAGCCCGTCGCCAACCGGATAAAAGCCGGGGCTCGGAGGAGCGAGTTTTTCAAGACTTACTTCTGCCTGCCGCCGGCTCAGAGTGAGTAACCGGCCTCTCAGGGCGTCTAGTGACCGCTACACTCCCCTGTCAGACATCCCCGAACCGAATATAGCCGACATTCGCCTTTGACCAATGAGATTGCGCTTGGTAAAAAGCTTGCGTCCAATCGGCGCTGTGAATCCTCTTGGTTAACCAATAGTAGACAAGAACAGGCGCGGTGGGCGGTTCTTGTTTCTCATTGAATGCTAGCGTTTAGTTAGCAACACGGGGCAACTCCACTCACTCACCCTTGTGGTTATTAAATAATATTAATAATAATAATAATAATAATAATAAACTTGATTGTGACGAATTTAAATTGATCTAGCTAGTTATTGTCTGCTTATCATGTACATTGCATTTCGTTGTTCCCTGTCATCTTGAAACTGGTTCCAGATTAACAACAATGAATGCCACCCATAATATTGCAGATTGATGTGTAAATATTTTTTAATTACCTTAATACATAAAAAAAAAATCTAGCCTCTGTTACATTCAATGTGTGTTTTAGTTTTATTGTTTTCTTGGTAATACACACATAAACAGGTTATTTATTTTGCTCTTTAGATCCTTTTACAGCGTCCATTTGACCCTTTTTTTTTGTCATCTTGGAGCTCCTGGACTCATGTGAAATGTCATCTGAATTTTGTGAATTTCCTCCACAATTGCCATCCACTGATCCTGGTTAGGTGGGTCCAGATTGCACCAAAACCTTGTTAAAAGTGTTATTTTATCACTTAATGTCATTTCAGTATACCACTGGGTGGAGATGCGAACCAAGATGCGCATCATGGGTTTCCGCGGGGCCAACATCAAGCCGCTGAACGAGGAGGCGGCGGCGGAGCTGGGCGCCGAGCTGCTGGGCGAGACGGTGATCTTCCTCGTGGGCGGCGGCTGCTTGGTGCTGGAGTACACGAGGCAGGCGATCAACTCGCGTCGCAAAGAGGACGAGCTCAACCAGACGCTCGCCGACCTACAGACTCAAATCGCCGAGCTCACGTTCACCACAGAGACGCTGAGCGCTCAGCTGAGAGAGGTGAACAGGCAGCTGCTCTCCTTTCCTACGACGCCCACCAAAAAGTGATTCGGACAAAGGATTACAACATGTGAGGCCCGAAGCTGATACTTCACAAACTGCCACGTCCATGCGAGGAGGAAGAAGTGGACGTAACATGAAGAGGGCTGCGTTTTGTAATTAACGTGTTCAGAGCAACTATATGTGCAAATAAGGAGATTGCTATGATATTCATAGTGTATTTTCTGTGGTTGATATTGCATGCTCATTACAAAGTGGAATGATTGGGTTGGGATTTGCGTCAACAAATACGTTAATGTATCTGATAACGTGACCTTTTTGATATTTAATAACTTAGGTGAGGCTTCGTTAATGATTAACATGCCTCTGAGTAATAGGAACAAAAAAAAAAAACTCAGTCAAAATCACTGAATCACTTGGCTGGTTTATGGGCAACTGATGTAATATGACTGAATGATGATGAGAATGGAATTCATAATGAATTTGTACAAATTGCTCAGAAAATAAAAATATTGTTGCATACAAAAAAAAAAAATCATTGACCTCATCAGCACGCAGGAAGGCCAAGATTCGAACCTGGACCTCATAGTGATGAGGCAAATTTGCTGCTGTGCCTCAAAACTATTATTTTCGACTTATTTATTTTCTGTTATTTTTTGAAATATGCTGTCACTGTTAGGTGTACATTCTTTTTAATCATGTTAGCTACTACATAACCGATTGAGATTACGACACTTGAATTATTCTCACACATTTATTACCTGAAAGTGAAATTGTTAAAAGGAAAATGATTATTTCATACGCTGATTTGAGGAGAAGTCCCCATGGGGAATTAATTAAAGGGGAGTGAAGAGTTGAGCCCAATGCTGACTGAAATCCTATCTTTTAAAATGAAGATTGTAATCAGACCATTGATTGACGGTAAGATTTTGTTTGCCTAGTAGAGACCAATCGGGAGACGTAGGAGAGATACCGTGGCATGCCAAGTCCCTTTGTTGTACAGTAGGTGGCAGTGTGCACCACAAAGTTGTAATCCGCCGTTACACTTAAGGAGAAGAAGAACTATCTAGTGACGCAACTTCCGTTGTTCTTCTCACAAGACATATGTTCAATAAAATCAATCAAACCAAACTTGAAATTTTAGGTAAGGTGAGCACTATACATTTGACTTGTTAAGCATAAGCAACTATAATGTATACTTGTACTCCGTGTACGGTAATGCAATTTTCACTTTGCCTGCCAAGTACCTTTGCTGCACATTAGGTGGCAGTGTGCGCCGCAGTTGTAAATCCGCCACTCGGAGAAGAAGAAGAGAAAAAAAAAAAAAAAACAGCTAGTGATGTAGCTTTCGCCTCCCGAATTTGTCGTGGCTGGCCGGAGCAACGTTCTAGAGGAGTGAAACTGATCTTCGCCGTGTAAAGTTTGTTGTCGGCAACGCCAACAACATAGTGTAGTGTTTAATTTACATCCGGAAAGCACTGCACATGACGTGCTAATTTCAGCTTCCAAGCGAATAAGTTTCAACTTTACGTCACTGCTCTACCCTGGCCATTGTGTTTAGCTAGGTAGCTAACATCGAACGCGAACGAGGGATATGCGTGTGTAAGTAGGCAAAGAAAATTATTGGGTTCTTCATTATTAGTGTCATTTTGAGTGGGCCACCGCCGTACTTCCCCTGCAGAGGAAGCACAGCCACGTGCTCCGAGTAGCCTGCACTGATCAGCAACACGCTTCGAGTTGTGGAGAAGCGCTTCCTTTCGTACGGCAACTCATTTTTCAGTTTCAGTTGAGAAAATGAACAATTGGCGAAAATGCGTGTTTGGCTGCGAGACGTTTAGGAGTGTGTTTGGTATTCCTAAAAAAAACCCTTTTCGCCAAAAATGGTTGGAATTTATTGAGAGGGTTAAGGTGAAGAGTAAGAACGTCCAGCAGCAGCAGTTTGTCTGTGATCGCCATTTCACGGATGACTGTTTGGTGAATCTTGGCCCATACAAAAGTGGATTGGCCGTGAGATTACGCCTGAAAAGTGACGCATTTCCCACAATCGAATTTGATGCAGAGGTCGGAGCTGGAAGTAAATCAAACAGCGTTTGCTCATCAGGAGCTTTGCCGAATTTATGTGCAGCATTGCCACCTACAGAAAATGAAAAAATGCCCATCGATTGTTTGCCAACAACTGGGCATAAGGCTCCCAAACAGGAGCAGAGCGAAGGAGTATCAAAGGCAAAAAATGATGAACTAGATAGAGCCCAAGACCAAACAATTAGTATGGACAAAGGAAATGTCTTGGAAAGATTGCAAGATTTCAGAGGCCTGAAAGGATTCAAAAGCGATACAGAAGTAGCAACATATCTGCGTGACCGGTAAGTTTATCAATAATAGAAATCATTTATAAATAATAATACAAAATAATCCAAACATTTAGTGGTCAGTCACGTCTTCTTTCTCCGAGCACGACAAAAAGATCTAAACTGGAGTCTGAGAGACGACGTCAAAAAACCAGAATTAACATTGGAGCGGCATTTGAGAAATGGAGAACACTTAGATCTGCTCTGGGTATGAAAAACGACCCGCAATTGGCTCTGCTTTTGCTTGAAAGGTAAGAGCTGCAGTACAGTATTTAAAAATCCACCGGCGTGCACGATATTGACACAGATTGCAGTTGTGCTTTTAGGCCAGAGGTGGCAGTCGCGAAAAAAAAAAAAAGTGACAATCTGTGCAATGCATCTTTGAAAGTGTATAAAAGCATGCTAAGAAATACCTGCCGCGCTCAATTTATTCAATATTTCATGCTGGACTTCGTACACTGTTATCAGTTAGCCTGCATGATTATGTAAATGTACAGTATAACCTATATGGTGTAGGGAACAATGGTCATCAAGAGCAACTGTCCAGCCTGTTTTCAACGTCGGCCTCACCAAACTCGGCTGACTTGTATCATCAGCGAGCTCTGCGTGATAGAAGTGTGATAGAGGGCTCTCTCGCACTTGCACGCTCTCACACTCAGATAGAACTGAGCAAGGATTGTTTTTGTTTTTTGGTCCTCAATAGTTATTTTTATTTTATTTTTTTGTAGATATGAGGAAACCAGAGCGGCCAATGCGCCATCAATATCAACACCTCTGCAATTGCCACACACAGCCAGTACGGAGGAATCAGACAGGTAGGTGCTGTTTTGTTTTGGTTTTTTTTTCTGTTGAACATGGACCGTATCTTTGAGACCTGCACAGTTTTTCAAACAAAAATTGTCTTAAATATTTATTTACATTTTATTATATTTGATATATTATATATTTATATATTATAATGTATTTATAAATTATATTTTATTTTATATTTTATTTTATATATATATATATATATATATTATTTTTATTTATGTTTGCATGTGAAGAAGGGAGCCTGGCAGTAGTGATTCGTAATTCCATTTGCTGCATTGAGCAGCATTAAATGCGTAAAGCAACACTGGATTGTGATTAAAAATATGCAAAAATAAGTTGTTTTTGTTGGTTGGTATTTGAATGTCATTTTCTTCATCGTATGTTATAATGTGTACGTGAGTAAAATCAATAAAGAAATGGTCATATCCACTGATTTAAATCGGTCGACCGATTAATTGTTCAGGCCCGATTGGAAACTATCCAAGTTCTCATCACGGCGCTTTTTCTTTGCAGCGTTTCTTCCGATGCTGAGACGCATTACCGAGACGTCTTGAAGAAAGTGTGTTTAAACGAACTGAAAGACGAGCTTCAGCGCCGCGGCCTGGACACCAGTGACCTGAAGCACATCCGGGCCGAGCCGGTTTTGACTGCACCGAACCAGGACGTCGTCCACGCTGAGTCGCCAGGCCGACGGCGCGAGGAGCAAAGTCGTGACGGGGCGGCGGGCAACAATGCGGACGAAAGGCAGCAACAGCAGCAGCAAGGTAAAGCACCACTTCACACTTTGTTTTTTTTTTTAGTTTCTTGAAAAGGTCATGAAATCATATGTTGCATGTTCAGCATATGCCAAAGATTTTGCAAAGAGAAAACGCGTGTAAATACCAACAAACAAAATGAAACCGTCATACAAGTGCATTTTTTTTTATTAACAAGAAATTTGCTATGAAGATGCTTTAAAAGAAATGAAATTGTGAGTGAGAATCACTGCTCTCAATTTAAGTTGTGATTCATAGCTATGAACTGGGCAAATGAAATCAAATGTGTAATGAACTTATCAACGACTTTGCCCTGATAGAGGAAGACGAAGGAAACGATTTGAGCGGCTGCCGTGAGGAAGAAGACGTGAAACCGTGCGTCAAAAGCGAGCCGTGCGACAGCGAGTCAGATTTGAACATCGGCGCCAACAATCCCGAAGATTCCGCCATCGCCGAGATGGACGTCAAACGGGAACCAGACGAGAAGGAATATGTTCACGTCCAACAAGGTGCGTGACAGCGATGATTTATTTTCAGTTGTATTTACCGTGAGCACAATTAGCTAGGTTGTGAGGTTTTTATTATTATTATTATTATTATTATTATTATTATTATTAATTAATTAATGAGGAAAGCTGCCATAGAAAAAAAACACCAAATATTTGAATTTGTTAATAGTGACTAGAAAAAGAGCAATATGTTTTTGTTTGTTTTTTTTCTTTAGAGTCCATCTGCAACCACAGCAAATCAGATTTGAACATGGACGCCGCCCATCCCAAAATGGCCGCCATCGCCGAGATGGGCGTCAAACTTGAATCGGGCGAGGAGGAAAATATTCACATCCAACAAGGTGCCTGACAGATAAATTCCACACATCCTGCCTTATTTTCAGTTTGTTTGTTTTTGGGCTGGATGCCATAAAACTGTTATTAAAAGAAGAATAGCTGAAATGTCGTCATTCATCAGACGGAGTTTAGCATTCAAGGGGGCCAGTTTGACAGCAGCGCATAATCAGCTGTTATAAAAAAAAAAAATGTTAAGTTAATGAGGAAATGCTGCCACAGGAAAAAAAAAAAAAAAAACGCAAATATTTGAATTTAACTCAGGCCAGCCCAGATTTTGACTGATTTTGCAAGGCCTACAGAATATTGTGTTCTATTGCTATAAAAACATGGAACCTACCAAAAGAAAGATTAGTCTCTTCTTTCATCAGGAAAAAAATATATTTCTATGTGTTTCCGTTTTGCAGCAATTAACATTAGACTATAGCGAAGTTTCATCATTATTCACAAATCTGCTTAGAATTGTGAGGAAATCGGCTTGTTTTCATCATGGCCCTGGTTGATCTCTTATACTCTGCTGCCACCTGCTGAACTTTTTTTGTAATTACTACCTTTTTTTCCCAGCCCTTCTCTGCAGTTGAGAGGCTGCATCAAAGCTTTCTGTCTAGCATTAACACAAAAAAAAAAAACGTATAAATACATGTATGTCTTTGCGACACTTAATACATTTAAAATAGAACATATTTATACGTTTTTTGGGGGCAAATGACTTAATAGTGAATAGAAAGAATGTGTTTTTGTTTTTTTGTCTTGTCAGGGTCGATAAAGTACAGCTACGACCAAAGCAAGCCGGATTTGAACACGGACACCAGCCATCCCAAAATGGCCGCCATCGCCGAGATAGACGTCAAAGTTGAAGCAGACGAGGAGGAAAATGTTGACATCAGACAACCAGGTGCCTGACAGTTCAATTGCACACACGCGTTGTGCTTTATTTTCAGTTTCATTTAGCATTTGAACTTTTTATAACTTTTATTAAAAGAAGAATAGCTGAAAATGGAAATGTAGTTATTAATCAGAGTTTATTGGAAGACGACCGGTTTCTATTTGGGGGCCAGTTTTTGTTTTTTTTAAATGACAGACACCACAAACACAAATCTTTGAATTTTGATTGAAATTGAAATTCATTTTGGATTTTTTTTTAAAGTGAATTAAAAACTCAAAATATTGAAATGTTAAAATTTTACTTATCTTTGTTTTGAGTTCCCAGGGTCAGCAGCATCTCTCATCAAATTAAATGTAAATAAATAATTCCTTGAAATTAACACAGTTTAGAATTGATCTATTATCGGCTGCACGTTTCTTCAAAATGGCCGATGCCAATATCGGCCCGGATGATAATCGGTCTATTCCTTAACAATAAATTACGACTATATGAGGATTTTTGCATCTATTTAAGACCGATCCTGTGTTGGGACACAGGCCGACCTTCGGCATCTTTCGTTCCAGAAATTAAAATGGAGACTGAAGATGTCCCGGTGACGGTTGCCACGAATGGCCCGTCGGAGCCGAAATCCGAACACCGTGACGGCAGTTCCGCCGTTCAGGGGGAGGCGGAGTCCGACAGAAACGGAACGCGCTGCCGAAAACGACCACGTGAGGAGAACGGCGACGTCGACTGCAATAAAACCTGCAAGGAGAAGAGGTATTCATTCATTCATTCATTCATTCATTCATTCATTGTCCAAACGTGAATGTCTGAACTCCGAAGAGGAACTTTGACGGAATGTTCTCTTCTGTGGGCTGGCGTGGCCGCTTTTGAGCGCCTCGTTGTCAGGGTGTGGAAAGGATTCAAGGGGATCCATTTTTGTGGGTCACATGTCGTCGTTAGGTGCCCGCGTAAGGTGATAAGACGAAGTAGCATCCACTTTTCCAGCTCACAGTTTTCAGAGCATTTTGCAGACACGCCCACAGCGTTTGATTTTTGAATTTTGAGGCCGTTTTTTTTTGTTTTTTTTTTCGTTCAAATAGACGGGTTTCAGTGTTTACAAACAATAGTGACGTCATCGGGATGCGCACGCAGAGCAGAGGCAAAAGCACCGGTTGACTTCGTTCAGAATGAATCTTTATCTCCAAAACCTTGGAAATCTCGATAAGGAAGCTTATTTACAAAAATGAACACTTAAATCCGGATTCGCTGCCCGCAAGTGAGTGGCTAAATGATCCGTCGCGCTGGCCTAATTTGGAGTTTCCAAACATTTCCCTGTACCTGATAAGTACACCAAGTGTTTTCACACATGAGACGCTCTCGATGCCTACAACTACGTAGTTTGTAGACATGTTCAAACGTTTTGGGTTTTTTTTCTATCAACCTGCTGAACATCAAGACTATTGTTTCCTGAAGGCAGACAGACGTTTTGCCCAGTCAAAGACAGGGACAAAAATGTCAGTGTTACCAGGCTCGGGTTTGTGTGAATAAGAAGAGTGTCTCCATACTGACAGCTAACTGCACATGCATGGCAGGGTAAGTAAATCGGTGTTTCAATGTGTCAATGAACTCTCAAATTCAACTATTACTTGGACACTTAAACTGCCTAGCAATAAATAAATAAATGCTGAAAGAATTATTTAGCAGATAACCAAGCAGTAGATGTACCTAGCATTTGTGTGTGATGAATGATTTTACTTACCAGCTACATCCTTTAGAAGTTTAGATGTAGATAGTTATTTTTGAAAGATAGATGTTTATTCTACACAGGAACACCGATGTCTCAACAAAATCACACATAATTCAGTCACAATTCAGTTCAATTTATGTTTCGTCCCCCCCCCCCCCCCCCCCCCCCCCCCAGCATTGGCTCATGTTGTAGCCACGCTGCAGCTATCATGTTTAAGGTGGACATGGCAGTGAGGCCGGGACTCACCACTTCACAAACATGTGCTTGGAATGACGTGTCCAGGAAAAAAGTTGAAGCCGCAAAAGTGGCAGACATCAACTTCAAAAAAGTTACAAGAAGCGACAAACCATCAAAAACAAGGAGGACGTCCACAGACATTGAAATAACTCAAGGTAAGTCACCTAATTAAAAATAAATAAAAAAAAGTATGAATGAGCTCAAAATAGATTGCAGCATTAGTACACCAAAGCAATATCCTCAATATAACAAGTATCTGTTCATTTCATTTGTAGGAATAACTGATGAACATCTGAATTTGCTGAGAAAAATAAGTCCAAGAGCTGCAATTCTCACAAGCATTTACTCACCTGACGACTCGACAGACACAGACACGGCTTCAGAGTGTGACGACTGTCGACCTCAGCCAATGGCTGCCTTGTATGAAGACTCAACATGTGATCTGACAACTGGGGAACTTTCATCCAAAGTTGATCAGACTTTTTCATCTAAGAGAAGATGATTTCCTCAGTCCTGCAATTATAAATCACATCTACTTCCTGAAGTTCTTCCAAGATCAAATGACCCTCAAATTTTTAGAAAGCAGAAATGTGCAACTTGTTCAGGTCCTCTTTTTGGCAAAACTGTACAATGTACAAAGACTTGATGCTTAAAGCATCATCATAACAAATGTGTCCATTTGAAAAGAAAGAAGAAAGCTTGGAAATTCAATCTGATATTCAGTGATGAATAAGTAAAACTGGGTTCTAATTGTAAATGCATAAGAACAATCTGTACATCAATAAAAGTGTTGACAGCTTTGAATTCTAATGTTTTATTTTCCTCATCTTTTTGGGAACAACACTTGGCGACAAATTAACCAGAGCAGCGCATGTTATTTGAACCAAATTTGAAGATAGAAAATGTCACGTGCCACACGCAGCTATTGAAGTGAGTCCAAAATGGCTGGCAGATGAGATGGCTGCATTTCACACTAACAGTCGACATGTAAACGCGCGTCGCACCGAATGATTGCCATTTCTTACATTTGAATATGTAAACCACGTTTGTGTTGATTGCATCACTTATCGCGTGCAACTCACTCGCATTCCGCAGGATCTCGTCAGCGGCGGAAATCGTACCCTACGCCTTTGACCCGGAGTCGGAAGAGGAGACTGAAGGAGAAGAACCGGCGCCTCCAAAACGGCCAACCAGGGACGTTTCACAATGGTAAAATGATTTTTCGCTTATTCATGTAGAATCTTACATTATATGTCATTTTTAGATTTGTTTTTTTTTTTTTTTTGCATCAAAGAGAAAGCATAGGGGGAAAAAAACAGGAAGCATCTGAAATATGCACCGGATCGCTAAACAGGCCTGCGTTCAAAATGCGACTGTCCCGTCATTTTTCAACCTTTACATCACAGTAGGCCTACTCGATTATGGGAAAAATAATAATCGTGATTATTTTTGGCAATAATTGAAATCACGATTATTCAAACAATTATTTATTTTTGGTACAAAACAAGCTGGAGTTTAAGCATTTAAAAAAATATTGAGACCAGTTAAAAAAATACAAATAAAATACTATAAATATGTGAGTTCCTTTTGGATTAAAAAAAAAAAGAGCATTTTACACCTGTTTTCTTAAGGAAATTTACAAGCAAACATCAAATGTTCCATTTGGGAACACTTGTGGAACAATGTTGTTATTCTGAAATGCCTCAACTCAGAATAATGATCTTGGGCTCGAATGAAAGCTTCCACTTGGGGCTATCTCATCTTACATTCAGATTCAATCCAAGTATTACTGAAAAAGAGGAACAGAAGCATAAACACATGTATTATATTTAAAAAAAAAATAAATAAAAAAAGAAGGCGGTTGTGCATAGAATAAGAGTGCAAATGACTTTTGGTGTAAAGTGCAACTATCTTGATGAAGCAAACAACCAAAAACTATTTCCAGAGTATTCAGTTGTGTCTGCATGCCAGTCACCGTAACAATTCCGGCGTATGGCGTATTGCTGCACTTCAACCGGCGAACTTGTTGCTTGAATCTTGAGTTTTATTGGTCAAAGAGTTTGAATTATTATGATTTTTAAATCCGATTGGCTCGTGAACTTTTGATTAAAGTATATAAAGGGGTGGACGACCGTGGGAACATTGAACCGTTTGACTTTGGCAGGACGGAACGAGGCACGATTTCAGCGGATGAAGCGCAGCGTCGCATTTCGGAGGAGGAGCAGGAGGATTTTTTTTCGGATTCGTCGGAATATTCTGACGAGGGCGATGACAAAGATTTTGTCCCTTCGGACGAAGACGCGTCTGATGGAGAGGACACGGACGGCGAAAGTTCTCTGGAATCGGAGGAGGCTGAAGACGCAGAGATGGGGAGTGTGGGGGAGGCGGACGACACGGGGAAGGAAGAAGGATGGCGGTCCAAGAATAAGAAAATAACGTGGTCCGGCACGAACGAGAGGAGCAAACACGACAACCCTCCGCCGATTCCGTCTCCCGGGCCAACCGGGTACGCCATCGCCAGGATCAGCAGCCCCGTCGCTGCGTTCGACCTGGTTTTCCCCGAGGACGTCATCCGGCATGTTGTGCAAATGACCAACCTGAACGGCGCCAGGACGGTCAAGGGCTGGACCGAGCTCACGGTGCAGGAGTTGCGAGCCTATTTGGGCCTGCTGATCCTCGCCGGCATGTACCGGTCCAAGAACGAGGCCACCTTAAGCTTGTGGGGAAAAGAACTCGGGCGACCCACGTTTAAGCAAACGATGTCGCAAGGGCGATTTGGACAGATCAACCGCTCGCTCCTGTTCGACGACAAGCTGCGACGGCCGCAGCGTCACCACGCGGAAAAACTGTCCCCGATCATCGAGCTGTGGACCAAATGGAACCACGTCCTGCCCAAGCTATTCAACCCCGGCAGGGAACTTTGCCTTGATGAGCACAAAGTGGCCTTCAAAGGTCGCTGTTCTTTCAAGTCATACTTGTCAGCGAAATCAGCCAGATACGGCATCAGGGTGTGGACGCTGTGTGATGCGGAAACCTCCTACGCCTTAACATTGGAGGTGGACACCGGAAAGCCTCTAGGGGGCGCACATACGCTGAATGTTGGAATGGGCGTGGCGCTCCGCCTCTGCGATCAATACGAGGGGCACACGCTGAACACCGGCAGATTTTTTACTTCTTTCCCGCTGGCGGAAGAGCTGAAGAAGAAAAAAATTGCACTCGTCGGCACGCCGGGGAAAAATAAAAGGGAGCTCCCACCAGCGCTGCTCAGGTTAGCAACAAGGCAGCCGCTCTCAAGGTGAGTTTTCTTTTTCTCTTTGTATTCTCGTCTGGCTGCCGCATTTCTGTTTAGGAAAAGTGCGATGTGAATCAAGAAACTTTGATTTTATTTTCATTTCATTCCAGCTTATTTGCGTTCAGTCGACATTTGACGCTTGTGTCATATGTGCCCAAGCAAGGCAAGAACGTGCTCGTCCTCAGCACGAAGCACCACCAACCAGACGTTCCGGAGGGCAAGCACAACAAACCTCAAATCATCTTGGATTACAACAAGTGCAAGGGTGCAGTTGAGCACCTGCAACAGGTAAGTATAAATCCTTTTTTTTTTTTTTTTTTTTTGTCTGACGTCATCTGATGTTTTTTTTGTTGTTGTTTTTTGCAGGAATGCGGCGCTTACTCCTGCCGCCAGCGGGCGCTGAGGTGGCCCATGTGCCTCTTTTACCATATGTTGGATATTTCAGCTTTCAACGCCTTCGTGTTGTTTACTCAAGTGGAGCCGACCTGGAACCAGCAGAAATTGTTCAGGCGACGGCTCTTTTTAGAAGAGGTGGCGAAAGCGCTCATCCTGCCGGAAATGGAGCGGCGAAAGAGGATTCGGGAAGGTTGGGCTGAGTATGCGGCCATGTCCGCTCTCAACGGACTCGTGGCCCCAGAAAAGCCCCGGCGTAAAAGGCGGCAGTGCCGGTATTGCACTAAGAAACTGCAGGCGTCGCACTCGTGCGTGAAATGTAGCGCTGCAATCTGCAACACCCACATGAAGAGAGTCTGTTGGAACTGTTAAAAAAAAAAAAAAAAAAAAAAAATGATGTTAGTTTGTTGTTCTAGTTACATAGATTGTTAATTCCAAATTCTTCGTAGTTGTCACTTTGACTATTTCACCGTTGAACGTTTTCCACATACATCCCAAAAACGTGTAAACATGTTTTTTAATACATTGTCCTTCCCTCTCAAAATGTGTTTACGTTTGTTTGTTTTATGCAAGAGCACACCAAAGGCTTTGATGCAGCTTTTGACATGAAGAGGTGGCTTAAAGCAATGGTAGTTATTTAAAAAAAAAAAAAAAAAAAAAGGCAGCAGGTGGCAGCAGGGCAACAGGACCATGTTGCAACAAACTTTTTTTTCCACCAGGAATGTGAATATTGATGAAACTTAGCTATATTCTAATGCTAATTGTTGCAAAATGGAAACACATACAAATATACTTTTTTTGCTGATGAAAGAAGTGATGCTAATCTTTGGTAGGTTCCATGTTTTAATATTCTGTGGGCCTTGCAAAATCAGTCAAAATCCAGTAAAACAGCCAGGATCAAAGGAAGTTGCTTCAGTAAAAATGGCTGGGAGTGAATGAGTTAATACAAACTACATCATTATGTATGGATGCCGCTGAACATTTTGAGTGGTTGAAAGGGAAAAAAAATAAATAAAAATGGCTTAGTTATCACACCTCAAAGTAGTAATTACATATCGTGTAAAATACTGCGAGAGGGGTATTTTAGTAAATTATTGTCAAAAAAAAATTGGCATGCATAGAAATTTTTGTTATTACTTATTGCCTTATTCAAAGCTCTGATTATGTCATTAAGTATTCATTTTTTTAATATACATATAATACAACACAGTTTTCGTCATAGTCCATTTTTGGGCTTGACATTCATTCTAATTGGAAAATATGATTTACGACTTCTCCTTCGTACCCTCAAAGAACAAGACGAGCGGGCTGCTGCTGCTCCACAGGAAAGAGTCCAGAAGGCAGTTTCAGCAGGGACTTACTTTTTTGGGGGGCCGTTCTTGGGGTCCTCTTCAATAGGAATCAGCCAAGACCCAGACTGAACGTTTGTTTTATAGCACACTTTTTCTATTTTGCACTTTGTGTTTTGAAATAAAGACTCTTCAATGCCAACATTTGTTCATGTCTTTAATTGAAATTCAATTTATTTTAGTTTTTTTAAAAGGAAAATCTAAAGCAATATTGAAATTCAAAGTAAAAGAAAAAGGGGACAGAAAGTAGTAAAACTTGTTTCGTCTGCCCCTCATCAGCATTAAAAAAACAAAACAAAGTGACAGCGAGCGTTCAAGATGCTTTCAGTATAACAAATCTACAAATTAATTCAACTGTGTCCTTTTGCAATAATTGTCGTTTATACATTAAAGAAATACTAATAGAAGATTTTGGTTTATAATCCAGATTGTTTCACATACTGGAATATAATTTTATTTTATTTTTTTTTTAAAAAAGCATAAGCAAACACGTTTACATGTGAAATATTTATGGAGTTGCATCTTTCAGCTCTTACATGTGATTAATCTGCATTAATACATGATTAATGTGATATTGTTTTGTGATTCATTATTTAGTTACCGCTTTAATATTCTGTAATTGTAGTTTGTCTGTTCTTCTGTGAGGTGACTATTGTCCATGAAAGGTTTCGTGATATAATATGCAGCATCTTTGTAACGGCCACTCCTAAACCGTGATGACCCTTGTTAGCCACTTTGGAACCAGTTTGTCAGTTTCTCCAAATAATACGTTGAATGGAAATCACTTCAATCGGATGTGTTCGTGACATAACGATACAATAATTTAGCATTGAACCACAAGGTGTGCAGCCAAACGGCGATTACACAACAGTGACTCCAATAACTGTCCACAATATGTATTTCATTGACGCCTGACAAACAAATCCACCTACCTTTTTGTTACAGGTGCACCTGTGGTAATTGCTGTACAATGCAGACAGAGGAAGAAAATGTGTGCTGCAGGGAGACGCCAATGGTAAACCGGCGCCACAATGAGTGATATGGATTATGTTTTGGTTGTATACGTAAGATATTTATCCAACATCTTGACTGCACAGGTTGCCAAAAGAATGGAAGAGGTAAACCCATCCGTAAAGTGCATGACCCGCCACCCGGGATTTGTTCCGGTCTGCCTAAATAAATATTCCCTGCAAAACGCCCTGAATATTTATAAGGCAGATTATGGCAAATTGAAAGTTAAAGGCCATAACAAGTAAGTCAAACGAAAGAATGTCTACAGTTTACTAACATTGAGCAAGCCTAGACACAATTTGCCAAGTGTGTATTGTGAATAACCACTAAGAGACATTTTTGAACAAATTCTGCGTCTGGTCAGAGTATATTAACAATGACTGTTATTTCCTGACAGCCGCTTGAGGAAATTGGCATGCAGGTCATTTGTCAGCTGGTGCTGGGGATTTCTGGGAAAGGAGGTCCATGTTGTTATTCCCTCTTGTGTGGTCCAACGCATCCACAGGCGCTTCCCGATCGATACAGCAGGCCAATCGTCCTCCTCTCTCCAAATAAACTGACAGGTCAAATCAAATGTCAGCTTTCCATTTCAAAATTGTTCATTACGCTTGTTTTATTTGAATAAATGCATTTTTACAACTAACGGTTGTATGGTGTGTTGTGTTTTTACTGCTTTCATTGTAGTTGATTTTTTACTTGTTTTACTTTTTATTTTAACTTTTTGGAAATGAAATTTGTATTTTAGTTTCCTTGAAGTTATCCTTCTACCTTCGCTACCAACTCATCTCTAGATGCAGCACCACAATCGGTGGCGACACATCGTTTCATGAAGCCATTTTTTGCTCACTTTCTCGAGGATAATGGAGGATTATGTTGATGCAGATGTCGCCGTTGCCTCCGTTTCTACAAAATCCTCACCTGTGTTGGACTTGGAATGTACACAAACGAGGAAGTAATGAATGAAACCAATATTTTACAGTATTTGTCCGTCAAATCATATCACTAAAGTCCATTGAGTGTTTTATGTGGTGTGGTGTACTGCCAACAAATTGTGTCGAGACGTTCCACATACTTTGCAATGTCTAAAAAGTCGTATAAACACCAATTTGTGACAGCAACGAATCACCGACGTGCTTTAATGCGACGTAAAGAATTGTGGGTAATGTAGTTTAACTCGTTCGACTCGCAGTCATCACGCTTTCCGCTTTGTGTGTGTGTGTGTGTGTGTGTGTGTGTGTGTGTGTGTGTGTGTGTGTGTGTGTGTGTGTGTGTGTGTGTGTGTGTGTGTGTGTGTGTGTGTGTGTGTGTTGTCCGCGAGGCTAGCGGTGGAGGAGGTAGGTCTCGACATGAATTCCACAATTCGTCTCAGAACTTTGTGTGATATGTTATTTTTGTTATTTCCCTCACGCGAACAACTCACAAAGTGCACAACTTGCATGCGAAGCCAATGCACTTTTTGCTCACGGCACTTTTCGAGCGGTAAAGTTTCACATTGCACTTAATGCATTGTGCCGAACCCTGTGCTAAGCTAGGTAGCTAGCATCCAAGGCGATACAGTCGAAAACGATAAACGAGTTGAAATTATATCTTTGTACAAGTAGTAGTCAATTTTATTCGGTAATAGTTACAAATATGCTAGTATGTAAGTTACTAACTTTTTTTTTTAGTTAACGCGGTTTCATTGTTTCTAGCCATGTAGCTAAACTGCATATGAAAGTATGTTAGCCTACACAGGTCGCTACATCGTCACGTGGCGGCCATGTTGGGACAGGGCTTCTCGAGACTGGCAGCCCAAATCCGTTTTTTTAGCCCATCCAGATTGAAAGTGGATGGCTCTTTTGTAGTCTGAACAGTCACAAAGCACTTGAAATGCGATTTTTGCGGGACGGGCTGAAACCATATGCGGCAGGTAGTTTCATATCCGATTTGGAAAGGATGCGTCTCACCCTGCCTTCACGCGCTATGTGGGAAAAAGATGAGCGTTATCACTCGGGAACTCCCAATTACGACAGAGTTCTGTTTATGTGATTTTGTTATGTGTCTGCTACGTAATTGTGTAGATTCTAAACCAGCCTGCTGTGTTAACGGACGTTAACACCCTTATAAGTGTTAATATTTCTTGCCATTCACAAATCCGTGTGCGCTCTCCGCCATGTTGAAACTAGCAAAGTTCACTCAACTCGGAAACTCGGGTATCAAAATAAATTCTCAGTTGTCCAGTAGAAAATACGACACGTGCGGTTTTCTATTCGACATGTGCTATTTACCATAATTACGACACTGCTAAAAACAGTCTGGACGGTCAGAACGCAGCCTTTCATCATAACATTACAGTCAATGGAGCACGGACTTTGAAATAATTTGAAAATTGCGAAAACTCGCCCAAAATCTCAACTGATTTTCATTTTTTGTTGTTAGTATGACATAAAAGATTTTGCTGCATTAAAAAAAAAGTAATTTAAAAATTCTGCCTATTAAAAAAATGTAATTTAAAAATTCAGCCTGAACTATAGGCACGTTGATAAGTTAATAATAAACCATTCCATTTGTAGTTACGAGTGGGTAAACCACCCATCTTAAGCATCGACTACAGCCCAGCGCATCAGAGCAGTCCCCTGTCCTAAGATGGCCGATCAACTGATGAGTCGACACTGTCCATTCAATTCCGTTGAACGCTTCACTAAGTTTAACTCAACACTTTAAATAAACTTACCGGTCTCGTCGCTGTGCTTTTTCTTTGCAGCCTTCGTAACGTGCACACTCACACATGCCAGTCAACGCGATGAGCTGCAACGTCGGGAACCTGAAAGTTCATGAACTGAAGGCCGAGCTCCAGCGTCGCGGCTTGGACGCGACGGGCCTCAAGGTGGAACTGGTGGAGCGGCTTCAGGTGGCGCTGGACAAGGAAGCCCGCGCAAAGACACCAGGCGGAGGGGACGAGGAACAGCGCGACGACGGGGACGAAACAGAAGAGCAGCAAGGTAAACCTGCGATTTACACTTTCGGTTTCCCTGCCGGGGGAATCGTTCATTGATGGGGGGAAGTCAGTACGCAAGAGTTCAAAATTAACTCATTTGCTCCCAAAAACGTATAAATATGTTTTATTTTAAATATTACCTATGTCTCAGAAGTATGTTTTTTTTTTTTTTTTAATGCTAGATCATACAGAAGGCTTTGATGCAGCCTCTGAACTGCAGAGAACGGTCGAAGCAATGATAGTTATTACAAAAACGGCCAGCAGGTGGCAGCAGAGTATAAGAGATCAACCAGGCCCACGTTGCAACAAGCTATTTTTGCCAGTGCTTTCAACAGATTTGTGAATAATGATGAAACTTAGAAATATACTTTTTTATTTTATTTTTTATTTTATTTTATTATTTTTTTAATTTTTTCCTGATTAAAGAAGAGACTAATCCAGGCTAACAAAACGCTGGTGGAAAGCCTGCATTGAAATGGTCTTGAATAAGAGGTTCTTAATAATGCCCAGACGTCGTGTAGGAATGGACTTGCCCAAGCTTAAACTTCAAGTTATTTACTGACACAATCGATAAAATGTGTTGCAGTAACAAAGGGAACAATGAGCAACAAACCCATCTAAGGAGCATATTTCTGTGTGTGCATTCACAGATGAGGGAAGTGACAGCGACTCGCCGCCAGAGGAAGACGACGACGACGGCAGTGATTGGGCCGGCTGCAACCAGGAAGAGGCGGAGTCGGCGTCCGAGTCTGGCCACAGCATGATAGACTTGGGCAGCAATACTGACCTGGCCCACACCTCCGCCATCGCAGAGGTGATCGTCAGGCCTGAAGCGGACGAGGCCCAACGCGTCAACATCAAACAAGGTGCGTTGACGGTTCACTTCCAGGCATGGGCGTGGTTTGTTTTCAATACATTGATTATTAACTATTAACTATTATCATTAAAGACAACCCCCAGAGTGCCAGCCAACTTCGAGCATTTTCGCTCATCTTTCAAGGCAAACAGAATATTGTGTGCTGTGACTACATAAACATGGTAGATACCATATGAAGGATTTGATTTTATTCTCTCATTAGAAAAAAAAAAAGTGATTCTACCTTATTCCGATCTTTAGTAATCAACATTTGAAAATAGGTAGTTTGAGTGGCACCAAGGAAAAAATGAGAAAAGAAGCTTTTTGTGAAAAAATACATTTTATACATTTTATAATATTTTTTGTTTAGTGATGCTCTGTGAATGATATTTAATGGGATAAACAGTTTGATCATTCACAAAATCCTTATAAGTATTTCTTGAGATGCGCCATGTTGTCATGACATTTGAGCCCCTGGATACCGTTGAAAAGAGATACAATTCTGCCATCTGCTGGCCATAGCTAGTGGGTGTTTTTTTTTTTTTTTTTTTTTTTTTCTCAGCTCAATCATGAAACCAGAGCTGCTCAAGATGTTGCGCTGCCCATTGAGAAAAAGAAAAGGAAAAAAAAAACTAGTTGACGTCAACGTTAATGGGGGTACTCGTTGGGATTTCCATTAACGTTTAACGGCATGTGTTAAAACCGAGAGTCTGGTTTTGCTGGTGACCAAAACGACATGAATTGTCTTTCATTACAGAAATTGACGAGGACATCAAAATTGAGACCGGGGCCAATTGGTCTGAGCCGCTGCGTGAACAAGATAGCAACGGTCTGGAAGAGCCGGCAATGATGTCGTCTGAGACGAGCAGAAAGCGACGGCACGAGAGCAGCGATGGCTCCAACCACCTTGAGCAACGTCAGGAAAAGAGGTAATCAGCCATTATTTGTCAGTGTGCGAAGAGGAAGTTGGATGGACCATTTTTTGAGTCACTAATGACTTTCATTAAAAAAAAATAAAAAAAAATATTTTGTTAAAATGTACCCCTATTTAACGCAGGGTGGGGTGGTACTTTCCAAATCCACACGATATGTGAAAAAACTCATGTCGTAAATCATATTTCCCAATTAGAATGAATTTCAATGACATTACTGTAATACTTATTTAAAAAACAAAAACAAAACTGTATTTCTGCAATGTATGTGTTTTGTTTTTTTAAAGTTAGGAATATACCGTAATTTCCGGACTATCGAGCGTACCTGATTATAAGCCGCACCCAAGTACATTTGTAAAGAAAAATGTACATAAATAAAAAAGCATGTGGCCACATTGAAACATGAGATATTTACAAAGAAAGTCGGTACACACAAAGAGTTTTCAAAGGTTTAATAATGTACCTTAGCTTTTCTTTTCAAACAGCGCCTGTGACGCGGCCGTAACACAGCAGCAATCCGGTAGTCACTAACAGGGCTGCTTCAAAAATAACATCCCGCTAAAAGTCACTGAGACTGAGGCTTACAGTCCGGAAAATACGGTAGCTTTCTACAGTATGCAGTTATTTATGATGTGTATGCCTTTGTCACCATGGAGCATTATAATACATAGGCATGCAACCCTGTAGCTTTGATGAAACAGCTGTAAATGACATTTTTGCAAAGTGAAATGAATACAAGTGGGTGCCAAACATTTGATTATCAAGGGAAAGTCCATTTATTTCAATCACTTGTTTTAAACAAGTGAAACTTTTGTTAGTTCATCGCACGCAAAATGAAATATTTCAGGCCTTTAGTAGTTTCAATTTTGATGATTATGGCAGAGGGGTCTGATGCAACTTGTGACTGAAGGATCAGTCGGAGGGGTGGGGAAAAACTGCCAACAGGTGGCAGCAGGTGTAAGATCAGCCAGAATCGTGTTGCTGAAGAAAGAGAGTAGCAGTTGTAGAAGGGAACGTGGAAAGAACGCGCAAACCGTAGCGACGGATAAAGCAAAAAAACAAAACAAGCAGCTAGCGCGATTGGCTTTTCAGCTTCCTCGTCTGAACGTGACGCTGATCGGGTGGCTTTGGTTGAGAGAATGACGCTTCGTTCCAGAACATGTAACAACGAGCTGCCATCGAGCGAGGTTCCATGTGGCTCGTGGTGCGTTTTGCCCGAGACTTCATTGGATGCTAACGATGAAGGCGAGCCGGATTTGGATCCAGATATGTCTGATGAGTACGTGCCTTCAGACTGGAGTAATAGCAGCAGGGAGTCGTCGCCGGAACCACCAGAACGAGGAGGTAAGAGCTAATTAGCTCGCAAGCTTCTGTTTGTATTGTAGCATCAACGGTCACCCCTCATAAGAACATCAGTTTGTCCTACTATACTATAAAGTTGCCAGTAATATGTAGTAAAATGTGGACAAATAAATGCAGTACAGTTGTCCTCATAAGTTTACATACCCGGTAGTATCGCTAGCTGAGTAAGTGGAGTTGCATTTTTTTTTTTTTTTTCCCAAGTTATATGCATCAGTGCATAAAAAGACACATTTTCTGGTCAGTTCTGCTAAAACCACTGC
Organism: Festucalex cinctus; assembly: GCF_051991245.1. Taxonomy (NCBI): domain Eukaryota; kingdom Metazoa; phylum Chordata; class Actinopteri; order Syngnathiformes; family Syngnathidae; genus Festucalex; species Festucalex cinctus. The sequence goes on from NC_135423.1 coordinate 1,034,943, forward strand.
TGCTCATTTCATTTAGTCGGTTATACGGATGCAGAGGAATGAGGAGTAAATGTGTGAGTGAGAGAGACAGATGGGACAGTGTCACCCTGTGGTAACAAAAAAATGGTGTCATTGTACAAATTTCTACAACTTACATATTGTGCACCCATAAGTCAAAGAGCTCGACTTCCCAGTTGCGGCAATAAAATGTCTATTTCTATCCTTTACAGGTTATGAATGGAGCTGTGGTGGGGATCTTTCGGGCTGGCAGCAAGCTGGCTGGCAGCCCAAAAATATTCCTTTCACAGCAACCCCGGGACCACTGAACGCTGCCACGCAGCTGGAGTCCGGCCAGCCGGCTGACTTCCTGCAGCTCTTCATAACGGACGAGCTGCTCCAGCATATCGCCGACGCCACCAACCGCTTCGCCGACACTTTCTTTCAAGCGGACCCCAGCGGTCTGCTGCGGCGCCAAAAAATGGGATGGAGGCCGGTTTCCGTCGAAGAACTGAAATTATTTTTTGGACTGAGTTTCATAACGGGCTTTGTAAAGAAACCAACCCTCCCGATGTACTGGTCAGTATATCATTTACACACAAACCCCATTTTTAGCCAAACCATGGCACGGAACAGATACCAGAATATCTTGAGGTTCCTTCATTTCCACACAGATGCGCCACACGCGACTGACAGAATGCACAGAGTCCAGCAGGTGTTAACCTACCTCGTGGACAGGTTTAAGGCCTTGTATCAGCCCAACAAAAACATTTGCATCCATGAGGGTATGTTGAAGTGGCAGGGGCGCCTTTCGTTCAGGGTTTACAACCCGCAGAAACCCGTGAAATACGGAATTAAGTCGTACGTTTTATGTGATTCCGAAACGGGCTACTGTTTCAATTTGCAGCCTTACAAGGGGGAAGCTTGTACTGTGGAAAACATTGTGTTCTTGCTTCTGGACCGCCTCACCGGACATGGCTACACGTTGTACTTGGACAATTTTTACAACTCTGTGGACATGTGTACACGCCTCGTGGCCGCGCAGACTCACGTGTGCGGAACGCTCGGTAACAGCGAAGACCCGCAACTGGTAAACGAGGCCACGCGGAGCAGCTTGGCGGCCGAGGGAAGAGTCGCCCGCCACAATGGAGATGTGATGGTGGTTGCGTGGCAGGACAAACGCGTCGTCAAGATGGTTACCACCTGCCACAAGGACACCATGCGCAAAGTCGAGGTGCGCCGGAAAGGAGAGAAAGACGAGGCCGTCGTGCTCAAGCCGGAGTGTGTCGTGGCGTACAACACGCACATGAGCGGGCTCGGCAAACTTGATCAAAACACGGCCTACTACCCCTTCATGCACAGGGCAGCCAACTGGCCCAAGAAGTTTATCGCTTATTTATTTCAGTTGTGCATGTTCAACGCACACGTTATTTTCAAAGCCAGAAACCCCGGGAAGTCTTTATCGCTCCTGGATTTCACCATGGCGGCGGCAGACTCCTGGACCACCAGGCCATACGTGGAAGAGGTAAAAGCCGCTGAAGTGGAAGTTGAAGTGGAAGTGGAAGTCGAGAGCCCCGTGCCTGTGCGAAAACGCCAACGCAGGGTGTCTTCCAAAGTCCCACGCGGCGCCACTTTCAAAGGCGCACGCAGGGCACCTTACAAGACTGACCCGCCGGGTCGGCTTCACGGACCGCTGTACGAGCACAAACTGAATCATTTGCCGCCCACCAAGAAAAAGGCCATAGCGCAAAGAAAATGCCGGGTTTGCCTGCGCAAAGGCGAGCGCAGGGAAACGAGCATGTGGTGTGAAACGTGTAGCGTGCCCTTGCACCAGGGGAATTGTTTTATTTTGTACCACACCAAAATAAACTACTGTGTTTAATTTGGATGCTGGAGGAGACGCACGGGCACACACTCACTCACTGAAGTTCAGTTCAATAGTTTTGTTACAAACAAATAAATGTTATCAAAAGCCCGTTTTGTAGTTTGTTTTGTAGAAGGAAAGCATATTTTGATGATTGAGCTGTCGCAAAAGCTTGAAATGTATATTTTTACAAAAAGATCAATTCCTGCTTAGTTTTTTTTTTTTCATCAGAGATGGGTCTATTCTAATGATGATTGCTAAAGAACATTAAAAAAAAAATGGAAATACACTTTTTTTGTGTGTGATGAGAGAGTATCTTTTGGTAGGTTCCATTTTTTTTTATACAGTAGTAGAAAACGATATTCTGTGTGCCTTGCAAAATAAGTCAAAATCCAGTAAAACAACCAGTAGTGACGGGTTGCTCTAATGAAAATGGTTGGGATTAAATTAGTTTATACTCGTATTAGAAGGCCAATATTTCTGTTGTGTTTTTGTTGGTCACGTGAAATTTTGTCATTTTGTAAAATACTGTTTGTTTGTTTGTTTTTTTCTTTCTGCCATAATCCAAATTAAAACAAATAACAATGAAATAAGGCCTGAAATATTTCACTTTGTGTGTGGTTAACTAATCTGGCACTTTTCACTTTTTGAAATAAACGGTCTTTCCGTCAATATTGTAATATTTTGGCACCCAATTGTATGCCTGTGTTGATATTCCGTCTGGATGTATTACTACTGCTTGTGTTCTCAAGTTTTGTTTTTTATTTGAAGATTTGACAACTGATGTCAGTTTTCGAGGCACTAGGTCTATGGCACTTTGCAGTTTGTTAGCACTAAGCTAACCAGTTTTAAATCAATTTTTACAGCTTTTTATTCAACGTTGAAGACAATTACATTGAGGACAAATAAATTAGGTTGAAAGCAGTAAAAGCTAATTATGCATATAAGCTGAATTTCGAAGCAGGCTTGCAGTATTTTAATTTTCTCGGGCTCTGAATGGCATAATGTGGAACAGAACAGCCGGCGGCATCATGACTTTTTGTTTCGTTTTAAGCCCTACGATGGCCCACAAGAGTCCTGCACCTCAGAAGGCTTCAGGTATTGCGCTTAAGCGCCACAGGAAGATGCTGACCATTCAGGAGAAGATAAAACTGCTGGATATGCTTCGGGAGGGACATAGTTACGCCACCGTCGCTTGCCATTACGGCTTAAACGAATCCACGATACGCTATATCAAAAAACAGGAAAAGAACATTAGATACACTGCCTCAGTTTCCTTCAACCTGTCGGCAAAAAGAACGGCAACCTCTCAAAACGCAACCATCCTCCGGATGGAATCTGCGTTGGCCCTTTGGATCACTGACTGCAGAAGGAAAAATGTTGAAATGGATGTGGATGTCCGAGAGAAGGCGAGGCAGCTTTTTGCCAGTTTTGCAAGAAATGCTGATGACCCCGGCGATTATGAAAAGCCTCAAGATGGACCATCAATGAAATCTGCACCGAACCCCACTGAATTTTATGCCAGCAAGGGTTGGTACAACAGATTTAAAAAACGCTTCAATCTGTTGAACCTTTCCCTGTATGGTGGTTCTGCGTCTGTGGCTCAGGAAGCCGACGAGTACAGCAAGGAAACGTTCAAGGCAATTGTCGAGGGAGGAGGTTACAAGCCCGAACAAGTCTTCAACATGGATGAAACTAGCTTGTATTGGAAGAGCTTGCCTTCTCGTACCTTCATCATGACAGAGGGAACCCAAGCCTCGGGATTCAAAGATCACAAAGACAGATTGAGCTTGATCATGTGTGTCAATGCTGCTGGCTACATGATCAAACCAGCACTACTTTACAAGTCCAAGAACCCCAGATCCCTGAAGAACAAAAACAAAAACCTGCTGCCAGTTTATTGGATGCATAACCCCAAGGGCTGGATTTCAAAACTCCTCACCTGTGACTGGTTCCACCAATGCTTCATTCCGCCAGTGAAGTTGTACCTCGGCCAACTTGGGTTTGAGTTCAAGGTGCTGTTGCTGATGGACAACACAGAAGGCCACGCGCTGGGTCTGTCTTACAAAGGCGTGCGGCTCGAGTTCCTCCCGCAAAACACGGCGTCGTTGCTTCAGCCTATGGCGCGAGGCGTCCTGCGTGTCTTCAAGGCTCTGTACATACGTAACGTCCTCCAGCGCCTCGTGGAGGCAGTGGATTCCGATGAAAACGTCACACTGGAGACGTGCTGGCGTGATTACACAATAGCAACATGTCTCCAAAATATCCAAAAGGCCGTGAAGGAGATGAAGAAGGAAACATTGAATGCCTGCTGGGAAAAGCTGTGGCCTACTTGTGTCCAGGACCACACCGGGTTCTCCCCTGACGAAATTTGTCATGCGGCAGTAGACGAGTCAGTCAAGCTGGCCAAGTTGCTCGGAGGGGAAGGCTTCAGCGACATGACGCATGACGACATCGTTGACCTCATTGATAGGCACTCAAATCCACTGACGAACGAAGACTTGATTGAACTAATGAAAAGTGCAAATGAGGAGGAGGCGGAGGAGGCAGTAGAGGAAGACGATAGTGGCCTATCACTTGAACGTCTGACCAAAATGGTGACAGCGGCCGAGCGACTCCGGGGAATGGCGGAAGATTGGGATCCGGAAATGGACCGGGCGGCGCATTTTCAAAGTGACATTGACGGAGCTATTAATGTCTATAAAGACCTTCTTCTGGCACACAAATAGCAATGCCAGCATCCGCCTATAAAAATGTTCATTACTCAAAGAAAAAGGACGAACCTGTGCCTTCATAAGAAATTGAAATCCTGCTACAAGAAGGTATCCCTCCGGAAGGGGCACCTTCAGAAGACCTGTAAGTAACTTTACTATGCGGTTGGTATTCATCAGCGTCCTCAGATAATTCGGCGTCGTACTTCTGCAGCTATGTTTGCAAAGAATTCATCATCATTGGAAGTTATGGCGTGCATCATCACTGCTTATGATAACCGTTCGAGTTACGAGCCACAGATTTTCAGATATGTAACTGCTCGAGTGGAGAAAGAGAACAAAATGGAGCAATTGAGGTACTGTAATGCCCTCGCATGTGGGCAAGGACCACCACAGCCGCCAAAGTACCTGGATTAGACAAATGGATGTTACCTGGATGAGACAAATAGTCAAATTATGTACATGTGCAACATCTTTAGCAGCTTGCTTGGTCTGACTTTTGACCACACAACTAGCATAACATAAACAGCATGATATGGCAAATGTTAATGTGTACACTGTTATGAACTTTGTTCATTCTTAACTATCCATGACAACTTATTTTTTGACGGGAAGTCAAGCTTGTAAACAAGTGTACTGTGAGCCTGTAGGTGGCAGTAGTGCAACTTTGCATGAGAGAGATAATTGCGAAAAGGAGGTCGGACAAGTCGAAGGAACTCGATCAGAAACGGTGCATGAGTCACAGTAATTACGAATGAAAAGGTTTTGCGGGCGCGAGAAAAAAAACGCAGGTCGCGGAGCGGTTAGTGCGTCGGTGGCTAGCTTAATCTTAAATTTAAAAAGAAAAAACACTGCCGATCAATCCTGTGCCAGTCAGCGTAGCTCACGGCGCGTTTTACCACAGCGTAGCTTGTCTGATTAATCTGGGTCAGATGGACTTGGTGAACTTCACTTGGATTCTAGAGATTAGCCAACGGATCTACCAGGGAGGAACCAAGAATCGTCCTGAGATGCTCCTGAAAAAAAAAACATGTAGGTAAGAACTAACTTGCTAGCCACCTCATTTTTGATTTGCTTTGACATAGGCATGGGCCAGTATCGGATTCAGACGGTATGAGAACCGGTATTGTTTTAAAATATTTGGCTTCCTATATACAATATTTGGTACATGCAGTCCAAAAAATTCTGATTCGCTTTTCTACGCCCTCTCCCATCTCAATTCAAATCACCACAGATTCATGCACAGAATTCAAAATATATCAAATAGCATAATAACAGTTAATATCAGTGGATATGTTTGATTGGAGGACAACTGGTTCTCCAGGACCACCTTGGGTGGTCCACCGGACCTGGAGAGTCAAAGAAACCGTGTAATTTATTCTAACATCTAGACCTGCTCTGTGTATATTTAGTGAGATTCTAAATAGATGTGAAATGCCTGTGAGTTGTTTTTAAAAAAAAAAAAAAAAGAAAAGTGTAATGCATGTTTGTGATTTTGTAATGAAGTGTGACACGTACCGATAACATAATAAAGATTGAATTGTTAACACTTTTATGGGCTTTGTATTCTGTTAAAATAAGCTAGTTGTCACATTTGTTGAGACGTTTGTTACAAATCAAGTTGTTGAATTTGTGATAAGGTTATTGTGAGGACCAGTTGTCCAATTTTTTTGGAAGAGTTTAAGCGGTTTTAAAACCGTGAATTTGTTTTTACAACTGCGCGGGAATACCGTCATACCACTAACCGTCCCATGCCTACTTTGATAAAGGGGAGAAGGGGGAATAATTCTGAATAAAGCAATCACACTTCTCAATTTAGTCCGACTAGGAAATATATTGCAAAATCAGTCGCTCTTACTTATGTGAAGGAACTTTTCATTTACAGATCGCGCACCCGGCAGGGATCCCCTTTCTTGTGGCAGTCTGATGACAGGTAAAATAAAAAATAATTAAAAAAAAAAAAAGTTAATATACACACATACCCTCCATGATTATTGGCAAACCTGGTTTAAAAGGTGTTAAAAGACATTTTAACACATTATTATTATTATTATTATTATTATTCTGTTCTTTAGTAATCACGATTTGAAAATAGGTAAGTTGAGTGACATTGAGTGAAAATTGAAAATAAACATTTTCTCCACAACATTGACAGTGATACTAATATTTTTTTGTTTAGTGACACTCCGTCAAATTAGGTTTAATGTTACAAAGGCTTTGATCGTTCACGTCAGCCTTAAAAACGTTCAATTTCATCAGATTGCGTCATGTTTCATTGTAATTTGCAGCTCTAGTTAGGGCCCGAGCAGCTACCGCTGCCATCTGCTGGCCATAGTTAGTGTTTTTGATTTCAAATGTAGTTGACGTCACTTAACGTTTATGGCAGCATACATCGCGATTTTACTAAACGTTATTAAACGTTTTAGGAGGTCAAAGAGTTAAATGTGGAATTGTTTCCCACAACTGAATAAATGCACTTCAATTAGAGTATTGATTTTTTTTTTTTTTTAAAGTCCTATATTTAGGGCATAAATATGATTACACATCTTCACCAGGTATGCCAATAATTATGGTGGGCAGTGTGTGTGTGTATTATTTTTTTTTATTTAACATCGTAGCAATTAAGACAATTATATTATTGGGTTAATTGCATATATTTCTCTTTATTTTTTATTTTTTTGTCATGCATCTAGCAGTGATCCCAGTCTCTCACCCGTTTACAGCGAGAACGAAGGTAAGAAATAAATCGATAAAATACATATTACATTAATCAAAATAAACGGGGACAAAATAGTTTTGATGGTATTTGTTTATCAAATTTCCAGATGATGCGTGGAGCAGTGATGACGAAGATCGTCTGTGGCATAAAGCCGATTGGCAGCCAAATAAGTTCTCCTTCACCGCAACCCCCGGCGCGCGGAGTGCCGCCGCGGCGCTGAATTCCAAGCTGCCGGCTGACTTCCTGGAGCTCTTCCTGACTGACGAGCTCCTCCAACGTATCGCGGATCACACCAACCTGTACGCCACTCGTTGCTTCCAAGAGGAGTCTGAGAGTCTGCCACGTAGCAGACGCCGTACGTGGAAAGCCGTGACGGTCCCGGAACTGAAAATTTTCTTTGGACTCACGTTTCTCACCAGTTATATCAAAAAGCCGACCATTGAACTGTACTGGACGGTAGGTGAGGTGGACTCGACACCCTATTTCAGCCAGACCATGTCGAGGAGCAGATTTGAGCTGTTATGGAAGTTTCTCAGTTACAACAATAACGCGTCGGAGGATGACACTGACAAAATGGGCAAAGTGCGCCCAGTGTTTGACTACATTGTGGGGAAGTTCAAGGACGTGTATCAACCGGGGGAAAACGTTTGCCTGGATGAAGGTTTGCTGCACTGGCAGGGCCGCGTATCCTTCAGAGTGCACGATCCAAAAAAGCCTGTGAAATATGGAATCAAATCGTACGTACTGTGCGACTCGGCCACGGGTTATTGCTTCAATATGCTGATGGATGTTGCGGAAGCTCGTACTGCGTCGGATATCGTGTTCTCGCTCCTTGATCGTCTCGCAGGTCACGGTTATACGCTGTACATGGACGGTTCCTGCAATTCCGTCGCAACGTGTGAGCTTTTGCTGAAAGCACAAACCAATGTCTGTGGAACACTGAAGGAAAATAGTGGGGAGCCCAAAGTCTTTAGGGAGGCGACAAAGAGTGATTTAGGGGCGAAGGAGAAGATTGTGCGGCACAATAAGAGCGTTATGGTGGTAGCGTGGCAGGACAAACAGTTGGTGACAACTTTCCACGAAGATAAAATGCAGAATGAAGTGACGCAGAAGGGACAAAAAGACAAGGGTCCCAAGTTAAAGCCACAGTGTGTTGTTGCATACAACTCCTCCATGATTAGAGTGGAAAAGTTGGATCAAAACATTACGTATTACCCCTTTGTTCGAAAGTCGATGAATTGGTCCAAGAAGTTTGTCGCCTATCTGTTTCAAATCTGCATGTTTAATGCCCATGTCCTCTACACTGCCAAGCATCCAAGGGAGTGTAAAACCCTCTTGGAGTTCATCCACAGGGTAGTCAAGACCTGGACTGTGACGCGACATGGGTTGGTGCAGGTCAAAAAGGAGGAGGAGGAGGAGGAACCTGCCAAACTTGCCACGGGCAAGGGCCGTTCTGGACGGTCACGAAGAAATGACCCAGAGAGCAGGCTAGACGGGCAGATCGGCAAACACAAACTCGATTACCTGATCACAGCCAGCAGGAGCATCAACGCCAAAAAGAGATCAGGAAGAGCTTGTCGGGTGTGCGCTCGCAGAGGCATGCGCAAAGAAACTATCATGTGGTGCGTGTCGTGTTGTGTCACCTTGCACCCGGGAGAATGTTTTACCGCTTACCACACTCTGGAGAACTATGCTGCGAAAGTGTGAAAATGCGCAGCTGTGACTGAATACATTAACTCAAAAGTTCATACAACGTGGAACTTAGCATATGTAAAAATTGCCCATAGTTTTGTTTGTACTGCCGGTAAATTTAGTTATTAGCCAAGTTGTTGGTGTCACTCAAGCAAAAAAATGACTTTGTGCGGAAGTCAACAAACCGGTCCAAGAAGTTTGTCGCCTACCTGTTCCAAATCTGCATGTCGAATGCCCATGTCCTCTACAGAGCCAGACACCCGGAGGCGTCGATAACCCTCTTGGGGTTCATTCGAAGTGTGGTCAAGTCCTGGACTGTAACGCGACCTGGGTTGGTGCAGGTCAAGGAGGAGGAGGAGGAGAAACATGCAATTGGCAGGGCTCAAGGGTTTAGGTACTTGGAGGACAACCTGGTTTTGAAAAGGTCACCAAGAATTGATCCAGTCAGTAGGCTAGACGGGCAAATCGGCAAACACAAACTCGAATACCTGAAAGCATCTGCCAAGTGTATCAATCCAGCAAGGAAACCAGGAAGGTGTGGTAGGGTTTGCAACCGCAAGGGCCTGCGCAAAGAATGCAAAATGAGGTGCGTGTCCTGTTGTGTCTCCTTGCATCCGGGAGAATGTTTTCCAACTTACCACACTCTGGAGACTTTGCCGCGGTCAGTTTGAAAAACAAAACATACATAAAGGTACATAGATACGTGCAGAACTGTAAACAACTCAAAAGTTCTTATTTTTGTCAGATGGAAACATTTTACAGTTTGTAAATAAAGGTCGCCATCAACAGCCCTTCCGACGTGTTTTTTCTTTTCTTCTTCGAGGAATTGAATGTTCAGATGCTTGATGTGTCATTTAATAAAATAGTTTACTTTAACCAGTATCTCTTGCCACACCGTGGCTAAGTGGGAGTTGGGTTTTGCACATTTTGGTTCTGTAACTCCGTCCTCATTGGCTGAGAGTAGAGCAAGCTGCATCCAGTTGCTAAGCTAGCAAGCTCAGCTGATGTCCTCCATGGCCCAATAAAGTAATGACAGACATAGCTAATAATACACTGCCGAAATGGGTTTAATGTCATTTGTAGTATTTCAACCACTTGTAAATAATAATACTTTAGTTGGAAAAAATCAAGGGTGTCTTATAGTATTTTTATTTTTATCTACACACCTTCCATTTCAGGTTTTGCAGCAATTAAACAAAAACATTTATTTTTATGGTAATACGTATTTCTATATTTTGCATGATTCCAGTGCAAGACCTGTTGACAGTCTGAACGAAGGTAAAAAAATTTTTTTGTTAAATCCACCTCACACTGCAGCAATTAAATATATCAAATTTTTTTGGGGTGGTAATTTTTTTTTTTATAATGTATAATTTACAGAATCTGCATGGAGTAGTGATTATAAAGAAGATTGTAACTGGCACGAAGCCGACTGGCAACCAAATAAGTTCTCCTTCACCGCAACCCCTGGACCCCGGAGTACTGCCGCGGAGCTGGATTCCAACATGCCGGCCGACTTCCTGGAGCTCTTCCTAACCGACGAGCTGCTCCAGCAAATTGCGGATCGCACCAACCTGTACGCTGTCCAGTGTTTTGAAGATCCGTCCGAGAAGCTGCCATCGAGAAGTCATTTGTGGAAACCCGTCACAGTCTCGGACCTGAAAACTTTCTTTGGACTCACTTTCATCACCAGTTACGTCATAAAGCCAAACTTTTCGCTGTATTGGAGCGAGGACGAGGTAGACATTACACCCCATTTTAGCCAGACCATGTCGAGAAACAAATTTCAGATTATATGGAAGTTCCTTAATTACAACAATCCCGAGTTAGACGACGGCACCGACAAAATGTACGAAGTCCGCCCAGTGCTTGACTACGTTGTGGGGAAGTTCAAGGTGTTGTATGAACCAGGACAAAACATTTGCATTGATGAGAGTATGCTGAACTGTCAGTCATGTGTATCCTTCAAAACGTACTGCCCCAAAAAAGCCGTGAAATTCGGAATCAAATCGTACCTACTATGCGACTCGGCCACGGGTTATTGTTTCAATCTGGAGCCTGATCTCGGGGAAGCTCGTACTACGTCGGAGATCGTGTTCTCTCTCCTTGATCGCCTCCCGGGTCATGGTTATACACTCTATATGGACTATTCCTACAATTCCATAGCAATGTGTGAGCTTTTACTGGGAGCAGAAACCAATGTCTGTGGAACGCTGAAGAAGAATAAGGGAGAACCTAAAATCTTTAGGCAGGTGAGAAAGAGTGACATGAAGGCGGCGGGGAAATTGGTGCGGCACAATAAAAGGGTGATGGTTGTAGCGTGGCAGGACAAACGGATGGTGACAACTTGCCACGAAGATGCAATGCAGACTGTTGACGTGTCGCAGAAGGGACACAAAGACGATGACCCCGGGTTAAAGCCACAGTGTGTTGTTGCATACAACTCCTCCATGGTTGCAGTGCAAAAGTTGGACAAAAACATGACGTACTACCCCTTCGTGCGGAAGTCACCAACCTGGTCCAAGAAGTTTGTCGCCTACCTGTTTCAAATCTGCATGTCGAATGCCCATGTCCTCTACAGAGCCAGACACCCGGAGGCGTCGATAACCCTCTTGGAGTTCATTCGAAGTGTGGCCAAGTCCTGGACTGTGAAGCAACATGGGTTGGTGCAGGTCAAAAAGGAGGAGGAGGAGGAGGAACCTGCCAAACGTGCCACGGGCAAGGGCTGTTCTGGACGGTCACGAAGAAATGACCCAGAGAGCAGACTAGACGGGCAGATCGGCAAACACAAACTCGATTACCTGATCACAGCCAGCAGGAGCATCAACGCCAAAAAGAGATCAGGAAGAAGTTGTCGGGTGTGCGCCCGCAAAGGCCTGCGCAAGGATACGGTCCTGTGGTGCGTGTCGTGTTGTGTGGCCTTGCATCCGGGAGAATGTTTTACCGCTTACCACACTCTGGAGAACTATGCTGCGTAAGTGTGAAAATGCGCAGCTGTGACTGAATACATTAACTCCAAAGTTCAACCAGCCTGGAACTTGTACGTAGTTTTGTTTGTATTGTAGCTAAATTTTGTCATTCACTGCTAGCCATTTTAGTAAATTTCAAAATGTTCAATATCCACGCGATATTACGTTCAATCTACCAAATGATAGAATAGAATAGAATACTTTTTGCCTCTTCTGGTTCTTTTATAATTGACAGTAGAAAAATGTTGGTTTGCCAAAATACAGCCATTTCTCCCATGGACTCTCAAACTGTGTTTATTTCCTATAAAATGGGGCAATGATGTCATCTACCGGTGGTTGGGCATCAGTAAAGTTGTTTCCAAGTTTCATATTTACAGTGGAGCATCTTCAGATTCTCACTCATCTATCCCCGCTCTTAAAAAATACAATTGGCAAGTATACTTGTCAAAGGCAGTGAATGAGTTAATAGAAGGGAGAATTCCGTGTAGCTTCTGAAAGGCACAACATCTCAGCAGTCACGGCATCATCGTTCTTGATTTCCAAATTCAAATTGGCAGTTAATTTCCTCCGATTTCAAACGCCACTGAAGCAAAGTTGTCGACTGTTGGTCGCTCTTCCCGTTTTCTCCGACACGTACTCAGGAGAAGTGTCCGGGGTGGGACAGCCGGCGGTTCAATTTCGGCAGCCTGTCCAACATGCCGGCCAGCTGGGTGAAGGTGGGCCTGTCGTCTCTTTCAAAAGACCAGCAAGCAGAAAGGATCTCCTGTTGTGGTCAAAACCCCAAAAAAAAGCATTTCCATCACATTCCTTGGCACTGAATGAAAAAAATGGCACCGCTCAGTGCACGAAACATGCAAAGTCCACAGCGAAAGGCCAGATTCTGGACCCAACCCACCAACTCTGAACTTTGAGCAACATGTGCTAACCAGTCAGCCACTGTTCCACTTCAAGCTAATTTGTGCTACCAAAGAAGTTCTGCTTAACTTTTGGCTTTGACGACGTGTTCAACTCGCCTTTCTTCCAAGTCATAGATGCTGCAAGTGGGGGCGCTATTGTGTTAAATTTATAACGGCTAGCTTGAAGACGCATTTTCAGAAATCGGCAGCTTTGTTTTGTTTGTGTAATTTCACTTTCAACACTGATGGGCGGGCACTCCAGAGACTCAAATACAGCATGTGTAATACAAGCAGGAAAAAAACAAGACACTAAAACTGACTTACCGCAACTTCCTTGCCCAGGGTGGCATCGTCCAGCACCTTCTTTATGCCCTCATTGCTCCCCACCAGCCAAATTTTCGCTTCCACGGGATGTTTGGTGATTGGCCAATCTCTAAATTGCAGCTCATACCAGATTGTACTGAAAGGAAGACATTATCAAGACTAATCAAATAATTAAAAAAAAATACATACAAAGGACTGTCCTGTCCTTTGTTTTAACCCCTTCAGACCAATAGATGATCGCAAGTCAACATGACATATTTGCGTAACTGAACCAATAAAACGCGCAACCTTGATGTTTTCAACACTTCTGGTTCATGATTGGATCCTAGCTAGCCAATCACAATCGCAAGTTGATTTGCATGATTTTCATGTTAAAAATGTTACATATAAGCTTGGTAAGTTTACAACACATAACAGCCACACTACAGTCAAACCTCGGTTTTCGAACAAATCGGTCTTCAACCAGAAAATTTGAGAATTTTACATCTCAGAACTCGTCCAAAAAAATCGTCTCTCGACCAAACTGAAAAAAAAAGCCGAGCGTGCCTGAACGCGACTCACCCGGGAGAAAAAGTTGAGCGTACCTGAACGCAACTCACTCGGGAGCCGAGCTAACTCGAATGCACAGGATGCTTTCCCCGTAGCACATTCATGTTAGATAGGATATCTTCTATTAAAATAAAACCGTGTCTATTTCTACCCTTTTCTATCTATGCTAAACAGTATACAGTGCAGTTTATGGTGTAACATAGTAATAAAAAAAAAACTTGGAAAAAGTTTTTTTTTTAGACTTGGAACGGATTAAAATTATTTACATTAATTATAATGGGAAAAATTGTTTCGGATTTCAAACAATTCACTTTTGGAACAGCCTTCTGGAACGGATTATATTCGAAAACCGAGGTTTGACTGTATAACAAAAACGAGATAGCCCCACCCCAAAAATAAAAAATAAAAATTCACATTCTTATGTGGGAAAAGTTGAGTCAAAATCAGTTAAAAAAAAAAAAAATACCCAGCAGAAAAAAAATGCGGGTCTGAAGGGGTTTTTAACACAACTCTTGCTTTTGATGTAAAAACGACAACAAGAAACGGAGAAATTGATTGAATACCCAAAAGCATAAACATCAGCAGCTTTGGAGAAAGGCAGCCGGTCTTCGACAACCTCGGGACTCATCATGCGAACAATTTCTGGTGACAGGTAGTTGATCCACCCTCGGGGAATCTTCAACACGCTCGTTCTTCTATTCACACAAACGACAGATAATAATAGCACAGGCACAAACTTGTCTGCATTGCTTTCGAGACTTTCATGGATCGAATTCTTGCCTGCCTTCTTGTACCACGCCGGCCATCCCAAACAGACCGAAATCCGTTATCACGACTCTCTTGGAGTCATAGAAAACATTTTTCGACTTCAGATCCGTGTGAACGATGCCTTTGGCGTGCAGATAGCCCATCCCCTTTGGGAGAGAGAAATGCACAAATATCAGATTGGGACTCTCAAATGTCGGCCTCATTTTCGAAGAAAAACAAAACCAAAACAAAACACGATCTTGTGTTTAGCTGTCATGCATAAATTCAATCTCAAATTTCATAGAAACCACAATTCCAATGAAGTTGGGACATTGTGTAAAACATATTCAACAGAATACAATGATTTCTCAATGTATGGTATATTCCATTGAATTTTTTATTTTTTTTATGCAAATGCTGACTGCCTGCAATTCCTTCCACTAAAGCCAGAACAGGCTGATTGTCACCATCACGTTTCCATCAAGCCACGGCTGTCAACTTTGGACCAAACCTCCGAGTGAGACATCGGCTGATCCCAAGGCAGGCGGTCTTATGGAGAGTTAAAAACTGAAACTGGAATCCTACGATGATGAAATCCCGAAATTCCCGATCATTGCATGTTGTCAAACATTTTGAACTCGGTGACTCGTAGCCATTTTCACCGAAGCAACCCCCTTCACTGTGGGGAAAAAAGCTTGTTTTCAACATGGCCCTGGTTAATCTCTTATACTCTGCTGCCACCTGCTGGCCGTTTTTGTAATTAATTTACTACCATTGCTTCACCCCTTCTCTGCAGTTGAGAGGCTGCATCAAAGCTTTCTGTATCCTCTAAAATAAAATAAAAACCAAAAAAAAAAAAAAAACGTATAAATATGTCTTTGGGACACGTAAAACATTTAAAATAAAAGTATTTATACGTTTTTGGGAGCAAATGAGTTCAAGTGTTTGAGCTATTTGTTCCCAGTTGTTCCAAAGTGGTGGAACTGTCGATCGTTGCTCATGAACAGCTGATCTTTTCTGGGATGCTCTTTTTTATTTTTTTATTTTTTTTATGCCCAATCGTTAAAGCCTCACCTGTTTCCGATTAACCTGTTCACCTGCGGAACGCGCCAAACGTGTTTGTTGAGCATTCCTCTACTTTTCCAGTCTTTTTTTGAAACATATTGCAGGCATCAAATTCCAAATGAAAAATAGTTGGAGGTGGGGAACAAAAAAACAAAATCAATAACATCCATCAGTTTTAACATGACATATTTTGTCTTTATGGTGTATGCAAATGAAGGCAGACATATTTAGGTTGAGAAGGATTTGCAAATCAATGTATTCTGTTTGAACATTTTACACAATTTTCCAAAGTCATTGCAATTGTGGTTTGTCACTATGCATTCTTATATCGACGCTTCCTACCTTTACAATTTCTTGCGCAATCTGCCTGGTGTTGTTTATATCCAGCAAATGACCCCTTTCTCTTACAAAGGAGTATAAAGGAACTCCTTTACAGAAACTGCAAAGCAAACATAAATGAAATGTTCCACTCGGATATGAAAACGTCTCGTGTGTGTTTGCGTGATAAACGCGTGCGACAAAACGTATAAATGGCCTGTGTGAGTTCTACCTGGTGACAATGGCGAGGTGGGGCGGAGCCATGCACGCGCCCATGAACAGGATGACGTTTTCGTGTCTGGTTTGCCTGTAGTTCATCACCTCGTTCTTAAAAAGCTTCAGGTGCTCCTGGTTGTTGCCGTCGACCTCCACAAGGCGGATGGCCACCTCGCCGTGCCAGCGACCCCTGAACACCTTCCCCCAGCGACCCTGGAGACGCAAAAGACACTCATGTTTACCGTAAAAAAAAAGAAAAAGGTATCAACATATTTTCATTTCTTACTCACATGAGGATGAAAGCTATCATTTTGATTGCCATTTGTTGGTATACGGATTAGAAACGGGTCGTTGACCCTCTATAGCAGGGTTGACCAATTCCGGTCCTCGAGGTTCCGGAGTCCTGCAGGTTTTAGATGCTTCTGCCCACAAGCACACCTGATTCATTTTGTATAATCAGATGATCAGCATGCCTGGTAACGATCCTGATCTTTAGTCTCAGGTGTGTTGGTAGGCGGAAACATCTAAAAGCTGCAGGACTCCGGAACATGCAGGTAAACTATCATCCTTGATAAACCACAGTTTACAGATAATGTTACCGAGGTCGGCTTGTTTGCTTTGATTGAAGGTATTGTAAGGTCAAATAAATACAGAAATAAATACATTTACACATAAAATAGATTATTTCAATAGATTTATGTGGCGATCAAGAGAGAAATGTGTGAAAATGTAAATCCCACTATGAGAAAAGTATATAAACTTGTGTGGTGAGGGCTTTTCGAGCCGAAAACATTTATAGTAAATGTAAAACATAAAGCTACTCTGCGGATTTTATTCAAAATTAGAGACAATTTGAGAAAAAAGAAAAAATGCCACTCTTGGATTCAGCCACATTAAAACACCATCAGACCATTAAAACTTTCATGGCCCCAAAATGTGTGTTGAGCAGCATAATCGTTTGCATTTCGGCGTCCCACTTTTATCTTTGAACTAGATTAAGTGCAATTTCTCGAGAAATTGTGTGGGAATGCTGAAAGCCGAATGAAGTCAATTAAAAGATAAATTATGTGAACTTACAAAGTTGTCATTGAAGTTGAGAGAGAAATGAATAAAAGAAAACTTGAACTGCAATTTGTCTAAGGTGGGATTGAATCATTTCAGTTGCCACTTGACATATTTGCAGTGTACAGTCGGAGGGTGGGATTCGAACCCGGGACCTCCTGGTTAGCAGACAGCACACTTAACCAAGTGCGCCACTGAGCAGTAATAATGGCGCTAGTAATGATGATCAGTTGTCTGTTTGGAAGTGGACGTGGAAAGTGGGACTTGTAAAAAGTTCAACGTCAGTCCCATTGAAAATGAATGAGGAAAAAAAGATGATCTTTAAAATTAAATTGTACGAGTACTGTAAGTAATGTGGAATCAGGCCATATGTAGCCATGAAGGTGTGAATTTTTGAAGCAAGTTGAAATTTGAATGCTGTAAATGGGAAGTATAATGTAGGAGTTGTTTCTCGGCAACAAAGTGAGGAGAATAAAAACCCGACGAACAAATGTGGGATGCTTCCAGCATTGCCCCAATTAAAGAAGGAGCATCGATTTCTTCACCTTTCCTACGAGCTCTCCAAGCTGCAGCTCCTCATATGGGATGTCCCATTCCTGCAGGTAGACGCTGGTCTGACTGGCTTTACGGTTGATGCCCCCCCGCCAGCGGCCAACGTTGCTACGGCGACAGCTGGAAGAGGGCAGGTCTTCCAGACCGTCTTCATCAAAGTCCTCATTGGAGAAGCTCTTGTCCTGGGCATCCCCAGCGGCACGATTCTCCTCTGCCTTCTGATCATTTGAGATAAAAGTGAAGAATGAATTTACCGCGACCCTTTAAAAGGAGCATTTGATTGTGAGTTGAAAGTTTTGCATCTGTAACGTTGCGGTCCGAGAGTCAAGACGACTGTCTGTACAAACCTGGTCTTGCTCAGGTGCTTTTACTTGCGTCTCAGTAATGGCTGTCTGTGATACTCTAAGAAAAAGATTCATTCATTTAAAACAGTCATTCATAAAGCAGCCAAATTCCGCTGTATGATGTTACCCAGAGTCGTTGGAGCTGTCAGATTGGTGACCATCAGTATTTTTGGAAGCAGGAACGTCTGTTGAAGGGACGGAAAGAACTTTAGAATAGAAGAGAGAAATCTTCAAATGATATTTCATCCAGGTAGTTTTTGTCAGGTTTTGTGAATGCATGAGGCCTCCACAGTGGGCTGACCTGGGAAGTGGAAGTTGTCATCATGGGAACCGTGTGGCGACGTGTTGAGTGGAGGCGTGGCACTGACGCTGGGTGGGTTGCTCTGCTGGGAACGTGCTGGGGAGGAAGGCGTGGAGGAGGTGGCTGATGATGGGTTACTACTGGAGTCCACTTGGACAGGAGGCTCCTGTGTGAAACGGATGGATGGATGGATGATGGGTGGTTGGATGGATTGGATGGATGGATGGATGGATGGATGATGGGTGGGTGGATGGATTGGATGGATGGGTGGATGGATGGACGGACGGACGGACGGGTGGGTGGATGGATGGATGGATGGATGGATGGATGGATGGACGGACGGGTGGGTGGATGGATGGATGGATGGATGGATGGACGGACGGACGGACGGGTGGGTGGATGGATGGATGGATGGATGGATTCGGGTGGGTGGATGGATGATGGGTGGGTGGATGGATGGATGATGGATGATGGATGATGGATGGATGGACGGACGGACGGACGGGTGGGTGGATGGATGGATGCAGCAAAAGCTGTACATACCCTTTTTGTTATTGCCTTTGGTAAAGTGTCAAACTGCAGTGGGATTCTTGCTTTGTGATCAATCCGATTATTGATATCAGATGGCACCGATTCTGCCCTCCGCATCTTTGGCACTACAAATCAAATTAAAACATTGACATGGATGTGCAGCATGCATTGTCATTAAAACCTAAGCTATCCTTCTTTGCTATTGGCTGTGGTGATCATCTGACATTGCAGCAGTTGTCTAATGTATTTTTACTTTTTTTTGTAAATTGGAAGTTTAAAGGCGCCTTGGCACTTGCACGACTTTTGGCCACGATTTTGTTGTGGCAAGTCGTGCCATTTTGGGCCACGCACTGTTCACGACTAGTTTCACACAGTTCACCACGAGTCCACGAATGCGTGACTATTTGTGTCCACATTGACCCGAACTGGTACGACGAGTTCACGCATAGTTTGCGACTCGAGTCGTGCCACGAAATCGTGCAAGTGTCAAGGTGCCGTTAAGTTAAGAAGTGAATATAATTCCCTGATCGTGATCATTGCTTACATGTGAGAAATGATATCCGGCAAGAGGGGGCATCTTTGGTACATTTGTTGTGGCATTTTAACCTGTAGAGAGAAAAATTAAAAGGTGACAAAATCATCATACTTAATGATTTAATATTGAGTGCCTTACTTGCAGTGTTTACACTTTACACCAAAAATCATGTTCTTGCCACACACTTGACATATCTGAGAGAGCCATGATTTTGTTGAAAACCTGAAAGAACAGAAGAGGAAATGGTAAAGAATGACATTGTATCTTTAAAAAACTTAGAAATAAATAAATAGATCCGTATTAATTCTCCAGTAAATAACGTTTTCCAAAATGTAGAACTATCTTAATTTTTTTTTCTTATCTTAGTTATAATTTTAAACAATCACAAATGGTGCATTCAGAGCATTCCCCGGGTCAGTAGCATCTCTTATAGAGTTAACTGAAAATTTAGCTCCCTTAGGTAAACATAGTTTTAAACAGATCTTTTATCGGCCGTCATTTTTAAAAAAAAATTATTTTTTTTTAAGGCCGATATTCATCAAAATGCCGAATATCAGCACCGATAACCGGCCATTTTATTTATTTAGTTTTTTATGTACAGTACTTCTAAAAGTAGTTTTACCACACCATACTTTTTACTTTTACTTGAGTAGATGTGTGAAAAAGGATCGCTACTCTTACTCCGCTATATTTGGCTACACTAAAGTCGTTACTTTTTTTTTCTCCTTTTTTCGTTCATTATCTTTACCAGAGACGCCAACAGCTGTTCTGCAACATGACTGCGTTTCACCAATCAGACGGAGCAACAATAATCACATGACGACTACTTTTAACATTCTACCAATCAGACGTAACAATGCAGTCACATGACCACAGGCGGCATTTTTAGGAACATGGCAGCGGCAGAGTCAACTGTTTCCAAAATGGACTCAGAGAATGAAGCCAAACACCCATGGCCGCGCGGAAGAACAGCTTTTTAATGCGGTGTCTTATGTGTCTGCCGAAACAAACGGACATTTCGGGATATCAAAATTCCACATCGAACCTGAGTTAACATGTCGCGGTAAGTTTGACCTAAATTCCCTTTTTGCTGTATTTAGGCAGGTATTTGTCTTGTTAAGTGTTGAAAAGGACCTTTTCACATAGACTCTTTTGCAAACACTTTGTTTACTGTTGCCATAAATGAAACAGATGACGATACATGTTATATGGAGGCATGAATTGGTGGTAACCACTAAGTGTCACAATTTATGAACGGTAAAGATAGTTAATAGTTTTGGTAACAGATAAACACTTGACTCCATGTAATGCCAGAACCTGGTAAGGAAAACATATCAACGTTAAGCCATTCTTATTCAATGTAGCAATGATAACATATGTCAACAAAAAAGATTTAAGCTAAAAAAATACAAGTTTCTAATTGTTCTGCTGGATGGGTATTTACAGAAATGTAGTGACCACAATATTTTCAGGTGTACACAGATTTAATACATTAATCATCCGAAATCCTATTCTAATGTAGTTAACTTTAATTTAACTTTGCAAATTGAACTGAATGTGTGATTCCAATGGCTTACTCGCCTGTTAACTCATAGCCTGATAGTTTTTGTGTCAACAGAAGGTTCACCCCAACAAAATGAACGTTTTTGTCTGTCTGATTACATTGTTTTAAAAAAATAAAATAAAAAATCAGACAATGGTCGAGCAGTTACTCAGTACTTGAGTATTCTTTTCAGCGAATACTTTTTTTTTTTTTTTTTTTTTTTTAAACTTCTACTTGAGTCAATTTCTTAATGACTACTTTTTACTTTTACTTGAGTAATATTATTTGAAGTAACGCTACTCTTGAGTCCAATTTTTGGCTGCTCGACCCACCTCTGGTACTAACCTGTGTGTAACGGCCAAGCCAATATCTCTCCTCATTGTCTGAGGTGAACTCCTGTGCACGGCGAGATCTGTGAAACGTTAAACATTCAAATGAGACACGCCACGCAAGAGGATGCCAGCGTGTCACAACTGCGGGACTCACTGTCCAGGGATGCTGGCGCGGCGGTCATCATGTACGGGGCCGAGGCGGGGACAGGGCCGTGTGTGCGGGCAGACAGCAGCGGTGAACGCGGGTTTGAATCTTCAAGACTGTTTCCATTGAGCTGGATAGAAGCCAGGAACTTGTTCTTCTTGTTGGCCCTTCAAAAGACACAGTGCAACTGGCAGTGGCGCTCACAAACTAATTATTTCTGTTCTCAATCATGTCCGAACACATTTGATTGAAGAAGCAAATCCCTGTTTTTATCATGTTATTAGATAAACATTGATTGTGAACAGTTGTATTGGAGTGTAGAGGTTTGGAGGTGATGTGTTGGAAAATAATGGTAAATGTGTTTCTTGTTTTCGTAATACAGTGGTACCTCTACTTACGAACGTCCCTTCATACGAAATTTTCAAGTTACGAAACTCCTCAACAGGAAAATATTGCCTCTTGTTACGAAAGAAGTTTCAGGTGAGAGTTACGATAAATCTGAAAGTATGCCAAATACGTTTGCTTTTATATTATGCTGTCAAAGTTAAAGCGTTAACTTAACTAATTAATTAATCACAAAAAATTATCGCATCAATCCTGTATTAACGCAAATTAATCACACTATTTTTTATATATATATTTTTTATAATTTTTTTGTATTTATTTTTTATTTTATTTTTATTTTTTAAGCGCTCATAATAATAATAATAATAATAAAAAACATTCTATTAATTTGGAGCACAGATGATCCTTTAGATTGACAGCGGATGGTTACATTAAAGGTAGCACATGTGGTGTTTGAGCAATAAACATAATTACATAAAGCATTTAATAAATATTTGTGTATGACATTCAGAATATTTGTTCATTTTAAACTATTGGGGTCATTTTTTTTGCCAATTTTAAAGTGGCTAAAAATTTTTGAAGACGTCCTCATAACATTAAATTAACACATAAGTGCTCTTTAAATTTGGCAGGCAAAAAATATTGATTAAAAAAACGCCTTTTTAATTAAGCGATTAATCTTGATGAATTAAAATTCTAAGGTGTGATTAATCTGATCAAAAAATGTCATCGTTTGACAGCTCTACTTTTATATAAACCAAGCATGTACTGTACAGTCAAATTGTGTTTTACTAACTTTTCCATTCAATATTCATGTTTGAAATAAAAAACAAAAATGGGTACATCATTACTAATCTAGATGTAATGTGTGTTTAAAAAAAAGTGAATTTAAATGTGACAGAAAGTACACGACAATGTTTGGAAGGAAAGTAAAGAGTGCAATGCGCCAACCCACTTGTGGTTTGCAGGCTCCTCGGTGCGGTTGGCCACTTGTGACTCATGACTCTTGCTTCGTGTCGGGCCAATCGAGAGTGGCAGGAGCTGCAGAAGCTTGCGGGAAGGCGGCAGCGTATGGGCCGTTTTGGTGCTTTGAATCTTGGATGCTCGGATTCTGGAAGGAGTGCTCGGCTCCAGTGAGAAGGCGTCAACCATTTCCTCAGCAGCTACGTAAGGTTGGCCGTCACCTGAACACGGAAGCACGGATATGGAGATGGATCGGCCGTGGCTAACCGAGGGCTGCCGGCTGGTGGAACGAGCGACGGCAGAAGGACCATCAGTGCGCTGTTGGGAATCGCGCCTCACATCTCCGCCTGATCAGTCAGAGAGAGACAAAAGACGCAAACAAGTTAGTCCAGTACATGTTGTGCCTGTTCAAAGTTACAATCACATTTAGTAATTGCTCAATTAAAATTCACAACGAATTACGGCAATTTTATGAAAGTCGTTTACATTCTCGAGCGATCCACTTTCAATGCTGGGGAGGATATTATGTGGACCCGTAGAGGAGCTACAATACATAATTTACATAAAAAAAAAAAAAAAGATTTACTAGCGACTCAAACGGCTTGTATTTTGTGTGGTAATCATTGTAAGCAATGACGTCATTACCAGAGCTCAAGCCACCAGAATTACAGCTCTGGGAGATCTAATTAGTTTTAAAATCATGACAGACAGTATTAAAGCAAGGAGAGGCCCCCGTTCTTTTTGAGTGGGTTAACAATTTAGGAAGGAGCATCAACAGTGCGTTCCGCTGAAGTCTCCCCGCACCGGATGTTTGGGTGCATTAATACGTCGAATGCAGAATTGCTTTGTGTACAAAGTCCGTCGGCATCCCTAATGTCGCTTTCCACCTTGCAAGAGTCGGCAGTCCCATTCAAAATTTCCACAAGTTTTCTAATTAATTATATTTTTTCAAAAACACTTTGTTTAGTTTGAGTTTTTTAAAGGAGTATTGCAAAATAAGAGAAAAAAAAGGCCACCAGGTATTGTGTAATAAATAAACAAACGACTGTTTGACGTTTCTTTTTCTTTATGGCCATACAGCAACAGCAAATTAAATACATAGACAATCAACTGCAACAACTCATGTATGATATTAAGTATGGTTTATCAAGATTGGCTGCCAACCAGTTCAGGTTGTTCCCCACCCACCGCCTGAAGCCGACTGCGATTGGCTCCAGCGCCCCCTTGTGAGCAGTACATTTTCCCTTCAAAATGGGCCGTCATAGATATCCTTTAATTTAACATTGACCCTAACATCTTACAATTACTGTATGTACATTAGTAAAAAAAAAAGAAAACATTTTTTATTTTTAAGAGTATTTTTACATACACTATTACACATAATTGCATATTTATAGATGTATGACAGCAAGTTGGTCTTGCTTTATGGAACCATTTTGAAAAAACTTGAAAAAGTTGAAAAATCTCTCACATAGTTTCTTTAGTCTCTGTGCATTATTAGAGTACTTGTAATAGCTTTTAAGGTTTTGATGATATGACTTAATTTTTTGTCACGTTTGTAAATGTCACTGTACATAGTTAATATTGCAATGAATCTTGATTTGAAGAACATTGTGAATTGCAGAGAAATAGCAATTCAATCTTTTCCTAAAATTGTTCACCCCTAGTTGTAATTTTTGTCACAAAAAGTTGTGCATCTGATTTGTGAGCCAGAAAAAGAAGATAGTTTTGCATACAGTATGATGCAGCACAGTTGGTAGGTCTGACTCGAGATAAACTATAAGCCACAGGTCTCAAACTCCAGTCCTCGAGGGCCGCAGTCCTGCATGTTTTGGAGGTTTCTCTCCTCAAACACACCCGATTCATCAGCAAGCTCTGCAGGAACCTGATCATGATCCTCATGATATGATTCAGCTGTGTTTGAGGAGAGAAACCTCTAAAAGATGCAGGACTGGCATTTGAGACCTGCGCTATAAGCCAACCCGTGTCTCGTTTTCACCTGTTTCTGTCGGACTCTTTAGACAGGAGAGGGCAGCAGTGAGGCGTACGCGATCCTCAGAGTTGGAGCCCAGACGCTTCATTGTGTCCTGCACATCAGAGCCGGGCATCTGCAGTACACCGTCGACTAAGAGCTTCTCTTCTGCGGCCTGTGGGACACATCGAGGACGTATAGTTTGAGACACAAGGTAAAAATTTGATTCATTTACAGTGTGCAAAAAAGGGCTTCTGTGCTTTTAACTCATTTGCTCCCAATAACGTGTAAATACGTTTTTTTATTGTTCCAAGTGTCCCAAAGACGTATTTATATGTTTTTTTCTGTTTTTTTTTTTAATGCTAGAGCATACAGAAGGCTTTGATGCAGCCTCAGTCTCAACTGCAAAGAACGGTTGCAGAAATGGTAGTTATCACACAAACGGCCAGCAGGTGGCAGCAGCAAAGGAGATCAACCAGGGCCATGTAGAAAAAAAAGCTCAATTACTTCTAATTTTGAATAGATTTGTGAAAACTGATTAAACTTGGCTATATTGTAATGCTAATTGCTGCAAAACGGAAACAGATCGAAACATACTTTTTTTTTTTTTTTCCTGATGAAAGAAGACATTTTAATCTTTCTTTTGGTAGGTTCCATGCTTTTATAGCAATCGAAGACAATATTCTGTGGGCCTTGCTAAATCAGTCCAAATCCAGTAAAACAGCCGGGTGCGAACGGGATTGCGAAATGTGAAAATGGCGGCGAGTGAATGAGTTAATAGGGCCACCAAATCCCTGTCGGTGTCCCTCATACCACACACAGTAGAAGAGCAGTAACATCATCCATCCATTTTCTGAACCACTTGCTCCTCACAAGGGTTGCGGGGAGTGCTGGAGCCTATCTCAGCTGGCTATGGGCAGTAGGCGGGGGACACCCTTGACTGGTTGCCAGCCAATCGCAGGGCACACAGAGACGAGCAACCATCCACACGCACAACCACACCGAGGCACAATTCGGAGGGTCCAATTAACCTGCCATGCATGTCTTTGGAATGTTGGAGGAGACCGGAGTACCCGGAGAAGACCCACACGGGCACAGGGAGAAGATGCAAACTCCACCCAGGAAGGCTGGAGCCTGGACTCGAACCCGAGTCCTCAGAAATGGGAGGCGGGCGGCTAACCACTCGTGCCGCCCTCAGTAACAACATACATGTTGAATTTCTTATTGTTATGTGCGGGGTCTGTGACATTTTTAAGATGTTAAAATTATTCACATTACATAACACGTACCCGTGTTGACATCTTTGAGAGATTCTAAGTCCTAACTAGCATGACAGCGGTGGCGGTGCTTCACAGTCAACATGGCAGATGTTGGTTTTTCGTCAGGGTTCGTTTATTAAAGGCACGGTCTTCCGTTTTCACTCAGGAAAATGCACGACATAAATACAGGATTTTTACACATCAATTCCTTCTCAAGTTACAAAATGTATCTTTAAAATGGGCACGGAGAAATTACCAAAAATAATATATATTTTTTTTGTTGCATTTTCTAGACGTTAGTGATTTACACATTATATAGAGCAGAAATGGAGAAACAGACTTTGAACTTCACACTGCAATAGCTGCTACATACCAAGACTTGGGCAGTGCCTGGGCATGCCTCAGATGCTTGTTTAGAGCTAACAAAACCACAGCAGAACGGAAAGAAAAATGAATAAAGTTACAGAATCGCCAGGGGAGAATGAAAAACCGTCACGATAACGGCCTCTTGCACCAAACGTCCACCTTTTTTTATTTCTTTTTTTTTTTTAACCATAAATATGATCTCATAGTCATACTCACACTCACATTAAAATAGACTTCCAGGTAAACAGAACAGGGAAACTGACAGACTAAATGGGAGGGGTAGAGTCCACACAGTAACAGGCACGTGGTTTGTCCCAGTGTATGCCTCAATCTAACAAAGCAAATTGAATGCCGTTCAACAGTATTGTCTCATGAGACCCAAGCAGCTGATCGAACCCAAACCCGCCGCAAAAGTGACCACAAATTGCTACTGTGTAGAAGTAGAACTCGTTCCAAAAGGAAAACGTTGACAGACAAACAAGGACATAGGTACTTTGTTTGCACCTTACATTACGTACAGATGATTGTACTTGGATTACATTTACCATGTCAACAGGATGCGCTGCACGTCAGAATTCAGAACGCCGCTCTCACAATTCAGGTGTTGCTCCAAAGTAATCCCCGGGTGCAGCCGGCTGCACGGAAAGCGAGCGACGGCGTTGCAGCCAGTCTTCCCGGCACAGATTTTCACACTCCCTTGTTTGTCTATTCCCTCTCTCCCAACAAGCTCCTCCCCCTTTTTGTGACTTCCCTTCCCTCCATCAGCAAGACTTTCTGGCTGGACAGTCATTCGTTTGCCTTATCTACCTGACATGGCAACACCATACATCTCGGAGAAGCCTTACAAAACCAAAACTTGTGGAGGTTTTTCAGTTTGTCAGTTGTTTGACTCCTGCTTTTTTTTGCACGCTAAATCATTCCGTGTTTATGGACACATTTTTATGTCTGTCTACATTTTTGCAAGAACCCACAAGAAATCTCCCAGACTTGTTATGGTGCGATGAAAACATTTGGGCCATAATTCCAAAATGTTTGTTTTGGCATAAAGATACCCAAAGGCCATTGATGTGCCCTCGTGAGTGGCCATGTAGTGCTTTATATGTCTTAAAGGCCCAGTCTGCTGGTTTTCACTCTGGAAAATGCACTTTTTAAATACAGGATTTAAACAAACAAACAAACAACTTCTCAATTTACAGATCTGGGCTTCTCTTAACGTGTGGTGGTGATTTTTTTTTTTCCCTGAGTGCTTGTGACTCACAAGTTGTGAGATGGCTGTGCTAACCAACAGTCCACACCCCTTCTTATTTTCATAACAAATAAACATTCATGCTTTTTAAATTGGGAATTTGACGTATTTTAACAGGAGCCACGAAAAGACCGAATGAGGCGTATTTCTAAAAGGAAGCCTCAGCTAACAATACATAGGCTACTATGAGCTCCTGCCTCTTCATATAGCTTACTGAACTGTCAACATCATGCAAATGTTGTGGGAACACGCCTGATCCCAGCAAAGGCCTGAGGGCAGCGCTCACCTCTTCTGCTGTTTTACACGACAGGAATGCACATGCAGAATGTGAAATTGAAACTGCGACACAAGTCTATGTAGCGTACATTGTTGTTGTTTTTTTTGTTGTTGTTTTGTTTCAATCCATGCAAAATTGATTTGATATTTTTAATTAACGTGCAGCAATCAATACTGAAAAATTGCAATTTGGGTAAACGCATGTCCAGTTCATGTGTTCCAAAGAGATTTGGGAACAACAAAACACAAGCTACCTGTTGCATATTAAGGTTTTTTTTTTGGTTTTTTTTATGTTTTCATTCTCAGATAGAGTGTGTCGACCCATTTTTATCCATCTCAAGGGGTGGCCATTTTTCCACTGGCTACCAACTGAAAATAAGATCACAGTTGCTCAGGGTTCAGGTAACAACCAATCACGGTTCACCTGTTTTTTTGTTTTTTTTTAAACTGAGCCGCGATTGGTCGTTACCTGAGCCCTGAGTAACTGTGATCTCATTTTCAGTCGACAGAAAGCAGCAAAATGGCCAGCCCAAGAATGGATAAAACAGCTGCAATTTTCTGCTTATATCATATTTCACAAATGCAATATTAATAAGAATACTGTGTTTAGAAGACGGGGGGCCCATACAACAATATAATTGTCAAGAACATTTTGGGCTTCACTTTCCCTTTAGCATCTTACTTGAAATTAGGGATGCACGATAATATCGGTGGCTGATAATTATCGGCAATTATCGACCAATTTGACGTCAAACAGATAAACCAGATAATCTGCCGATAATTATCGGCAATTTGTTTTCATACAGATAAACTAGATAATAAAGAAATCCGGCAATAATTGTAGACATGCCACGTTGGTCCATCTGTTGTGGCTCATATCAATAAAATTCAGCTTCATTGAAACATTCTGCAAAGTTTATACAGTGTTTCAATGTATTTGTTAGATTTTTTTGCAAACAATTATCGGCTTACTCATCGGTTATCTACATCAGCACCTCGAAATTATCGGTTGATCGGTATCGGTTGAAAATAGCATTTATCGTGCATCCTTACTTGAAAGACCTTCCAAATTGTTTGTGTCTCCATGCGCATGCATTCTTTCCTATGTTGTATATGCACATGCAAAAACACTACAATAATGTGAACTGCAAAGTTTTCTTGTACCGCTAGCGAGTTTGAGGCACTGAAAGTGATTCCATGAAAAGAGAAACCAATCATTCATAAAGCATTTGGAATATTTGTATACACGTATACGATGAAACTGACAAAACGAAAACAGTACACACAGTACATACAAGCATATAGACTTACATTTAGCTGTAAAAGGAGGTCGTTGTCCTTGGCTCAGTGTCCTGGAGGTGATCTGCTCAAATTTGTTAAAGGTCCAAGTTGCTCCCATTCAGGCCGATTGTCACTCGTAGTGTCTCCTTCTCACGGCCAAACTTTCCCAGCCACCTGCCGTTTCCTTCTCAGCATACAGTCAGGAAAGAACCTGTCGCACAACTTCAAACTTGCCCTCCGTGTTTGTGTTGTCTATTGTTTACAAGCTGCTGTCAAGACTGCTGAGCAACGTGCGTGCGCATGTGTGTATTGGGTGTGCAAAAATGGCGTACAGGGCAGGGACAGAGGCTTGCAGAGCGGCTGACTCAGCACATTCTAGTTTGCTTGAGTGCTCATCACGCAGCAATGTTGGCGAAGACGTGCCACATTATATCCCCTTTCAACCGGCAGCCTGCAATCACATCACATCACATCATGCAGTCAGCAGCCAAGGAAACGGTCGTGCAACAGACTTCCGCTTCTGGCTTCTGCCCATAACCAAGCGTTTTATATGAACATTTTGATTCTTCTTTTTTCTAGGCGATCCTAGACCTCTGTTGCGTTTGTAAATGACTTGCACAACTTTGGAACTTGTCGCATCGTTGTCGTTTGTACGAACAAGCAGAAGAATCTGTGACTTAAAAAAAAAAGCAATGTTTTCAGATGTTTGAAATTATCAACCAATATTAAAAGTGCGGTGAAGTCTCAACTATTGTAGAAAAGGATTTGTTGAATGAAACATGTTGACAAGTTGTCATTTTAAATTGATATTTTAGGAAAAGGTAACAATTGAGGTGGTTTACTGGTTAGCTCGTCCGCCTCCCAGTTCTTGAGGACTCGGGTTCGAGTCCAGGCTCCGGCCTTCCTGGGTGGAGTTTGCATGTTCTCCCCGTGCCCGCGTGGGTCTTCTCCGGGTACTCGGGTCTCCTCCCACATTCCAAAAACATGCATGGCAGGTTAATTGGGCGCTCCGAATTGTCCCGAGGTGTGCTTCTGTGTGTGGATGGTTGTTCGTCTCTGTGTGCCCTGTGATTGGCTGGCAACCAGTCCAGAGTGTACCCCGCCAACTGCCCAGAGCCAGCTGAAATAGGTGCCAGCATGCTAAGTTGACATTAGCATGCTAAGCTACCATTAGCATGGTAATTTAGTATTAACAGTAGCATGCTAACTTAGCATTAACATGCGAAGCTAGCATTAGAATGCTAATTTAACATTAGCAATAGCATGTTAACATAGCATTAACATAACCATGCCAACTTAGCATTAGCCAGCGTTAGCATTAGCATGCTAAGATAACTTAACAGTAACATCCAAATCACGATTAAGTAAAACAAAAACACAGTTTTCTCATTTTATGGTAGCTATCACCCAGGACACACTTTAATTATACATTCGTGTTTTTGTTTTGTTTTTTTTTAATACATTTTCGCTGAGTATATGAAATCTAGGTCTAACAGTGTTTTCTATCATATATAGTCAAAGCTGGACCCCAGTATTTACAAAGACATTTTGGAATACAAAGCGGCATGGCATTTCGAAGTAAAATAAATAAATAAATTGATAATAATAATAATAATAATAATAATTCGCCAAAGGGCTTGAATGTAAGTAGCACTTGCAGTTATACTTTTGTTGATTTTTTTTACTGAGCTTCAACCTGGAGTTCTAACATCTTTTTCCTCCTCAAATCCATCCATCCATTATTCGAAACGTTTATCCTCACAAGGGTGGAAGCTTTGTCGAATCAAGTGAAGACTAACTACATCGTTACATCATTACAACAGCAGTAAAAATATTAAGCCACATGGTGGCGTCCTTTAATTTGTTATAGTCAATAGATTACTTTTCCTCAGTGGTGGATGAAGTACTTTTGTTTTTTTTTTTAAGCTAAAGTATAGAGACCGTTGCAAAAAAAATACTTAATTTATAAAGTACATTTCACCACTGCTTTTCCTTTTACCTTTTCCATGCCATGGAATTGGTCGGGTATACTCTGACCGTTGTGCTCTCTAATGTGACACGTGATAGAGCAGATGCTTCCGGTCATTTAAAACGTCATACAGTAATAGGTAAACATGGTTATTATATATTTTTTAAATCAAATTCATGGTGTGTCAAATTCATTCAGCTGTCGCAATATCGGAGTGGAGAAAAAAAATGTTTATTTGAGTTCATGTATTTATCAATGTATTGCTTAGGAGAAGAACTTTACTAACAATGGAGGACCTGCCAAATCCTGCAAAACCAAAGTGGTTTGACAATGACAGATTTCACGAACTAACAGGTGAGGATTATCATCAGATTACCAGCCAAGAGTGGACTAACATACATCACGTGTTATTTTGTTCCCAAGAAGAGCTGCGGTTGCTTGATCTGGTTGACAGGTTGTTTTGCGCTGCATAAAACACAACCAGTACATCTTGTCACGTGATAACTGCAATAACAAGTGCGCAACAAAACACCAGATACTGTTAGCTTGTATTGTTTGCTTGCAGTTTCACGTATTAAATCTGTCAAGGTTTGAACGTCGCAGCTTGTTTATGGCTTGTCCCCCCCATCCTTATCGGAATGTAATTACAACAAATCGACCGCACGTTTCACCTCAGTTTCTCCTCGATTCCTTTTGTTTTCACCCAATTCTACCAGTATAATGTCAAAACTAGCATGAAATGGGGCTTTTTTTGGGGGGGTAGCTCGATTGAACACAAGGACGCGGTTGGACCTTTGGCCTGCTCGCTCCTCTTCCCCTCTTGGCCTTGAGCGCTCATAACACAACAGTGACTCATTTCCTGTTTTTGTTGAAATCTTTCGCTTGGAAGCACGTGACAACTTTGGCAAACATGCTCAATCGTCACATGACTCTGTGCAAGCTGACTGCTGCAAAGTTCGAAATTAACTCATTCACTCCCAGCAGTTTTCACTGAAGCGACCGGCTGTATTTACTGGATTTTGACTGATTTTGCAGTGTCCACAAAATATTCTGTTCTATTGCTATCAAGACATGGAAGCTACCAAAAGAAAGATTAGAGTCTTTGCTTTCATCAGGAAATAAAAGTATATTTTACGTCAGGACAGAGCACTTGTTTGAACGAACCCACTTTTCAAGTGAGCAGTAATATTGGAACCAACATTTTTAAAGTAAATAACGCAACACTTTGCCTGTATGAGTTCCGGATGTGTTAAGGAAAAAAAAAAAAAAAAGTAATCATAGACCAACATAAATATGTTAAATATGACACAAATTCAATTACTGGTAGCACAAACACATATGACAAGGATTAACATCCTTTTAACTTCATTCAACTGTGCCACACAATGCATTCTGGGAACTATATATGCAAAACAGGCAGATTAGCAGCTCTCACAACGTCTGTCATCATCCGCTTGTTATTGTTTGATGTACTTTTCGGGACATTCAAAAATTGTTTTGGTTCAACCCAATGTTTGCGCAATACTGCTGACCGATTTTCCCCATTCATGTTTGCTTAACTTTTCACAAGGTGAAAGCCAAAAGCAAAACAAACACTATCAGATCTGATGTGAAGCAATCAAGCTCAAAGGCAAAACCTGAGCAACTCGAAACACCTCTCAGTCACATTCCGATTCTTTCGCTCACTTGGAAAGAAGGTGGGTTCAAACAAAAGGTGCTGCCCTGACTTGTTTCAACATTTCCAGATGTGAATATACCATGAAATAAAAGCTGGAATTCTATATGGAACTAAATGTCTTCCCTTACACAACAAAAACAACAAGGCACTGACTGACTTTGCCATTGCAACACTTTTGGAGAGGATCGTACATTACTTGACTCACTTTATTGAGTATGAAGCTTTTATACAAGATTACAGTTAAGCGTAAGAGGTGCTTTGTTTTTATTAGAGGTCATTAAACACTGTTCTCAAGCATATGATGGTGCCCCCCCCCCCCCCCCCCCAAAAAAAAAAAAAAAAAAAAAAAACACAAGAGGAGTATTTTAGCAAAGTTGGTCAGTTTGCATGGTGAATGTGCTACAATTTGGTAGAGCACATCAGAGTTGGACATTGTCACAAAAGGTGGGAAAAGCAACTATACGTTAAAGAAAAAGAAACTGTAAAAAAGTACATCCACATTTTGCTTGCAAAGCAATTGCAGAGAGAAGGTGGGAGGTTGGACATTGAGTGCTATTTCAAGACTAAAGAAAAGAGTAAATACTGATTAAAATAAACAAACATTTATTTTCCAACAAGCCACTGCCGCGTAGCATGCCAAGCAAAAAGTCTGCTTTCAGAATTATTGCCTGAAAACGGCAACTACTTTCAAAAGAACACTTTGGTCGGGCGCTGGCAGCGCTTCCCATCTGCTGCAACGGGAACTGACAAATTCCCGTGGAAATGCCAGCGTGAACGAGGTTGACGGTCACCGTATGCTCCAACGTGTGCAAACAGAAAAGACGTTGAAACCATGCACCACTGCAAAGCCCCTTGTACTAAGTGCAACAGCCATTTCAAGTCGGAGGAAGAGATGAAGACTGTCCAAAAGTCAGCCTGAGCCAGAAGGAGAAGAAAAACACTTGCACTGGAGTTCAACAACTGAGAATTGATGGCAGAGACGAGAGCCGAAGAAAGAGGTTGACCTTGCAGGCGTTGATGGCGCGCTGGCTTCAGCACACCATCAACTGTTACAAAAATAAATATATACAAAATAACTCTTGTGCTGAGAATTTGAGGTGACGTCATTCCAACGGAATTATCGTCCTCTCATCAACTTTCACACATCTTACAGAGTTCTCTGAAAATAAATACAGAGACAAAAATGATTCATTGTCGGCGTGCTTGCGCAGATGCTGCAGGAAGAATCACATGACTTTGTAGGACAGGAAGTCACGGAGCGGCGTGGGAATGGCCAACGCCTCCACCTGCTGCGTGCTCATCACTCGCCTCAGAGACATCCGGCACAAGTGCTGCAGGCTGACGGTGCTACGAGGACACTCCCAAAAGTGCGCGCCGCCGTCACGGCTCCTACAAAAATCAAACGCAAAACCAAAGTCAACATTAATACACATCGTCACGTCGCTAATGTCACCGGCAACATCGCAAAAGCAAAAATAGTTTGCTGATTTTCAGGTTCGTGATTTTGTTTCTAAAACTTTTGCTAGTTTTCCTTCTATTCATAGATGGGAAAAAGTGCTCTCGATGAAGAGGGGAACGATCTCTGGCATTCAGAATTTTATTTTGTCCTTCGCTGACCCAGTGGGTACTAAAATTACGAATAGATGGGAGAAAGAATTTCGGATTGAATTGATGTGGACTACTGGGAGCATCCAAACGAACATCCTGCGCTCGTTTGGGACTTATCCAATTTCAGATTATACATAGAGTCAAATTTTTCAAAAACAAAACTCTCTGAATTTTATCCAGAGGTTGCAGATATATGTGAAATATGTCATGGATCTCCCTGTAACCTTAGTCACACGTTTTATTTGATTATTTATATTAAAACTAGCCATCTTACCCAGCAGCAAGGACACTTCCTTCAGGAGAGAAGGCACAGCAAAGGCCATTGGAGAGTGCGGCGATGGCCTGAGGAGCTCGTTCTTCAATGCTCCAGAAACGGACCAGTCTAAGCAAAAGAGACGGAAGAAAACACGGTCAGGCTACCGAGACGACCGGAGGCCTCATTTAGAAGGCTCGCGTACGATCAAAACCAGGCCAAAACTCGACGCGCGAACATTTCAAGTTTGTGCACGCATGACATCATCGCGCCGCGTGACAATATGCTTCTATCGTAACTTGAGCCTCCCACGGCGCAACTGCCATTAAAGGCTAAATAAAACTATATTGACACAAGACAAGAAGGATTAAAAAAAAATAGCGTCGCACACACTCGGTCTGAACATCGATCGAATTGTCTGAATCGCAAGTATTAAGCAAATTCAATATGACGTTGCAATGTCGTTTTTCAAACTACAAATGCTGCAACAACCACCGCAACTAAAACTGCCTCCGTTTCCGTTATGGAGCCCAAAATTCGACTTCTGCTTTTGCTCTCGAGTGTCAACAGAGGCAAACACTTTTGACTGCGCTCTTTCCCTCCCGTTATCTTTCCTGCTTGCCGACTTTGTCCTGTTCTGTCTGGTTGACAAACTGTCACTGGGCCTCACTTTGCATTTCCTCAAATCTTTCTTTTTGGAGGTTCCATGTTTTTATAGCGATAGAACACAATATTCTGTGAGTCCAAATGGTGTTTTTCTCCAATGAAAGCAGCAGGCAGTCAATGAGTTACCTGAACTAGTTTTCACAACTGAGTAAGAACATGCGGTCACGTGGCACAAAAAGACGACCTCAATTGCCATCTTCACGGCCTACAAGTGTTTTTCCTCACGCTAACGATAGTTTTATTACTTCCGTATTGAAGATGAATGATAACCTACGATGTGGTCTGACTTTGCTGCTGTAGGAAAACAACTCATGACCTGATTTGATATTTGGTGTCAGCTCTTTCGTGAGTATCGGACAAAAGTCACATGATCGGGCTGATCGAGTTTCACGTGTTTTTGGACGTTCAACGCGTTTTACAGCTGCCGTAAAATCTTAACATTGTCTGCTGTGTGGGATTATTTTCTCTCTCCAACAAAACGACAGTCAAACTGCAACTTATTCAACATAAAATGAAATCTGTGGCCTTGCAAATAAATAAATTCCTTAAGTACCCTCTAAACAGGCATTTCAACTTTGAATATCAGGAAGAAAACATTGAACAATAATAATGACATTCAGACCCACTAGAACGTCATTTGAGCTTTAATGAGACACTTTAGTCGACAAGCGGCTGTTGTGATTTTGCCGTTGCTGAGTCAAAGGTTATTGATCTGGGAAACAACTGGATGGCAAACGTTATTCATGATTTATGGCAGTAACAGGAATTCTACTTTCTCGATCACTTGCAACTTTAAACATTTCACACCCGCAGTGTAGGACGCAGAGCACAACATTTTTTCCATGGATCTTTGGTTTTCTTTCTTATTTGGAATTCCCCATGATCCCTCCAAAACAAAAGTTGAGTGTGTGGTCAGCCAGCAGTAAGCTTAATAAATAAGCACATGGTGACGGTCATGTGACTCATCCGAACAAAGCCGCATGCTGTATGTCGCTGCTCGATGCACTCAAGCACCATTTCAAGAGTCATGACACCTGATTTGAATCAACAAACAACAAACAGTGGAACTTTTGTGCAGGAAGTTCATTAGCAGAGGAAAAGTGCAGACGAAAGCTTAGTTGATAAGATGGTTAACTCGGAATATCACAGCGCTGCCAACCTACAGAAATTCACTTCCTGACTATTTATCCGAACTTTTGATTATTTTTTTTTTTAATTCCATCAGCCACATTACAGTGAGACTTTGCACAAGGTGTTTATGGAGGCACTTTTACCGCGAGAGACAGAATGTGAAAAATACATTCTGGAAAGAAAAGATTTGTTTGTTTTTGTAAATGATGGTGGGAATTAAGTATGTGGTCAATAACGAGTTCAACTCAATACATGTCATTTAACCGTGGATGGCAATGACAGAAGTCAAATGTTTCCTGTTAGGTCTTCAACAGATTTATACGCCCTCAAATCTTGGATCTTTTCTCCAGGCAGATTTTTTATTTTATTTTTTTTTAAGATCAGTGATGTTTTGGGGGCTGTCAGGTAATCAAGTAATCCTACAGATTGTTTGTTGCTTGAGATACTTGAGTAATCTATAGGATAATTAATTTCAAAAATATTTGTTTGTGACAGGCCCTATAATAATAATAATAATAATAATAATTTTATAATTGTATCGTAGCCAGTGAATTGTAACTGGAATCGACTCGTGAGATGTCCAAAGATTCTCACCCTTACGAGGGTCGTTCAAAAAGTTCACAAAGTCTCACCCAGAAAAAAAAAAAAGAACTGTAGCCAAACGTGTATATTGTGGAAACACACCAACACTTCTTATGAAATTAGAAAAGCTCATACCGACTTGTGTCTTCATTTTTCCGCCGGTGACAGACAGGCAAAGATGAGGCGTGTGTGACAAATCGAAAGATGGACACAAAAGAGGTTGGAGCAATCAGAAAGTTGCAATTGCTGAAGCAACCGGTAGAAGCTTTGAATTACGAGCCCACTCCAGACTTGGCTGTGTCGGACTTCGACCCGTTTCCTAAACTGAAATCACACCAGCAAAGTTGCCATTTTGGAAACAATGATGAGGTCATATGTGCTTTGAGGGGATCAGGAGACCATTGGACCAAGATAGCAAAAAGAGTGAAAAACTGTCTCCTTCCTGTCAGTCCTTCAGGGTGAGGCTTCACAATTTTGAATGAATAATTCCATTCACCCAACGTAGGAAAACAACAACTCAGCTGCTGATAAAACATTAACAGAGTCATGGAACATTTATGCGCCACTGACGACACTGAAAACAAACAAACATCGACTCTCAAAAGGTCACTTGCAGTCACCGCGGCTGTTTTCCAAAAAGACGGCAAGGAAAAGGCAACAAAAGCCTCACCTGTCGTCAGTAACGCTGGCGATGTGGCGGCCGTCGGGACAGAAGCTCACAGAACGCACCCAGCGGTCATTCGAACCTCCAGCAAAAATGGGTGATGGAGGAGGAAAGAGGTGGCTGCAAAAAAAAAAGAAAAGAAAAGAAAAGAAAAGAAAAGAAAAGAAAAGAAAAGCAACTTGGCTTGATGAACAGAACAAAACTAATGTAGTGTTAATTTCTAGTTGGTTACAATTCCAGCTCTGTGCACATAAAGTCACGAGTACTTCTTACAGTAGTGACTCATATGTTAACTCGCACATAAAACTCAACTCAACTTTATTCATAAAGAAATGTAAAACGAGCATTGCTGCATACAAAGTATTGTACATGAAACAGAAATTGAATAAGGCAAGTCAAACAAGAACAAAATATTTTCAAGTGAATACAATTGACATCAATAATTAACAAGAAGCAGTAGGTAAGCGGATTAAAATAAAGTGAACTAAAAAAAAATAGATAAAAAAAAAAAAATCAAATTCATAACACAAAATACAACAGACACCACAAAACAAGTTTTGTGGTGCGGCAAAAGCCAAACAATTACAGACGCGTTTGAAAAGTAGTACAACATTAATATAATAATCCAAAGTATTTTCACTATGATTACTTAGGCTAGTTCTATTAATGTGTACATACATTTATATCCATTTTCTCTATAAGGCAATTGGAAGAAGTAACATTTGACAATACAAAACATTTCAACATATGTATAGACTTCTTCTACACACAATTAATGATTGGATGGCAAGATTTGAGTACTTAGAAGTTGATGTTTTGATGCCGCAGGTCTTACCCCAACTCCAGAAGGACGGTGGCCTTGTGGTGATCCCAGACCAGAACCCGCGTGTCATAGGAGGCCGTGGCCAACAGCGCCCCATCTGGTGAAAACTCACAAGACACCACGTCATTGTGGTGCCCCTCCAACTTCCGCATTAACGTGTATTTGTCCATGTTCCATAAGAACACCTGCAAAGTGAAGAAAGGTGGCTTGAAATCCTTGGAATGATGCCAACAGTTTACGTGTACTTTCATATGTTTAGCATTACTGTCTGCACGTCAACTGTTTAACAAATCAATTAACACAATTAGGTGATGCTCTGTGTCAATGGACATTAAGTAAAAAAATCAGAGCAAACAAAAGTACGCATGCTACATGTCAAAATGCAACATTAAAAGTCACGTGAGTGCTGACTACAACATGACTAACATTCTCAGTTGTATCAAACTACAAGATCCTACAAGTGTACACAATTCTTAAATCATTATTAAGTAAGCTATATCAATGACTACAAAATGATGTATATTCTTTTAACAAAAAGAGAGAAAATAAAACAAGTAGTAACTTAAGGTAACATAATGTTACTCCACTGGTTTCCCCTTTCAGAGTTTTAGTTCTCTCTGTTTACAATAGACTCGCAGCTCCGGCAGAAGCCTACGGAGAGACACAGACAGATACTGCAAGAGAAAAGAATATTTTATGGCCAAAGGGTTGACACCTCTGGCAAAGTATACATACGCACCCACGCACACATAAGAAATGTCATTTCTTGAAAGTTACCATTCGCCATTCATCAGCATTGGTGCGCTCCGCCTGACGATAACATTTTGTAATATGCAACTTCAGCCCTCAGCTTGCTTGCATCATTTGATTGAAAGCGTGTTAGGTTTCTTTCCAGTTCTAACATTCATTTTACAGTCATTCATTCATTTACTGCAAGTTCAGCATTAAAATTTGCTGGCTTTATTGGCTATGAGAGTTGAAGAAACATCTCAAAAGTCCAGATGTAAAAATGAGTATTTTTAATGGACAAAGTGAGATGTACTTTCCTTGTCAGTATTTTATAGATAAAAGTATGTTTCTTTGAAATGAGTAACAATTTTTTTTTTTGTGTGGTCTACAACAATCTCACGCTAACATCTACAACATCGTGTTAGCAGCTGAAGAGAGATTCAAGGCCAATAGAAAAACATCCAATCGAGATTTGTCCAAATTGGAGCAAATTGTGCATTGTGACATGTTTTG
Organism: Festucalex cinctus; assembly: GCF_051991245.1. NCBI lineage: Eukaryota > Metazoa > Chordata > Actinopteri > Syngnathiformes > Syngnathidae > Festucalex > Festucalex cinctus. Next base: position 1,074,658 of record NC_135423.1, read on the forward strand.
CAATTTTTCATGGTGGTTCGGTTATACGCATAAGGAAAATCACCGCATACGAAGTTGGGGTCACTACCTGATGGCTAATATGAACAAAATCAAATATGGCTGCAATGGCATCTGTCAGCCTCTGTTGGTACAAAGTAAGAATCCGAGATCCTTGATACAACACCACATTTTCTATGTTTTTTGGTGTCAACATGTTCTCAAAGATCAATACATAATCAAAATCATTATTTAAAAAATAATGAAGAGTTATGTTGTTTATAATGCGCATGCATTATTAGTGCAGCAGCAGCACAATCGACCCCACCCACACCGTGTCGTCACTGTCATCTGATTGGCCGGCAGCGATGCGGCACGGAACTCCGCTGCAAACGCGCATTTCCTGCTTTTTATGTGAGCTCAAGTAATACAAATACAAAACATACAATTTTCTATACTGTCACAAAGTGCACAATTTTGATGAATTCCTTCTCTGCTGTGACCAAATGACAAACAGAATCTAGTGAGCGTAAATAAACGGTGGACGTACTATTCTGAGATTAGGGAGGAAAGAGGCGGTGGTTTAAAGGGGGACAGTGGGAATAATTCATTAATGACCAGTTTAATGATAGTTTTGAGATGAAATGAATAAAAATAAATCAATAAATAGGAACTGCGACAGCAGAGGTAGACAGACACGGAGCAGCACCTACGTACAGATTGACCTTGCGGGTCAGGTGCCAAGTTGCCCCTGGCAGGCCTTTGGGCAATGCGCATCCGCGGTTCACACCGGCTGCTCAAAATGTCAGCGCGGCGCTCCCCTCAAAACCAAATCACACACAGAGCTCTGCCACCACCTGTGACAGGGAGAGCAAGACACACACACTGTAGGGACACACACAGCCTTGTCAAAGCGACTACCAACGACATGTCGACTATCGTTTGTACATCAACAATTGAAAAACTGTTTGCAGTGGCTACTACCAGTCTATCGTCTTTGAGATGCATTACAAATGGGAAGTTAGCATGTTATAAATAGGGCCCGGCCGATTATTGCCTATCAAATGTCAGCCAAGATAATCGACCACATGACTGTTTTCCCCTTAAAACCTTTTTCATCATAAAAAAAAAAAAAAAAAAAAAAAAAAAAAAAAAAAGTACCCCGAATGCACCATTTTGCGTAGCACTGGCAATTAGCAAGCGTGTTGCATATGAGATTCTGTTTTCCCGAAGCATCTTTAAAATGTTGAATGACGCCCAGTTGGAGTTTATTGTGAAACTCCACATACAACAAAAAAAAACAAAAAAAATTACATCCACAGTATATTTCAAAACATACTTTGTTTCTAAAACATCGCCAACCTAGCGCTAATGCTAGAGTCAATTGACACGCTAACGGAAAATTAGCATCGACTTCGGGAGTGATATTCCTTCAAATAACGCACATTAACACACCAACGCCGTGGAAACACATACCCACAAGTAAAAAAAATAAAAATAAAAAACTATGCAAAGGCATAATTTCCTTCCAATTTGTGTAAAATAAGTTATTTTAATCAAATTAAAAATTGCAGCTTTCTTCTGTTCTCATTGCATATGTGCCAGCATTTGTTTTTGTTCTGCCTTTTAAGTTGCCATTATTTTAATATATTCATATATTATTTTGTCATTGTTATTTCAAGTTATATTTAAAGTTGAGATATCAAGGATTTAAAGAAATTATTTATCTTTACTCAAAATTCAAGGATGCAAATATCCAATGACTTTTTTTTTGTTTGTCTGTCATTTCACATTTCCACGACATGGCACAAAATACAATCCCCCGAGGTCCCAGGTTATATATTTATTAAAAAAAAAAAAAAAAAAAAAAAAAAAAAAAAAAAAAAAAATGCAAGAAGCTTGAATTTCACGTGATATTTACAATGTAATTTGTACTTAAAAACAGTGTTTGACTGTTCAAAGTGCAGGGATGAATGGACTTTATGTAATAATTTTATGTATTATATATATATTTTAAAATAATCGGCAGATTAATCGGTATTCGGTCTTTTTTTTTTTGCTGCTAAAATCGGTATCGGCATCAGCCTAAAAAAAAAAAATCCATATCGGTCGAGCCCTAGTTATAAATAGCAAACAGATTTTGTTTGTGTGGCCAATCAGTCATAAATAACAGGAATTGCTTTAAAAAAAAAGTTAGTAGTTATTGTTTTTAATGAAATCACATATCTGAGTGTTTCTCTTTGGCTTTCAGCACTTCAGTTAACACTGAATTAGATGTAGGTAGATGTGTGTACAAACAGTAAGTTGTGAGTTTTGCCAAATTCAGTACAGCAAAAACACTTTTCCCCACAGCAGAAAAAAAAACAAAAAACAAAATCTCGATGCAGCGCACTTGACTTATGACACAGATCAGTCTGACTGCTTTTAGCGTGTAGGTGAGCAGTGCTGAGATGGGTTCAATTTCATTCCAATTCGAGCTTCATTGAGCATAGCTAGTCACAAGCAATAGCACAACAATAAACGAGCAAATCAGGAGGAACATGTTTACTTACTGCTTTGCCTGCGCCAACAGAGCACAGGATGGACGAGTCGGGGGAAAAGGCACTGCAGTAGACCCAATTCTGGTGACCTCGCAAAACTTTCACCATGTTACCTAAATAAACAACAAACAAACAAACAAAAACATCTTGGTTTGTACTAAAACACAATTCCACAACAAAAGATAATTGAGAAGCACGGCAGTCAAGAGTGTAAAACACGAGTCATTGATTAGTATTGCAAAGACAGTTGGGATAGGCTCCAGCACACACATGAGCCCAATTGAGGATAAAACTGGATGGATAGCATACCAAACAACGGGCATGCCTTCATCGTGCATTATAAAAAAAATAGTTGCCTTTAAGGGGCTACAGCTGAGACAGAGTAGGGACCTGTTAACATGGTTTGAATTGAATTAAGTATTAAAATTAAAGTAGAAAACTTGGGATTGGCGACCACCGATATACCAGGTACTGTATCTGGATTGGGTCCTGATTTCAACAAGAAATTACCCAGAAGTGACCTGATTTCAACAGGAAGTGACTTGATTTCAACAGGAAGTGCCCTCATTTCAACAGGAAGTGACTTGATTTCAACAGGAAGTGCCCTGATTTCAACAGGAAGTGACTTGATGTCAACAGGACCCGACTTGATTTCAACAGGAAGTGACTTGATGTCAACAGGAAGTGACTTGATTTCAACAGGAAGTGACTTGATTTCAACAGGAAGTGACTTGATTTCAACAGGATTGGCAAACTGTTCAGTGCATGCGGCTTTCCACTTTGCAAGAGTTAGCAGTCACATCCAAAATTTCTGTGGAAATTTTTCTAGTTAAAACTATGACAGTCCCTAAAAGGACACTGACGCAAAAAATTTTTTTTTTAAGCTTCTATGAATAACTTGCAAGAATGTATATAGTTCATGTACCAGCTATAAACACACCATCGTCTTTGAGGTCCCACACGCGAAGGGTCTTATCTCTGGATGCAGACACCAGCATGAGACTGCCATCAGGGGCAAAGGTCAAGTCTCGTACTATATCAGAATGATCCATGAGATTCAGCAACAGTTTACCTGTGAAATGTCATCAAACCAAAAGATGAACAGAAATCTCTACTACCATGAGTGGCTGCTCGGAAGATATTGCGCATCTACAAAGACATACATTATGAATTTGCTATGGCTTTAGCTATGACAAATTACAGGCAATGTGAACGTATGCGGTGCAAAATGTTTATTTTCAAGTATCTCACCAGTGTAAACATCCCAGATTTTGATGCGGCCATTGTTGAGGCCAGTTGCCAGTAGCAACTGGTCCTGGCCAAATTTAAACCGGTGCCATTCGATGTTAACACAGCGGCTCTGCTTCTCAGGCACAGATGACCCAAAAGCCAAACCCCAGACGATGTCGCCGCAGTCAATGATGTGCTCTCGGGGATCACCAGCTGCCTGTATGGAGTGGCCGCCATCACTGTTCTGACGGGAAACGCGTCGAGGACTTAAGGCATTCGTGCCTTCTCCATCCTGGCCCACTGAACTGAAAAAGAAATAATTGCACAACATTAAACTACAATTAATGCATTCATTTGTTGTACTTTAATTCTGACATGCTTTAGTGTAAACATGTCCATTCAAGTCCCTCATCATATGGATGTGTTTGTGTCTTGTTACTTAAACCAACATTCGGCTTTGTCAGCACTTCCCCCAACGTTCAAAATGACAAATGTTTACAAAGTGCTGATGGCAGCAAATGCTTTGTGATTGTTCATCTTCAGCAGAAACTGGAACTTTAGGTCATTGTGGCTTGTTAACAGATACAAGTTGTACAGTACAGTCAGACGGACTGATAAAATTAAGATATCGATTTTACGAATATCACAAAGCACAATCACATACAATGAATCTGGGTGAGGAGTCATTGGCCGATTACAACAATATGTTGTAGGAAACTGTCAAAAGTCAACAACTCTTAATATTTCTTCTATTGGGGGAAAACAAAACAAAAACAATCAACCAAACCTCAAAATTGTGATTAAATAATGTATTTAAGATGATACTTACATTTTTTTTTCTTTCTTAGAAAAAAAAAAAAAAAAAAAAAAAAAGAAAAAAAAAAAAAGATGATACTTACAAATTGCTCAGACATTTTGCCCAGGGAATCAGCCTGACAATGCGATGCCCTTGAGACCAAGCGAAGTAAGAGCCATTGGGTGCAAAGGCGACGGTCCAAGCTTCACGCCCAGACTTCTGGTCAAAGGGAGCAACAGGCACCAGGAGTTCACCAATGAACTTCGCCTTACCTGTGTTAAAAAAAAAAAAAGTTTTCATTTCTTGAAGTCAAGAATTGTTTTCTCTGCTCAAACCTCAGAAATTCCTATCATCAAGGTGATACCGCTTTCTGCGCAGCATTGCATGATGAAAATGTCAAATGAAAATTCATCTTGAGATGAATGTGTGCTGTAAAAGATTTTTGTTTTTTTAAATGTTAATTGTTATACTGCAATTAATAAAGGTCAGTGTGGGTGTGTTGGCTCACAGGTTACCAAAAGTCACTTTGGAAAAATGACAACTAAAGCATTTCTGCTCTCGCCATGTTTGCACGGACACATTTAATTGCAATAAAAGCTTGACCTGATTACAAATGATTAATGTAAACACAACATTTGGATTTTCTGACCCGATTAGACTCAATCCGATCAAAATTTGCTTCCGATTGGCCATGAAAATAGTTCATCAGAATGGCCAGACCGACATGACGTAAACGTGCCGTCGTTTCCGCCCATTAAAATGTCTTGCCAAAAGCTCGTCTGTGAGGGCAGAGCTTGTTTTAAAGTACTTAAGTGTCCAAGCTATCACAACTACTGTGCGAAATGACGAATGAACTCCATCTTGATAAATCACGTGATCGATATCGGCGCATTATGGCCGATCTGATTAAAGGACGGGAGCATGTCAACGGCAGATCGGGATGGATCACGTCACATGTCAACAGGTGACCACAGATCTTCATTCGGAATGATTTGAAATCTGAATACTCTCCACGTAAACCCACCTAGTGGCAATAATATTGTGTTATCTGTAACTACCACCATGTTAAATATTTAACGTAAATGACACAAGTCGGCTCACAAGTCAACTTAGCTTGAATGGCTTTGGGCAGCTAAGGAAGACAAACGCTTGTTTATAGTGGTCACGCAAGCAATTTGTGTGGAAAATACTAAAACAGTACATGGTTAAAAATACTGCAACACTTGATCCTCTTTCAGACTGGCCATCCAAGCGATCATTCTCCTGGGTTAATATAAATAGTGGATGCAGGAATTTGCTGGCTTCCTTTCAACATCAGAGACATAAGTCATAAGCCACAACGTGTTTCATTAACACGTGAAACTTATTGTTCACGCTCATGTTATCCAATTATGTCAGGAAAAAATTATTATTTAAATAAGATAAATTTTAAAGTGTAAAAGGCCATTAAGCTGTTTTTTTATGTATTGAAAGCATGAAATATGTATTTCAACAGTTGAGGCATTTGTGTATTTTGTCTTACTGCAACATAGTCACTCGTTTAATTAATAAGCTCAAGTAGTTCAATGAGTTCAAACTAATTTAACGACATTGAAACAAATCTGTGGTGTGCATCGTGCCGATTTCAACTAAACATTATTCTCAAACGTCTGGACTTTTTTTCCCCCTGTTTCGGTAGCTCGTCAACAGTCACCTGGAAGTATTCGTCAAGATGTTCTATTCTTAAAAGCTGACCATGTTTTCAGTAATTTTTTTTCCTTTCCTTTTATTATTTTTTTGAACATATAAACAAATGAACAGCAGAGATAAAACAAAAAAACAACAACAATCAAAATAGAAGAAAATCCCAATAACATAATCATTCATTTAATCATAACTTACATGTTCAAAAGGGAGTAGGAAGAAGTTAAAAACTTATCTAGTCCTACCCCTTTTACTAAATATATTTAAACATTCTGTCAACATAATTCTGTCAAACTAACCACCGTGAACAGATTGACTGATGTACTTCTTGGAAGATTCAAACAGTGGAACGTCTACGACGGAACAAGCACGGACAGACCGAGGCGATGTTTCGGCAACTCCCAACGCTGGCGTGGGGGAGGGAGGGAGGGACACGTCCGATGTAAAGTTTGCCTGCGGACTTTGGATATTTTCACACGGTTTAATAATGATACTCAACATTATCACACCCGTTGCCTTGCTGACTAAAGTAAATTAAACAATACAACTTGTGGAAATACATTACCGACATGAACTAGGACGTGACGCACCCAAAAGACTCCAAATTTATCAACCAACGAGGCCAATAATTCCCCCACAGCATTCCATATACAATTTAAAAGCAATTACGCCGTAGTGAGTATCTTATCTTTAAAAATGTGTTCGGATTTTTATTTCCAAATAAATCGTAAGGGAGGCCAAGATGGCTCAGGTTGTCTACGGAGACGAAGCTGCAGTCGTTCCTGATCGTCGACCCCTGCCCCAGCCCACAGAGAAGAGAAAAGACAAGACAAGACAAGACAAGAAAAGCGTACACGTTGGCAGCTGTACTTACCTATATCATTTTCGTTTATAGAGTCTGGGAAGCTTGCCATCTAAATGAGGGCAGAGACCAAGAAGAAAAGCCAAGCACCGACGTAAAACGAGGCTTGAAGTGGAAATTCAACAGCCGCGGATGTCGACGGCTCTTTTTCCCCTCTTCAGCTTCTGCTATCGTCAGCTAGATCCCTCCGCCTCAAAACCGCACGACTGGCTACAAAACGCGGTCGTCGCAAACCCTATTTGATTACTTAAGACTCTCTACTTAAACTACTCTTTTACATTTGATAATACAATACGGCTGACACAATAATGTCTATTAACCCCCCTAAAGCGTTGTCGTTCACATCACAGTCCTAATTTTAACGGCTTCTAATCGTAGACTGAATGTATCAAGCTATTTTCATCCGGTTGAGGCCGGTGGGAGGAGTGGGCTTCAAGAGTGGGCGGGCTTTCATTTACGTCAGCACCGTTTCCATAGCAATACCCACTTCTGGTGTTTTTCACAGTAAATCATACAGTAATCTGCGATTGGCTGGCAACCGGTCCAGGGTGTCCCCCGCCTACTGCCCAGAGCCAGCTGAGATAGGCGCCAGCACCCCCCCCGCGACCCTTGTGAGGAATAAGCGGTCAAGGAAATGGGTGGATGGATCATACAGTAATGATGTTTTGTTTTACTTTTATTGTGAAGTCATATCAAATACCCTATGCTGATATTGTAGTTGGTTTAGTTTGGATGCATTTAATTCGGAGTTGTAGAGCAGGAATAAGCTAAGTGTGCTTTTTATTTTTTATTTATTTTTTTAAAGTGTATTACTTGTGCGTAATATTTAAAAAACACCATGGGCGCATCATCAGCTTTTGGTGCTCTTCTATTGGCTGCTGCTAGATGACGTCACTTCTGTGTTTTGGTTAGTTTTGGAAACATAAAATGTAGTTTCAGTTGTTTTTGTTTTTTTAAAAAGCATTTTCGCTTTTATTTTATTTCGGTAACAATATTGTTTTTTGAATTTTTGTTTGTTTTTTCCCATTAGTTTTAGTGAACTAAAATAACCATTAATGGCACCTGTTCTTCGATACCCCCCCTTCCCTCTCCAAACATTTTTGTTTTGTTTTATTTTATTTGAACTGGGTCAAATGCCATTTTTAGCATATGGTGCGGGTCACTGAAAAATGGACGTCGGACACCATTGCTCTAATTGTTACTTTTTAATTGTTCCTTCCATATCTTTTTCATTTCGTTTCAATCATTTATTTCATTCATTTATTAAAAAAAGAAAAAGAAAAAGCATTGGATTTTGACAGACACTGGGTCTGCGTGTTTTTTTCCGGTTTCCTCCCACATCCCAAAAAACATGCCTGATAAGTTAATTTAGCAATCCTAAGACAGCTGGGACAGGTCAAGCACGTCCGTGTGGCCCTCGTGAAGAAAAGCAATTTAGAACATGGATGGGATGAATGTGAATGTACGTGAAGGAACAAAAACACAATTTATCAGTCATGTTTTTATTTTTTGCTTTGTGCGTCGTGCCTGCGTGTTGCGGCGTTTAGTAAACGGACTAAAAATGGCAGCCAGAACACAAATATTAACAGAGTTCACAAGATCAAAACAGATTGATGAAAGGATACACCAAAAAAAAAAAAAAAAATGCATTGAGAATTTTATATGGTTCACATTCTGACTGTTTTTATAGTACAAATTTAAAAAATTGGGAAATCATAAGCACCTTCCATATCGTTGGTCTGTATGCTGTTAAAGTGATGAACTTGTTGCCATGGTTCAATGTGGACTTTTAGGCAGTTTTAGCTTTAATGGCCACAGTATTTGGATACATGAAAAATATGTTTCTGTTAACCTCAGATTAGCGGGGGATGGGGGGGGGGGACTGAGGAATGAAATACAGGGGGAAAAAAACCTTCATGAATTACTTGTTATTATTACTATATAAAGGGGGCACTTTCCATGTTTTGCATTTCAAATGCCCAACCTGAGGATGCTTAGTCACACACATAGAATATGCTACTGTACTGAAAAGTAACAAAGGCAACAAGCATTGCTATAAGCTAGTGAACCCCGAAGGAGAGGTTTTGAGGACAGGGTTAGAAAAGAAGGACAAAGACTAATACCTTTCATTTTGGAATTAAAATGACATCATCGAGAAACTATTCTAATACAGAAATAAAGTATTTACTGACAGTCAGTTCAAATCTGTTGCAAATGCAGATTTTTTTTTCGTGAAAAAGAAGCGTTGGGGGGTCTCAACTGATTGTTGAGTTTTTACATTGCCTGATATCAACGCGGGGCTGGCTGGAGCTGGACCTGACGAGTTTCAAGGCCACGACCAAAATGGGTCGTGCCACTGTCACCATGGTAACGATATGGCGGAGCGCTGGAAAGATCTGAAATACACGACGACATTAAAATAAAAAAAAAAAAGCATTTCCCGGGATGTCTGATCCCACATCTGTCATCACAAACAATACAGGCCTCAGCTTTCACACAAATAAAACATAAAAAAATTTTTTTTGAGTGGGTGTTATTTGTAAGACGATGCTCGAACAAGCCGTCCAATAAGATGAGCTTACATGTTGGCCACCATTTGATTTCAAGACTGGCCTTCCTTTGATTGGTGCTAGTAAATGGTTTGTATTCTAGAACATGGAATCATTTTGTCTGTTCATGACCTTGACTCTTGCCCTCGGGTGGCTCATACTAATGCCACAATATAGTACAAGATATAGTTTATGAAATATATTTTTTGGATCTTTTTTTCCCCTGTAATTCCACTGTACATACCGTACACAAATAATATGTTTCACAACAGCACTTGTTCATTCAAGTTCACCTTTCAATAACTGTAAATGATTCCGTGTCATTCGGTATCACTCCAAATCATTCACAATTTTTTATTCAGCATCTCAGCCAATTTCTCCAGAAATTGCGTTCTGTAGTTAAATAATGAATGTGAACATGTTATTTTTTACCACTGTTAACTTTTTTTTTTTAATAAATCCCATCAACCCTTTCACCTCAACAATGATGGACTCTCTAGCTCATGTTTGTATGTTACATATGATGCAATAAGCTCATTTGCAGGACGAGATGATACGTGGGGAGGAGGCGGAGCTTACCAAGAATCTGGCTCATTGCGTTGCTCATTTTCTTCCTGAGTGACAGCTCTTCTTGATTGACATTCTTCCTCTATGCACAGATGAAGACACATAAGAATGTACAAATCCCACAAATAAAATGTTCTCGTACTTATACTGATGCAGCTGATTTACAACTACTGCTAATTATTTCAAGAACATTTTTCCTTTTCCTTGACCGACTTCCCACCACACGTCACGTCCATTGCGACTTTCTGTGCCACGTGACATGATTTGTCCATTGCATGCTGCTCGGAAAAATGGTGAGCAGAAGCGCAATTGCATGACAAGACAAATTACACTCGTCAAGTCAAAATGTCGGATAGGTTTGAATTAAGGGGTGCAAAGTGTGCTCGAATGCATACACTTATTTTAATGTTCATTTTTATTCACATAAAAATTCTTGTTAAATGTTCATTTATTCGAATGACAAACGCTACACAGGCAGCCACTTGTGGCCTTCAGGTGCCTCCGTAATCATTGTTACAACTGACAAGAATACAATCAAGGTGTATTCCAACCAGAAGACCCTAAAAAGTCCATTTCCACCAGATAAAATGTCCCGAGAATACAAAACCTGGCTGGATGAGAAGATTCATCAACATGAGATCAATTTCTTACCACAGGAGTTTCCTTCCACATCGTCAAGGAGATTCGCTGTGGACTGAGCGGTGCCCAACCTGGTCAAGTTGAATTAAGGAAATGAGGTCAAGGCTGCTCCAATGTACAATATTAGAAAAACACTGAAATATGGACGTGGGTGACAAAGTATGAATGAATGAATTTCTTTGATGTGTTCTGCACTGCTTGTATGCATTAAATATGCCCAAGCAACTCTCAAAACGTGTTAGTTCCCACGAGTGGGGTGGCCGATTTCGTGGCCCGGAGGGTCGCGGAGGGCCGACACCGACGCCGATGGAAAGTCGAGGTTGACCCGGTTCCGGGGAAGTGTTCATTTACTCCGTATGAATTACGGTTCGACCGGTACGGGGGTGTCAATCCCAGCAGCTGCACCCGGAAAATGTGCATCGTGGCAAACATTTCACTGACGACTGCTTGAGGAATTTGGGACAATACAAACGTGGATTAGCAGAACATCTTTCACTTATCCCGGGATCGATACCAACTATTGAAACTAATGAGCCAATATTCCTTCAGGGGCAGACGTGAAGACTCCGTTTGTAAACTGGAGCACCCGGAAAAGATGAGACTTGGCCACGCCCAACTCATTTTGTGGGCAAAAACACATGGAAGTCTGGCGAGCCTTGGCCACGCCCACTAAAATCCGCTCGTTTGATGCTAGGCTAACAGAGTAGAACTTCCTCGTGGAGACTGCAACTCGACAACAAGGTACAATTTCTTTTGATACAGTATTCGAGGATGATTGGCGTCATTGCTGCAAAGCTCATTTCAGGTGATCTTTAAGTAATATTGTATTAAGTGATAAATGCGGCCCACTCGGCCCCCAATGGGCGGCGGCTTCGTCCAGCTGAAGTCCAGCATGAGCCTGCCCTCAAATGTGACTGAAGGACATTCTCCCATAAACTGGACATCTCGTCAAAATGCTTTTCAACAAATTCAAGTTGATCTTTTTAAGCAAGCGCACCAACAATTTTTGTTCAGGATACGAATGATGCTTCAGAAGTGTTCTCCTTTTGGACTTTCTTCTCTTGGTCTTTTCTGAGAAAGTTTTGGCAATTTCGAAGAGCTTCTTTCTCGTAGCTGAAAAGAAAAGTTCATTCGGTTGAATATGAATCCGATAAGAAACGTGTCGTATTTAAAAGTGTGCGACTTGCATTTTCCCATATGCTTCAGTTTGTCTCGAAACAGCGCATCTTCTGAAACAGCCTCCGATGCGGGTGCAGAGGACGATTCTGGGGCACAATGACAACAGCGGCACTTAACGGACTCGCACCGACCGTAACGCTGGAATGTGACGATCGTCGAATAATCACGTGAGGGAAATTCAATCAATGAACACGTCATTGCACGAGCATTCTGTTCAATGAACGATTTCTACCTGTGCAATTCTCCGAGCTCGAAGAACGACTGCACTTTGATTTCTTTGATTCATATTTCAAGCGATCTAAAAAACAAGGATCACATGTTAGGATCACCACGAAACCAACAAGCGACGAGTCGCGAGCACAAAACATGTTGTGGGCGGAGTTACACGGGCGATCGCGACGAGGGGCGGGAACCTCAAGATACGATACGATATGCCATACAATGCTCTCGATATCGATTAGCTCACGATATGACGATACCCGCGATTATCAATATATTGCTCAGGTAATAAATCCACGATGAAAACTAATCATAAAATAATAAGAAAAATAATCATCATCATCATCATAATTATTATTATTATATAATAATAATATTCTATGATTAGTTTTATGATGATTATTATTAATAAATAAAAATAAAATAAATATCAATAAATAATAAAAATAAATTAATAAGAATACAAATAAAAACTAAATCATTCATATTATAACATAATATATATAAAAATCTAAATAAAATAAATAAAAATAAATTAGATATTAATAATAATAATAATACTAATACAAACTAAGCTCATCTGTCTTCTTCGCCTGAAGACTTGGACCGATGTGCTCACTTGTGCGAGACGCCGTCGATAAAAGGCTTACCTCTCTCCAAGGCGACAAGAAACTCGCGGTTTCGCTGCAGCTCTCTCATGAACTCCTCGTTCTGCAGAAAAAGGGCAATGCGCTCGTCTTCCAGGTACTGCTTCCGTTTCTTGTCTTGCTCTGCGGCGACTGCCGTCAGACCTGGACCAGAGGCCGCTACGGCTCCGGACTGACAACTTGACTGGGCTGCCCAGTGACTCAAAGAAACTGAAGATGAGGACGGTGACGACCCAAGCTGGGACAGATCGGACCGAGTACTCTGCGGGGGAAAAGAAAGACAGCTTCATAAAGATTGTTGAGAAAACACCTTATGATTTCAATATCCAGCAATCGTCATCCATCTCCTCATGCAGCGGCACCTCCACTTACGAACGTCTCTTCGTGCGAAAGTTTCGAAACGCCTCAACAGGAAAATATGGCCTCTTGGTACGAAAGAAATGTCAAGATATGAAAGGTAAAAACAAACACAAAAGCTACGGCTAGAAAATAGAGTAGATAGATAATAGATCGGCGTCCATGCATCTTTCTGGCTAAGACCGTTTGTTGAGCGTAGATAATCGCTCGATAATCGATGGGTGTCTATGCACGTCCTCGTCATTCGTCCCGCAGGCCATGAGTTGTTCCGACAGTTTTTCGTAAACGTATGGCGTACATGCCACGGAAGAGGCGGGACTTCCGACTTACGTGATTTTGCACGCGAGTTTGGTTTTTAACTTACCTTTCTACTTTCTAATTGCTGAGGCAGGATCCTCAAGAAATCATCTGGGAGATTCCCAAGCAATGGAGGGTTCCAATTTCGGAAGCTTTTCACCTGTTGGGGATCTGAAGGTGGCTGCGCTTCAAATCTACGAAGGGAGATGATGAAGCAAGAAATAACGATATTTGGAATATTAGAGTAAAAACCATGTGTCAAATCAAAATTGAGATAGTCATTCAAATTCTACACTTAATTCCCTTTAAAAATGATATATAATACATGGACGTACATAAAACATTGAGTTACAGCAATTTTAACTCATTCACTCGCCGCCATTTTCACATTTCGCAATCCCGTTCGCTCCCGGCTGTTTTACTGGATTTGGACTGATTTTTGCAAGGCCCACAGAATATTGTGTTCAATTGCTATAAAAGCTACCAAAAGAAAGATTAAAGTCTCTTCTTTCATCAGGAAAAAAAAAAGTATGTTTCTATCTGTTTCCGTTTTGCAGCAAGTAGCGTTAGAAGAGAGCTACGTTTCATCAGTTTTCACAAATCTCTTTAAAATTGGAAGTAATTGAGCTTTTTTTCTACATGGCCCTGGTTGATCTCTTTTGCTCTGCTGCCACCTGCTGGCCGCTTGTGTAATAACTACCATTTCTACAACCGTTCTTTGCAGTTGAGAGGCTGCGTCAAAGCCTTCTGTATGCTCTAGCATAAAAAAAAACAACCAAAAAAAACGTATAAATACGTCTTTGGGACACTTGGAACATTAAAAGAAAACGTATTTCCATGAAACCTGGTGTGGCCCCTGGTCAATGGCACATTTTGGAGCCAAGGACTCTCGTCTTACCTTGGTGGGGGTGTTGGTGGAGCTTCTGGGTATTTTCTGTCAAAAATGTGCATATCATATGTTGGTGGTGAGTAGATTGGAGGCGGTTCTTCATCTGAACTGTCTGGTTCAAGTGTCCTCTCCAGAATCTAGAGAGACGGGAGAAAACGTATCACGCGAATGGTTCAATTCAAAGTAAAACATTTCCTGTTTTGTTTCCAGTGTTCTACATCCACTCCATAAGCAATGACAAATTAGTAAACAATAACTAAATAAATGAATACTGCCGATGCTCCTCACTGAAAGATGCGAAACGATTCATTTGACGTCCTTGCACATGTTCCACTGACCTCTGCTGGGATGCTGTCATCGGAGTCTGAGCTGTCATCTGAAGCTTGTCCATCAACGCTCATCTGGAGAAGCTGGTCAATGGTGGCATCCACGGCGCCGTTGTTGGAACGCAGCACACACTCGATGACTTCATAGTCCATCGTGGGGAACATAATCTTGAAATCCTCCATGGCCTGGTTGAACTCCAGGCGGCGAACCTGCCGGTTGGGTCTGCTGTTGTTAAGCTCGCCCTGTGCGTCGCTCCCGCCGCCGCTTCGAGATCCTCCATTGCTACTGCTTCGCCGGAACAGGCTGGTCATCATCAAGTTCTTGCCAACCTCGCGCTAGGATGGCCCTTCTGCGCGTGTGTGTGATCTTTTGCTGTTCTTTGTCACTTTCTCATTCTATGATAAACATACTAGTTCCTCCTAAGTCATCAGTTATCCCCAAGTACAGTTGAATTCAGTGGCCTTTCGCATGGCAGGCTGAATCATGGGGTGTGAGGAGTACATGGATAGCCTGTAGAAAAAAAAAAAAAAAAAAAAAAAAAAAAAAGGACATTATGTTAGCTAAGCCTGATATGAGAAATTGACGTCGTCTCATGTTCTCAACGGGTAGCACGGTGATTTGTGAACCGAGGTTTGCGGACAAATCTCAGCTCAGGCCCCAACTTCCTGTCCATAGGTGTCAATGTGAGACGTTTAGATGTGTCCTGTTAGCTTGGGTATAACCGGTAAAAACTCACTCACAACTAGGACTGGGCGATAAATCGAATGAATTCGATGCTAGCCACCGTGCTAGTCTTTTACTCCTCACCGTCTTTCGTGGGGTTTAGAATCGCTTGCCGGCAGCCGAAAGAATGCTCTCATCTAGGGGTGTTAAAAAAAATCGACTCGGCGATATATCGCGATACTACATCGCGCGATTCTCGAATCGATTCAATAATCGGCAGAATCGATTTTTTTTTTTGATTTTTTTTTAGGATTCACACCTTGAGCATGGAAGAATGTTATATGAACGGAACATTAAGCCTTAATATTTTATTTTAATGCTGTTCAAACATGAAACAGATTACAACCTCTATAAGACTGAAATTTCAGATAAATAAATAATACATTTTCATATAAATCTTACACTCTACAAGCTTACTGATTAGTATTTTCTAAATTTGAATGAAAAAAATCGCAACAATCGACTTATAAATTCGTATCGGGATTAATCGGTATCGAATCGAATCGTGACCTGTGAATCGTGATACGAATCGAATCGTCAGGTACGAGGCAATTCACACCCCTACTCTCATCCCTCTTCGAGCCATTAAGAGCATCTGTCGGCCGCCCACAAGTTCGCCATAACATAGGTGGCATTTTTATCAACCGTTTGACCTATTTTCTTAGGTCACACTGATTGTTTTCTAATTCACTCGCTGCCCTCCACCGCAAGGGGCACACCTAAAACGTGACGTCACACTATAAGGGTCTATTGACGCCCATTGAAACACATTAGTTGAGTGCCCGTGGAGTTGCATTTTTGCTGGTTTCCCCCCCATAGAAAACATCGGATGTGTTTCTAAGTGTTTTCGCGAATGTTGAGATTCACACAAGATCTGGAGACTTTTGTATACTGGACACACAAAGCTCACAACATATTCCTTCATCAGGGCAAAAACTGGGACTGTGCAAAAGCAATAAATACAGTCAAAATTCATCAACCACGTCTGTCTTTCACAGGCAAGCACTGTTTAAAAAAAAAAAAAAAAAAAACTCCAAGTGAATCAAGGAAATGGTCTTAAAAATGATTATAACGTGATCTTCATGATAGCTTCGCGTTCGCACTGTTTGTTTCTCATCATAGCAACTCACTGCTAACAGTCAGCTAACGCTGTCGTCTCCCCGAGTCGCAAACGGTGTACCGATGAATCGATAAAAAAAAAAGGGAAAAAAAGAAAGAAAAGAAAAACAAACAAACAAACAAAACGCCAGTAGTGGCCATGCCGTGGTTTTAACGTTAAAATGTCAAGAACATTCTGATCTCGACAGTAACTACCAAAACATTCACTTTCAAAGGTCCTACAAGGCCTGAACCACCCCCAGTAGCACCCGATCCAAATCGGCCCAGTTTAAATTCGTCATCGATCCAGGGCATCAACAAATAACGACATTGTTGGTTTGTTTGTTTTCGTTTGGTGGCGCCCAGCATTTGAGATTTTTTGCCATTTTTGCTCTTATGCTTATTAACAAAGAGACTAAATCAGATATTTGACAATTTCCACTCCAGTATACATTTGATGTAATGCATCAATACCATTACTTAAAGTCAAACAAGTCTGACTGGTTCGGCTAGACTACGATTACTCACAGACTGGGTGCGTCTCAAGGAGAAGAAGAAGAAGAAGAAAGAAAAAAAAAAAGTCTCCACAGTGTAGCGGTGTCTCGACAGAAGAACCAGCCACTGTAACCAACCGGACGATAGGCCGTATTATTGTACACTTATAGGAAACAGAAGTATGCTGCTTGTCCTCCACACTCTTAGCATGCTAGCTCAGCTAGCAACCGGATGTGTCCATTTACCCAGTGCACACAGCGTGTAACAACACAACATATTGGTCGAGAAAGGATGTTCACCGAGTGTTCCCCACCAGCAAAAACGATTACAAATGCAACAAGATTGTCTCATTTCGCCCTTTCAAGTCAAGTTTATTTACTGTATATAGCCCTTAATCACACAAGTCTCGAAAGGCTTCATATGCACACAGTTGACAAATACCAACGACATCCCCTGATATAACAACAAAAGGGCAAAGAAAATCGAATTATATAATAAAAAAATAAAATAAAATAAAAACTTGAGAAGGGGCCACGGATGTGGTAATCCCCTTCCAGGATGATGCAATGGATGCCAAATGGGCAACAATTTACAGTTTGTGATACTAAACATTAGTAACTAACTAGCATTCATTCCAAAAGTATTGAAACAGCCAGATTAATTCACGTGCTTTTGCTGTGTGCTAAAGACATTTTGTGTTTCACATCTAAAGATGACTATTAGACAAAAGGTCAGAATTCCAGCTTCAGAGAACTACAAGCTTGTTCAGTCCTCCTTCTCCTCTTTAGGAAGTAAAATGCAGTGGATCCTGTCAGTCTTTTCCACCTTTGTTGTGTTGGCAGTACGTAAGATCGAGTCCTGGCTCCGGCCATTCCTGGGTGGAGTTTGCATGTTCTCCCCGTGCCCTCGTGGGTCTTCTCCGGGTACTCCGGTCTCCTCCCACATTCCAAAGACATGCATGGCAGGTTGATTGATCGCTCCGAATTGTCCCTCGGTGCGCCCTGTGAGTGGCTGGCAGTCCAGGATGTACCCCGGTGCCATTAAAAGGTTATTTTATTTCACTAAAACCAACTAAAATTCACAAAACAATATTGTTACCGATATAAAATAAAAACGAAAATGCTTTTTAAAAAACGAAAACTGAAACTACATTTTATGTTTACAAAACTAACTAAAACTAACTATAATTACAGCAAACATGTCCTTCGTTTTAGTCTTCGGTCATTAATTTAATGCATGAGCCTTTGGAGATGATTTGAAATGTGATTTTTAGAAGATTTATTTTGATATAAACCGGAATAATGACGTTTGAAAGTATGTCACAAAAAAGTGACGTCATCTAGCAGCAGCCAATAGAAGAGCACCAAAAGATGACGTTGCTCCCATGCTGTTTTTTAAATATTGTGCACAAGTAATATACATTTAAAACAAAACAAAAAACCCTACCAATACTTAAACTAAAACTAAGCATGTTTTATATAAAATAAAAACCACCCTGAAAACTAAAATGAAAAATTGCAAAACTATAATAACCCTACTGCCATATTACAAATAAATTGGTTTATATACTGTAGCATTTTTCTAAATATGCAAAAGCACAAATCAATTTTTAGGACTAAACACAATTTCGCTTCATAACATTATATCTTCTGATTTTCTGTATGTGGCCCTCAATTGAAAAAGTTTGGACACCGCTGGTATTAAAAATGTCGTGCACTTATGTCAATAAAGCTGCCTTGCTGTCAAACTCCACAGCACAAACGTATACGATTACACTCGTCTTGCTCGTAGGATTGACAAAACATTGCAATTAAGAATTCTTCCACAAATAATGGAGAGCACTTGAAAACAAATGCGTGTATATACACACTTTAAACAGCCTTTATTGTTTTTTTCCCCTAATAGATCTGTACAGTCAAAATGAAGATGAGCCGAGCAAAAAAAAAAAAAAAAAAAAAAAAAAACTTCATCTGTACATGTCCAATATTTTGGGCACAATATTTTCAAATATCCCCATGATGACTTGTCTAGCTATTCAAAACAAACAAAAACAGTCCGACAAGTTTATAAAATATAGTGCGTGAAAGGTTGAGGCAAGATGAACCAGAACAGACCAAAGAATAGTAATAAATACCCGTCACTCCCTTTGAATTCCACTCTTGTGTTATATAAAATTAATTGTATCTTATTTACATAGAACCCAAGTTAGTGTCAGGTGTGGTGCAAGTTCATTTGCATTACAGTATTTACTATATATTTGGGGTTACACATACAAGAGGACGGCCCGTGCTCCTGGGAGAATTCCCTTTTTTTTCTTAAAAAGCCAATTTATACAAACTCACCAAAAGCTGCCTGCAGGTATACGGATTACCAACCTTGGTTTTGCAGATTCATTCGCGTCTTTTGAGTCTCTCACCTTCATGTTCCCATTATGTGCCTCAACTGCTGGGATTTCATTCGAGTTACCGAAAAAGTTTCACCAAGACAAAAGGCTGAAAAGTACTCGTTTATAATGTGCATCGAGCCCCCGCTTTAAATATAACCGCATTGGTCTGAATTTTCACACACGTGCCCCAAAAAAAAGGAGAGAAAAAAAAAAAGGGACATAATCGAGGCAGCAGCCCAGGAGTGTTTCAAATGGCAACATTTAGCAAACATATCAGTAAACTGATATAGTGTTTTGTTTGATAAAACAAATTGTTGCAATTTCCACAAATGTTCTCATTTCCTGGCCATTAGAGTCTTGCCTTTTTTTTTTTTTTTTTTACCTCAGCACACCCTTAAAAAAAGGATAGTTCGGATTTTTTTTTTTTTTACATGAATCTCAATTTCATCCTCACCTCCAGCGTGTGCGATCATCACTGACTTTCCCCCTGACAGCGTTCTGTGACGCAAGTTCCGGTCCGGTGTTGGACGAGAGGAAAATAGTCCAGCAAGTTGGCTGGGGTCACGGAAATAAAAAGCGTTTTTCTTCTAAAAATCATTTGTGTTCAAAAGAGTGATACGTTTGCATCGCAATACTCTTTTTCTGGGGGGGGGGGAGAGAAAAAAAAAAAAAAGACGCCATTACCACCGGCACTACTTCTCCGTTCGTTCATAAGATGTTCGTCTTTTCGAAGGCGGAAGCGGCCTCAGCCGTCTACAGGGCGACGCGCAGTGATACGAACGAACAGAAAAGCAGTGCCGGCGGTTATGGCGTCTGACTTTTTCCAGAAAGGAGTATTGTGATGCAAATGTATCACTATTTTGAACACAAATTGAGAAGAAAAACGGTTTTATTTCCGTGACCTCAGCCAACTTGCTGGACTATTTTCCTCTCGTCCAACACCGGACCAGAACAACTCGTGTCACACACAGAACGCAGTCAGGGGGAAGTCAGTGATGATCGTACACGCTGGAGGTGAGGATGAAATTGAGATTCATGTCAACAAAATCCAAACTAACCGTTTAACATAAAACCTAACTGCTGGGGTGGCATGGTTTTGTTTTGTTTTCTATTTGAGACAGGAAATATGACATTCAACAGTCAAATGGAAACCTTATTTTCATCCAGGTAACACTGTCAAGCATCCTGCATTCAGGTAATATAGGTCACAGAAAGTCAGTTCTGAATAGTAGTGCAGCCCATATGCCGCCACTTATTTACAATAACTTGTTCAGGTCTTGGATTTGAACAAATCCATTTGAAAAAGTTATTGTCGACTAAGTCGTACTGCATACGAAGATTCATGTAGTGTTTTCCAATCTGTTATTAATTTCGCTGCTGATGTTAATGAATCAGACAACATCAAGAAGTAGTGCATGTATAAAAGATCTTTGTTTCGCTTAGGGTGTATACATTTAATTTGCCACCTTGATAAGGTTTCCACCATGTTGGAGCACTCTGACACCTCAAAAAAAAAAAAAAAATAAATAAAAATAAAAATAAAAAACCCTAATCCCAAAAATAATTTAGATTTTTTTTTTTTTTTTTTTTTTTTTTTTTTAAATAAAATTATTGTTGGTACTGTGGCAGAGTTGTTTTTTCATTATTTGAGTCAAAAAGCCTCTTTGATAATCTGGAGCTCAAATCCACAGAGAACATCATTTTGTGATCATAAACGTGTTGGCAGAATAATGTCGGGGTGGGACGATCAGCTTGTGCTTAAATCCAAGCTTGGAGGCACATTTGTTGCCCTGCAGGTGACCGATTTCATCGACTCAAACTTGCACTTTGCAACATTACCCTTACAGACTTAGACCACACCAAAAACAAAAAAAAAATGTATGCAAAAAGATTTGAAATTGAACTGACCTAATGCTGTCACGGAGTTTGTAATTACAGTCCAAGAGTGTCCACGTAGTCCGACGCGTGTCATCACACAGCATAACGACTGACAGAATGTCCAAAAAGCCCAGCAAAAGGCAAGGTTGGGGACGGAAAAAAAATATAGTGGTTGAATCTTTATTTAAATTACAATTATAGACCCCTTTTTTCATGTACAAAGTTCCTCTTAATTTCATTTGGGATCTTTGTTCCACACGAGAACCAGGACAAAAAAAAAAAAAAAGTTTCTTATTTTCAAGCAGTTTTGTTCTCGAAGACTATGCCTGAAAAAATATTTTAATGTCTTTTTTTTTTTTTTTTTTTTTTTAAAAAGGAAAAGAGAAACAAAACAGGACAACAAAAACAAAACAAACCAAAACTCCAGTGATGTGTTGGTTTCCCGGTGAGGGCTCAAAATCCATCCACCCATACCCCCAAACCCCTCTCTGCCAGCGTGCGGTTTATTGAAACAACCTGGAAGAGGAGACAAATGACCTTGGTTAGACTTCATGCTTAGAAAACGTTCGAAAAGGGAAATGATGATAAAGTGTAAAATCAAATTTCGTCACTAGTTACTCTTGTTGAAGTAATCTTCACGACTATAAGGGGCACTTTAAAGTCTGA
Organism: Festucalex cinctus; assembly: GCF_051991245.1. Lineage (NCBI taxonomy): Eukaryota > Metazoa > Chordata > Actinopteri > Syngnathiformes > Syngnathidae > Festucalex > Festucalex cinctus. The sequence goes on from NC_135423.1 coordinate 1,096,661, forward strand.
AATTTTCTCAAAGTTTCACACACAAAATCAGTTCCGGGTCTGGGGGCGGTTCGGAACGGTACTACCTAAGCTCCTCGGCCTCAGGAGCGTATTTGGGTGTACGCCGAACAACACAAGGCGGTGGCGTGTTGTCCGGTGTGTCATGACTCCTCACGTTTTGTGTTAGTAAATAAATAAAAAAATAATTGGTTAATAAATTGGAATGGGAAAATGTGTTTTTGCTATGCATTTTAATGCAAAATGTATTTTTATTCGATTAATCGATTGTAAAAACAATCAACAGTGGCAGTCCTACAATAAACACACAGTCAAATGTAATAATGAGTAATTGTGGCATCTCACCTCTTCGCCTACCATGTTCCACAGATGAACCAATGGGAGGCCGGTATTGTTGTCATAATTTGAGACCTTTAAATGACAGGACGGACATATTGCTCGTTAGTGACCGTCAGTCGGCAGTCTGGGGGGCGTCTACTGATGAAGGCTTACTTGTGCAAGCAACGCAACTCCTCTTGTCATCTCTTCCAACGCTGATGTGGCCTCGGACGAAAAACGATCCTCACCTGATACATTCATACAGTGCGTAGACATCATTAGGAAAGCAAACGAACGCAATCGACTTGAAACACAAAATCCTGCAAAAATGAAATCCATTCCAATTTGTGCACAGGATGTTGCGTCAGCGCAGTTTACCTGGGAGAGGGGCGACGTTGTCGAGCAAGACTTCAGCTCCTTGAAACGGCAACGTCACAAAATCAGACCTAAGAGGAAAAAAAAAAAAAGGGGCCACCGATGTGTTGAACATCGTCAATCGTTTGTAAGCAGCATGGAGACAAAGCAAACATTCTGAGAACGATACGTGGGACCACAAGTTAAACTTCTGGATTGGAAAGTCACAAGACATAAATCTCCATATTTTTAAACCTTATAATATTTACATCTGCATGTCAGATTACGACCGCGTTTTCTTTAAATTCACTGAAATAACTGGTGATCATTTGCAAACACATTTTGCCTTCAAAAGCGCATTTTCATTAAAAGATACTTCACTTATTTAGCCCTTTATAGCAATAAGAAGTGAATATTTTGTCTATAATTAATTTGACAGTTTCATTATTTTTCCCATACAATTAGTATCTTTCAAAACACATTTTGCAACTTGCTGTCGACTGAAAATGACATCACAAGGGCTCAGGTAACCAATCACAGCTCACCTGTTTTTCCCAGGTTTGGTCATGTGACATTCACAAGCTGAGCTGTGATTGGTTACCTGAGTGAGCCCTTGTGATGTCATTTTCAGTCGACAGCAAGTTGAAAAATGTGTTTTGAAAGGTTCTAATTGTACATGAAAATATCAAATTTATTATAGGCAAAATATTAACGTTTGACTGCCAAAAATGGCTTAATAAAGTATACCTTTAAAATAAGTGATTTGGCCGAAACCAATCAGTTTTAATATTGATTACTAAAAAAAATGGAATAAGGCAGAATGAGACTTTTGTGGTGATGAAAGAAAACAGAAGTTAGCAAGGTAAGTGGATTTATTTAGTCTATAAAGCCTCAAACTCATAACGTCATACCTTATTTGCCGTAACGAGTCGATCTTGACTCGGTCATAGCCGCCATAATCAACATATCTGATTTCCACTTCATTTGAGTCTTTGTAGAAGGTGATGACCTGAGCTCTCCACCAGGCTCCTTCCACTGCCGGAGCAGCACATATCACACCGACTAGATGATGAAGACAGACAAACCACGTGTTAATACGCATGTGCAAAAGCACTACACGAGCGAGAACGTTTTATAATGTGTTCCCTCAATTGTGTTCCGTAATGATTTCATTTATTTATATAAAGCATTGAATTGCATTTTGCTTCAGTAAGCGGCAACTTTGTATTAATTAGGAAATTGTCGGGTTTAGTCAACCTGAACATTTAATAAGCAAACAGAAAGGAAGACGAGATTTCTATTCTTTTTGCTCTCCGAGGAGCGTGGACGGTGTGCAGGTTACAGTCTCCTCTCCACTCAACACTAGGGGTGTGCTCAAAAAAAGAAAAATCGATACGGCAATATATCGTTGGCGGGCCTCATTACAATACACGTATCAATACGCAGGCGACAGAATCGATATTGGTCGTTAACTTGAAATAGGCAGTTAGCGTTTGCATTTGCAGCTTGCATTGTACCTAAGAAATAAAAACCGGCAGCGTCTTTGAAGTTAATTGCCTTCAATTAATGCAAAAATAGCTCACCAGTGATTGGACGCTGTGTCTTGCTAAGAAAAATGAAAGCAGAGGAAGAATATCAACATTTATTTACTTATAAACTCAACATGGCACGTGTCTTAATGTACCAATTTTCCTATATTTTGTTTAAAAACGAAATAGAATGCGTTACATGAAAAAAATGCTGTTTTTATTTCCCCAAATATTTCAAATAAGCACATTTTACAGCTGTCATTTTAATATTCGAAAGCAGCAGAGCACATTTCGAGCAGGCATGCCGCTTGGTGGTAAACCAGAAGAGCTGCTAACAAAAATATTTTTGTCAGTCAGCATAACAAACATATCCTTTAGGTATGCATATGACTGTTATTAGAAAATGCAAGAAAATTAAATGTAATATATTGGGGATACGCATCGTGGACTGGACTTTTTTTTTTTTTTTTTTTTTTTTCTTTCCCCCCTCTGTCTTTGCCGGCTTGGTTACCTTCAGCCGGCGAAGGAAGGGTGGGTGTGCCCGGCTGGGAGTAGCACATGAACATTTGCTGGTCCAGGCTTCGTAGGGCATGGTAAGTGGGATGCGTGTGCTGCTGGACAAAGACGTGCCCGGCTGACACAATGTTCACCACAATCACTTCCACCGTCACACCGCTGGGCAGGAGAAGCTAGATGGCAAATTGGTAGAAGCAAAACCAAAAATGAGACAGCTGCAACAAGTGCCGACTTCTCCCAAGGACAAAAACCGTCAGCCATAGATTTAAGTTTTCACAACAGAAAAAATAAAACAGCAAAAACAAATACAAATAACGTTTTACAAGTGGTGTCAAAGTTAAAGCGTGTAATTAATTAATCACAAAAAAATTATCGCATTAATCATGTATGAACACAAATTAATCGCACTATTAATTTTGACTACAGATGATCCTTTAGCTTTCAGCGGATGTTTACGTTAAAAGTAGCATGCTAAGTTAGCATGCTACTGCTAGCTTAGCATTAACAATAGCATGATAACGTAACATTAGCATGCTAACTTAGCATTAACATACTGACTTAACATTAGCGGTAGCATGCTGACTTGGCATTAGCGGTAGCATGCTGACTTGGCATTAGCATGCTAACTTAACATTAGCATGCTAAGCTAGCAGTAACATGCTAACTTAGCATTAGCATGCTTACTAACTTTAACTTCGTTAATGTATGTGCGCACAGCGTGACTGGGGAAAAAAGGTGCTTAATTTGTGGCTCTTTTCCCCCCCTTCTCCATTCATTCCTAGGGGGGTTTTGGGCTTTTTGGGGGGGAATTGCGTCGCAATGGTAACTCGGAATTCCGGGAAAAAAAATAATAAAAAAAATAAAATAAAAAATTGGTTCCCCGCCGAGTCAGATCGAGCCGCATCTTTTGATACCTCATTTGTGCCGGTACGTTCAACCGTTTGGGCCGCATTTTTTCTGAAAAATTCCGCTATAATAAACGCCGGGGCCGTTTTCTAGGATAGTAATATGTGCCTGCTTTGCTTTGCTCCGCAGCAGTCGCATAATTATCGCCATCTCACCATTCATGTCCACCGAGACCGCAGTCAATAATCCATTGACAGGTTCTGGTCTATGCAAGACAAAGTCAGCCTTACCCATGAGGTCATGGGGAGTGACGGCAACGTGAGCGGTGGCGGCGGAGGAGCATAAAGGTTGGTCAAATCCATATCTTTAAACTTCTTCCCAATCAGAGACAGGGCTTTGTCCACTTGCTGTTGCAAGCCTGAATAGACATCAAACATGAGCTTCAACCTGAGTCAACTGTAATTGCGATAAAAAGCTAAACTTGTGGGGGGGGGGGGAGAGACGGTCCCCACAACTCACCCTCTATGTGACAGATTTGGAACTCCTGTGTGTAAGGCAGGGTTGAGATGTAGATCTTTGCACCAGAGGTCTGCTTCAGAAAACTCACATATCTTCCTTGCTTCCCAATTAATCGCCCAACCAGAAGCTGAAACCAAAAAGACACCCAAAGAATACAAATCATTCACACTTTACATGAACGTTGTTAGTCAGAAATGTGCCAGCAATGGTCAGGATTAGGATATTATCACATGCAAAAAAATGGCCTCAAACAAAAATAACCCTGATTTATAAACATTCCCAGTTCAACTGTTATCACAAGTGACATTACGCAAAAAATAAATAAATAAACATCCAGTAAATACAAGTAGTCAGTATACATCGTCAAACATTTAATAAAATTATTTATCACCACCTTTCACTTATTAAAATTGATTTTGTTTTGCAGTGCTTGTGACCGTTAAATAATAGACTTTTGTATTCCATAACTCCAGTTTAACATGCTGTCAAGGCGGTGACTCAACCTTTGCTCTTTGACTAATATGAAAGATTACAGAATAACCTCCATCCACATATCTGAGCCAAACCCATCTGCTTGCATTATTTGAAAAATTGAATAAAAAGTAAATAAGTGCATCCTGGGAGCTGAGGCCTGGTGTACATTAGCACAGTATTCTGTAATTGTCATTTAATCTCAACGTATTAATGGTTAAAAAAAAAAAAAATCAAGTAAAATCTGATACTGGCAAACTGGCTTCCAGAATCCAGAATCAGATTCCAGACTGTTTGCCCATTGACCATTAAATAAGTTACAGATTAATCCTTACATAATAAGGAACCGGTCCCAATTAATTACTGCTGCTATCCCGTTTTATTACAAATGGTGGCCTTACAAAATAAAGCAATTCATGAGGAGACCAAAACTGATTCATAAAACTGAGTGCAACATGAAGTTAACTTGGTAAACATTTTCATAAACGAATTGTTGCAGGCCGACCATAGCAGGCATCAACCCAACTAAACTTCCCTCCCTTCGCCAAGCACAGCACACATTGCCTGCTGTGTGTGTGTTCCTTATTTTTTTTAAGGAATATTTGTGACAGGATCTGGAACAGATTGTGCACCCAAAAAAAAATAAAAAATGTGTTGAATTGGCATAAGAGTAATGTAACACTCGTAACGCCTCCTGACCTTTGGCACTTCAATTTCCCAGATGACGAGATCAGAGCTTGAAGAGGAAGCGTGGTTACTATGACTTTCCCTCGCGCCCATCGTGCAGCCGCTGTCCACCGAGTCCATACTGTTCACATCAGAGCCTAGACAGACGCAGATAAGAGGTACAGTTATCAATAAGGATGTTACGACACGATATAATAAATATCATGATATGAGCCCCACGATACAATAATTGTTACAATATTTTGGGGAGGTTGGCAATGTACAAAAAGCGAACGATAATGTGTAAAAACTCATTGTAACAATAAAAATACTTAAAAAAACAGCATCTTTTTGGTGCACAAGATTGTGTTTGCCGCTCGGTTGCAACCGACCGACCGTCCGTCCGTCCGTCCGGTAAGTATTTGTTTTGTAAGCATTTCCCCATATTTCCACACAATAGGTCAGATATGGTAATAATAATGGCCAATATAATGATTTCTATTTCAAAACCAGTGTGCTCCTCTATTTCTCCACATCCTCCCGTGGCGCTGGTCTGAAAGTTTTTTTTTTTTTTTAGTTCTTTGTCTTCCGTGGAGTCTCTATAAGCGATTGAGACGCATCGGGTGCAGGTCTCTTTAAATCAGGCTTGAATTAGCTGTCATTTCCGTGAACAATCGTGAGCACCAACAGGGACGAGAGCGTGCACGCGCATGACGTCATGCTCAGAGCAAAAGCTAAAGTTTCCGGCACGAACCCTCCAACGTTTTTTTCCTTTTACAGAAAAATAGTGGCAACGCTCATTGTGCCACAGTCGTGCCTCCTGTGCATTACACAATTCTTAAAACGTGTGCGGGTGAAAAATACGCTTATTTTCACACCCACATTTGAGTCTAATCTTGCATCGTACACCTTTAAACTGGAAAAGATTTTTGACAAATGAATCTCACAGTTATGTTAGCAATCCTTTGACGTGCCGCACAAACGCGCAACTCACCTCCAGACTGGTCGGTTTCCACGTCGCATCCCTGAGGTCCATTCCGTAGGCCCATTCCATCGAGCATCTTTGCACCGCAAACGGCATCCACCGAGTTTCCTTCCGTCAAAGAAAAAATGATTTCCTCGATGGGCGTGTCGATCAACGATTGGGGTTGTGTTGCTTCTTTTTCTGACAAGTCTGTAATCTGGAAAACATCCATTTTGCTGTCAAACAGACCGCGTTGGTGAGTCTCGTTGCCAATGCCGTCCTCAGAGTGGCAAGTGCTGCAAGCAGAGTCCTCAGTCTGTGTAGCCGATTCGTCACCTTTCAGTTTGTTGCTTAGTAGTGGCGCGCTGTCTGCTACTTGGTGAGACAGTTTTGGCCTGGGGTCTTTTTGTGCATTGTTTATCTGGGCCAATTCATTAACATGTATCGGTTCCCATACACAGGCGTTAAAAGACCCGTTGGGCATCACTTGTTCTTTGTTTTGCATTTCGTTACAGCCTGTTTGATGGTGGTTTGGCAGTAGAGGATGGTGACACAGCTGCCTTTGGCCGGTGCCACCAAAGACCTGCTGGGTCGCTGCCGAGATGACCTCGGTTATGAGTCCGGCGGCCAAAACCTCCAGATCCTGCTCCTCTTCATGAATGTGGATTTCCGGCGGCGCCGATGACGTCGCATGGGCTTTGGAAGTCAGGACCAGGGAGTTGGGTGTGCTGCTTAGAATGTGTTGATTGAAATCTTGCGGTGAAACGGGCACATCCCGAGAATCGAACTGCGACGACGCCACTCGCTGCACTTCAACGGGTATGCTCGTACAACCATCGGCCCGGGTCGTCATGTTGTTGTGGTTCTTTGCAACTTCCCCCTCCGGCTCAGGCCGCTCTGCATCAGTAAGGCACGCCGACATGGTGGTCGTGGGTTGGTGGGGCAAGATGATGTCTTTGACGGTGATTTCTGAAGCAGATGCCAGCTCTCTTTTTAGATCCATGTCCGCCTCTGAAGCACAGGAGGGCGCTGGGCTTTTTTTCAGGTCTCCGCCATCTTTTAGTGACACACGGAGACTCTCGTCTTGCTCACATGGTGGCAAAGTTGAGACTGCAGGTTTGTCAACTTCCAGTTCTCTTCCACATGTCTCAGCAACTGCCTGCCCCATTGCAGATGCCACGTCTGCGTCGTCGACATTATTTTGGAAGATATTTTCACGCTCGGCATCTTTTCTAGTAGCCTTTGGATGTTTGCAGGTCAGGTGATGTTCTGTGTTATTTGCAGCAGATACAGTGTCTCTCTCGACCACACCATTGCGACCCACCGTTCGAGACAATCTCAAGGTTGCATTGGGTGCGCCTCCATCCGGGTCATCACTGCCGATTAGGCGCTCTTTCTTGCGGGAGGTGTACCACCACCAGCCGATCAGCGCAAGGACTCCAGGTAGCGTATAGGGCACAATCGAGCGAAACCTTACAGGCATCTCCTCAGGACACTAGCAGCTACACCTGAAGGGAAAAAAGGGCATATTTATTTGTGATGTGAGTGCTAATTTATAACTAAAGCCCATTTTTCATTTTCATTTCATTTATTTCAGGCAGCAGTTCATATATAAAAGGCAACCAAAAAATACAATTTCCAGTCAGTACGTCTTTGAACCTGGCCTGAAAAGGACTGGGAGGAAGAAAACTTCCAAGATGAGTCAAGACGACAATCAAAATCGTCAATTAACTCATTGGCTCCCAATAACGTGTAAATACGTTTTTTTTCTTAAATGTTTTAAGTGTCCCAAAGACATATTTATACGGGGGGTTTTTTATGCTAGAGCATGCAGAAGGCTTTGATGCAGCCTCTCAACTGCAAAGAACGGTTGCAGACATGGTAGTTATTACACAAACCGCCAGCAGGTGGCAGCAGAGCAAAGGAGATCAACCAGGGCCATGTAGAAAAAAAAAAAAGCTAAATAAATTACATACAAATTTAAATAGATTTGTGAAAACTGATGAAATTTAGCTCTCTTCAAATGCTAATTGCTGCAAAACGGAAACAGATAGAAACATACTTCCCCCCCCCCCCCCTCCCCCCCTGATGAAAGAAGAGACTAATCTTTCTTTTGATAGGTTCCATGATTTTATAGCAATAGAACACAATATTCTGTGGGCCTTGAAAAATCAGTCAAAATCCAGTAAAACAGCCAGGAGCGAACGGGATTGCGAAATGTGAAAATGGCGGCGAGTGAAAGAGTTAAAAATCAACAGCCGATGAGTTATGTATTTATTTAGTTGGTGCTATGTTTTGTTCTGTTTTTTTTTTTTTTTTTTAAAAGAGAAAACTGCCTCAGTGGATGTCATGTCTGTGATGTACATACGCAATTGTGATCAATCCTGGTCATCCACGATACAAACACAAGCATTATGGGTAATGGAATGTCTTGGCTAACGCTTGATAGCAACAGTGTGAAAATTCAGCCGCATTACTCTTCATTAATAGTATGCAAACCTCCCTTTCGTGGCACAATGGCAGTGATAGATCAAGTATTTAAAAGGGGGAAGCATGTTGCTGCTGATACCATCTCTGACAAAGGGATAATCATGTCTTGAAGGTCGCATTCGCATCATGTGTTCTTGATGTAACGCAATGTTCTGTTTGCTACACTAGTTTTGTAGCATCTATTCTAGATTACGGAGGCAATACTGTAGTCAGTGAACTCGTGTTTATTAACAACCAAAATACAGTTTTTGTATGCCTGCGTTGATATCGAACATGCTCCCTCACAGTCTCGCTTTCTTCCTGGTCACTTGCGAGTCGCAACCACACACACACACACACACACACACACACACACAACAGGAGTGTTGCGTTTCTGAGCTCGGATATTAGCAGGACTCAAAGTAACAGAAGATGGCATATTTGCTGCAAGCCATCAAGGGCAACAAATAAAACAGTTTGTTACAATATGCAGTTCTAGATGATAGTACTAAAAAAAAAATAAGTTCCTCCTAATCTTTAAGGATTTCTTTTCTCATTTCAGGTGCATATCACATTTTGTTTGTGTAGATCAATTTGCTATTTTTAAATTATGCATACTAGTAGTGAAGCAAAAAAAAAAAAGCTAAAGGTTAAATAAAACAAAAATTAAAAAAAAAATAAAAATAAAACAATACAAGTGCTCATTTTAGTTTTGGTTATCACAGACCCAGTGTATTACTATTCACACACCTTCACTTGCCACACCCTCCAGCGCTGGACTCGCACATCCAATGCATAATGGAATATATAGAGAGCAAATTTAAAATGGTCGGAGCTATGTTTGTTGTGGGTGATTTGTTAAATTCAAAATAAAATCAGGCACCAGCAGTACAATCAGAGAAAAGCCTATGATATGCAAGTAAATATTGTACAGTGTAAGCCTTGGAAATGGTGGCCCACACTACATAACCTTGGACAAGGTTACAGGCAAAGTTGGCTGGCTGCTATAAATGTGGCAAGCTATGGCATGTCAACTCGCTGCTCATCATACTTTTCCTGACCTCAAAAGTCAACTGAAGTAGGGATGGGCGATATGGACAATTTTTATCATTCTGGACAATTACAATTTCAATGAAAGTAATAAACCCAAATAATATTTATTTAAAGAAAGTTTGATTCATTTAAAAAAAAATAAAAAAAAATGCGCTAAATGCTCAGAGTCTAACAACAATAGTAATTTTAAAATTAGTTTTAATGTTAACATATTCTTAACATTTATACCTAACCTAATTTAGCTACTCACTGTTTTTGTTTTTATCTCATCAGTTATTTAAGTGCTTCTAACAAGTGGTTAAACCATTTAGCTAGCCGACAAGTTAGCGTCGACTACCACGCGTGAAACGGAAACTTAAAAAAACGTCTTTCCCCTTGAAAGGATATAAGAAAGGGCATACAGAATCATGCATTAAACCTCCAACAATTTCTCCTCCTCATTCAAGCTTGACGGGCTTAATTCTGACATGTCCACGCATAAACAAAATGTATGCCACAATAATAAGATTTAATCAACCTTCTACTACTGAAAGAAGAAAAAAAAGAAACAAATGAAACCGTTGGGTGACAGAGAGATTACGAAGTTAAGACCACCATTACACGAATAATCAAAATACTCGCGTACTTTTTCTGCAATTCATTTTCGTTAGCGTTTTAGTGGGCGCAATTACGTGCAAATCAGTAAATTACGGTATCGTGTGTCGAGCGTGGTTTAACAAAATCCGACGCCGATAGTGTGACCTAATGCTAACTGACACTGCTGGCAGAAAGCATGGCTCATTGGGAGGCCGCAGTGTTTGACACACGTTACGTCCACAAGCGATCGCTGGAATTCATTCGAAAATAAAAATATAGAAATTAAGTCGAATTAACGGTAACGATGCATCAATGTCGTTACAGCAAGTACAACGGCAAAAGTGTTTTGTTTTGTTTGTTTTTTTGGCCCAACGACTCTGAACGTGGGTTACATATACGATATCCTGCGTCTCAGAACAGAGTTTTATGTCGCCCTGGCACCAAAAGAACGTATTCACTGAAACGTAACATTACGAAATGCACTAAAATGCGGACTTATGTAAACTCGAGGACATTTCAACCAATGCGCCTCTACCGATCGGGCCCCAGACCTTGACATTAGCTTGCTAACCGGCCTGCCGAAAATGAAAGCAGTTTGTACAAGTGGTATTGGCAACGCAAGGCTCATTGGCACTGCTCTGGACATTATCTTCTGCTATGATTGTGTGAAACGACATCGGAGAGGGCGAATTTGGCCAAGTTATGTATATAACGAGTGACAGTGGGCTAACTTTGCTACGCAAGTTTTTCAAAGGTTGGAAGATGATGCTAGTTTGCTCAATGACACGGACTTACGAACGTCAGTGGGTTTTAATGAAACGTAGGAAGGCATCATAGATAGCAACGCGGAGGTTGCATTAAAAAACAACAACAAACAAACAAAAACTCCTGCATAGCAGTGGGTTGATATGATCCAGCCATGCGAAATGAACATGCAGTTAACTACAGACTAACCTGCTCGGTGGCACAAAATGTCAGAATGCAAGTTGCCGATTTCACTTAAGGCCCTCGATGTCGCCACGATGAGAGAAAGTCGGTGTAAACGTTGATTTTTAAAAAGTGTCCCAGTACAATGTCAAGTCTCTCTCCCACGTGTTGTCAGAGGAGTACCAGGTTAAAAAACACACACGCACACACACACACACACACAAACGCACATTGAGCAGCTGCTCAAATCTCGCGATGCTTATGTTTTATCAGTCATGAGCGGGTTGTGCCTTGTAGTCTCGCGGTAACTGAGGTTGCGGCAATGGCAAAATTGCCAACAGCCGTGTTCGTATGGCCATATCTGAATCATACTGATAAACTTCAGGCATTTATTTCATCCTTAGAGACATGAATAAAATCCAGAGCAGTGATTTTTTTTTTTAATTAAAAGGTAATGTTTTGTGGTAAAAATTCTTGAACTGTTAAGGTTTTTAAAGGCTTCACGCCCTGAATCCAAAATTCAAATTCACAAGGCTGTTGTTTTTTTTTAATTGTAACTTTATTTGAACAATAAACAGTATACAAAATATGTGTGGGAACTGAATACAGGTATACCAAATAATACATGATGTTTCCATGAAGTGTGCAAGACTGGGCAAAGGGGACTGCCTGGGGTGGAGGAAAAGGAAAAAATAGGAAGGAAGGGGAGAAAGGGAAAAAATTATTAAGAAAAAGAGAAAAATGCATACTCACGTGTTCCCTTAATTTTCATGGGTATTACATTCCACGCCCACCCGCGATAGACGAATTTCTGCCAAGATATGCTGCATTCGAGGTTGGTCGGAAGTCGGACTTTTCTGAGTTGTTTTTCCCCAGTTCTGACCTGAAAGCATTAGAGGTAAAAGTAAACAACCAAAATGGCGGTTAGTGATATATATATATATATATATATATATATATATATTTTAATTTTGGTCCTCAAAAGACATTTTTACCTCCAGCAATCTTGCCTTATCGCAATTTTGCTTCATTTATTTATTTATCCATCCATCCATTTCCTCAAGGGCTTCCTCCTCACAAGTGTCGCGGGTGTGCTGGAGCCTATCACAGCCGGCTTCGGGCAGTAGGCGGGGCACACCCTGAACTGTTTGCTAGCCAATCGCATGGCAATTTATTTATTTATTTTTATCTTATTTCATAAGAATTTCATACAGTTCAGTAGTTCACAGTATAATTTTATGCAGGGAGATAGCAGCATACCAGTCAAACAGAGTCCATTGGTCTTAAAATTGATGGATCTGGATCAGGTCAGCAATGTCCAGTCATTGGGCCAAAGTTGGCCCGCCGTTCTGCTAAAAATTTAATTTTGTATGGAAATTTCACATTGAGGTATTTCACTTCAAGATAGATTTATGCTTCACGACCAATCGGGTGTCCGTATTAACAATACAGGAAGCCGATTGACCTGATATCCACATGACAATGTCGTGCTGATTCTCATCTGGATGAAGCCACTTCTTCTGCACACAGAAGTTCTGCCCGTAATGATTATTGGAAGAACTGGTGACAAAGGACAGTCCAGAACTATGAACCTGTTGAGTACCATGCACGTCTTCTGAGGGACACGGTTGAAAAGAGTTCTCAGAATAGCAGCAGCGTCGAAAGAGCTGCGCCACGATGAGGATGCGATTCGAACCCATGCGTGTAGAACACAATGGATTAGCAGTCCATCACCTTAACCACTCGGTGCGGCCACCTCATCCCCTACTGGATTGTCAAACAGAGTCCATTGGTCTGAAAATTGATGGATCTGAAAACGTAATGATATTGTACATTAAAAAAAAACAATGAAGTTATCAAATTAATTCTGGATAAAATATTAACTTGTCACTGCTGAAAATGGCCCGATGATTCAAGTATCCCTTTAAACTTTCACAGTCCTAGAAATACCACAAAGCAAAACAATACAAGTTGGCTTCTTGGATGCTCTCCAGGGTCCTCCTGACGCACGTCCGTTCTTTTTAGCCTTCTGGCTGCACCTCAGTGGTGACAGAGACATCACAATCATTCCATTCAATGATTAATCATGGTGCACAAAATATTTTTTCTACAAATGGTTATTTTGTACAAAATGATTATTACTGTATTTTCTTACCTGCAACATGCTTTGTCCATGACAGAGAGCTGTGTCGAGGTGGACTATGTCCACCTCCTCCTTGGTTGACAAAGTAGTGATTGTACGCTTCAATCCAACCAAGTAGGCTGTTCGAGCATCAACTGCTTCCCATCCTCCTACAACACCTCTTGAATCACATTGGCTGGCCTAATTTACGTGACACAAAGAAAATAAATAAATAAATAAACTCACTCATGTTTCTAATTATGTGAGAAATGTTATTCTACATTTATTTATAAAATGTACCCACATTTACTTCAGTTAATTATTATATTTTTCAGAGCGGTATTACAGAAAGTGTTACTGACCTCTGTGACAAGTGTTCCGTGTTCAGTGGCCCTTAAATAGGCGTGCAGTTTAGACCTCCAACGCTGAATTAATAACTCATTCTCATTTTAACATCATTTAACATTGATTCCTTGCAGTGGAAGGACAATATCAAATGGTGGTAGGAATGCGCTAACTGCTATTAGATCTCACAGAAAAAAAGAACAAGGAGGGAGAAATTAAATGACAAAGCATTGCAGTTTATAGCTTGAGCCTACTAAATATATAAATCAATTATCCAATGAAAGAATATTTCGATTCTAGGTTTGATTGAAACTTCAATTTAGCATGTGCATGCCTGCATGTGCAACAAAGAGCCACAAGATGGCAGGCAAAGACAATGTAATCAGTGAACTTTAGTCCATTGCCATTGTGAATTAAATCAACATGTCAACGTCTGATTTTATGGACGTATACGAATTGATAGGACGTTGCTATTTATGTTTAATTGGATCGTCCTTGTATAGTTTGCACACTTGTGTAACAGATAATAAAATAATTGCTTTCTCCCCACAAATTTTGGGGAGGGAAAAAAAAAAAATCATACTTTTGGGGTAAATATAATTGCAGTTAACTCCTTCCCTTGTCTGCACCTTTAATGCATGTTATGCCTTGTTCTTTGCACATCCGCTAATAAGTTGCACAAAATCCAGGTGAGTGGTAAACGTAAGGCTGCCCAAAGGCAACAGGTGATAAATTAAAGGAACCTTCCACTCTGCTCCGAGTTCCCTCCCATCTTTTGTTGCACTTTGGGTGGCCGCGCCATCGTTAAACGCGCCTATCACTGAGATTCGGCCCAATCCCATTACTTCCGCTTCACCCTTTTCTCTTTAAATCAGGGGTGTCCAAACTTTTTCATTCGAGGGCCACATACAGAAAATCAGAACGCAAGGGCCACATAATATTATGAAGAGAAAATGTGTTTAGTCCTAAAAATTGTACAAAGAATTGATTTGTGCTTTTGCATATTTAGAAAAATGCTAAAACAATTTATTTGTAATATGGCAGTAGTTGTAATTTTTCTTTTTAGTTAGTTTTTATTAGTTTTCAGGGTGGTTCTGTTAGGTTTTATTAGTTTAGTTTTTTTAAAAATGCTTAGTTTTAGTTTAGTTTGTTAGTTTCAGTATTAGTATTAGTTTTTTTTTTTTTTTTTTTTTTTTAATAACTATGCAAATGACTTCCCAAAGCATGACTTGTGAAGTCTGTTCTGGTCTGTCATACATGGGTTCTGGAAACGGAAAACCAGTTGAGCTGCTTTCATAGCTCACAATGTTAGGCAGGGTCACAACTGCAATTGAGGTCATGGGCGGCTCCACCAGAAAATATACACTGGATGATATTACTTTGATTGATCACAAAAAAAAAATGATAAAAATGTTTGACCTGTCCAGGGCATGGCCTGCCTCCTGACTAGCGTAAAAGCTACGATAGGCTCCGATGACCCACTGAAGACAAGTGTGATAGAAAATGTATGTCAAGTATGTACCTTTGTGATAGATAGACTCAAGTATGTTCTCAACATCTGACTTCATAGTATGGTTCAGTTTTGTTTTACTACTTGCTGAAACATCTAATGTGAAACAAAATTTTGATGTTACACATAAAACTAGGTAAGCACTTGATGTTTAGACCGGTCTCAGAAATCACTAACAATAAGTACAGGATTTAAGTTTGAAGTTGAAATGCTGCAGAGACGATGAAATTGATATACTATATAAATTGGCGACATCAAGATCAGATTGTTCAAAAACAGACCAACAAACACGAGTAAAAGCGGATAAATGCGCATTCAAATGATCAAGCCGTTAACCAGTTCTCTGCACCAGAAGGGCTGATGTGAATCTGTGTTGTCAAATAATAACTGTGATGACTGGTCAGATTTTGGATCCGTAATAGTGATAATATTTAATATTAGTCAATGAAAACCAAAAATTCCTCCCAAAATAGTAGATTTTTCACAATTATTAACTCTTCTATTTTCCACAGAAGAGCTAAGTGGCATGCTATACTATTTATAACCACTTTATATCTTTAAATTTACTTGTATTATTATTTTTTTATACATACATTTTACTACATGCAACAGTTCAACCTAAGCCACTGATGGTGTCGTGCAGGTTTACTTAAATATAAATCCTAACACGCCTCAAAGATTTTTTTTTTTTTTTTTTTTAAATGAGTCAAAGGTCCAGTTATTATCGGAGTCATCCAGGTCATACTGTAATATTAAAAACAAAATGTCCCTTTTATTCATAGTAACATAAACACAGAGTGAAGTGAAATGTCATCTTTATTTTTGACATAAATTAAAACAAACAGTTCATAGATAGAGATAGAAATAAAAACAACCCCCTCATGGACCCAAAACCACCATGCTGAGGTGCTGCCTAGTTTCATACTAGTGTTTTGTTTTTTGTGTGTGTGTGTGTGTTTTTTTTTTGTTTTTTTTTTAAATCTCATCCACTCGGGATGTAACGATACGGGCGTTGGCGTTATTTAAAAAAAGATCGCAACATTGTAAAAAAATAAAATAAAGAGCTCATACAAAAAAAAACAAAAAAAAAAAAAAGCACAATATTGTGCTTTTGTATACATAACAGCAATGCATATAAACCACCTAAATCTCTAATAGCAATATTGAGGCACTTACTTGCTAATGCAAGCACACATTGATCGCTTCACAAGCAAATTCGGTTCCCCTTCATCTGACAATTAGCATAGATTTTAAACATAGAAGGCCAAAACATCCCTCATGAAAATTGAATTTGCATTAATAATTTTATAAATAATAATAATAATTTTTTTTTATTTTTTTTTAACAGATGTGTTCCTTTTAAATATTGTGAGCATGACGCCGACGATATTGTGGCAGTTTTAATATCACGATATTGCCCTTATCGTGACATCCCTATTATCCACATGAACTGCTGTGTTATAACGGGTGAAAACAGATGCTTTGTGAAGCATCTTTTGTGTCCTGAAAAGCGCTACATAACTTTGATGCATTGTGACACAAACGTGTTTCAAGCACTGAACCTTTTCCCATCCCTGTGGCTAAAAAAAAAAAGACGACATGTGACGTCGATTACCAAAGAATGTTTTTGTCCCGGGTACAGGTTTTACATGAATTGGTTATGTTTTTTTATTTCGTAAAGGTCACTAACGGCGCTCCCAGACACACACGCAAGCATGCACACGCACTCCCGCACACACTGAGCTGGCTGAGGGCGCTGATTGGTTGACACATGAGGAGGGGCAGTTAAACACAAGGTGGACCAAATGCTTGACCTTGCGAGACAAGGACGACATAACAAAAATAAAGATCATGAGAGAAAGTAAAAGTAACTTGATAACAAACTCAAACAAAAAAACAAACTAAACGCAAATCATGACAGAAGCAAATAAAACTAAGTAAAACCCAACCTATACCATGTCAATGCCTCACATACCCCCTCCACCCCCAAAGAAAAACAAAAACAAACAAACAAACAAACCCCAAAGCAGTCCAAAACGAGGCTGGTGGGAGGGGAGGGGTCATCAGGGTTAGATCCAAAATGGTCTCTGGACGCCAAACAATGGCGTGCCCAACAAGGCCAGTCAAGAGAACGTCCCAAACGCCCGACTCGAGGTGCCTGGCGGGGTCAGTCAGAATGGCGTCCCGAACACCGGACGAGAATTGCCCGGCAGGTGCAGAAGACGGACGGCCACAGCAGGATTTTGTCACTCACTCACCCAAACACTCATTTCAGGATCTACATTCAAGGTAAGCCCGTCGCTCTTAATGAGGGCTTTTAACAGCACAGTAGAATTGACGACATGATTGGTACTTGTATTTCGAATGCTTTGCCTGACACAACCTGTCAAAGTCGTTACCGTCTTAGTACTTGGAAGGCCGGCCGACTTAACTTTAATGTTCGCCGTGGAGCACTTCAGGTAAACTCAATTATTTTTCCACTCAGTTGTAGCCAATTTCCACGTGCTGCATTTGCATGTGCGAGTATTTTGTGAGGCACTTGGGTTGCTACAGGGTTACCTGCACAGCTGTCAGCTGTAATCAACCGGTTAGTACGACACAGGTGTGCACTTGGGCTTTTTGAGCAAGGAAGCCACTAGGGGTGTTAAAAAAAATCGATTCGGCAATATATCGCGATACTACATCGCGCGATTCTCGAATCGATTCAATAATCGTCAGAATCGATTTTTTTTTTTTTTTTTTTTTTTAGGATTCACACCTTGAGCATGGAAGAATGTTATATGAACGGAACATTAAGCCTTAATATTTTATTTTAATGCTGTTCAAACATGAAACAGATTACAACCTCTATAAGACTGAAATTTCAGATAAATAAATAATACATTTTCATATAAATCTTACACTGCATGCATACATTTGAATGAAAAAAATCGCAACAATCGACTTATAAATTCGTATCGGGATTAATCGGTATCGAATCGAATCGTGACCTGTGAATCGTGATACGAATCGAATCGTCAGGTACTAGGCAATTCACACCCCTAGAAGCCACATAAGTTGATTGTGTGGGTGTGTATGTGTTGTGCTTTTATTTGTATGTATGTATGTAACTTTTTTTTTTTTGTATGGGTTGCGTGTCAGTCATTTGGCATCCGCCCTTTTGTCAGTGTCTGCTAAAGCTTTTTTCAACAGCCAAATTAAACTGTTAAAACACACCTTCTTGGCAGACCTTGATTTTTTTTTTGCACTCGTGAGAAATGTCTTCCAAACCCAAAGTGGCATTTTGGCAGTGAATTGTCACTACAAGCGCTAAACTCGCTGGATATTACAAAATTTAGTTATTCTGTTTTTCCTGTAGGTAAATAGAGCAGGGCCTCTAAATGTTGTGCGCTGGAGTCGGTTTGGATCCCAAAGCGCAGACACAAATAAGATTTGATCTATTTATTCACATTGATCGGCACAAACTAAGAGAGCTGTACACAGGAACAGTGAACAATAATCCAGCAACGCTAACATCTTTCAGACAGCTTATATAGAGAATCAATCAATCTCATCATAGATCGTGGCAAGACATCGCATGACATGGAAATCTCTGATTGGCTTGTTGACCCATACATCACGTGGTACCAAAGATTCATCTAGGCATCGTAAAGAGTTTTCCATGTTTCTCTCCACTAACACACCTGATTCATGATCGGGATCTTTGTCAGGCTTCTGCAAAGCTTGCTGATTAGCTGATCATTAGATTCAGCTGCGTTGAAGGAGGGAGACATGGAAAACAGGCTGGGGCTCACGAGGACCGAACTTGGTCACTCCTGGTATACGCCATATTAAATGCACTAATAGCATCACCCAGATAGCAAAAGATGTTAAATAAATGTTGATTCAAGGTTGAGAAGGTTGATTTAATAACATTGATCCAACATCCTTTGTTATTTGTGTCACGGCTGAAAATGAAGGAAAACATAACATTAATCCAACATTGTTCCAATATTAATAATAATTTGTGCATTTTGTAGGGATGTTAACGTTGAACAAGTATTAATTGTTGCACGAGTGATGACAAATCAACGTCGGGTGTCAACAATGATTCAACGATATGCGACGCAATGTTGATTTAACATTTTCAACGTCGGCATGCTATCGGGGATGCTTACGTCAGTCGTGTACATTTGTGAGTGCTCTGATTTTTAATGTTGTGTCATCATGAAACACGTGTAACTGATCCCTGTTGTTTGTTTGACATACATTTTAAATACGGCAGCACCAACTGACAAGAAAAAGGCCTCATTATGCACTAGCATTATATCAAGTATGTTTCACATTCCTGTCAAGGAATTGTAATTGTGTAATCTTTCTTGGAAGTACATGTACTTCTACTTCACCGAAACATTGTCATCATTACATGACTTACTAATCTACTTTCTTCCTGTCAAGCTACTGCCTAGGTTCTTCTCCAACATTGAATGATTTAGTCATTTCAGCACTCCTGCACCGGCAGAAGTCACATTAAAAGATTGGTCTCTCGTTAGCTGCCTCTTTTGAGGTGTCGTTCAGACTGAGAATTGTCATTGAGGTTCATTTCTGTCTCATTCATCTCGAGTGTATTCTCTTCCCTGCTTGAAAACAAAACAAACCGAGCTGAATGAGCTGCTCTATTCTATTTTTGAATAAGCAGGCACTCAAACTCATTCTCAGTCTTTATGTGGCAAATGTGGCAATGAACAAGCGCCGAATACTGTAAATGGAAGAAGAGGGATGACTGACAACTCAAGGTGGGTGATTAAGGCACCTGGAACATTGTAATGAGAGATCAAAAGTGGCAACTTTGATCTTGAATTCTAAACAACACAAGGGAGGGACTTAGAAACAGTATGTGCACCATTGCTGTGCCAAGGGCGGCTCTGTTTGACATTTAAAACTATTACACAAAATAATGGGCGAGTCCAGTACAGTCAAAATGCCTGCAGGTGCAATTAGGCTAGCTCAGGATGGAAGATCAGTCATGTTGTATCTAGGACCGATTGTCTACATGTTTATGTGACATGTTTAAGTTTTGCGCGTTGCATCATGGGAGACTGAGTGGCAAGAAACGAGTTTTACATGGAGTTTGATGGTTTTTGCATATTTGAAGGAGGATTAAGAGAAGCAGATGGTTCATTCGCCATCAATCGTATGGCCCGTCGGCGGGTTGATGATTTTTAAATATTTTTTTTTTATCGTATTCCCACTGAATAGGGCCATGAAAAGGGAAAGAAATGGCTGCGAGCCGGGAGGGTATAACTTGACGCTCAAAATCCTGCATTCCGGCTGATGCTGACGGGTTTGTGAGGCTTACTTTAGTGCCGCTAAGTACTTGTAACTATTTATTTGTTATTTGGAGAGGATTTAAAAAATAATAATAATTGAGTTTGTTTATAAAATCCGCTGAGTCATACTGTTTTGCGGTCTCCTTCAGGTGTTCCAAGGCACGATCGACAACCACCCTTACGTGTTCCTCGTCTTGAAATAGGCTATCCTGGATCGCTAAACCTGAAGGCTGAAGAAGCCGTCCAGCTTACCAACTGAGAATCAAAAAACAACGAGTATCAGAATTGTGTTATGGATCCCTATAAATGAGACAAAATATATATATTTTGTGCCTAGTTTTGAGTGTCCACATTATTGTTCATCTTCTCCGAATAAATATTGCATTCTGCATTTGTGCTTTAGATGCCTGCCGGCACTTGTGTACGCATTAGCTATAGTTTTAAGTCCTATCCTGGCAGCTCCAAGTTTCTACAATGCTAGTATGCTACGTAGCATGTTTCTCCAAGACTGGATTTTGAAAAGAATTGTGTAAGCTCTGATATTCAGTTGTTAAAACTTAGAGACCAGATGCCATTGAAATTGATAGTCTAAAGGTGACCTTTGTAACTACTACCCCGGTAAAGAATCACGCTTCGTACTGATGTCCACAATCGATTTATTCCTCGTCCAACATGGAACAGTTATGGTACACCGTGAAAACTAAAAACAACGAAATTGCGCATAGTTACAATCAATATTTACAGTCATTTCTTGAAATCAAATGTTCATAAACAAACAAACAAAACAAAACAAACATACCGTGTGCGCCCTTCACTCTCTTTCGCTTCGTTTTTCTCTCTCTCTCTCTCTTTGTGTCGCTCTCTCGCGTTCTAGCGCCTTCCAAACTTTTTGACCCGAACCGGAAGTGATTGCTACCGGAATATTTGCGACATAAATTGTTTAAATAAAATAAACAGAAAAACAAAACTATAAATGGTTTTATGTGCATTTACAGTCAAATAAGAACATCTCTAAAAATAATAAACTCAAACAAAGACTGCATACTTTCGTTGTCATGGCAACCATTCAGGGGCAATACTAAGCGCCAGCTACAGCCTTATCAATCTCACATTTGTGGATTAATCAGATGAGTCCATCCAACCCCCCAGATGTTTGATGGGCTGCATTACCTCCACTAAGAAAACATTTTTTTTGTAAAGGCCATCATGATTAGAATGTTACATTAAAATGTTGAAGGTTACCCATTTCCAACTGCATATATGCGCATTAATGAGACTTCCAATGCAAATACATTAAAGAGCCATTTATACTGCTGAGCATTAATGTATGTTTCATGGAGCAGAAGATATGAGTGCAAAAAAAAAAAAATCCTTTAATGGTATATCATCACTAACCTTTCTTGCACATCCAAACTTAGCCGCAGGAATGTGTGAGGGCCACATTCTTACAAACATCCGCGTCGAGCACTAATCGAAGTCATTTCAAATGTCACTCAGAGCCCACCAAACAAGCTTGCAACGTTGAGTCACAGCCTATTGCGTAACAGCAAACCATGCTATGTCTTGCTCTGTACCCAGTCATAGCAAACATAGCTAACACGAGTACATTATTCATATAGCACTCATGCATTGAGCATGAGTCTAATTACTCATTTCTGTCCTTGCATGCTCTTGCGCTCTTTCTCAGAAAAAGCTTTGTCATACAATCACTATTGTAGTTAAGAAAATTAGTGACAGCAGGAGAAAGAGTTTTTTTTCTGGACACATTTATTCTGCATTGACAATACAAAGGCAGGATGTCGATTGTCGAATAGGCAAGGAAATCTTGTATTTTTATTTTTTTCCATGTTCCATCTTAATATCTCTGCACCATCCATTTTCTTCTCATCTGCCTTCTTTCTTTTGGACATTTCTCCCTTGTTATCTTGCTAGTAGCAAGCTGATACAATTTTTAGGGGGTTGGGGCTGATGCGCTTGGGCTTGTAGTTTGCTGCTGCAGCGCTGCTTATATTACGGAGCCCCTAAAGCAGTGCTTCTCAAATAATGGGGCGGGGCCCCCCCAGGGGGGCGCGAGGCGTTTGACCTCGGGGAAAATGCTTTTTTAATTTTTTTTAATTTTAATTATTTTTATTTTTTTTACTATCCTAGAATAAAGTGCAATTGCACCTCCACTACATTAGGGGGCAGTGGCTCTCTCATTATTGGCAGAGTGTGCGCAGGGAGCATTCGCTCGGTGGTGTAGGGGTTTTGTTTGCACTGAGCATGCGCACTTTGCACACAGCAATATGCCCTTGAGTATTTGGTTTGCTCCCTCAAACTGGTCTACCAAGTAGACTGTGAGTTCAAAGAACACCGCTTGCCCGGAGGAGGAGTCAGATGGAAATACTATGTCTGGCCGAAGTGCAGATGGGAACGTTTGGGAATGTCGATGGCCGCCATGCGGACTCCCCTCCTCGCTGGATGTCGGCATCAAATATACATTGCTTATAATGCTTTATGAATTCACATACTCAAAGTGAAAAAGAAAAAAAAATAAAGGGCCCTCGCAACCCGGGCCACGTTGGGGTATTTGCACGTCGGGGTACTGGCATGTTGGGGTACTGTCAAATAGGAAACCATCTAAATTGTAAACGTTTTTGCCATGCTTTGTGTTTTTAAAGTTTCATGGAAAGGCCAAAAACGATGCACAATTAACAAAATAAAATCTAAATGGATTGGCACATGGC
This sequence comes from Festucalex cinctus, assembly GCF_051991245.1. NCBI lineage: Eukaryota > Metazoa > Chordata > Actinopteri > Syngnathiformes > Syngnathidae > Festucalex > Festucalex cinctus. The sequence continues at coordinate 1,119,878 of NC_135423.1, forward strand.
TATATAGAATACTTTTTGAATATATTCGGCATGCCTGCCAATATTCACACATCTAGCTGAATCATATAATCGGAAAGACTTCATAAAAATGTCTAGAGGGCGCTATTGAGCCATTTATTACAAATAGCACAACAAATCTCTAAATAAAATATTCATGTTCTAGACAGGTCTGGTGCGTGTGCAAAGTTTTGTGAGTTTTCACCCATATTTAGACTCTCAAAAAAGCATTTTTCTTCACAAACAATGCATGGCTACAGCAAAGGCGTGTGACAAAATAAAAAAATTCAATAACTTTTCATCTTAAATATCTTAAGATGAAACACGCCAAAGAATGAAGACGATCTGATAAGTTCTGTTGAAAATATGACCCCTATAAAAGGCCCCAAAAAATGGCTACAAATACCAAAGTAAATCAAAATGGCAGACTTCCTTTTTGATTCAGCATATGGCTTTAGAAACCTTTTTGTAAGTCTTAGGCTGATAGGTATCCCAATTTTTACAAATCTAGCTGAATCATAAAACACAAAACATTTGCAAAAGCTTCATAAAAATGTCTAGAGGGCGCTATTGAACCATTTATTGCAAATTGAATAAGAAATCTCTAAAATATTCATGCTGATGACAAGCCTGATGTGTGTGTAAAGTTTCATGAGTTTTTGCACATGTTTAGACCAAAAAAAAAAAGTAACATTTTACTTGGCAAACAATGCATCGCCATGACAACGGCGTGCGACAAAATAAATAACTTTCGATAACTTTGCATCTTAAACATCTTAAGATGAAGCACACCAAGTTTAAAGACAGTCGGATAAATTTTGTAGGAGGAGTTCGTTAAAATATGACCCCTAAAAAAGGCCACAAAAAATGGCTACAAATCCCAACGTAAATCAAAATGGTGGACTTCCTGATTGGTTTAGCATATTGCTCCAAGAGACTTTTTTTGTACATCCTGAGCTCTTATGTTTGCCTGCAAATTATCATAGCTTTAGGTATTTAATCAAAACGCAAAATATGGTGTGCAATTCCCATGCATTGCTATGGCAACAGCGTGTGACAAAATAAAAAACTTTCGATTACTTTGCATCTTAAACATCTTAAGATGAAACATACCAAGTTTGAAGACAGTCGGATAAATTTTGTAGGAGGGGTTCGTTAAAATATGACCCCTGAAAAAGGCCACAAAAAATGGCAACAAATCCCATCATAAATCAAAATGGCGGACTTCCTGTTTGGTTTAGCCCATGGTTCCAAGAGACTTTTTTGTACATCGTGGGCTCTTATGTATGCCTGCAAATTATCATAGCGCTAGGTGAAACGTACAACCGGGAATGCTTAGTTAAAGAGGAGTTTTTTAGCTCAAAATGTGATGCCCGGCCCCTGGGGGACTTCCTGTTGCGTTTAGCACATGGCACCAAGAGACATTTTTGTAGATCCTGGGCTGTTACATATGTCTACAATTTTTCGTCACTCTAGCTGCTTCGTACAACTGGGAATGCTTCATTAAGAAGGATTTTTTTCCTTTGCAAAAAGTGCATGCCACGATAACAGCATGTGACGAAATAAATTTTTTTTAATAACTTTTCATTTTCAACATCTTAAGATGAATCACACCAAGTTTGAAGATGATCGGATAAACTCTGTAGGAGGAGTTTGTTAAAATATGACCCCTATGAAATGGCCAAAAAAAATGGCAACACATTCCAAAGTAAATCAAAATGGCGGACGTCCTGTTAGGTTTAGCATATGGTTCAAAAAGAGTTTTTTGTAAATCGAGGGCTGTTATATACCTCTACAAATTTTGGTAACTCTAGGTGAAACGTACAGCCGGGTATGCTTTGTTAAAGAGGAGTTTTTTTTTAGCTCAAAATGTGATGCCCGGCCCCTGGGGGACTTCCTGTTGGGTTTAGCACAGGGCACCAGGAGACTTTTTTGTACATCTTGGGCTGTTACATATGTCTACAAATTTTCGTAGCTCTAGCTGCTTCGTACAACTGGCAATGCTTCTTTAAGGATATTTTTTTTCCTTTGCAAACAGTGCATGCCATGACAACAGCGTGCGACGAAATACAAAGCTTTCAATAACTTTTCATCTTCAACATCTTAAGATGAATCACACCAAGTTTGAAGATGATCGGATAAACACTGTAGGAGGAGTTCGTTAAAATAAGACTCCAATGAAATGGCCAAAAAAATGGCAACACGTTCCAAAATAAATCAAAATGGTGGACTTCCTGTTAGGTTTAGCATATGGTTCAAAAAGAGTTTTTTGTAGGTCATAGCCTGTTACATATGTGTACCAATTTTCGTAGCTCTAGATTAAACGTACAACCGGCAATGCCTCGTGAAGTAAGAATTTTTAAACTCTAAATTTGATGCGCCGCCGCCGTCATATAGTATATCAAAAACTTTTCATTTTTCACAATGATGTTGTCCCAGGTGTTGAGATGGTACATCCCAAGTTTGAAGTCAATCGGGTTAACCGTGTAGGAGAAGCGGGCAAAAGTATGACCCCTGTAAATGTGCAAAAATTGGCAAAAATTGGACATTTAAATACTCATACCTCACTTTCTGTCTATTTTAGGGTACACACTTCAAAGAGGTTTTTGTTCGTTGGGATGTGCTACAGGTGCCACACAATTTTCATAGCCGTCGGACAATCGTAGCGGGACAGGGATCCGTTTAACCTATGTAGGGGGCGCTAAGGAGCCATTTTTCTGTTATCATGTATGGCGACTTTAAAATATCAAATTTTTCGCCAGGCCTGATGTGCGTGTAAAGTTTGGTGAGTTTTCGGTCACGTTTAGTGTCTCAAAAATGCGATTGTTTGCGGAGAAGAATAATAATAAGAATAACTAGAGCTGCGAGCAGCTATAAAGGGCCCTCGCAACCTGGGCCACGTTGGGGTACTTGCACGTCGGGGTACTGGCACGTTGGGGTACTGTCAAATCGGACAAGGACCATCTAAAATGTTTTTGACAAGCTTTGTGAGTGCAAAAGGCCAAAGATGATGTGCAATTCCCAAAATAAATTCAAAATGGCGGACTTCCTTTTAGGTTTAGCATACGGCTACAGAATACTTTTTGTAGGTCTTAAGCTAATAGGTATGCCTCCCAGTTTTCACAAATCTAGGTCAAGTCATCTTTAGTTGTGTATCGCTTGAATCATACAATTGGAAATGCTCCATAAAAATGCATAGAGGGCGCTATTGAGCACAACGTTGGGTTACTTGCACGTCAGGGTACTGGCACGTTGGGGTACTGTTACATGGAACAAGGACCATTTAAAATGTTAGTTTTTTCCATGCCTTGTCTGTGCAAAGTTTAATGAAAGAGGCCAAAAATGATGTATAATTCCCAAAATAAAATCAAAATAGCGGACTTCCTCTTTGGTTTGGCAAATGGCTACATAATACTTTTTTGTAGGTATTAGGCTGATAGGGGTCTGTCCTAATTTTCACAAATCTAGCAGAATCATACAATCGGAAATACTTCATAAAAATGTCTAGAGGGCGCTATTTATTGCAAATTGCACAATAAATCTCTAAAAATTCATGTTCATGACAAGTCTGATGTGTTTGCAAAGTTTCATAAGTTTTCACACATGTATAGATAAAAAAACAAAGCAGCACTTCACTTGGCAAACTGCATCGCTATAGCAGCAGCGTGCGACAAAATAAAAAACTTTTGATAACTTTGCATCTTAAACATCTTAAGATGAAACACACCAAGTTTGAAGACGGTCGGATGAACTTTGTACGAGGAGTTCGTTAAAATATGACAACTGAAAAAGGCCACAAAAAATGGCAACAAATCCCATCGTAAATCAAAATGGCAGACTTCCTGTTTGGTTTATCACATGGTTCCAAGAGACTTTTTTGTACATCGTGGGCTCTTATGTATGCCTGCAAATTATCATCGCGCTAGGTGAAACGTACAACCGGGAATGCTTCGTTAAAGAGGAGTTTTCTAGCTCAAAATGTGATGCCCGGCCCCTGGGGGACTTCCTGTTGGGTTTAGCACATGGCACCAAGAGACTTTTTTGTACACTGTGGGCTGTTACATATGTCTACAATTTTTTGTAGCTCTAGCTACTTCGTACAACTGGGAATGCTTCATTAAGAGGGATTTTTTTCCTTTGCAAAAAGTGCATGCCACGACAACAGCGTGCGACGAAATAAAGAGCTTTCAATAACTTTTCATCCTCAACATCTTAAGATGAGTCACACCAAGTTTGAAGATGATCGGATAAACTCTGTAGGAGGAGTTCGTTAAAATATGACCCCTATGAAATGGCCCAAAAAATGGCAACACATTCCAAAGTAAATAAAAATGGCGGACATCCTGTTAGGTTTAGCATATGGTTCAAAAAGAGTTTTTTGTACCTCGAGGGCTGTTATATACCTCTACAAATTTTGGTAACTCTAGGTGAAACGTACAGCCGGGTATGCTTTGTTAAAGAGGAGTTTTTTAGCTTAAAATGTGATGCCCGGCCCCTGGGGGACTTCCTGTTGGGTTTAGCACAGGGCACCAAGAGACTTTTTTGTACATCTTGGGCTGTTACATATGTCTACAAATTTTCGTAGCTCTAGCTGCTTCGTACAACTGGCAATGCTTCTTTAAGGATATTTTTTTTCCTTTGCAAACAGTGCATGCCATGACAACAGCGTGCGACGAAATACAAAGCTTTCAATAACTTTTCATCTTCAACATCTTAAGATGAATCACACCAAGTTTGAAGATGATCGGATAAACACTGTAGGAGGAGTTCGTTAAAATAAGACCCCAATGAAATGGCCAAAAAAATGGCAACACGTTCCAAAATAAATCAAAATGGCGGACTTCCTGTGAGGTTTAGCATATGGTTCAAAAAGAGTTTTTTGTAGGTCATAGCCTGTTACATATGTGTACAAATTTTCGTAGCTCTAGATTAAACGTACAACCGGCAATGCTTCATGAAGTAAGAATTTTTAAACTCTAAATTTGATGCGTCGCCGACGTCATATAGTATATCAAAAACTTTAGATTTTTTACAATGATGTTGTCCCAGGTGTTGAGATGGTCCATCCCAAGTTTGAAGTTAATCGGGTTAACCGTGTAGGAGAAGCGGGCAAAAGTATGACCCCTGTAAATGTGCAAAACTGGGCCAAAATTGGACAGTCAGATGATCATACCTCACTTTCTGTCTATTTTAGGGTACACACATCAAAGAGGTTTTTGTTCATCTGGATGTGCTACGGGTGCCACACAATTTTCGTCGCCATAGGACAATCGTAGCGGGACAGGGATCCGTTTAACCTATGTAGGTGGCGCTATGGAGCCATTTTTCTGTTATCATGTATGGCGACTTTAAAATATCAAATTTTTCGCCAGGCCTGATGTGCGTGTAAAGTTTGGTGAGTTTTCGTTCACGTTTAGCGTCTCAAAAATGCGATTGTTTGCGGAGAAGAATAATAATAAGAATAATAATAATAAGAATAATAATAAGAAGAATTCCTACAAAAACAATAGGGCCTCGCAGCGGCACCGCCGCCGCCGCTGCTCGGGCCCTAATAATAAGAAGAATTCCTACAAAAACAATAGGGCCTCGCAGCGGCACCGCCGCCGCCGCTGCTCGGGCCCTAATAATCATGTCGAACACAAATGACCATCAAAACGGTGTATGGGTGTATCTATAATTTTTTTTAATTACTGTAGTAACGGCAACGGTTGCAGTCGACACACCTACATGTTGATTAACAGCCGGTTCCTTTGCTCTCCTTTTCTACTCCCACTGACCTCAAAAGGTCAGGGTTCACCAATTCCGGTCCTCGAGGTCCGATGTTTCAGAGGTCAACAATTTTCCGTAAAATTTATCTCGCACTTGTTGGCTTCTGAATTAAAACTGATAAGTTTGTAGTTTTGCAGAGTTAGAAAAGGCGAAGAAATCAACTAGTAGGTGTGGTTTTCGTTTTGCTTTAATTAATAAACAGAAATTCCGATGTTGTGAAGTACTGAAGAACAAACCCAGACCTATGCCTGCAGTTAATTACTTTCTGATTATCTTTAATTGCTTACTTGCTAAGCGGATTCAAAAGAGTAGGTGGTTACTTGGAATGAACGGGTCCACCCTGTTAAGTATTTAAGGATGAAAAATTTCTGATGCTGACACGGGACGTCGACAGCAGCATCCTGCACTGTAAGCATTTGATTGTTTTTCCTTGCATCTTATTTCATTTGTACAATAAGGCTTAATCTCGTTCTTATGATCGCATTTGTGAATTGATGAATGCTTATAATGTAAACGTCTCTCTCTTTTTTTTTCTTTTTTTTTTAAAAAGAAGCATCCCTCCGTGGCTGTGAAACATGACATCTCCAACGATGATGATCAAATGGGTAATGTATAAACCTTTGCCACATTTAATATTTAACAAAGTGTTAGATTTGACAAAACATGCACAGTATTCTAATACTACATTTTACCTATCAATCGACCAACTAGTGTATTGACATAAGGAATATGGGGTATACTGTACTCTAAAAAGAGAATTGTTGAACAAATTTAAGTTTACAAATTCAATTGTTGACCAATTTAAAAATAAAAATAAATCACTTCAATTGGTAACACACAATTGAATTAAGTTAAAGTAGCTCCAATCAAAAGTTTAATGAACTCATAATTAGTTAAAATTAATATATTCACTTTGGTCTAACTTAATTCAATCGTGTTTAACCAATTGAAGTTATTTTATTATTTTTTTTAAGTTGGTTCAACAATTCTATTTGTAATCTCAAGTTGGCTCAACTTCAACAATTCCATTTTTAGAATGTAGGACGAGATAAGTTCACGTACTTCTTCCTACTCTGAACATGTAAACTGCGTTGATCTATGACATCTATTGATAATCCTTTTTTTTTTTTTTTCAAATTTTTTTTTTCATATCTTGTAATGCGTTCAATCAATCAATCAATCAATCTTCTCCTGCAGTTGGGTATCACTTTCGTGCTCCTGCATGCTGGTAAGATCCCTTTTATTAAGAAATGCAAGCAAAACCTTCACAATGCTTCTGTTCTGTTAAATCAGCTGTCTGTCAGAAACGTATACCATTTGATAACATAATCATGAATAATAAACACCTTTCCGTGTGTGTATTTTTCTAGGAGCGCTGGTGCAAGCCAACGGCGACCGTAAGCATGCTCCTCATTTTCTTCATTCTGCATGTACACAGCAAATCGGTCATAAATTTCCAGTGTTCTATCAAATAAGCATACAAGCAGGGTTATTTTAACACTGTAAGGATAAAATAAATAAAAAATTAGTTACACTGTCCGAGTAAATTTCCTTGAGTGTTTGGGTTGATGTTTGGGTGTAACCTGAATAGCATTACCTTGAGTGTTATTAAATGACCACACCCTCATTTCCAATGATGGAAACTTGGGAAACTTTCCAGCGCGCTGTCAACATTTCAAAAGCGATAACACCCAGTTGTTGTTGGGGCGGTGTGGATCAGTGGCGGCGTGATCGTCTCGCAACCCCGACTGCGTGTGTTCGATCCCGGGCCAGTGTGACAATGTTAAAGTATCCTTGAGCAAGATACTGAACCCCCAGTTGCTCCTGATGCTGAAATCTGAAACGCTTTGACGGCCTTGTCAGGAGGAAAAATGCGACATAAATGAAGTACCGTTTATCGGAGCAGGTGGAGTTTGGGTTCGATTTTTAACGCTGACACTAGTGCAATACATTCACAAGTGTTTAAACACTGACATTGTTTACAGACAAATCTCTAATAACAATATTGAGGCACTTACTTGCTAATGCAAGCACACATTGATGGCTTCACAAGCAAATTGGGTTCCCCTTCATCTGACAATTAGCATCGATTTTAAACATAGAAGGCCAAAACATCCCTAATGAAAATTAAATTGCACGAATAAACTAGCCTCTAGAGGGTGCTAGAACTGCACAAATGGAAATCAACCTGACTTTTTTTTTTTTTTTTAACAGATGTGTTCCTTTTAAATATTGTGAACATGACGACGACGATATCGTGGCAGTTTTAATAACACGATATCACGATATTGCCCTTATCGTTACATCCCTACTGGTTATGCGTAAAAATCACTTTGAAAAGTGTAAAAGTTACACTCATTGGTGCGGACACAAAACACTTTCCTAGTGTTAGATTTAACACTCTCAGTGTTAATCTAACACTGGTTTCAAACTTCAAAGGCATAACACCTCCTACAGGTTGGATTCACATAAATGCATCTAATACAGATATCTGATCTGACATTTATTGCAATACACTTGAATCTTTTTCTTATCGGTCAAATAGTGATATTTTCAGTCCTCTGATCTACAATTTTTCCATGTTCTGTGTAAAAACTCCACCTTCTGTCCTGACGGATGACAGGTCCAGGATGCTGGACTCGATGGTATGATCGCGACAACCCCAGTGGGGATGGAGACTTTGAGAATCTCAGCAACCTACGCAATGAAAACCCAATGGAAATCTGCCCTGTGCCGATTGAAATCGAGGCTGAGACTATAACTGGGGGCAGTGTGGCTTCAACAGGCGACGTCATCAATTCGTAAGTACCGGATGCAGCACAAATATACGCACTTGTTATGTTTTTTTTTTTGTTTTTTGTTTTTTTTCCTAGCTAAAATGTACATTCAGTAGGTTAGCTTGTCAAGAAAAAAATGGCTTTTGTGTTTGTTAGCATTGTTAGGCAATAATTAAAAAGCTTGTTCGATATTGGAGCAGGAAACGCAATGATGGTTTTGATTTAAGAAACAAAACAACAAAACAAACAGTTTTTATGGTTTTTGCTGTGTCACATCTAAGAAGAAGGCAGACAACTTCATCACTAAGCATCTTCGGGGACGTGAAAACATGCCCTACGACTGGCTGGTCAACGGGCCTCGCCCAAAGTCACCCACGACAGTGGAGAAGCAGTATAGAGAGAGGAAAAAAAAAAAAAAAAAACTTTTTTTTTTTTTTTTGAGAGTCAGTGACAGGAACTGGAAGCGACATATCCAGTCCCAAGTTGATTGTATTAACGTGTCTGAATCTCCTGTATCGGCCCGTCTCTACAGATTTGACACAACCGTTGGATTCATCTGCATAAATGCAGAACAAGCGAGTGGAGGTTGCTCAGATTATCGAGTTCGTTTTCGCTGCCCCCTCAACTTCTGCCCTATTGAAGGTAACCCTTTGTCCATTATAAAATTAAGTCGGCCTACTCACAACATATTTAAGTCTGTATCTTTCTTTAAATTGTTAAGTCACCTCTAAAACAAGCCGCCTGTAATAATGAAGTACCGTATTTCCACAGCAATGTGAGTCGTAAGCTTGTTTTGTGCTATGTGGTCTGAAGGAGGAAAATACCTTCTTTGTCTTTGTATTGGCCAATCTACAGTCTTCATGTCGTTAAGTCCTGCGATTGGCTGGCTACCAGTTCAGGACGTACCCCGCCTCCTGCATGTATATAGCTGGGAGGATAGGCTCCAGCACACCCACGACACGGACGACGGCTTGATGGATGTGTTGTCAAGTCAAAATAGTCTACAACAATTTGATGTATTTTTTTTCAAAATGTAATATATTGTACATCCATCCATCCATTTCCTTAACCGCTTGCTCCTCATAAGGGTGCTGGAGCCTATCCCAGCTGGCTTCGGGCAGTGGGCGGGGTACACCCTGAACTGGTAGCCAGACAATCACAGTGTAAAAGATTGTGTTGAATGTTATTTACTCAAATATTACAAAAAAAAAAAAAAGGATTAAAAAAAGCAGCATAAATAATTTAATGGCGTACTCACTATTGAAAAAGGCGTGGGGTGGGGGTGATCATCTTTAAAACCCGCAAAATATTGAAGCACAACCCGAGATAATCCCTCAATGTATGAGTTTTTTCTTGATGGGCTTTGCGTTCATTTCATTGATGATGTTATGACAATAATGATGTAGACCAATCTACAACTACGGATAAAAGTCACGTGACTTTTGGCAGTGATATTCTGCCGAACAGTTTTAGGTGCCGAAAACCCAAGATCCACATGCGCAAATGCAGTCAACTTTACAGCAGAGGGCGCTGTTGAGATCGGGTAACCAATCGCAGCTCACCTGTTTTCTCGGTTTGGCCATGTGACATTCACAGACTGAGCCGTGATTGGTTACCCGAGCCCTTGTGATGTCACTTTCAGTCGACAGCAAATTGCAAAATGTGTTTTTACAAGGTACTAATTGTACGTGAAAAATAATGAAAGTATCAAATTAATTATAGACAAAATCTTAACTTTTTATTGCTATAATGGGCTAAATAAGTGAAGTATCCCTTTAAGCTAGTAATATGTTATGTGGTCTAAGTCTGCTGGCATTAAGGTACAAAAGCAAGTCACAACATAAAATGTATGATATATGAAGATATGATATATGTGTCATCACTGTGACCTAAAAACATGCACCACCCTCTCAACGATTGCTCCAGAATGCTGGACTCCATGGTTAGATCGAGACAACCCCTCTGGTCTAGGAGATTTCGAAACTCTTCCTGACCTGCACAAAGAAAACCCGTGGAAGATCTGCAAACATCCGATTCAAATTGAGGTCCAAACCACATCTGGAAACAGTCTTGGTTCAACGGGCGATGTGATTTATGCGTACGTACGAGTTGAACTACAAATGTTGACGCCAAATCTATTTGAGATGTGTACTGACCGAGTCTGCCGTTTGTCTTGACAGAGCTGACACAGACGTAGGATTCGTTTGTCGGAATTGCGACCAGCCAGAGGGTAGTCATTGTACAGATTATCAAGTTCGTTTCTTGTGCTCTCTGGAATTCTGCCAACCAAAAGGTAATCTTGCACTTAATACACGACTGTAGACTTTACACCGATCTGATCAACTGAATCTGATAAGCAGATATTTAGCGTTTTATGTCAAATCGGTGGTCATGATGTCGTAATTTAATCGATCTGAGCCTCAAAACAAGTAATTGCAGCAACTCCAGGGATGTTGTGTGCTGCCATTGTTAATAATCCAAAGGTTTCTCAGCATATAGCGTTGAAATGTGGACAACAAATTTCACCCAACTTAGGTGGTACTTTAATGGAGAAAACTGCATTAATAGTACTTTGCATTTTATCTTCCAAATTTTAATTTACATCACTTAATTCCTGCCACGTTCACGTTTTTCTCTTTTTGCTATTTATGTATTTATAATTTTTATTTCTTCTCGTCCTCTGTGGATGCATTTGTTTAGAATGCAAGACTGCGTGGTTCGATCGAGACAATCCTTCTGGGAACGGAGACTTCGAGTTACTCGAGAACCTCCAAAATGAAAACCCGAATGAAATCTGCGAATTTCCAGTCGATATTGAGGTCAAAACTGTTGCTGGAAATACTCTGTTTTCAACAGGGGATATCATTTCTATGTAAGTACTACAGTAGATCCACCGCATACTGTATATACACACTTTTAGGCTCAATTTAAAGGGAGTCAACTCAAGCAAGCATAACATGAAATTATATCTTGCTGTTCAGGTACATTTGTAAACTCCTACTTGGTCCAATCAGATCTACTAGTTCTATCTATGCTTCCATCCATTTCGCACAAAATACATTGTACACTAAACTGCGAAGCAAACTGAAAGCTGTAAAACTGTTTTGATTGAAGTGACTCCTTTCATTTCTACAGATTGGATGCAAATACTGGCTTCGTCTGTCTAAATGATGACCAGCCCAGCGGAACTTGCTCTGATTATCAAGTCCGCTTCACATGCCCCAACGATTTCTGCAAAGAAAACGGTAATCATGTGTCATTCATCTTTTAAATACTATATAAATACAGGATGTACACACTTGAACTCTTTTTCAGTCTACACATCTGGGCTTATGTTAATGTTTGCTGGTGATTTTTTTCCTAAACAAAATGTCTCATTGAGCTTAAATTCACAAATATGCAATTTCAACACCATTACACATAATACTGTGGGGCCGGATAGAACATATTATTGTCAAGATATTTTTGGAGGGTTGACTTCCTCTTTAAGCTTTGATGAGTTATTTCACAATTATATTGACTCTCCAAAGTTAATTTCCAATCATTCTTTTATTCCCCAACCCTTGCAATGTGCCTGCTCTTGTGATTGTTCCAGAATGCTGGACTCCGTGGTTGGATCGCGACAACCCCAGCGGTACTGGAGACTTCGAGACGATTGATCAGCTACGCCTCGATTTTCCACATCAAATCTGCCCGGCACCATTTGAAATTGAAGCCGAAACGATACATGGGTTCAGTGTGGCTGCAACGGGGGACGTAATTCATGTGTAAGTACTCGATCCACCACACGCATGAACAGCAAAAACATACACATATAGACTTAATGGTTGAAGGAAAATGTATTTCAGTAGTCATATTTGAGGCAATTGTAAAGGATACGGGATTGACACACTTCTGTTACCCAACAGAGCCGACGTCGAGACGGGATTCATCTGCAAAAATCACGATCAGCGGCATGGCGTCTGCTCGGATTATCGTGTTCGTTTCAGGTGTCCCCTCGATTTCTGCAAACCACCAGGTAACCATGGTTAAGCTGTTCCTTAGTCAAACGAAATAATTGCCATAATTGTTATTCACACATATGTTATTCTACACCATTCCCGTTATTCTTATTATTCCAATTTATTCCTCGCACTTTTTTGACGCACTACTACTCCCACATTTTTCAACCGATTCTCGCCGTTCAAAGTTCGACATATTCCAAAAATTCACGCAACGCCCGCTTCCATTTTTCTCTGTTCAAAAATTCACGGCTTACCCACAAATTCACGATTTCGTACCCGGTTTTTCCCCATTACTCTTAATGGGAGATTCTACATTTTCCATTTACGTCCACATTTTTCATCCAATTCACTTCAATCCAACTTCAATATATTCCACCAATTCACGCCATGAGCTCTTCCAGCTATTCAGTTCCAAAATTCACGCGTTACCCGCAATTCCCGATTTTGTACCCGATTATTTCTATTATGCAAAAAAATATATATGTCCTGTCTTTTGTCATCTTCTACTTTGTCCAGGCAAGCTTTTATTTTTATTTTTTACTAGCCACTTCAGCCTATGGCTCTGATTAACTCTTGTTAGCTGCACCAACTGATTCCAGCTCACTCGGTCTTTGGGCTTCACACCGGCTGCCAAGTAGCCGAAATGACCACATGACGCTCATTTAGCACGCAAAATCTGAATTGGTGGGTGACTTGCAAATTATGGTCTCTCTGAGCCACCGTAGTGTAATAAATGCATGCGCTTCGCCACTATTCTACAATATAGCGACATCTAGTGGTCACTTGTTGCACACTGTGACTTTAAAATGATCTTCATTGAAAAACAAAGCGTTTCTTTCAAATGTAAAAACATTTCTTGGTGACCCCAAACTTTGAACGGTAGTGTATGTTCATAATTCCTAGCGCACTGGGTCTGATCTGTGTGATCTCTTGGACAATGCCTTCAGAATGTTGGACCAGGTGGTTTGATATCGACAACCCTGACAATCAGGGCGACTTTGAAAGGACTTGTAAAATTCGTCTGAGGTACCCATGGGAAATTTGTGACATGCCAATTGGTATCGAGGCTCTGACAACAGCTAATGCCACTGTGGATTCAACAGGCGATGTGATTCATGCGTAAGTCATAAACGCCTCAAATGTCTCCCGTACATTATCTTAAAAAAATAAAATAAAATCTCTAGCGCACAACAACCAGGAAGTGAACTAACAAGATGCCCTCAAATACATTAATTCTCAGCTCCAACAATAACGGAAAGCTGAGAATAAAGCTGTCATTGCACTAATTGACCTCTAACTGTCTACGCAGCACTGACCCAGAAACAGGTTTCATCTGTAAGAATTCAGATCAGAATGGAGGACGGTGTTCTGATTATCAAGTGCGCTATAAGTGCCCCCTGAGTTTCTGCTATCCTCAAGGTAAGTCAGTCATTTTTTTATATATATATATATATATATATATATATAATTAAAATAATCATGTCCACCAAACAGTGTGCTACACCGAGTGGTATAACGTCGACCAACCAAGTGGAACAGGTGACTTTGAGCTGCTATCGCGACTGAAGCCAAAGAATCCTGACATCTGCAAAAACCCTATCAGCGTCGAAGTCGTCACTGCTGATAATGACATCCCTTTTGCACACACCGGCCAGATAAGCTTCATGTAAGTTGTCTTGACGGTAAAAAACAAACAAAAAAAAACTGCACTCTGTGTTTTAAGTGGGCCGGAATGCACCGGTATGGAGCTCCGGCACTTAAAAAAAAAAAAATTATATATATAATATATTGCAGTTTATACAGCATACTATACGACTAAAGCATTTTATTTATTTTTCAGATATAGCCTCTCTGAGGGATTTGCCTGTCGCAACGAGGACCAGAAGGACAAACGATGCTTGGACTACAAAATTCGTTTTGGATGCCTGTGCGAATGAAATGTCATCTGCTCAAAATATGCCTTCGCTAAGAGGTGTTAATGTGCTCTGTCATTATTATTTTTGATAAGAAATATTTGCTGACACTATCGCTGAGAGTGTGCTGTGACAACATAGACATTTAGTTTTAAATTACCACTGATATGAAAATATAACCACATTTTAATATATTGCATAGTGCTTATGGTATACTTTATGAATTTTTCAGATCTCTGCGGGACTTGCCTGTCGCAATGAGGACCAGAAAGAAGAACAACGCTATGATTACAAAGTTCGCTCTGGATGCCCGTGCAAATGAAATATAATCGAGTCAAAAATCTGCATTTTGTAAGAGGTGTAACCTAACTCTGTGATTGCTATTCCTGATATAAGAAATATTTGACACCATTTAGACCTATCAATGATAATGTGTTGTGATTTTGAACAGTAGCATTTCACTTTTATTTTCTTCTTCATGCTTATTCAATGGCTGTCCAACAACTAGCTTAAACAATCAATAAAAGGCATATTTAAAACAAAGTGTTATTTCATACTGCACTTTACACCAGGGGTGCCAAACCTACAGCCCACGGGCCGGATCAGGCCCACAAAGGGGTTTAATCCGCTACAGTAGGGACCCATCTGGCAACAATAAGGAAGCAGAAGTGGTGGCAACAATACTTTATTTACATCATGTAAAGTGCTTAAGTGGTTGGGTTAAAAATTACAAAATAGACACTTTATTAGAATCACAAGTTTAAAAGGCAACCAAAACACACTAAACTTGAGGTCAATTGAAATCCAATGAAAATGTTAGTCATTCACACCAAACAAGTAAGGAAACAAAAACCGCAAAAATTACATACTACAAACACAACCAGCCAAAGTGCATCAGTGCTTTAAATTAATACTACATTTTAAGCTAAAAGGGACAAAAGAGAGCTTTAAATTTATGTACCAATGAATGAATGAATGAATGAGAGTTGGCTAAACAGTGACGGCTAGCTGCAACAAAACAACACTTAACACAATCGACGCTCCAACTGAGAAACTTTCCCAAGACCACTCCGTGACTTCTTAATAAAAACAAACACGATATATGAAAAAAAGGACTAAATTCTAAGCCAACAAGTAATAAGGTGCTTTACCTACCTAGCGAGGGTCAACCGACTACACCGGTGTTTAACATCAGCTTGATTAGCTTGCTAACAAAGTGGGGCGGGATTTGACGGGGCTGATGCATTTAGGGACCGTCAGAAAAAAAACGAACGTCCTATCTAACCACCTGGTTACAAAAGAAATCTCAAAGTCTCAAAAAATATATATATAAAAAAAAACTAAAAAATGAACTACAACTGATTAAAATTAATAAATAAATAATAATAATAATAACAGACCTACACTTCATTCACTGCCCCGCCCTATGGGCATCACATGATACAATTGAACAATTATATGTTTAGTTCTCCATGTAAATTGCATAAATTAAATATGCCCATGCAATATCGATGCATAGATTATAATTTTGCAATTTTGAGAGAGAGAGAGAGAGAGAGAGAGAGAGAGAGAGAGAGAGAGAGAGAGAGAGAGAGAGAGAGAGAGAGAGAGAGAGAGAGAGAGAGAGAGAGAGAGAGAGAGAGAGAGAATGGTAATTGCCTACCCATAATGCTCTTGTCACCTGACCAATCAAAGGCGCCAAAACGCCCTATTTAAGACGTTCGTAAACGAGGTCAAATGTGTGGACTTCCACTTCTTCAACGGAGGGGACAGCGGCAACGGTCAAGCACAGCTCGGATGGTGAGTAGGACAGTTGTCGATGTATGCGGCAAACTGGTCGTAACTCGAAACAAGTAAGTGTTCGCTTTCAATCACGCTTGCCAAATTGTGAAGGAAATGGACGGTGCCTTGTCTCGTTTTTACGTTTTTTTTAGCTAGTGGAAAAACGGCTAACAGATGCATGCTAACGTCACCGTTAAAGTGAGGAGGGATTCAACTCTCTATTTACTGTTTTTCTTGTCCGTATTTCCCACACTTAAGTCATTGTGAAGTTTGTTTGCCAGCAGCATTCAACAGAAATGCTAATCTTTTGAAGTATTACTATACTCCTAACTTTCTAATTGAATTGTGTTCAGCGAATTCCGTCAAGTTCTTTGGAGTTGCATTTCAGGCCACACTTTTTTCCATCGTTGACATCTACAGCATCCTGTAAGCATTTTGAGTTTCCTTGTATAGTTTGAATGTGCACTTGCAGTTAAGACTTGTTGAACCACCTTTTTTCTCTCTGAAGGAGAAGGAAGCCCCTTGCTGTCGAAATGACACATCCAGTGATCAAATGGGTAACGTATATCAACATTTACCCTTGTTAAAGACATTTGAGACAAAAAAAAAAACAACTTTTTGCATGATGTTGTATTAGCAAGCACTAGTCTAAACCCGACATTCGGATTCATGTTGCGTCTGTGACAAATGAAGCAGATTCAAATTGCACATGCTTTGTCATTCCCCAGCAGAGGGCAGCACAGGACATAATTGCAGTGTCCTGAAATTGATAAATGGATGAATTAACCTGCTTAACGTTTCCACAAACCCAATATTGATCGGAATATCTGGTTTACGCTACAAAATTTATAGTTTGTATAACTATTATTCCAAAGAATAGATTGGCACGTGAATTGCAGTGAAACATAACATGATACTCTGCAGTTTCTAATAGTACATGTCCTTCTACAGTTGGGTGTCACGCTTGTGCTCCTTCATGCTGGTAAGATCCTATTTAAAAAAAAAAAAAATGCATCCTTGACCTGAATGCTTCTGCTCCAACGGTACAAAAATTCTTTCTTTCAATTTTTCTAGGAATTGGCGTGCAAGCCACCAGTAATGGTAAGCAGGCTACTCATTTGCTTGTGCATGTACTGCATGATGTGTATAGAATTTTATTTTAGACTGCTAATGTAGCGTTTGCATTGTACTATATGATGGCTACAGCAAAAAATGTGCAAGTACAACACGTAGCCATGTTTACATGATCTGATGATGGCATTAAGATGTCAGCAGGGAAAAAGTGACAATCTGCTTGCTGTGGCCTAAAAATATGTGCAATAATCTCTGATTGATCAGAATGTTGGACTCGATGGTTCGATCGCGACAACCCGTCTGGGACTGGAGACTACGAAACTCTTCCCGAGCTGCACAAAGAGAACCCAGACAAAATCTGCCAATATCCAATTCAAATTGAAGTCAAAACCAAATCTGGGGCCAATGTTGGATCAACGGGCGACGTCATTCATGTGTAAGTATGACATGTAATGCATTTTCTTTTTTTTTTTCCTTCCCCTTTTAGCTTCTGATAGTTTTTGTTTCTGCAGATCTGACACACGCAGGGGATTCATTTGTAAAATTAGTGACCAGCCCAAAGGTTATTGTGCAGATTATCAAGTTCGTTTCTTGTGCCCTCTTGAATTCTGTCAACCTGAAGGTAACTTGACACATAATGCACAACAGTTTTTTTTTATCTTTTTTAATTCATTTCTCAAAATGTTTTAAAGGAAAGAAATGTCATGTTTTCCTCAACTTCAATTATCTATTTGTCCTCCAAACTGCCCCAACCACATTGGTCCTTCATTTGTTGATTCAATAGTTGGCATCAGTCTGCCATGTGCTGTGAATTGGTTTCAAATAAAGGTGGCAACAGGACGTAGTGCGGCTGACTGAAGAGGTTGCAAAATCTGCCTTGAAGTGGCTCATTGCATGCTATGAACGCTTAAAGTTAAAAAGAAAATGGTGATCTCTTAACATGTTCAATTATTTATAATCAAGTACAATAGATATTGATGCATGATTTGAGCCTGTTGGTTCAACTTGAATAAAATGTCAACTTGATTTGGCTGTTCTGAGCCATCAAACTGCAGCGCCAAATGAGTCCTGTTAGCCAGGATCAGAGGTGCCCAAGTCCGGTCCTCGATCCAGCCGGTTTTCAATGGCTCTCTTTGCACAAGCATGATGATGATCCTAATCATGAATCAGGTGTTGGAGGACCCAACTTGGGCGCCCATGGTCAAGATGAATCGGCAGATTTGAGTGTTCATGTTTGGCCAAATGTGTATCGTGGTGGCGTTTTTCAAAAAGTTTGGCCTTGACTGTGTCGTCCCTGTTATAAAAGTGCAACTTTGAACTAGTTTGAACATGTTCTCTGATAACGGTAATAAGTGACAAAATGCTTATGACAAATTGTCTGACTGACTTTCAATGTTTGCTCCAGAATGTTGGACTCCGTTTTTCGATCGAGACGACCCGTCTAGGACTGGCGACTACGAAACGCTTTCCGATCTGCACAAAGAGAACCCGGGGAAGATCTGTGACCATCCAATTAAAATTGAGGTCAAAACCAAATCTGGCGACAGTGTTGGATCAACAGGCGACGTCATTCATGTGTAAGTATGAGATGAACTCGTGTTTTTGACTTGTTTTAGTTTTCCCCCACTGAGAGAAACTCGTCTCTGCAGGTCTGACGTGCACACAGGATTCGTTTGTCGAAATCAAGACCAGCCAAATAATGGACAATGTTCAGATTATAAAGTTCGCTTTTTGTGCCCCCTTCAATTCTGCAAGGCAAAAGGTAATTTTGCATGAAATATACTTTTGTATTTATCTGAAAATGCTTTCTTCAAAATGTGGTAATCACGTTGCATCAAATGCACATTTGAAACCAAAGGCAGTGTAGCTAATATAACAAACTTGCTAGTTTCACATTAGTCATCCACCTTTTGCTTTCTACTTGTGACTGAAGAATGTTGGACTCGGTGGTTCGATCGCGACAACCCGTCTGGGACTGGAGACTATGAAACGCTTCCCCGCCTGCACATAGAAAACCCTTCAAAAATCTGTGACCATCCCATCACAATAGAGGTCAAAACCAAATCTGGAGCCTTTGTTGGGTCAACTGGTGATGTGATTCGTGTGTAAGTACAAGATGAACAAATGGTGACTTGAAACACTTTTTGAGAAACTAATTTTTTTGCCATTTCTCACTCCAGAGCTGATGCGCACAAAGGATTTATTTGTAAAAATGTTGACCAGCCCAATGGTGATTGTGCAGATTATAAAGTTCGCTTCTTGTGCCCACTTGATTTCTGCGAGCCAAAAGGTAATCGTGTGTAAAATGATTAATTTATCTAAATAAAATAAATTCATCAATCCTTGCTCTGTACTCACGCCTGCTCCAGGATGTTGGACTCGTTGGTTCGATCGCGACAACCCGTCTGGGACTGGCGACTACGAAACGCTGACCCACCTGCGCAAAGCAAACCCATCAAAGATCTGTGACCAACCAATGAAAATTGATGTCAAGACAAAATCTGGAGCCAGCGTTGCTTCAACAGGAGACGTGATTCATGCGTAAGTGCAAGATGGGCTGGGCCATGTTGACTGATTAATTTGCAATATGTTCTATGCAGCACCACTAGTCTAAACACAACAGTCTGAATTATTGCTGTTTGTGGAGTAAGAATTGATCTGCTACTTCCTGTCGACTGCCAATGATTTCACAGCTCGCCTGTTTTCTGAAGCTGAGCAGGTGCCAAAATGGCCATCCTGCACACACTTGTTTAGACTAGTGGGGCACATGCAACACTGATTTATATATATATATTTTTTTACTTCTGTTTACCTATTTTCAATTTGTCTCTTCCAGATCTGACACTCGCACCGGCTTCATTTGTAGAAATCGTGACCAGCCCCACAATGGCCGTTGTGCAGATTATCAAGTTCGTTTCTTGTGCCCGCTTGAATTCTGTGACGCTGAAGGTAATTTTGCACAACACTATTTCAGCATATGATTTATTTATTTTTTAAATTTGTTAAAAATTGTAATTAAATGCCTGTTTATAAAACTACTTCAGCACAAGGAAAATGTGTCATGTTGCTGGTTAAACTTTCCTTTGTTTCTCCCCCAAACGGCCCCATGTTGGTTCACTTGGTTTTGATTGCAAGAAGTTGATACATTTTAGCCACCAATTCTCCCCCAGTTAGTACAATGATTCAGTTTCAGCATGCTGGAAAACAAAGTAGGCTTTACCAAACAAATGTATGTCCCCTCCCCCAGTGGAACCCAATTTTGTTCTCAATTTTAGTGTGCACGACTCCATGGTATGATCGCGACAACCCGAGTGGCACCGGCGACTACGAGACATTGAAGAAACTCTACGTTGAGAATCCAAATGAAATCTGCAAACCTCCACTCGGCATTGAGGTCCAAACTGTGGCTGGAAATTCTGTGGCATCGACGGGGGATGTCATTGCCTTGTAAGTACCACATCCAGTGCAAATGGTTTCTTTGTTGCACTGCATGTCAATCTTTTTTCCCCCTTATTGAAAACCCTGTCATGGTGCCATTTTCTTTGATATTTTGCAGCATGGACACGACTACTGGTTTCATCTGTAAGAATGCTCACCAGGAGAGAGGACGCTGTTCAGATTATAAAGCTCGTTTCATATGTCCCATCAATTTCTGCAAAAAACGGGGATCATGATGTGAAATAAACTGAGCTTCAAGTCATTAATGTTTCATGTTTGCTTATTTTATCCATGAGAATTGCAATGCTATATTTTAATTCATTCCTTGACCAGTTTGAATCCTGAAATGTTCTTTAATATAAGTAACTAGAATCAAGCTTTTCATCTCCAAATTGTTTGAATTTTGTGTCTAAATACAGTACAACAGAAGTGGGATAGACTTTACAGTGACTAAATGGCACAGTTGAGGGAGCCAAATCTGCTTTGACATTTAAAAAGATGTAGGATTTAGTGGTGAACTAATTTAAAAACCCAGTATTTCAAGAATTGTATGAAATTCTACCAAATGAATATTTATTTCAATGTATACACAGCGTGATTAAAATTGCCAAAATCATCACGATAAAAACTCTTGGACATGTTAAGTGCTCAATGTTGCCACCATTAGCAGCACAGGTCACATCAAGCTGATATAGAAGGACTTAATATTGGCTTGGTGTGTGTGTAGTGATGCCCAAATGAAGCTTTGCAGCCAATTGGTTTGCACATGTAGAGAAGCTTTCATTAGTGCTTCATTTACTCTGGTGTCAAGAAGTGTGGCTGTTTGCTTAGGACAAAGATATGAATGTGCTTGTTAGTAATTTTGGATGTGAACAAAGTACAAGTGTTTATGGCTAATTTGTTCATTTTTATTTAGAAACTTGACCATGCAATTGAATGCTAATTAAGCAAATAGATAAATTAGGTGAAAATTACACAGTAATTATTAGTAACCAGTGAATGTCATTGAATTGAATGCATTAAATATGTGGTAAACAAACCAATGAAAGATAAATTGCGTGTATATTAGAAATTATCAATTGTAGATGAATTGTAAATGGAAAGACAAAAGTTGGAATTGAAGCAGTCTGAAGCTGGTTTCAAACCCTCGCCTCCTGTTTACTGTTCAATGAGCTACTGCACTGCCAATCTATCCAACTGACCCACAGGAGACTTTGTGCCATCATTGATGTGTTGTCAAATGGAAGGAGTGTTATGTGTGATTGAACTGCATTAAATAAAATGTATGTTAAATGAATAAAGAAAGATAAATTGGTTGTAAATTACAAATGAGAAAAAATGAATTATAAATGAAAATGCAAAAGTTGAAATTCAACCAGTCTGAGACTGGTTTCGAGCACTCACCTCCACTTTACTGTTCAATGAGCTGCTGAATGAGTGAACATCAGAGCCAATTGGTGTATTTGTAATTTAAAGTGTCATCCGATGCTGAAAGTCATCAGTGCTGATTTGGGACACGTGTTTAAATATGTTTTACAATTAGGACAAGACCAAATGGTTAAGAGATTTGTTTTAACTTTAAAAAAAAAAAAAAAAAAAAAGGAGTATGTACAGTCAGAGGTGGGATTCAAACCCACAACCTCCTGATTTCTGGACAAAGAACTTACCCATCACAGCTGCAATAAAATCTGACATTTATTTAAACCTCCTCACACTGGGGACATTTAATAAATAAATGCATTTCCTGATATGTTAGTCAGTTGGTATACTTCCCGTTTGCATTATTGCCAGACACATGCAATGTACAGTCAGCAGTGGGCTTTGAACCTGCAACCTCCTGCTTACTGTACATGCACTCTAACATTTGGCACACATTGCAAACAGTACATGTGCAAACCAATTGGCTGCAAAGCTTCATGATGCTTCATTTGGCCATCACTACACACACCAAGCCAATATTAAGTCCTCCTATATCAGCTCAACATGGCCTGTTCGGCTAATGGTGGTCACATTGAGCACTTGTAAAAAAAAAAAAAAAAACTTCAAGGCATGTTCAACACATGTCCAACAGTTGCTCTTATGATTTTGGCAATTTTAATCACCCTGTGTATACATTTATCAAAAGAAATTCATTTGATAGAATTTCATACATTATTGAAATAGTGGGTTTTTAAATTAACCTAGTTCACTAAATCCTACACGGTCCTTTTTAAAGGTCAAAGCAGATTAACTCCCTCAACATTTAGTCACTGTAAAGTATATTCTCACTTCTGTTGTACTGTACTTATACACAAAATTTAAACTAACACTTTGAAATGACTGGAATCAAGCTTTTTATCTCCAATTTAAGGATTCAAACTGGTCAAGGAATGAATTAAAATATAGCATTGCAATTCTCATGGATAAAATAAGCAAACATGAAACATTAATGACTTGAAGCTCAGTTTATTTCACATCATGATCCCTGTTTTTTGCAGAAATTGATGGGACATACGAAACGAGCTTTATAATCCGAACAGCGTCCTCTCTCCTGGTGAGCATTCTTGCAGATGAAACCAGTCGTCGTGTCCATGCTGCAAAATATCAAAGAAAATGGCACCATGACAGTGTTTTCAATAAAGGGGAAAAAAGATTGACATGCAGTGCATCAAAGAAACTATTTACACTGGATGTGGTACTTACAAGGCAATGACATCCCCCGTCGATGCCACAGAATTTCCAGCCACAGTTTGGACCTCAATGCCGAGTGGAGGTTTGCAGATTTCATTTGGATTCTCAACGTAGAGTTTCTTCAATGTCTCGTAGTCTCCGGTGCCACTCGGGTTGTCGCGATCATACCATGGAGTCGTGCACACTGAAATTGAGAACAAAATTGGGTTCCACTGGGGGAGGGGGCATGCATTTGTTTGGTAAAGCCTACTTTGTTTTCCAGCATGCTGAAATTGAATCATTGTACTAACTGGGGGGAGAATTGGTGGCTAAAATGTATCAACTTCTTGCAATCAAAACCAAGTGAACCAACAAGGGGCCGTTTGGGGGATAAACAAAGGAAAGTTTAAACAGCAACATGACACATTTTCCTTGCGCTGAAGTAGTTTTATAAACAGGCATTTAATTACAATTTTTAACAAATTAAAAAAATAAATCATATGCTGAAATAGTGTTGTGCAAAATTACCTTCAGCGTCACAGAATTCAAGCGGGCACAAGAAACGAACTTGATAATCTGCACAACGGCCATTGTGGGGCTGGTCACGATTTCTACAAATGAAGCCGATGCGAGTGTCAGATCTGGAGAGACAAATTGAAAATAGGGAACAGAAGTCAAAACAAAAGATAAATCAGTGTGTTGTATGTGCCCCACTAGTCTAAACAAGTCTGATTAACAGGTGCGTGCAGGACGGCCATTTTGGCACCTGCTCAGCTTCAGAAAACAGGCGAGCTGTGAAATCATTGGCAGTCGACAGGAAGTAGCAGATCAATTCTTACTCCACAAACAGCAATAATTCTGACTGTTGTGTTTAGACTAGTGGTTTTGCATAGAACATATTGCAAATTAATCAGTCAACATGGCCCAGCCCATCTTGCACTTACGCGTGAATCACGTCTCCTGTTGAAGCAACGCTGGCTCCAGATTTTGTTTTGACATCAATTTTCATTGGTTGGTCACAAATCTTTGACGGGTTTGCTTTGCGCAGGTGGGTCAGCGTTTCGTAGTCGCCAGTCCCAGACGGGTTGTCGCGATCGAACCAACGAGTCCAACATCCTGGAGCAGGCGTGAGTACAGAGGAAGGATTGATGAATTTATTTTATTTAGATAAATTAATCATTTTGCACACGATTACCTTTCGGCTCGCAGAAATCAAGTGGGCACAAGAAGCGAACTTTATAATCTGCACAATCACCATTGGGCTGGTCAACATTTTTACAAATAAATCCGTTGTGCGCCTCAGCCCTGGAGTGAGAAATTGCAAAAAAAAATTAGTTTCTCAAAAAGTGTTTCAAGTCACCATTTGTTCATCTTGTACTTACACACGAATCGCATCACCAGTTGACCCAACAAAGGCTCCAGATTTGGTTTTGACCTCGATTGTGATGGGATGGTCACAGATTTTTGAAGGGTTTTCTTTGTGCAGGCGGGGAAGCGTTTCATAGTCTCCAGTCCCAGACGGGTTGTCGCGATCGAACCATCGAGTCCAACATTCTTCAGTCACAAGTAGAAAGCAAAAGGTGGATGAATAATATGAAACTAGCAAGTTTGTTATATTAGCTACACTGCCTTTGGTTTCAAATGTGCATTTGATGCGACGTGATTACCACATTTTGAAGAACTTAAAAGCATTTTCAGATAAATACAAAAGTATATTTCATGCAAAATTACCTTTGGCCTTGCAGAATTGAAGGGGGCACAAAAAGCGAACTTTATAATCTGAACATTGTCCGTAATTTGGCTGGTCTTGATTTCGACAAACAAATCCTGTGTGCACGTCAGACCTGCAGAGACGAGTTTCTCTCAGTGGGGGAAAACCAAAACAAGTCAAAAACACGAGTTCATCTCATACTTACACATGAATGACGTCGCCTGTTGATCCAACACTGTCGCCAGATTTGGTTTTGACCTCAATTTTAATTGGATGGTCACAGATCTTCCCCGGGTTCTCTTTGTGCAGATCGGAAAGCGTTTCATAGTCGCCAGTCCTAGACGGGTCGTCTCGATCGAAAAACGGAGTCCAACATTCTGGAGCAAACGGTTAGTCAGTCAGACAATTTGTCACTTATTACTGTTAACTACCAGCTGGCTCAGATCAGAGAACATGTTCAGACAAGTTCAAAGTTGCATTTTTATAACAGTGACGACATTGTCAAGGGCAAACATTTTGAAAAACGCCACCACGATACACATTTGGCCAAACATGACCACTCAATCTGCTGACTCATCTTGACCATGGGTGCCCAAGTTTGGGCCTCCAACACCTGATTCATGATTAGGATCATCCTGCTTCTGCAACGCTTGCTGATGAGTGAGACCTGGAAAACCCGGCTGGATCGAGGACCGGACTTGGGCACCTCTGATCCAAGCCAACAGGACTCATTTGGAGCTGCAGTTTGATGGCTCAGAACAGCCAAATCAAGTTGACATTTTATTAAAGTTGAAACAGGTTAAAATTATGTTTCAATCCGTCTTGTATTTGATCATAAATAATTCAACACGTTAAGAGATGACCATTTACTTTTTAACTTTAAGCGTTCATAGCATGTGATGAGCCACTTAAAAGCAGATTTTGCAACCTCTTCAGTCAGCCGCACTACGTCCTGTTGCCGCCTTGATTTGAAACCAAGTCACAGCATAAAGCAGACTGATGCCAATTATTGAATCAACAAATGAAGGACCAAAGGTTGTGGCAGTTTGGAGGACAAATGGATAATAAAAGTTGAGGAAAACCCGACATGCTCTTTACTCCAAATTTTTTTTCTAGAAATGCATTTAAAAAAAAAAACAACTGTTGTGCATTATGTGTCAAGTTACCTTCAGGTTGACAGAATTCAAGAGGGCACAAGAAACGAACTTGATAATCTGCACAATAACCTTTGGGCTGGTCACTAATTTTACAAATGAATCCCCTGCGTGTGTCAGATCTGTAGAAACAAAAAGAATCAGAAGCTAAAAAGGGGAAGAAAAAAAATAAATAACTTTACATCTCGTACTTACACATGAATCACGTCGCCCGTTGATCCAACATTGGCCCCAGATTTCGTTTTGACTTCAATTTGAATTGGATATTGGCAGATTTTGTCTGGGTTCTCTTTGTGCAGCTCAGGAAGAGTTTCATAGTCTCCAGTCCCAGACGGGTTGTCTCGATCGAACCATTGAGTCCAACATTCTGATCAGAGATTATTGCACATATTTTTAGGTCACAGTAAGCAGATAATTGTCACTTTTTCCCTGCTGACATCATCAGATCATGTAAACAGCTACGTGTTGTACTGTCACATTTTTGCTATAGCCATCATATAGTACAATGCAAACACTACATTAGCAGTCTAAAATAAAATTCTATACACATCATACAGTACATGCACAAGCAAATGAGTAGCCTGCTTACCATTACTGGTGGCTTGCACAACAATTCCTAGAAAAATTGACAAAGAAATAATTTTTGTACTGTTGGAGCAGAAGCATTCAGGTCAAGGATGCATTTCTTTAAAAAAAAAAAAAAAAAAAAAAAAAAAAAGGGGGATCTTACCAGCATGAAGGAGCACAAGCGTGACACCCAACTGTAGAAGGACATGTACTATTATATACTGCAGAGTATCATGTTATGTTTCACTGCAATTCACGTGCCAATCTATTCTTTGGAATAATAGTTATACAAACTATAAATTTTGTAGCATAAACCAGATATTCCGATCAATATTGGGTTTGTGGAAACGTTAAGCAGGTTAATTCATCCATTTCTCAATTTCAGGGCACTGCAATTATGTCCTGTGCTGCCCTCTGCTGGGGAATGACAACGCATGTGCAATTTGAGCCTGAGAGCAATTTGAATCTGCTTCATTTGTCACAGACGCAACATGAATGTCAGAATGTCGGGTTTAGACTAGTGGTCGCTAATACAACATAATGCAAAGAGTTGTTTTTTTTTTTTGTCTCAAATGTCTTTAAGGGTAAATGTTCATATATGTTACCCATTTGATCACTGGATGTGTCATTTCGACAGCAAGGGGCTTCCTTCTCCTTCAGAGAGAAAAAAAAAGGTGGTTTAACAAGTCTTAACTGCAAGGGCACATTTAAACTACACAAGGAAACTCAAAATGCTTACAGGATGCTGTAGATGTCAACGTTGGAAAAGTGTGGCCTGAAATGCAACTCCAAAGAACTTGACGGAATTCGCTGAACACAATTCAATTAGAGACAGTTATCAGTATAGTAATACTGATAAAGATTGGAATTTCTGTTGACTGCTGCTGGCAAACAAACAAACCTCACAATCACTTAAGTGTGGGAAATACGAACAAGAAAAACAGTAAATAAAGAGGTGAATCCCTCCTCACTTTAATGGTGACGTTAGCATGCATCTGTTAGCCGTTTTTCCACTAGCTAAAAACGTATAAACGAGACACCGTCCATTTCCTTCACAATTTGGCGAGCGTGATTGAAAGCGAACACTTACTTGTTTCGAGTTTCGACCAGTTTGCCGCATACATCGACAACTGTCCTACTCACCATCCAAGCTGTGCTTGACCGTTGCCGCTGTCCCCTCCGTTGAAGAAGTGGAAGTCCACACATTTGACCTCGTTTACGAATGTCTTAAATAGGGCGTTTTGGCGCCTTTGATTGGTCAGGTGACAAGGGCATTATGGGTAGGCCGACGTCAACAATTACGATTTTCTCTCTCTCTCTTAAAATTATAATCTATGAATGGATATTGCATGTGCATATTTATTTTATATAATTTTCATGGAGAACTAAACATAATTTTCTAGTCATTCTAGTCAAGTCTAATGAAGTGCATGCCTGTTATTTTTCTTCTTCTTCTTCGTCTTATTATTATTATTATTTTAATCGATTGTCTTGCATTTTTGTTTTTTTTTTCAAATATGTTTTGAGTTTTTGAGATTTCCTTGAAATGTAAAGTGATTTACAAATACAATTAATTATTATTATTGTTAATGTATAAAAGCACAATTACTGGAAACATATTTTTAGCGCATAGTCATGCTATTGAATTATTTAGTGATGGCAAAATGAAGCCCCGTAAAGCAGTGAAGCCCTGCTTTGACATTTAAAGTGTAGGATTTAGTGGTGAACTAGTTAATTTAAAAACCCACTATTTCAAGAACATGCCAAATTCTATCAAATGAATTTCTTTTGATCAATGTATACAAAGGGGGATTAAAACTGCCAAAATCATCACAAACTCTTGGACGTGTGTTGTACATGCCTTGAATTTTTTTTTTTTTTTTTTTTTTTTTTTTTTTTATATACAAGTGCTCGATGTGGCCTCCATCAGCAGCACAGGCCATGTCGAGCTGATAGGACTTAATATTGGCTTGGTGTGTGTAGTGATGGTCAAATGAAGCATCATGAAGCTTTGCAGCCAATTGGTTTGCACATGTAGAGAAGCTTCATTTACTCTGGCGCCATCAAGTGGTCTAGAAGCCCAAGAGGTCAACATTAAGAATTGAATGGCTATTTGCTTAAGACAAAGATATGAATGTACTTGTTAGTAATTTAGGATGTGAACAAAGCACAAGTGCTAAGGATAATTTGTTCATTTTTATTTAGAAACTAGACTAAGCAATTTCTGGAGAAATTGCATGGGAAAGCTGAATGCTAAAAAAAAAAAAAAATTATGGATGAATTATAAAGTAAAAGACAAGTTTAAATTCAACCAGTCTGAGACTGGTTTCGAGCACTCACCTCCACTTTACTGTTCAATGAGCTGCTGAATGAGTGAACAGAGCGAATTGGTGTATTTGTAATTTAAAGTGTCATCTGATGCTGAAAGTCATCAGTGCTGATTTGGGACACGTGTTTAAATATGTTTTACAATTATGACAAGACCAAATGGCTGTTAAGAGATTTTAGTTTTAACTTAAAAAAAGTATGTACAGTCAGAGGTGGGATTCAAACCCACAACCTCCTGATTACTGGACAAAGAACTTAACCACTTGACCATCACAGCTGCAATAAAATCTGTGACATTTATTTTATTTAAACTTCCTCACACTGGGGACATTTAATAATTTCACTATAACATTTCCTGATAGTCAGTTGGTATACTTCCTGTTTGCATTATTGCCACAGACACATGCAATGTACAGTCAGCAGTGGGCTTTGAACCTGCGACCTCCTGCTTACTGTACATGCACTCTAACATTTGTCACGCATTGCAAACAGTACAGAAAACAGTACATGTGCAAACCAATTGGCTGCAAAGCTTCATGATGCTTCATTTGGCCATCGCTACACACACCAAGCCAATATTAAGTCATATCAGCTCGACATGGCCTGTGCTGCTAATGGTTACATTGAGCACTTGTAAAAAAATAAAAACTTCAAGGCATGTTCAGTTTCTCTTATTGTGATGATTTTGGCAATTTTAATCACCCTGTGTATACATTTATCAAAAGAAATTCATACATTATTGAAATAGTGGGTTTTTAAATTAACCTAGCTCACTAAATCCTACACGGTCCTTTTTAAATGTCAAAGCAGATTCAGCTCCCTCAACATTTAGTCACTAAAGTATATTCTCACTTCTGTTGTACTGTCTTTAGACAAAATTCAAACAATTTGGAAATGAAAAGCTTGATTCCAGTCATTTCAATCAAGTTAGTTCAATTTAAGGTTTCAGGATTCAAACTGGTCAAGGAATCAATTAAAATATAGCATTGCAATTCTCATGGATAAAATAAGCAAACATGAAACGTTAATGACTTGAAGCTCAGTTTATTTCACATCATGATTGCCGTTTTTTGCAGAAATTGATGGGACATATGAAACGAGCTTTATAATCCGAACAGCGTCCTCTCTCCTGGTGAGCATTCTTACAGATGAAACCAGTAGTCGTGTCCATGCTGCAAAATACAAAAGAAAATGGCACCATGACAGCGTTTTCAATAAGGGGGAAATAGATCGACATGCAGTGCAACAAAATGATACAAATTGAGCTTGCCAAACGTCCATTTACACTGGATGTGGTACTTACAAGGCAATGACATCCCCCCGTCGATGCCACAGAATTTCCAGCCACAGTTTGGACCTCAATGCCGAGTGGAGGTTTGCAGATTTCATTTGGATTCTCAACGTAGAGTTTCTTCAATGTCTCGTAGTCTCCGGTGCCACTCGGGTTGTCGCGATCATACCATGGAGTCGTGCACACTGAAATTGAGAACAAAATTGGGTTCCACTGGGGGAGGGGACATACATTTGTTTGGTAAAGCCTACTTTGTTTTCCAGCATGCTGAAACTGAATCATTGTACTAACTGGGGAGAATTGGTGGCTAAAATGTATCAACTTCTTGCAATCAAAACCAAGTGAACCAACATGGGGCAGTTTGTGGGATAAACAAAGGAAAGTTTAACCAGCAACATGACATTTTCCTTGTGCTGAAGTAGTTTTTTTAAACAGGCATTTAATTATAATTTTTAACAAATTAAAAAAAAAAATCATATGCTGAAATAGTGTTGTGCAAAATTACCTTCAGCGTCACAGAATTCAAGCGGGCACAAGAAACGAACTTGATAATCTGCACAACGGCCATTGTGGGGCTGGTCACGATTTCTACAAATGAAGCCGATGCGAGTGTCAGATCTGGAGAGACAAATTGCAATTATGGAACAGAAGTCAAAACACAAATAAAAATGTGCCCCACTAGTCTAAACCAGTCACTGATTAACAGGTGTGAATGGAGCAAAAGGAGTGTCAATGTTGCCGTCATTTGGTGTGAAACAAAATGAGTTTCGTCATTAACAAAAACCAAAATGGCCGACAATGCTTAGTTCAATTTCTCAAAACAGCAAGAAGTCAAGACTAGTGGTGCTGCATAGAACATATTGTAAATTAATCAGTCAACATCAACCCAGCCCATCTTGCATTTACGCGTGAATCACGTCTCCTGTTGAACCAGCACTGGCTCCAGATTTTGTTTTGACATCAATTTTCATTGGTTGGTCACAGATCTTTGATGGGTTTGCTTTGCGCAGGTGGGTCAGCGTTTCGTAGTCGCCAGTCCCAGACGGGTTGTCGCGATCAAACCATGGAGTCCAACATCCTGGAGCAGGCGTGAGTACAGAGCAAGGATAAAAAATAAAAAATTAAGTCAGCGATATTTGTTAAACATCGACTTGTGATGAAATCAACTTCCAGTATATGAAAACGTCCACTATTGAGTTAAGCAGAATTTCATTTTGCACACGATTACCTTTCGGCTCGCAGAAATCAAGTGGGCACAAGAAGCGAACTTTATAATCTGCACAATCACCATTGGGCTGGTCAACATTTTTACAAATAAATCCGTTGTGCGCATCAGCTCTGGAGTGAGAAATGGCAAAAGTCAGTTTCTCAATAAAAAGCGTTTCAAGTCACCATTTGTTCATCTTGTACTTACACACGAATCGCATCACCAGTTGACCCAACAAAGGCTCCAGATTTGGTTTTGACCTCGATTGTGATGGGATGGTCACAGATTTTTGAAGGGTTTTCTTTGTGCAGGCGGGGAAGCGTTTCATAGTCTCCAGTCCCAGACGGGTTGTCGCGATCGAACCACCGAGTCCAACATTCTTCAGTCACAAGTAGAAAGCAAAAGGTGGATGACTAATGTGAAACTAGCAAGTTTGTTATATTAGCTACACTTCCTTTGGTTTCAAATGTGCATTTGATGCAACGTGATTACCACATTTTGAAGAAAGCATTTTCAGATAAATACAAAAGTATATTTCATGCAAAATTACCTTTGGCCTTGCAGAATTGAAGGGGGCACAAAAAGCGAACTTTATAATCTGAACATTGTCCATTATTTGGCTGGTCTTGATTTCGACAAACGAATCCTGTGTGCACGTCAGACCTGCAGAGACGAGTTTCTCTCAGTGGGGGAAAACTAAAACAAGTCAAAAACATGAGTTCATCTCATACTTACACATGAATCACGTCGCCTGTTGATCCAACACTGTCGCCAGATTTGGTTTTGACCTCAATTTTAATTGGATGGTCACAGATCTTCCCCGGGTTCTCTTTGTGCAGATCGGAAAGCGTTTCGTAGTCGCCAGTCCTAGACGGGTCGTCTCGATCGAAAAATGGAGTCCAACATTCTGGAGCAAACGGTTAAAGTCAGTCAGACAATTTGTCATTTATTACTGTTAACTACCAGCTGGCTCAGATCAGAGAACATGTTCAAAGTTGCATTTTTATAACAGTGACGACACTGTCAAGGCCAAACTTTTTGAAAAACGCCACCACGATAAACATTTGGCCAAACATGAACACTCAAATCTGCTGATTCATCTTGACCATGGGTGCCCAAGTTGGGTCCTCCAACACCTGATTCATGATTAGGATCATCATCATGCTTCTGCAAAGAGAGCCATTGAAAACCGGCTGGATCGAGGACCGGACTTGGGCACCTCTGATCCAAGCTAACAAGACTCATTTGGAGCTGCAGTTTGATGGCTCAGAACAGCCAAATCAAGTTGACATTTTATTCAAGTTGAACCAACAGGCTCAAATCATGCAGCAATATCTATTGTACTTGATTATAAATAATTGAACATGTTAAGAGATCACTCTTTTCTTTTTAACTTTAAGCGTTCATAGCATGTGACGAGCCACTTCAAGGCAGATTTTGCAACCTCTTCAGTCAGCCGCACTACGTCCTGTTGCCACCTTTATTTGAAACCAATTCACAGCACATGGCAGACTGATGCCAACTATTGAATCAACAAATGAAGGACCAATGTGGTTGGGGCAGTTTGGAGGACAAATAGATAATTGAAGTTGAGGAAAACATGACATTTCTTTCCTTTAAAAGATTTTGAGAAATGAATTAAAAAAGATAAAAAAAAAAACTGTTGTGCATTATGTGTCAAGTTACCTTCAGGTTGACAGAATTCAAGAGGGCACAAGAATCGAACTTGATAATCTGCACAATAACCTTTGGGCTGGTCACTAATTTTACAAATGAATCCCCTGCGTGTGTCAGATCTGCAGAAACAAAAACTATCAGAAGCTAAAAGGGGAAGGTAAAAAAAATAATTGCATTACATGTCATACTTACACATGAATGACGTCGCCTGTTGATCCAACACTGGCCCCAGATTTGGTTTTGACTTCAATTTGAATTGGATATTGGCAGATTTTGTCTGGGTTCTCTTTGTGCAGCTCGGGAAGAGTTTCGTAGTCTCCAGTCCCAGACGGGTTGTCGCGATCGAACCATCGAGTCCAACATTCTGATCAATCAGAGATTATTGCACATATTTTTAGGTCACAGCAAGCAGATTGTCACTTTTTCCCTGCTGACATCATCAGATCATGTAAACATAGCTACGTGTTGTACTTGCACATTTTGCTGTAGCCATCATATAGTACAATGCAAACGCTACATTAGCAGTCTAAAATAAAAAAATTCTATACACATCATGCAGTACATGCACAAGAAAATGAGTAGCCTGCTTACCATTACTGGTGGCTTGCACGCCAATTCCTAGAAAAGTTGAAAGAAAAGAATTTTTGTACCGTTGGAGCAGAAGCATTCAGGTCAAGGATGCATTTTTTTTTAAAAAGGATCTTACCAGCATGAAGGAGCACAAGCGTGACACCCAACTGTAGAAGGACATGTACTATTATATACTGCAGAGTATCATGTTATGTTCCACTGCATTTCAAGTGCGAATCTATTCCTTGGAATAATATTTATACAAACTAAAAATTGTGTAGCGTAAACCAGATATTCCGATCAATATTGAGTTTGTGGAAACGTTAAGCAGGTTAATTCATCCATTTATCAATTTCAGGACACTGCAATTATGTCCTGTGCTGCCCTCTGCTGGGGAATGACAACGCATGTGCAATTTGAGCCTGAGAGCAATTTGAATCTGCTTCATTTGTCACAGACGCAACATGAATGTCAGAATGTCGGGTTTAGACTAGTGCTTGCTAATACAACATCATGCAAAAAGTTGTTTTTTTTTTGTCTCAAATGTCTTTAACAAGGGTAAATGTTGATATACGTTACCCATTTGATCACTGGATGTGTCATTTCGACAGCAAGGGGCTTCCTTCTCCTTCAGAGAGAAAAAAAGGTGGTTCAACAAGTCTTAACTGCAAGTGCACATTTAAACTATACAAGGAAACTCAAAATGCTTACAGGATGCTGTAGATGTCAACGATGGAAAAAAGTGTGGCCTGAAATGCAACTCCAAAGAACTTGACGGAATTCGCTGAACACAATTCAATTAGAAAGTTAGCAGTATAGTAATACCTTAAAATATTGGAATTTCTGTTGAATGCTGCTGGCAAACAAACAAACTTCACAATGACTTAAGTGTGGGAAATACGAACAATAAAAACAATAAATAAAGAGTTGAATCCCTCCTCACTTTAACGGTGACGTTAGCATGCATCTGTTAGTCGTTTTTCCACTAGCTAAAAAAACGTAAAAACGAGACAAGGCATCGTCCATTTCCTTCACAATTTGGCGAGCGTGATTGAAAGCGAACACTTACTTGTTTCGAGTTTCGACCAGTTTGCCGCATACATCGACAACTGTACTACTCACCATCCGAGCTGTGCTTGACCGTTGCCGCTGTCCCCTCCGTTGAAGAAGTGGAAGTCCACACATTTGACCTCGTTTACGAATGTCTTAAATAGGGCGTTTTGGCGCCTTTGATTGGTCAGGTGACAAGGGCATTATGGGTAGGCAATTACCATTCTCTCTCTCTCTCTCTCTCTCTCTCTCTCTCTCTCTCTCTCTCTCTCTCTCTCTCTCTCTCTCTCTCTCTCTCTCTCTCTCTCTCTCTCTCTCTCTCTCTCTCTCTCTCTCTCTCTCTCTCTCTCTCTAAAAAAAAAAGCCCTATATAAGACACTCGTAAACGAAACGAGGCCAATGTTTGGACTTCCATTTCTTCCACGGAGGTGAAAGCGGCAACATTCAAGCACACTTTGAATGGTGAGTAGGACAAATGCGGCAAACTTCGGTAGAAACTAGTAAGTGTTACGTTGTAAAGGAAACAGGAATGATGAATTGTCTCGTTTATAAATACAGCTAGCGAAAAAAAAAAACTAATAAATAATCGTGATGCATGCTAACGTCACCATTAAAGTGACGAGATATTTTTCCAGTCTTTCCCACATTTGCGTCATTGTCAAGTCTCAGCTTTTCGTTACTAATTGACAGATGTGACACCTGGATGGCGTTTCGCTAATTGGTAACTCGCACGTGACAATTCATCGTTTTATCTGTATTTGTAAAATCCCTTCAAAGCTTGGATTTGTTTTGTTGCAAACCAGTTAATAAAGTTTATATGGAATCATTTTTTAAGATTTTATATTGGAATGTAGTGAACTATGAATTATTACTATAACCTCTAAACTTCAAGTCGAGAATCAAGTTTTATATTTATAACAAGAGGCCGATAATGGAAATCGGTGTTGATGTCGAGGCAGAGCTCAGCTGAGTTGAATTAACTCCTAATTATCCAGCTTAGTTGCGTTTTCTAAATGTGACGGTGGTAGTTGCGATTTGGAAATAGTTTATGAAAATAAAATCTTTCTTTCACCTGTTTTGCTATCTGAAGTAAAGCGATTATGGTTAACATATCCTTTCATAAAAGTTGGTCAGGTGTTGGGTTAAAAGTAAAAATCCGAATTCAAGTAAGCTTTATTACAATTACTGTATATTGTTTGGCTATTTCCCAAACAGAAATGATGCCTTTGGCGGTCGCACAACAAAATCAGCCAAATTTTTTTTTTTTTGGGTGTGGCTCAAGACTTGAAATTTCAGCTAAAATCTCAACTCTGAAATGTTTGTTTTTTTTAAACCCATTTAGTGATCACATTTTCAGTCCTTTCCAGAGTTTAAATATCAGAATAGAAGTTTCAGTTTGTAGCAATATGAAGTGTTGCTACCAACTGAAAACTCTTAATTGGATTGTGTTCAAGTTGACTTTGTTCTTTCGGCGTTACATCGACCGCCGATCGCGTTTTCCAACGTTGACGTCGACAGCTTCATCCTGTAAGCATTTTGATTTTCCTTGTTTAGTTTTAAAATGCACTTGCAGTTAAGACTTTTTTTTTTTCTTTTTGTTTTTTGTTTTTCTTTCTGAAGGGAAAGGAACCCCCCCTTGCTGGAGAAATGACGCATCCAATCATCAAACTGGTAACGTATGAACGTTTCTAAAGAAACTTGAGATGAAAAATATCAACGTGAAAATTCAGATTCATATCGCGTATGACGAATGAAATTGCGCTCAGGCTCACATTGGCCAGCAGAGGGCAGTACAGCACATAATTGCAGCGCCCCGAACGCGCTTCGAACGTTCCCACAAACCCAAAAAGAATCAGAATATTTGGTTTACCTGGCAAAATTGTCATTTAAATAATTATTCCAGACAATGTCTTTGCCTCAGTTCCTCTTGAAATTCAGTAAAAGTTAACATATTTGACTGCATGTCCTCTTACAGTTGGCGATCTCGTTTGTGCTCCTTCATGCTGGTATGAATTTTTTTTTTCTTTTTTTTTTAAATACAAATTTGGCGGTACAAAAGTCTTTCTTGCCTTTTTTTTTTTTCTAGGAAATGGTGTGCAAGGCAGTGATCGTAAGATGACAACTAATTTTCTTCTGATATAAATCTGTATATAGAAATGAACAATTATTTCAGACTAATGTACAATATTTTTGTTAGTAAGTCTATGGCGACATTTGTCACGGACTTAAAATGGAATAATAAAGTGCATCATGTTGATGTCACATAGATTTAAGGTGCTGTAAAAAAAAAAAATGCTATGGGGAAAAAGTGGTGACAATTTGGTGTTGGCTAACTGACCTAAAAAAAAAAAGTGCAATCCTCTCCGACTGATTGATCAGAATGTTGGACTCCATGGTTCAATCGAGACAACCCGTTTGGGACTGGCGACTACGAAACTCTTCCCGAGCTGCGCAAAGAGAACTCGGGGGAGATCTGTCACAATCCAATTAAAATTGAGGTCAAAACCAAATCTGGCGCCAGTGTTGGATCAACAGGCGACGTCATTCATGTGTAAGTATGAGATGAACTCGTGTTTTTGACTTGTTTTGGTTTTTCCTCACTGAGAGGAACTCGTCTCTGCAGGTCTGACGTGCGCACAGGATTCGTTTGTCGAAGTCAAGACCAGCCAAAAAATGGACAATGTTCAGATTATAAAGTTCGCTTTTTGTGCCCCCTTAAATTCTGCAAGCCCAAAGGTAATTTTGCATGAAATACTCAAGAGTAAATGTCATATTTTGATCCCCATCAACCTTTTGCTTTCTACTTGTGACTGAAGATTGTTGGACTCCATGGTTCAATCGCGACAACCCGTCTGGGACTGGAGACTACGAAACTCTTCCCGAGCTGCGCAAAGAGAATCCAAGTAAAATCTGCGAATATCCAATTAAACTTGAGGTCAAAACGAAATCTGGCGACAGTGTTGGATCAACAGGCGACGTCATTCATGCGTAAGTACGAGATGAAGTCCATGTTGCCGTGAAGCTTGTTTTGTTTTGCCCCAAACTGAGAAACTCGTCTCTGCAGGTCTGACCCACGCACAGGATTTGTTTGTCGAAGTCAAGACCAGCCAAATAATGGACAATGTTCAGATTATAAAGTTCGCTTTTTGTGCCCCCTTAAATTCTGCAAGGCCAAAGGTAATTTTTGCATGAAATACTTATTTTTCTTTTTTTCGCAAATCTGCATTTCAAGCCAAAGGAAATTTAGCTCGTGACAAGTCACACAATCTGTCAATTTTATTGGTTTCACAAATATTTGGTTTTATATGCTGTGCATCAGTTTTATTTCAAAAGTAAATGTCATATTTTGTTCTACTTGTGACTGAAGATTGCTGGACTCGATGGTTGGATCGCGACGACCCGTCTGGGACTGGCGACTACGAAACGCTTTCCGATCTGCACAAAGAGAACCCGGGGAAGATCTGTGAGCATCCAATTAAAATTGAGGTCAAAACCAAATCTGGGGCCAGCGTTGCTTCAACAGGCGACGTGATTCACGCGTGAGTACAAGATGGGCTGGGGCCATGTTGACTGTTAAATTTGCAATATGTTCTATGCAGCACCACTAGTAGACTTTTTTTTTTTTTTTTTTTTTTTTCCTTCCCCCATTTGCAATTTATCTCTTCCAGATCTGACACTCGCGCCGGCTTCGTTTGTCGAGATAGTGACCAGCCCCACAATGGCCGTTGTGCAGATTATCAAGTTCGTTTCTTGTGCCCGCTTGAATTCTGTGACGCTCAAGGTAATTTTGCGCAACATTATTTCAGTTAGTACAAGACACGCTGAAATCTGTGACACACACACACAGAAGCATGCAAGACAACTCTCAACCATAGAAATGATTTTTGTTTTCGTGGATTCAGTTTTGTCGTGTGTTAATTTCAGTGTGCAGGACTCCATGGTTCAATCGCGACAACCCGAGTGGCACCGGCGACTACGAGACATTGAAGGAACTCTACGATGAAAATCCAAATGAAATCTGCAGACCTCCAATCAGCATTGAGGTCCAAACTGTGGCTGGAAATTCTGTGGCATCGACGGGGGATGTCATTGCCTTGTAAGTACCACATCCTGTGCAAATATATCTTTGCACTGCATGTGCACTTGAATCTGTTAAGGAGCTTCCTACTCCACAAAATGTGCACCGAAATGATCTGAAGGCTAATTGATGTTTTTCAAGTGGTTACTTTTTCACGGTGACCAAATTTTTCTTTCCTCTTTGCAGCATTGACACAACTGCTGGTTTCATCTGCAAAAATGCTGACCAGGAGGAAGGAAGCTGCTCAGATTACAAAGTTCGTTTCATATGTCCAACCGATTTCTGCCGAAGACGAGGATAATTGTGAAATAAAACTAAGTTTCAAGTAAATTTAAAGTTTCAAGTTTTTGTTTCTTCATCCAGGTAAAGCATGTGGAATTTGCAGTGCTGGCTGCAGGAAAACCAAAGTACAAAACAGTCGTACATCCAAAATAAAACAAGGCATTTGTTAAAGACAAACAGAACCACCCTGAAAACTAAAATAAAAATTTCCAAAACTATAATGAACCCTACTGCCATATTGCAAATAAATTATTTGTACAATTTTAGGACTAAACACAATTTCTCTTCCTAACATGTGGCCCTCAAATGAAAGTTTGCACACCCCTGATTTAAAGAGTCCATTAATACATATTTATGCTTGTCTTTTTTTTTTTTTTTGATGCTGTGACATCACCTCACCTGCAGAGGATGCTGAGTAAATCCATCTCCAGCCCTAATAACAATTACATCACAATTACTGTGGCATTAACATGAAGTACTGGTACTTCATTACTTTGTAAAGAAACATTGTCAATATTGAAAAAGCTCAAAGCTTGGAGAGCAAAAACATTTTATTACTAACACTGGAATAGCTCAATTTGTATATTGTACAGAACCTAACTGCTTTACAAAAACCAAATGATACAATATCACATGTATATACAGTGTAGTAAATATACCATCTCAAATTGTACACAAAGTATTTACAGCTGCCGCACGTACTGCATGAAAAACTCCAACTGCTTACGCTAACTGACAATTTTGCATAACATCAAATAAAACATGCCACATTTTCAGGGGGTTTCTTTACAAACCGATTTGGAAATTAGTGCAAGTCAACCGCTCGGTGAAGTTACGGACGCGTCATCCTTAACGTTCTCATTCATACAAAGCAAAACAAAAAAAATGAAAACAAGCTGGTTAACATGTGGCTCAAATGTTTTCTACACTTTTTTTTTTCTTTTTTTTTTTTTGGTTTTATGGGCAAACTAATTTTCAGGGAGCACAAGCAAATTGCAAAGCTCATTAAGTTCAATGAAAGTTTAAATGACCGATGTCAAGTCAGAGCCTCCAATTACAGTTTCAAACAAATTGCTATTTTTGCACTTTTTTTTTTTTTTTTGAAGGTGAACTATCTTGTTTTTGCTTTCTGGTAGGGCCTGACCGATACAGATTTTTTGCAGAAAAAAAAATAAATTAATCTGCTGATTATTCATTAAATATATATATAATGCATACTTGAAAGGACAATGACAAAATAAAAAGAATAAAGTGAAATAAGAATAGAATAAACTAAAATAGCAAAAAAAAAAAACAAACTGTTCGTGTGCATTTTGGCCTCTTGGGGGCAGTGTGGGGCCACGCATCCATGGTGTACACACTTAAAGAGAGTATAGAAGAAAGTTGCGATTGAATTCTATTAAAATAATCACTTTTCGCACATTGGGAAGAATTTGTGCCTTTTGTGTAGTGTTATCTCATCTGTGACAACATTTGTGTGTGGATATTTGTTTTTTGAAAGAAAAACACTCCTGAAATCAATGCTAACTTCCTGTTAGCATTTGCTAACTTCCTTTTCGATTTCGGCTTAAAACGAAGCAAGTTTTGTATTTAAAAACACAGTGGATGTGATTCTTAACATT
The DNA here is from genome assembly GCF_051991245.1 of Festucalex cinctus. Lineage (NCBI taxonomy): Eukaryota > Metazoa > Chordata > Actinopteri > Syngnathiformes > Syngnathidae > Festucalex > Festucalex cinctus. The sequence goes on from NC_135423.1 coordinate 1,160,818, forward strand.
GTGTATTTAGTTTTACAGTTAACTCCAACTGCGTCGTCATTTAAAAGACGCTTCGGGCCAACGGAATAAGCAAGATTAACATACGCTACGCACTTGCTAGTTGCTAATGCTACGCAAGCAAAATGGTGCATTCAAGGTACTCTCACGGCGTCGGAAGCTTTGGTTTTCTTCGATAACGTTGATAATCGGCCAATTGGCCGATGTTTGAAGGCCAATAATCGGCCGATTATAATCGGAGGCCGATTAATCGGTCGGGCCCTACTTTCTGGCGACAGAAGCATGCTGAGAGTTTGTGAAGGCCAATTTTAACCTTCGATTATACAAAAAAGAAGTTGATGATTATTGCCGAACAAACTTTTTTTTTTCTCCTCGTCAACTGTGTAAACAAATGAATAGTATACATAAAAAAAATAAAATAAAGGTTAGGCAAGATAAACACTGAGCTGAGAGCTATTTACAAAGTTGTGTTCCCCCGTGAACAGTTTTTGTGTAGCAACTATCGAGCTGTACAGGATTAAATAGTTTTCAGGCAATCGGGTATACGGATGATGATTGTATAGCTGACGATCACTCGGAGGCCAGTTGAGATGGCAACGTTGCACCTCGCTAATTAGTACCTGCGCTTTGACCCCGCCCCCCCGCTGAGGTTTGACATTTACAAATTGTACACACGGGAAATCCTGACAAAGGCACACCATGGAGAAAAACGTCAAACATCTTCCTTCAACTTGAACAAGTTGTTTTGAAGTCTGCGTCATGGAAACGTGGACGCGAGTTGGGGCGGGAAGCTCCGTTATCGCACGACGACAACACGTTTTGGTCCGTGCCGCCATTTTCCATCAAAAGGGGTGCGCTTTTTTGGAGGGCAAAGAAAAGCGTCCCGGATTCGTATTTTTAGTGTCGTCGTTTCTTTGCCGAGTTTCTCTTTCACCGCGTGCCGTCTTCGCTCAATTCCGCCGATGCAACCGACCGTTCACCCGTCCGGCGAAAAAGCAAATGTTGACGGAGGAGGAGAATTTCCAAGGGTAAAAAGGAGGCGTTAAAAAGTTCAAATGCAGCATGAGGCCAGAGTTGGCAGATGGGTGGAGAGGAGGAAGGGGGGGCGGGGCCGGGGGCGGGGCGTCGTTCCACGGCGCATCACACGATCTTTTTGATGCTGGTTCTCTTGAAACTGCCCGAACTGCGTTGCTTCTGGACCTGGCTGGCCGAGCCGTGGCGAGTGCGCCCCCCGCTGGACAGCGCCGAGCTGGGCGACAACTGGACGTTTTCCTTATCAACGCCTACGAACAGAAAGAGAGACTTGTTATGCTTTTTGTGCTGTCACTAGCAAATATTTAAAGAATGGATTAGTCGATCGATTATTCAATCGACGAATCCAAACTGGATGAAACATCCAAATCGACGACAATTGTCCGTGTTTCACGTTTTCCATTTGTGCGCAAAATCGGAAAACGGATCCTTCTTTTAGCTTCATTTTGGTTTTTGGAACTAATATTAAAGGGAAACTTAACTTATTTAGCCAGTTTTTATCAGTTATGATAAATTTGATATTTTCATGTACAATTAGTAGCATTCAAAAGACATTTTGCAACTTGCTGTTGACTGAAAATGACATCACAACAGGGAACAAATCACAGCTCAGCTTGTGAATGTCACATGACCAAACCTCGAAAACGTGAGCTGTGATTGGTTAGCCCTTTTGTGATGTCATTTTCAGTCGACAGCAAGTTGCAAAATGTGTTTTTAAAGGTACTAATTGTGTGTGAAAAATAATTAAAATATGACATTTATTATAGGCAAAATATTCATGTATGACTGCCAAAAATGGCTAAATAAGTCAAGTATCCCTTTAAAGAAACAAACCTTTTTTGTTTTTGTACTGAACAAATGATACACAGATTTTTTCCACCCCTGATTGTTTAACTCATTTAATCCCAAAAACGTATAAATATGTTTTTTAATACTTTGTCCCGCACTCCCCAAAACGTATTTGTTTTAAGTTTTTTTTTTTGTTTTGTTTTGTTTTTTTATGCTAAAGCATACAGACGGATTTGATGCAGCTTCTGACCTGAAGAGGTCACTTCAAGCAACGATCGGCCGGCCGATTTATCGGCCGCGATTAGAAATTAACGGCAATTTTCTATTCTTCTCATTTCTAATTGCGAGTTCCTGATCGTCAGGTGCCGATACCGATGCTCGTTCATCCCTATTGAGTAACATTTTAACCATTTGGATCATCAAAGCAATTTTTTTTTTGTCAAAATCAAATATAGAAAATGGAATTTTTGTTTGCGCGCGTTCGCGACCTGGCGAGTGCTGCGAGGTGGCCAGCGAGGTCATGGAGTTGGACAAGTTGAGGTTGGCAGTGATGCTGAGCTGGCTCTGGCTGGCGGGCGGGTACGGCGACGTGGGCGTCCGCAGTTGCTCCTCCCCTCGCTCCTCCTCGGCCGCCGGCAGGTAGCTGTCGATCAGCGCCTCCAGGAACTTGACGATCAGCTCGGCGTAGTCCGGAATTTGGGTTTGCTGCGGTCGGGTCGAGACGAGACGTTTGTTCAACGCGTGACATCCGACGTGGGCGCATCAGAAGAAGCGCACTCACCTTTGAGAAAGGACCGGCGAACCTCCAAAGTCCATTAAAACCGAAACCTGTGATAAAAAGAAGGGTCAGCGAAGGACGGCGCCGACGTCCCGCTGGCGAGCGCTCGCTCTTACTTTGCAAGTAGGACGGCTGGTACTGCGGCGGCGACTCCTCGTGGTACACGACGCTCTGCACGATGCCGTGAACCGGGTTCAGGAGGTTCGTGTCCTGACACATTGACAGCACGGTGTTGATCTTGGAGTCCAGCAGGTTGTGCCTACGGGGGGAACACAACACGTCAGGCCGATTTCGTCAGGCGCCAGATTGGGGCGTGGCCAAGAGCCGCAACATTTTGACGTCATGTACGTCGGGCGGAAAAAACTCTTTTTAACTCAGTTTGTGATGTTTAGTGTATTTATTTATCTCTTTATTCACTACTTATTTATTCAGTGATGTAAAATGTACTTGTAAAAAAACAAACAAACAAACAAACAAACTTGTATTCACACTTCAAAATGTTTGCTTTGTTCTTGTTTACTGCAAAAGTGTAAAGTAATTTGGATACAGCAACGCTTGTTCTTAAAGCACTTTATAAATAAAGTTGAGTTGAGTAGTGCTGTCACTACCAATTTTTTTTTTTTAATCAATTATCCTATTGATTATTCCATCAAATAATAAAAGTAAGTTGAATTAAGTGTATATAGGTTCTTATAATTTATTAACTTCTATATGCACTGTTAAATAGCAACAAAATTAGCTTCTGCTCAACGGTTAGCAATCGCGATTAGCATTAGCGCTAGAGATGACCACTTCAGGTAAACAAAGGCTAAAATGCTGACAGTTTTTGTTGACTAAAACTAGCCGAATAAAATTATGTTTACTTGAACTAAATTAAAGACTAAAAAGCTCGATTTATAGTTGACTAAAAAAAAAAACCGGACTGAATAAAAATATGGGATGAGGTTAGCTAACTAATACAAACTAACAAAGCGTGACTGGAGTTGAACTAAAACTTAAAAATGGCAGACAAAATGAACACTAATGTCACGGTAACGCTGCTTTGACGAGATTTTTTTTATTTTCATTTTTGAATAAATCGGAGGAGACGACGATTCCGTGATCCTTAACCAAACAACGAACGGGGTTAACGACGGTGCGCTGGTGAGAGCAGCTAAGTGAAAAAGTCTTCCAATTTCTCTTCGGAAGGATTCGAAGCGTGTCGGTCGGCTACTTACACAACTGGAAAAACTTTTGGGAAGACGACGCTCGCTTCAGCCAAGTATTCATAAAGGATTCGCTGATCAAAGTCATCCGTGGTGTATTTCACTTGGGTGGCCTGGGAAGAAAAAAAATAAATAAATGAGAGCGCGGAAGCGTTAAAAAAGAAGCAAACAAACACGACGTAACTCGTACCCGAGAGAATGTGCGTCCTTACCAGCACGGTGAGCAGGAGCGCCTGAATCTTCGGGTCTGTTAGCACCTCCTCGTCCAGCAGAACGTTGGACTCGGAAACGGACACTTTGCGAAGGTGCGAGTTTCCGATTCTTTGCGTCTCTGAATTTCGGAATGACGTCAAACAACGTCAGCAAAGGCCACCGTCACGTGCACCGTAATTAGGGCCGGGCGATTAACCGAAAATTTACCGTTACCGAAATCTACGACGATAACGACGTCGTTTTTCCCTTGTCGGTAAATTTGGTGAAAATAAAATAAAAGTAGTTTTGGTAGGCTATGTTCATTCCCCTTTAAGACATTTCTCATGTCCTAATGTGACATTGTTCAAGTCATGCAAGCTATTGTAAATATTTATACCGTATTTTCCGTACTATAAGGCGCACCTAAGAGCCTTCAATTTTTTCAAAAGCTGACAATGCGCTTTATAATCCGGTGCACCTTATATATGGATCAATATTATATATGGAAAAAGTTTGAAAATATGTCATTCATTGAAGGTGTGCCTTATATACGGAAAATACGGCACTTTAATGGTTACAAGAGATTTTCATACTTTCATTGAAAGTAACGTGTGTCAGTTGGTCAATAAATCAACAAAAAAAGCAGTTAATTTGCAATTCCTGCAGTTATTTTCAGGTGGCATATTTCATGGGCCGAATTTTTTAAAACGTTTTTCCAGTTATCGTGCATTTATCGTTACCGAGGTAAAACTGCACAATTTATGGTGCTATTGATTTTAGGTCACATCGCCCAGCCCAAAACACAATTAATTAAGGAAACGCTCCCCTGATCCGACGTACCCATCTCATAATCGTTTTCGGCAACCCGCCTCATTTTCGGCGGCGTGGTCATGCCCGATTCCATCTCGGATCTCTTCGGTGCTTTCGAGTCGGATATGAGATGATCGAAGCTCTTCCTGGTGCCTGCAAAACACGCGGAAATTGAAATATGGTGGTCGGCAGCAGACGCAATCGGGCTGCCCGATTGTCTCGCGGTCGTCACGCGACACGATTGGCTGGAAATTGACGTCAAACGTTGGAAAGAAAATATGAAAAGATGTCATTTAAATAACAAGACGTATGGACGGAAATTGTAAAAACGTAAATGAAAGATATATTGATTTAATCGTACAAATAGATTGAATCAATGATGAGTTTGTACCCAAGAGCTTCTTTGTGGTGGCTTGTGAAGGCTGCCCCATGTCCAGACTCATCGACTTGCGAGTCCGCGGGCTGATCTGACCCACTGTCGGGTAGTGATGAGCCGAAAGGTAGCGCTCCGAAACCTGAGGGGAGCTCCATGGTTGGGTTTCTCGCAGCGTCCTGAGAAAGAAAGCAAATTGGGTTCCCCGTCATCTGACAATTAGCATCCATTTTAAACATAGAAGGCCAAAACATCCCCAATGAAAATTAAATTGCACGACAGAGGGTGCTAGAACTGCACAAATGGAAAATCAACCTGACTTTTTTTTTTTTTTTTTTTTAACAGATGTGTTCCTTTTAAATATTGTGAACATGACGACGACGATATTGTGGCAGTTTTAATATCACGATATCACGATATTGCCCTTATCGTGACATCCTTAGATGACACGCAAACGCGGTTTGTGCAAGATGAGCCGAAAACGTAGGAACATTTGGAGACATTTTAATTGGTTTAAGTCAGATGTATTCAATTTTTTATTTTTATTTTTTTTTACTTTTAATTGTATTATGGATGTCCAGCACTTTGAGATGCATTTTGAATGTATGAAAGGCGCTATATAAATAAAGTTTGATTGATTGATTGATTGATTGATTTAGTGGTGATGTGGTGAATTGCCATAAACAGAAAAAGATTTTGTGCCGCTCTCATCGTAGATAAACAAACTCACTTAGAGGAAGCTAAAAAGCGGGTCAATGTGGCGGCACTGTTGACTTTGCCATCAAACGCAATAGAAAGCAGGGACATTAGCTGAGCATCGATTTTTTTTTTTTATATACTCACTCAGGCGCTACTACTTGAACCGGTCTAAATGCGATGCAACAAATTTCCATTGCTTCTAAAACTGCAATTATCAAAAAAGCGGACTTCATAAGGCAAAGTTATTCTGTTTTAAAAACAATATGGATGTCACTTTGTTTTGTGTTTAGTGTGACAGGAAACTTCAACCGGGAGTGGCAAACAGAAACGACTCAAAGTACACTTTTTTTGAGAAATTATTCGCCACTTGGAAAAATTGCACAGTTTGTGCGCATGACAAAGAAAAAATAAATACATTTGAAAAAGTCTGACGTTGGATTACTCATATCTCAAGGCAGAGTGAAACTCTGGGTTATGAACAAGCTTGTGTCGGAACAAATTAGGTCACGTACAAAACCATTTATATCATTTTTTTTTTTTTTTTTTTAAATGTAATCCAGTCGGTTTGCCAACCAAAGTTCCAGTTGACACTCGCTCCATCCATCGTCACACCTGCAGCTGGGATCGCTGATGAGACTGGAGTAGGTTTCCATTGGCACGGGATCCATCGTGAGGTCTGAAATCAGGAGCGACTTCCTGTGCTTGAGGCTGCAGCGGCTTCGGACTTCCTCGGAAACGGTAAGCAGAGCTGCCAAAAGAGCGACCGCGTGATCGTCTTTACCAGTAAAAAGAAGGCAGATGTCAAATCATCGAGCCAGCTGTGGCGTACCTGCCAGGTAGGCCACACTCTGCGTGTTGACTTCAAACTTGTCACATTTGAGGTGCTTGCTGATGAGCGCCAGCAGCGTGTGCAGGATTCGCACCGTTCTTGCTACCGTGGTGGCCGACGGATGTCGGTAACCTGGAACGCACGATTCCAGACTGTGACGATCACGATATCGATAATATCACGAGAGCTACGATTTTTGATATATTGTAAAATTTTTTTTTAACAATATATCACAATATGTGAGTGAAAAAGCCAACGAATGCCCATAAAAAGGAAAAAGGCTAATTATGCATTTATTCACTTCTGCATGGTGCCTCACTGCCTCTCAGTCTTTTAACTGTAAACATTGTAAAGTGAGACAAATTAAAGTGCATAAACATTTATAATATAACATAACACTGCACAACTGGACACATGACATCGATATCTACCGTCAGCGTATCGATAATTTATTGCAACAGAGCGCAAAAATATATTGCGATATCGATTTTTTTTCCTCCCACCTCTAAGAAAAAAAACAAAAAACAGACGGCATAAGCAATAAGGATGTAACGATATCCAAATATCACGATACAATATTATCACGATATTGTGGGGGTGTTGGCGATATTTTAAAAACGCTCACAATGTAAAAAAAAAAACAACAAAAAAAAAAAAAACACCTACAATCTCTAATAACAATATTGAGCACACATTGATGGCTTCACAAGCAAATTCGGTTCCCCTTCATCTGACATTTAGCAAATATTTTAAACATAGAAGGCCAAAACATCCCTAAGAAAATTAAATTGAACTAATAAAAGACACTAGAGGGTGCTAAAACTGCACAAATGGAAATCAATCTGACTTTTTGAACAGATCTGTTCCTTTTAATGTGAACATGACAACAACTCAACTTTATTTATACTTCTAAAGACTTATCGTGACATCCCTAATAAGCAATTTTCAACATCAATCAAAAATAATCGTGGTTATTATTTTGTCCATAATCGCCCAGCTCGACCAGGCGCTAACCGTAGCCGAAATGGTGTTCAAATGTGTCCCTAATGAATTATGAATTATGATATTCACCTTTGAGTAGGTGGCCCACGAGTGCAAAGTTGAAGTTGGCGCTGAAGTTGAGGCCCACAAAGTGATCCATCTGCTTGCAGTGCCATTCCAAAGGGCGCCTGATCTCCATAAAAACCTCTTCTGGGCTCTGAGGGAGACAAAAAAAAAACCAAAAAAAAATGTACATATTTGTGAATTTATAGATCGAGACCATCCTGGATGACGTCACTCCCATGGTGTTTTTTTTTTTTAAATAATATTGCGCACAAGTAATACACATCTTAAGAGGGAGAACAAAAAAAAATAATCATGAGGAGATTCTTAACAATATGAGCCATGAAAAACTTTTGATTACTTCTCACTGACAATGTCGCAATCTGGTTTTGAATAGTAACAGCATGATTCAATACCTTCCTATCAAGTTTCACCATCACTACCAAAGCAAAGAATAAATAAAGCAACAGTGCTGTTATCTTCATAACTTCCCTGTACAACAAAAAATAATAATAATTCTGAGAACCATAATGCATTTATTTTAAATTTTTTTTGGGACCTTGTCATTGAAGACCCGCATGGTGTCAAGCGTGTGAAGATTTTGCTCCAGCAAAGCCGTTCCTGCAGAGTACAAGTTGACTTCATCCAACTGAAGCACAGCGACGGCCACCCAAAACAGAGCTTTGTGCATCGGAGATTCCTGCGCTCGGACGGACGGACAGACGGACACAGAATTCACAAAATATTATTTCCAGCTGGAAAACATAACAGAAAAGAATTGTTGTCATTTTGTCAATTAAGAATGTTGAGACGGCAACTCAAAGTACAAACAAACAAACAAAGCAGCTGAGGCTGCTTGAACGAGCTCCATAAATAAAGATGACTTGACTGTTCTTGTGCGTTTTGGCCTTTTGGGGGCAGTGTGGTGCCGTGCATCCATGGCATACACAACTTAAAGTGAGTACAGAAGAAAGTTGCGATTGAATTCTATGAAAATAACTCGTTTATCACACATTGGGAAGAATTTGTGCCTTTGTGTAGTGTTATCTCATCCCACAAGATTTGTGCGGGGATATTCGTTTTTGTGAAGGAAAAATACTCCCAAAGTCGATGCTAACTTCCGGTTAGCGTTTGCTAACTTCCTGTTAGCGCTAGGCTAGCCATGTTTAAAAAAACGAAACCCGTTTTGTATTGAAATATGCAATGGATGTAATTCGCAACGTCGTGTGTTTAGTTTTACAGTTAAATTCAACTGCGGTGTCATTAAACAACTTGAGCGACGCTTCGGGACGACGGAATAAAGCAGAATAAGCAGAATAGCATCCGCTACACACTTGCTAGCTGCGAATGCTATGAGGTAAAGCAAAATGGTACATTCAGGGTACTTTCACAGCGTCGGTTTTCTTCGATAACGTTTTAAGGGGGAAATAGTCGGCCGATGTTTGAAGGCCAATCATCGGCCGATTATAATCGGCAGCCAATTAATCGGTCGGGCCCTAATTACCACCACAATTTTTTCTAATACGAACCACATCAGATTATACTGTACATAGGGGTGTTAAAAAATAAACTAAAGTTGTAAAAGTGCTACCTTGCCGAGTAGCGGCTGCAGCTTGGTCAGCGCGATGACCGTGGCCTCGATCAATACTTGGCTGTTGTAATTGTCCGGCCCCTTAAGACAGCTCTCGAGACCCTAAATGTGAACGACATGGAGTGACTTCTTGAAAACGACGTATTGGAAATAACCCAGATCAGCGTTCCCCCTTACCCGGTCGATGCTGAGCAGAGGACTGGCCTTGCTGAGGATTCGGATGATCTGCTTGATCTGCCCGTGGCTGACCCGCTTACTGATGCAGCCAAAGACCACGAGGGCTCGCGGCTGGAGGGACGGGTTGTACTGGAACGCAAACCTGGTCGGCAGGCAAGGTTAGCGTTTCACTCGTGCTGTCAACGTTAAAGCGTTAACTCATTCATTAATCACTAAAGAAATATCGCATTAATCATTGTATTACCACAGGTGAATCACACTATTCATTTGGACGGCAGATGATCCTTTTTAGCCGACAGCGGATGGTTATGTTAAAGGTTGCTGTTCGAGTTTGATCAGTAAACAGAACGACATGCATTAAAGTAAAGCATTTCATAAATGTTTACATATGCCGTAGGTCATTTTTTCCCATTTTCAATTATGCAAATAACTCATTTGCTCCCAATAACGTGTAAATACGTTTTTTCTTTTCATGTTCTAAGTGTCCCAAAGACGTATTTATACGTTTTTTTTTATGCTAGAGCATACTTTGATGCAGCCTATCAACTGCAAAGAATGGTTGCAGAAATGGTAGTTATTACACAAACGGCCAGCAGGTGGCGGCAGAGCAAAGGAGCCATCTAGAAAAAAAGCTAAATTACTTACAATTTTGAATAGATTTGTGAAAACTTAGCTCTCTTCTAATGCTAATTTCTGCAAAACGGAAACAGATAGAAACATACTTTTTTTTCCTGATGAAAGAAGAGACTTTAATCTTTCTTTTGATGCTTTTATAGCAATAAAACACAATATTCTGTGGGCCTTGCAAAATCAGTCCAAATCCAGTAAAACAGTCGGAAGCGAACGGGATTGCGACATGTGAAAATGGCGGCGAGCGAATGAGTTAATTGATTCGAAAAAGCAGGATGAGCGTGTGCAATGAATATACATTTTTGAAGGCGTCCTCATAACATTAAATGTCTAAAACACATAACAGGTGCGCTTCCAATTTAGCGGGAAAAATATGTTTGGAAAAAAAAAAAGCATTATTAAATCAGTGATTAATCAAAATTCTAAGATGACAGCTCTACATTTAACATGACTTTAATAAATCATAGTTACAAATAAAAATGCTAAAACCAGAGAATCGCCTTACTTCTGTGCAAGCTCTGTCCACTGGTCCAACCACTTACAACCTGGGATGTCCCTCATACAAGCCTGGAAGATGAAATGAAAAAAAAGATATTCAACTGCAATATTGCAACTCATACATTAAAGGCCCAGTATGCCGGTTTCACTCAGGAAAATGCACTTTTTAATTTAAATACAGGATGTACACACTTGAACTTTCTCTCAGTCTACACATCTGGGTTTATGTTCATCTTTGGTGGTGATTTTGTCCTAAAACCCGCAACCCCCCCAGCCTGCATTTTGCCATTTTGTGTGCAAACGAGTCAGCTGCGTGACGTCACTCCCGCGGCTATTTGAAGGCACGCACAGATTTTTAATTTTTTTTTCACTCACTCATTCACACATGTAAGCTTCTCCACCCCCCTGCTCTGTGATCGTCAAAAAACGTCAAAACACAAAATGGCAAAATACAGGCTGGGGGTTTAGGACAAAATCACCACCAGAAATTAAGAGAAGCCCAGATCTGTAAATTGAGAAGTAGTTGATTTGTTTAAATCCAGTATTTAAAAAGTGCATTTTCCAGAGTGAAACCGTCAGACTGGGCCTTTAATAAGATATTTGTAAAATACAAATCCCTGTTGTGGCGACTGACCTCCATGATTTCTAGTAAGGCCTCTGTGACGGTCTCCAGGGACGAAAGGGCAAAGGTCTCCCTTTCGTACGAGCCCGGGGAGAAGGATCGGTCTCTGTAGCTGGAGCGGAAGGCGATGACGGCTGCCGACTTGACCTTGCTGATCCCGAAGAGCAGGTAAAACTTGGGCAAGGAGAACTCGGTCAGGCTCAGTCGCAGGACCTGCTTTGTCTCTTCTAACGGCGACAACGAGAAAGGATTGATCCGGAAAGCTGGCGAGCGAACAACCCATCGCAATCGGAAGGGAAGTCCTCACCGCTGAAGTTGAGCTGCGAGCAGGTGCAAAGCGAATGGATGATGTTGATGACGAGGCCGTGGGTGGAGGCGCGGAGGGACAGCGGCCCCGTCGCCACCAGCAGGGTCACCACGTGGAACAGGTACGGCAGGTGGGCGGCCACGTCCAACGAGTTGTTGAACGAAAGCATTAGCATGTAGCGCGCCAAAATGGCGATGTCGTCCCACATCAGGTGCTGCTCGAGCGTCGGCGTCGGCGACAGGCACGTCTTGTCGATGATCTTGCACATGCGGCCGATTACCTGGCGCGGGGGAACGACAAACGACCCGTCGACAAAATCGTTACTTGCTTCTCGTATTCAACACATTGGAAATGAAAGTCCACAATAATAATGATGAAACAAAAAAACCTGATGGACTAAATAAGGAAACTGCAACTTTACGGTGACTGTTGCTTACACAATTAGGATGTATTCCACAGGGACAGGTCGGGTTTCTCTATGACGAGTACCGTATTTCCCGCACTATAAGGCGCACCTTCAATGAATGACATATTTTAAAACTTATATAAGGTTATATAATAAATGTCTGAATAAATCCCTAAATAAATCACTAAATAAATGACTAAATAAATAAAATAAATAAATAAATGTCTAAATAAATCACTAAATAAATGTCTAAATAAATAAATGTCTAAATAAATAAATAAATGTCTAAAAGTGAAATTAAAACAGATTTATTTCCATTTATATTTATTTTTTTAGATATAATTTTCAAATTATATTTTTTTTTCTTGATTTTTATTTTCACTTTTAGACATCTATTTATTTATTTTGTCATTTATTGATTTCGAATTTTGGCAGTGTTGGTCCTCCATAAGGCGCACCGGATTATAAGGCGCATGGTCAGCTTTTGGACAAAATTGAAGGCTCTTAGGTGCGCCTTATAGTCGTGAAAATACGGTACTGATACGTGCAAATGTTCTTGGAACGCACAAAAGCCTGGAGGTCAATGAGTTCAGGGAGGAGACAAGTCTCCATTGTGCTTGCTTGTTTGTTAATTTTTATATTTTTTTTTTGCTTTAGCAAAGATGAACACGAGTACAAAAAGGGAATGAAGTCGAGGCCTTGTACAAAAGTGTTCTCCCTTCAGAAAATTACATCAAATTGCAATGTTGTTATAAAGTCTCAACTGAAGGGATGTTGACAATCTTTATGATATATACTTTTTTTTTTTTTTTTTATAGGGTGATGAACACTTCAAGTGCAACACTGGCTGTTGTGATGAAACAGTGGGAACAAAGACCCTCTTACAGCGTCGTGCTGCCGTCTGCAATAATCGGAGCCAGGGCCCGGCTTTACGATTGTGTCTGACTGTGTCTTGTTTTTGTTGACGAGTCGCGAGCCCAACCGGCAAACGGCACATAATACACAGAAGCCAGTTGACTGCTAAAGTCACCAGAGATGGATTCATTTCTTCAACTGGTAAGTAGTTTTAAGATTTTTAAGATTCACAGGTCAATTATTAACCTTTTAGATTGTTTTTTGTGAATGACCAGTTCTTAGCCTTTTACAGTTTTCCTTAACCTGTAAACCAAAACCAAGTACAGTCGTGGACGAAATTATTGGCATCCCCCCCCAAAAAAATACAACATTTCCCCCAGAAATTGTTGCAATTACAAATGATTTTGCTATCAGTGTGTTTCTGTCTTTAATTTGCATTGGAAAAACACACATAACAAAAAAAAAAGAAGAAAAAAAACAAAATTGCCACAATTTTACACACAATGCAAAAAAAAGGGCTGGACAAAAATTGTTGGCACCCTCAACTAGGGATGTATTGATATCCAAACATCACGATGCGATATTATCATGATATGAAGGTCACAATACGATAATTATCAGGATATTGTGGGGGCGATATTTTTATTTTAGCTCATACTAAAAAAAAAAACTAAAAAAAAAGAAGAGATCTCCTGACCTTGCTGGAGACCAATTTGACGTTCCCCGAGGCCAAGGCCACCGCCGTGTCAGCCATGACCTCCGCCTTGATGGAGCCCAGACCGCCGGTGGCGCTCGTCTTGATGAAGCTGTCCAACACCACGTCCAGCAAATCGGTGATCTGAACACCAGATGAGATGAGAGCAGATCAGCACAAATTGCAATCATACAAAATTCGTTCCATCCATACATTCATTCATTCATTCTTTTTAATCCTCTCTAGGTTGAATGAAGTCGAAGTGAAATTCCGTGTTTTCTGCACTATAAGGTGCACCTAAGAGCCTTCAATTTTTTCCCAAAAGTTGACCATGCGCCTTATAATGTGGTGCACCTTATATACGGAAAACGTTTTTAAATATGTCGTTCATTGAAGGTGCACCTTATAATGCGGTGCGCCTTATAGTGCGTAAAATACGGTACCCACTGTCGATAAAAATGTTTTGCTTTTTTTCCCCCCATTTGTTGCGGTGCACTCGCCTGGCCCAAGCTGCCCCAGATCTTGGCTTGGATGGACGGATACATTTGCTTTTCGTTGATGGTCATGGTGATGAGCTTGTCCAAGATGGCCGTGACGCGCTGTCGCTTGGCGTCGTCGTTGTGCTTGCAAAAGCGAACGAGGTTGAGCAGCCAGGGCGTCATGTACTCCAGACAAAGATGCTTCAGCTCGATACCTGCACACCAAACATTTATTCATGTCAACAGAATTCACTTTTTTGGTCAACGCCAATGTTTCGGTGATACGATGTTACCACGTGCATAGTACTGTGTAACCACTAGTGTTGTTCCGATACCGTTTTGTTTTTTTTGACCCCCCGATACACAGCTTTGCAGTATAGGCCGATACCGATACCTCAGATTATTATTTTTTTCCCTCAACATGAAAAAGCTGCCCTGCCATTGGTTCAGAGCATTCAAGGGCCAATAGGATCTCTTAGATCGGCATGCAGTGAGCATGTCACATATCGGTGAATGTCGTGCACGAGCAGGACAAAACTGTCAAAACAGGAAACTGTAAAATTATCGATTCATGTTTTTATGAATCGATATCGGGCAATGAAAAGGAATATCGATTCGATATCGATATATCGATATTTTAGAGCCAGCCCTATTGTTCGTGCTGCTAATTCAACAAGTGAAATGAAAATGTTGCCGAGGACCAATTGCATAGACTATAAAAATGAGAGAAAAAACATTATTTGCATCAATGTTGTATGCAAATACATATCAATACACGTCATTCTGGGCGTGCGCCGGCTTACTGGATTTGCTGAAGCCCGAGATGCACTCCTCCAGGAACTCCAGCGTCAGATGGGGCTCATTGGCGGCGAGCGTCTTGCTGATGGACACGATGAAGAGCGTGTTGTTGGCCGGGATGCAGAGGCCCGACGTCTCCAATAATTGACCTTCGATCTTCAGGTTGAAGGTGCAAGTCAAAGCGCACAGCAGATTGTACGCGGCCGATCTGAGCGGGGACGGAACACCGGATTGTTGCGGACGTTTTACAGTCACGGAAAACAAGACACAAATTGCCTGAACGACGGTCCAAAACAAAAAGGAGGGTCACAATAAATCAAGGCATCGTTTTAAAATTGGCACATATATATATATATATATATATATATATATATATATATATATATATATATATATATATATATATATAAAAAAAAGCCTGTTTCCGTCCATTAATGTAATCATCAATTCATCACTATGTCGAATTGTGTCTCAAGCTAATGCTAAGTTAGCATGCTTACTTGGCTAAGTTAGCATGCTCATGCTAAGTTAGCATGCTAACTTAGCATTAGCATTAGCTTTATTAAGCACGTTGGCATGCTTAATAAAAATATCGAGGACAATGATCAAATCTGTACAAAAAGCTTAACATTAATATAAATAATTATAATTAAATAAGATTTACAATTATAATTATTTTCTGTGAATTAAAAAGAAATAATAAAAAAAACATGTTAGTCTTAACAGACTGAAACCAAAAATAGCCTGCTAAGCTAATGCTAATGTTAAGTTAGCATTCTAATGCTAAGCTAGCATGCTATGGTAATGTTAAGCTGGCATGCTACGCTAAGCATGCTAACTTAGCATTAGCTTTATTAAGCATGTTAGCATGCTAACTTAACATTAGCATTAGCATGCTATTTTTGGTTTTAGTCTGTAAAGACTAACATGTTGATTTTTTTAATTTCTTTTTAATCTACAGAAAATAATTCTAATTGTAAATATAATCATTTTCTAATTATTTTTCTTTTTTTTTTTAAGCTTTTTGGACTGATTTTATCATTGTCCTCGATCTTTTTTTGGACCATGAAGCGTTTTTGAGTACCTTAAAAAGCGCTATACAGAATAAATGTAATATTATGATGATGATGATGATGATGATGATGAATGGGTCGGCGCGACTGACCTGAGACTGGGGTCGGAGCTGCCCAGGTTGAGCAGCGCGATATTCAGCAGCGTGCCTGGAACGTCCTTGGGCCGGATCTTGGTGTGCTGCGGGATGGAGTCGGGCTGCGAGAGCTCCCAGCGCGTGCGGATGTGGATGATGGACTGGACGATGGCGTCGCATTCCTGGTGCATGAACGTCAGCGGCGTGCCCTGGTTGGCCATGGTGAGCGTGAACTGGCTCTCGTCCACCAGGCAGATCTCCTCGATTTCCGACGCGTAGTACACGTCGTTGAGGAAGACGGGCTGCCCCAGGACGCGCGTCCGTTCCGCCGACGTCACCTGCACCGCTGTCGAGCCCACCTGAGGGTGCGGAAGAAAATATATCGTTCGGCTTTTGCTTGGGGTTTCGTAACGCGGTTAAGCTCACCTTGATTGAGACCTTGGTGTCTTTGTGAGCCAGTTTGAGGGCATTGTGGGAAACTTTGAGATCTTCGTCCAGCGTTAGCGTGGCGGCGGGAAGCTTCTGCTGCTCCGCTTCAACGTGCTCGGCCAGCTTGGCCGGCGAGTCGATGAACTGGAGCCGCTTGCTGCCCTTCAGACCCGTCAGCAGCCGCTCGTGGTATTTGGTGTACTCCCGCACCCAACTGTTGCAGTTGTACACGTAGACGGCGGCCACGTTCTCGTACGCAAAGCCGGGGAAGACCACGAACCACTTGGACAAGAAATCCGTCTTGAAGCGGTTGCTCGGCCCCACGTGGGTCAAGTCCACCACGATCTCGTACGGTTTGGCGTAGTAAGGTTTGAGGGTGAGCAGCACGTGGTAGATGAGCAGGTCTCCGTTGATCTGGCCCGTTTTGAATCTGGGAAAAATGATATGAAAAACGGACCTTGTCATATTGGAAGATTTTCTTTCGGAGGTGATGGTGATCAATAGGGATCTAACGATATCCAAACATACGATACGATATTATCACGATATGAAGGTCACGATACGATTACAAGCAAATTCGGTTCCCCTTCATCTGCCAATTAGCATACATTTTAAACATAGAAGGCCAAAACATCCCTAATGAAAATTAAATTGCACTAATAAACTAGCCACTAGAGGGTGCTAAAACTGCACAAATGGAAATCAACCTGACTATTTTTAAACAGATGTGTTCCTTTTAAATATTGTGAACATGATGACGATGATATTTTGGCAGTTTTAATATCACAATATCACGATATTGCCCTTATCGTGACATCCCTAGTGATCAATAGGGCTGCGAATCGTTGACTGTCTCACGATTCGATTCGATTACGATTTTTGGGTCTTGGAGTCGATTCAGACTCGATTTTCAATTCTCGATTCAAGCGATTTTCGATTCAAAATGATGTGATTGACCATTGATTTCTGCTTCCATTTACAGATATGCACAACATTGTCATGATCGACTGCAGTATGATTTGCAAGACAAAATGACAGAGACATTAAAGTGTTTTTTTGTTGTTGTTGAAATATTTATTAATTTTGTATTGTAAGTGCCTTTTTCCACAAAACAGCATGTGGGCTACAACTGCCCTTTTCCCCTTCTTCTTCTTAATTTCTAATTTAAATAAAATCGATTTAAATGAGAATCTTGATTCTTTTATGAATCGATTATTTTTTTGGCACACCCTTAGTGATCAATGTGGGTTGATGTATGCGACAAAAATAAATACAAGGGATGCACGATAATATCGGTGGCCGATAATTATCGGCAATTATCAGACAATTTGACTTCAAACAGATAAACCAGATAATAGCGAAATCTGCTAATAAATATCGTCAATTTGATTTCATACAGATAAACCAGATAATAAAGAAATCCAGCAAAAATTATAGACATGCCATCTTTTGTGCTTGTGTCTCACATCAATAAAATTCAGCTTCCTGGTGCTTTACGTACATTGAAACATTGTGCAAAGTTTAGACAATCTTTCAATGTATTTGTTAGATTTATAGTAGGACTCGAAAGTACATTTGTATTCAAGTTAATTTGACAAACAATTATCGGCTTCCTTATCGGTTATCGACATCGGCACTTTTAAATGATTGGTTTATCCGTATCGGTTGAAAATAGCATTATCGTGAATCCCTAATAAATACTGTTTGGAATAGCAGAACATGTTTCTGTCTTTTTGTTGTCAGGTTTGTGTCACGAGTCCAAAATAACGACACCATCGAAAGGGCGAGGAAGTAGAATATCAACAAGAAATTGTGCAAGTCAAACAAGAGCGCTCTCGCTCTCTCGAAGGAAGTAAGTGTCGACGCAAAATTGTGCAACGTCAGCTCAGGCAATTTTCAGAAAAGCAACTTGAGATGAAATGAAATTATTATTTTTCTTCTTCTCTAAATGACAGAAGAGAATGGAAGGAACAAGAGCCGCCTGCTTGTTGGTCCTGCTGTCACTCGCTCACGTCAACGCAGACGTTTCCTTCCCAACGGTGGCCTCCAACCAAACCGGCACAGATCGCGCAAACTCTTCCGACGGTGGCGCTGGATCGGACTGTTGGGCCGACGCCCAGATCGCTCTCGTCGCTCTCGCTTCAGCGGGTTTTCTGATTTGCTGCCTGTCCGTCGCCACCGCGGCGCTGGCGTGTCAAGTCCGCCGCGCTCGGCGGCAGGTTTATGCCCCGCGGGCCTCCCGCTCCGATATGTTCTTGGTGAGCAGCGCAGACGACTGGGACGACGCAAAGCGCCCGTCCGACGGCGGAGGACTGGTCGGGCCGTGCGACAGCGGCGTCGTGCCGGAGGAGGTGACGGCAGAAGACGACGACATGATACAGGAAGAGAAGCGATTTGAAACGAACAGGGAAGAGGAGGGAGCAAGCGCGGAAAGCGTACGGGAGGGAAACGCTTTTAACGGCGAGGCCAACGACGGTCGGATGTCGCGCTCACGTTCACAAGACTTGGAAATGTCAAAGTGACTTTGGTAAAAACTGAAGTCTTTGACACGGAATCTGACTTCAACAGAGAGTTAACAAGGTGTTTACTTGCTATAACTAGTTCAAATGAGGAGCTTCCTCATATGATCGCAACATAATATTTCGGTTTATGATGTTTGTATAGGGCGGTGCTTCTTAATTATTAATGTTCACCCATAAATTCCTTATTCAAGTGAGACCGGTATTAACACAAATTGACACAATTAGCACGTATGACGTATAAAAAACGGAACCGTTCGGCTTGACATCAGAATGCAACAGGTTGCCGCTGGTTTCACAAGACTTCCTGAATGTGAAACAGGAGTCAGTCAGTCTTTATAAGCACGACAGTTACTCGTACTCAAACGCTCTTCATTCAATTGAAGATAATCTTCGTGTGCTTTCGGAGAAATACGACCAAC
Organism: Festucalex cinctus; assembly: GCF_051991245.1. NCBI lineage: Eukaryota > Metazoa > Chordata > Actinopteri > Syngnathiformes > Syngnathidae > Festucalex > Festucalex cinctus. The sequence continues at coordinate 1,180,140 of NC_135423.1, forward strand.
ATTGGTAAGAAATTCAACACCTTCATCAATATTAAAAAAATTTTTTTTTCCAGATAGAAATTTTGTTCTTTAGAATTCTGATCATCTTGAAAAACAATTAGGCATGATTTGAGTTCTATCAATTCAAAGACTGATCGACTGTATACACACACAAGATAAACTTATATTGTAAAGAGCTGTTCAAAATAACGGAGCCGCTCTAAAACTCTGGAATTTGTTACTAAAAAAGTGGAAAATGTTGTGACTTACTGCTGCAATGAGTTGTTTTTGCAAACTACATCTTTTCAAAAAATTGTCTATTTTCTGTCAACTAAGACTTAATATCAACTAGGGCTGAACAATTTTCAGAAAAGACTAAAAAAATTGTGATCTTTCTGACGGATAAAGAATTTGAGTCGATTCAAAATGTTCTGAAATATTTTGTCACTGTGTACATCAGTGCTTCTCAAATAGTCATTTAAAATTTTAACCGAAAACTTTCGAAAATTACAGCTACAAAGACGCAAGACAGATGGAAACTCTGATCCTGCACTGCATTAGCCTGGTTGTCACATTGTCACTGCATACGAGCGGCGCGGCAACATTTGGCGACGGGATGATGGAAGCGACAACTGGTGAGATTGATGGCAACGTCACTCACGTCCGGCTGCCGACGGTCGCTTACGATCAGAAATCTCCTGGAAACGTCACAGAAGACGTCGAGGTGGCTCGGGCAACGACCGCCAGCTTCATGACTTCCCCGGAAACGAATTCCAGCGTCGGAATGACAAACGCCACAAAAGCATTTCAAAGCGGCGCGTCGCCAAGATCCGGCCAAGGCCGCCACGTGGAACGAAACTCCACTGCTGAAATGACGCGTTCGACGACAGATTCAAACTTCAGTTCCACCGCATCGTCAAGCTCATCTCTTCAAGACAAACTGACGCCAACAAGTGGAGATACGACTCGGTCCACTGATGTGGACAAACCTTCAAGAGTCAGCATCGTCACGGAGTCAACTAAAATCCAAGAAAATTCTCCCAATGTACTAATTCACAGTAAAGTTTTGGCCGGACTAATCGGTGTAGCTCTGGTATCAATGATGGTCGGATTCTTGGTCATCTTTGTGAAGAAACGCAAACTTGAGAAGCAGCAGATAACGACGAGTGACTGGGCGGGTCCTTCGCCGTTTATCAGCCACGGAGACGACAACGGACAAGTAACGCTGACGTCATCCAATCACGTTTCGGTTGCCAGCTTCATGTCTCGGACGACTTCCAAACGCTTGTCCTTTCTCCCGGAGATGCCGGCGGAGTCACAAGCCGCAGCGCCGGCTTCGACCTTTGGAAGTGCACGTCAAAGGAGCACATCCGAACAACGACTCGAGAGCAAAAGCGCAATGGAAAGCACCGGCACAAAAAAAGATGCGATCGTTCTGCCATTATAACTATCTGCACGAAAGAAAATGACTTTAAAGGAGTTTTTATCAATTAATCCATACATCCAACCATCCATACATCCATCCAACCATCCATCCAACCATCCATACATCCAACCAACCATCCATACATCCAACCAACCATCCAACTATCCAACCATCCATCCATCCATCCAACCATCCATACATCCAACCAACCATCCAACCATCCATCCATCCATCCATCCAACCATCCATATATTCAACCAACCATCCAACTATCCAACCATCCATCCATCCATCCAACCATCCATACATCCATCCAACCATCCATACATCCATCCAACCATCCATCCATACATCCAACCAACCATCCAACTATCCAACCATCCATCCAACCATCCATACATACATCCAACCATCCATACATCCAACCAACCATCCAACTATCCAACCATCCATCCATCCATCCAACCATACATCCAACAAACCATCCAACCAACCATCCATCCATTCATCCAACAATCCATCCATCCATCCATCCAACCATCCATACATCCATCCAACCATCCATACATCCAACCAACCATCCAACCATCCATCCATCCATCCATCCAACCATCCATCCATACATCCAACCAACCATCCAACCATCCATACATCCAACCAACCATCCAACCAACCATCCATCCATTCATCCAACAATCCATCCATCCATCCAACCATCCATCCATCATTCCATCCAACCATCCATCCATCCAATCCATCCAACCATCCAACCCATCCAACAACCATCCATCCAATTAGCAACATTTGAATCCATCCATCCATCCATCCATCCATCATTCCATCCATCCATCCAATCCATCCAACCAACCATCCATCCATCCAATCAGCAACATTTGAATCCATCCATCCATCCATCGCTTATCCGGGGTCGGGTCACAGGTGCAGCAGCTTTAGCAGGGAAGCCCAGACTTGCCTCTCCCCAGCCGCTTCAAGCAGCCCAGCCGGCGGGATCCCAAGGCCTTCCCAGACCAGCTGAGAGACATCGTCTCTCCAGCGTGTCCTGGGTGGTCCCCAGGGCCTCCCGCCGGTGGGACACCTCCCCGGGAGAACAAAATCTGACAGATGAGCATAAAAAAGAATATTTGTTTTACCTGCGAGCAACGTAGTAGAAGACTGGATTGCCGTTCTTGGACGTCCCAGCCTGATAGAAGATGTTGAGGGTCTTCAATGCTTTAAATTCCTCTTTTTCGTGTACCTGGTGTCTACAAGACAAAATAAAACATGGGACCGACATGGCAGCATTGCTGTTAAATATTTTTATCATGTGAGAGCTTTCGGATTGGAGAAACCGACTGAACTGTGGTTAAAAAAAACAAACAACCAAATTGTGATTCAGTCAACTATTATTTCTTTCTTAGTTGAGAAAATTACCAATGCAAAATCCTTTATTGTGGGTTAACATTTTAAATTGCATTTAAAGGGATACTTGACTTATTTAGCCATTTTTTGGCAGTCAAACAATATTTTGGATAAAATAAATTTGATACGGTTATTATTAAAACCACATTTAGCAACTTGCTGTCAACTGAAAATGACATCACAAGGGCGCAGGTAACCAATCACAGCTCAGCTTGTGAATGTCACATGACCAAACCTAGAAAACAAGCTGAGCTGTGATTGGTTACCTGAGACCTTGTGTTGTCATTTTTAGTCGACAGCAAGTTGCAAAATGTGTTTTGAAAGGTACTAATTGTACGTGAAAAATAATGAAAGTATCAAATGAATTATAGACAAAATATTCACTTTTTATTGCTATAATGGGGTAAATGTGTGAAGTATCCTTTTAATTTTTTTTTTTATTGTTAGCACATGAGTGAGAGTCGTCAAACAGCCCGCCCTCGACTTTTGACGCAATCCTATTAAGACATTTCCCGTGTCAAAAACTTGCAAAAAGTTCTCAGAATGAGAAACTGAATTTAGCATCAACAGCGTGATGTCAAACGTTTTCATTTTTTTGTTTGTAGCAGAAATAATCTCGGGCCCGGGAAGTTGTACAACAGAAGGCGCGACGTGGCGCTACTTGTGTGCACGTAATCATACCTGGTCATGAATTCTTCAAATTTGGAACTGGTCAGGTTGAGGCTGGACCAGTGCGTATCAGCCACAGGCTTGTGCTCAGGTGGCCCCAGGTAAGCAAGCAAGGTCGCCATTTTGTCAAAAGGACGCCTGCCGACAGCCTTGTGGTCTCTGGAAAGATTGATTATGTTATTATTATTATTGAATGAATGTGGACATCAGTAAATAATTCACACAGTGCCAGCTTTGAGTAATAAACTGACGAAGACGCGCGTCCGGTTCCAGTCTACATGCTGACCTGTTACTGGACAGGTACTGGCCGATCCGCTCCTGATTGTTCCATAAGAGGCGGTGGAGGGCGAGCACGTTCCCGTCACTGATGAAGGAGAGGCTGTGGTTGACGGAGTCGCTGGGTGGCGAGTCAGACGCGATGTCCAAGAAAAAACTGCGACAACCGGGAATGGAGATTCGTCCAATTAAGTCCTGCCAAAATTCTCAAAATGCAAAATGCTCACATTCATTCGGAGGTCATGTTGTCTGCTGGGTTTTTTGTTTTGTTTTTTTCCCCTGACGATCTCCTCAGTGTTGAATAGGGACGTAACGATATCCAAACATCCCGATACGATATGAAGGTCACGATACGATAATTATCATGATATTGTGGGGGCGTTGGCGATATAAAAAAGATCACAATATTGTAAACAAATAAATAAATAAATAAATAAAATCAAACTTATACTAAAAAAAGCACAATATTGTGCTATAGTACATATCAGCAATGCATATAAACAACCTACAATCTCTAATAATATTAGTAATATAATAATAATATAATAACAATAACAATATTAGTAATAATCTAATCTAATCTAATATAATAATATAATTAGGTTCGCCTTCATCTGACAATTAACATCGATTTTAAACATAGAAGGGCCAAAACATCCCTCATGAAAATTAAATTGCACTAATAAACTAGCCACTAGAGGGTGCTAGATCCGCACAAATGGAAATCAACCTGACTTTTTTTGAACAGATGTGTTCCTTTTAAATATTGTGAACATGACGACGACGATGTTGTGGCAGTTTTAATATCGCGATATCACGATATTGCACTTATCGTGACATCTCTAGTGTTGAAGGATAAATTTCAGCACACTTAGCAAAAGGGTTTTTGTATTCACAAACATGAAACAAAGATTCATTTTGGACTTAACAGGAGTGGTTCTCAAAAGGAGCGCCAGTGCTTGTTTTTTTGTTTTTTTTGTGACCTAGCAACCTGACTGGATGAACTGTTTTGTAAACAGCGGGACGTCCAGGTTAGGATACTTGACAGTAGTCAAGCAACTTTCTTCACTTCATTTCAAAATGCCACTGACCAATATTTTACTATTTCTACACAACGAGCAGCAATGTTGAACAGGTGAGGGAAGCAATGGCGGTGACAATCCGTGCTCTGAAAATCGGGCGTGTCCTACCTTCGGGCTGAATCAAAGTTGTTCTTCACAAAATCATTGAAAGGCCTCATGTGCTCTTCCTTTGTAAACAAGACATGGTTGGCAATGCTCTGCAGAATCTAAAAAGGAAAAAAGACAAGATTCTGTGAGTGAGTGAGTGAGTGAAAAATAAAATAAATAAACACAAAATAGCAAAATACAGGCTTTGGGGTTAGGACAAAATCACCACCACACGTTAAGAGAAGCCCAGATCTGTAAATTGAGAAGTAGTTTGTTTGTTCAAATGCTGTATTTAAAGAGAGCATTTTTCTGAGTGAAACCGGCAGACTGAGCCTTTAAATATCACGATAATATCGATATCGCTATATTCAGAAACTATATCGTATGATTTTCTAATATTGTGCAGCCCTAGTAGGTGCATGTATTTTAACTCATTCGCTCGCCGCCATTTTCACATTTCGCAATCCCGTTCGCTCCCGGCTGTTTTACTGGATTTTGACTGATTTTGCAAGGCCCACAGAATATTGGGTTCTATTGATATAAAAACAAAGAAAGATTAAAGTCTTTTCTTTCATCAGGGAAAAAAAAAAGTACATTTCTATCTGTTTCCGTTTTGCAGCAATTAGCATTAGAAGAGAGCTAAGTTTCATCAGTTTTCACAAATCTACTTAAAATTGGAAGTAATTTTTTAGCTTTTTTTTTCTAGGTGGCCCTGGTTGATCTCCTTTGCGCTGCTGCCACCTGCTGGCTGTTTGTGTAATAACTACCATGTCTGCAACTGTTCTTTGCAGTTGAGAGGCTGCATCAAAGCCTTCTGTATGCTCTTGCATAAAAAAACAAACAAACAAAAACGTATAAATACGTCTTTGGGACACTTAGAACATAAAAAAAAACCACAACGTATTTACACGTCATTTGGAGCAAACGAGTTAAAAAGGTCACGCCTTTAAAACTTCCACGCCCGACTGCATTGGAATTAACGTACAACAAGAATCGGCAAAACAAAAACCGCTACAATGATGAAGAAGAAATTGCATTGCCATGCCTGATTTCTGAAAACGTCCTCACCTTCGACATGAGCTTGAGACCCCGCTCTATCCTCGGAAGAGGTTTTTTCTCCAAGATGCCAGCCTCATACGGGGACACGATGGCCGGATTGACAAATCGGAGAAACATGGCGCTGCCCACGGCGCCGATGCTGTTCTGCGGGAATCTCTGACTCACCACCTGCGGGAAGGAGCACGAAAGAAGCAGGGGGCAGTTGAAAGGGGGGCAAAAACCAAACAGATGCCAAACAAAAATAAAGGTTTGGGGAAAGGGGGCCGGGAAGAGGCAAAGAGAAGGACACAAAAAAAACAAAAAAAAAAACGTGAATTTTATGAAGATGCACAATGAAGCAATGATTTGAAAAACGATTCTCCAGAGGGGCAACGTACGGTGAACCGTTGCAACATAAATGCTGCTTTCAGGAGAAGGAAAAGTGAATCAGGATTAGGGAGAGACAGATTATCGGCCGGGCCCATTAAATTATTATTATTTTTTTAAACTGAGACCAAAATTGAAATGAATGAAAAAAAAAAAACTTTTCTACTATTTTTGTGTTGGTAAAAAACAAAAAAAAAACAAAAAAAAAACAAAAAAAAAACGTTTTCACTTTTTCAATTGTCAATTGAAAATGAAAAGAACAAATGATATCAAACACAGAATATAATACACAAGGAGATATCATTTGTATAAATAATGTGGATGGAGCACCTTTTTCCAAAGAGGACTTGACATGACCTTTGACCTTAACAACCTTTTTTTTTTTTTCTTCCAGGCTTATATGTATGCGAGGAAGGAAAGACAACATTCATATTTATCGGAGGCAAAAATGATCAGAATATTTCATCCACTTGTTCAGTCATATTAGTGATCAAAAATCAAATGCCGATATGTAAAATAAAATCCATATAAGAGAAGAAATATGACTGCAGAGGAAATGTTCTGGAAAAAAAAAAATGCCTCGTGGGTAAGAGCAAACAGGAAGTCCCAAGCAAGAGTAAAAGACGAATGAATGCAACTGCTTACACAGACTGCTCATTAAAAATGCACAAAATGGCGGCAATATTAGTCCAGTGATTGGAGTAAAGTTGTACAATAGAAATGCGGATGACAACAACTGATTAATCCCGATACAAATTTGTAAGTCGATTGTTTTGTTTGTTTTTTTTTATTCAAATTTAGAAAATACTAATCAGTAAACTTGTACAGTGTAAGATGTGTATGAAAATATATGATTTATTGATCTAAAACTTCAGTCTTATACAGGTTGTAATCGGTTTCATGTTTGCACAGCACTGAAATAAAATATTAAAGTTTAATCTTCCATTCATATCTTTTATGCTTAAGGTGTGAACCCTGAGATGTTTTGGTGAATATTATGTTTAAAAATCGATTTGGCCGCCTATTGAATCGATTTGAGAATTGCGCGATGTAATACCGCGATAAATTGCCGAATCGATACATGGATGTATACACAAACAGTGTCATAAAAAAAGTATTTGCACCCTTCTAAAATGCTAAAAAATATATATATTTTTTTTTAACATAGTTTCCCAACTTGAATGTTTAAAATCATCAATCAAATGTAAAGATCAAACAAAGATATTAAAAAAGAAATTCGGTTTTTAAATAGTGATTTGAATTCAGGAAAGAAAAAAAAAGAAAAAAAAAAAAAGTACTTGCCCCCTTTTGTTAAATCATCATAATGACTTTTGTCAGTTCATTTTCACCGACACACCAAAAACCCGATTACTCTCAGACCTGTTCAACCGACAAGCCATCCAAGTGCAAAATGAATATGTCGAAAAAGCGGCAACAAAATACATGTGAAGAAATTAAAAGAACGAGAGGAAAAACAAATAATTGAAATCTATCAGTTATTCCCAAAACTTTTTTTTACGACTGCAGCGCATCACTGTGACAACGATTATTGCAGAAATTGAGCCCAAGAGCACAAGTGACGACTCATCCAGGAGGTTGCAAAAAATATCAACGATCATCTTACTTTTTTGCAAAACACATCGGAAAGATTCCCAAGACTTTTTGGGAAAATATTCCAACAAAACTTGGGCCCTTCTGAATCGATTTTATAAATCTGAATTGATACCCAGCCCTAACTAATAATCTGTTTTATGAACATGGCCTTATAAAAACAAATAATAACTTAAATCAATGACAACCACAGTACAGGCTGTGTAAATAAAGTGACAAAAAAAAAAAAAAAAATGACACGACATTCACATTGTTGTGACATCCATCCATCCATTTTCTTATTTTCTTAACCGCTTTTCCTTACAAGGGTCGCGGGGTGCTGGAGCCTATCCCAGCTGACTTTCTTGAAAAATTGCTGTTCAGCCCGGTTAAAATGAAGCATAAAAAAAAATTGGACTTTTCCAGGCAGCGCTTGTAAAATTAAAGCTGGAACATTTACAAAATAATAATCAAATGAAAAGGCAAAGGTGAGTTTTTTTTACTTGACAGTATAAAAGTGTAAAGAGGATTACAAGTGAGCAGCACAAGATTTTTGGTTTTCGACTTATGATGTGGCCAATCGAGTGGAAACGATCCAATCAAATCGATGCATCCCTATTGTACACAAAGTTGAAAATGCAGAAAAGAAGAAAACATTTCTGGAGGGACACGCAATTATTGAAAATCATTTGAAACAAATGAAGACAGTAAACCAAGTGAGGAAAATTAAATTAAATTAAAAAAAACAACAACAAAAAAAAAAACTTTTTTTTTTGCTTTAAAGGGAAAATATTTGGGGGGGAAAAAGTATCTGAGGGAAAATAGAGTCTCCAAACTTACTGCTTTTTTGTTTTCCTTTTTTTCTTTTACTGTTGCCTTATTCAGTAGAGAGTGGCAAGTAGCCTACAGAACAGAGACGAGTACAATCATGGTCACAGCACCAGCTGACACATACGCAACACACAACCCTACCGATTACGGTGCACAGACATGAAGATGGAAAAAGTTTCTTGTCAAGCACAGAAAAAAAAGATTTGTCACAGGGCAAGTTGTTGATTGGCAAAGGAAGCGTGCCATGCATATAAGACTGTTGCTGCTGGAATATTCACTGCAGTCCCTTAGAAGCTGCAAAAAGAAACGCGAGATGAAAAATGGGAAAACCAAATGTTGAAATAATTGGACTAAGTTAAAAATTCAAAATTAAAAAAAATTCTAATTAATTCATCTATTAACGCTTTAACTTTGACAGCCCTAGTAGAATGCTAAAAAAATAATAAAATAAAATAAAATAAATAAATAAATAAATAAATAAAAAAAAGAGTGGGTCCGTAGAAAAATTAATCCCCCGAGCCTAAAAAAAAAAAAAAAAAAAAAAAAAGGTTGAGAACCCGTTCACAGTTGTGTCCCTCTGAGAATGTTGGCTGCATTGTATTCATCAAAATCAGAAGGTGCAATTAAGGATATTCATGATTTGTCACTTAAGTGTTCCTTTTTTCACCATACTGACATTTTAATTCTTTCCACAGAATATTGTGATGGTAAAAAATGGAGAAAACAAGGCCAACTCTAAAAGCGTCGTGACGCTTCGCTCGCTCGTCTTTCGGGAAATAAATTGCATTGTAGTGGGAAGTAAAAACCGGATAGTAGAATATGGTGGGATTAAAAAAATAAATAAAAAAAGATGTGAAGACTATGAACGGCTGCGCAGGAATGTGCGAGACGTCGAAAGCAGTGAGCGACGGAAACTGGAGAGGATGGACAGGCGGGAGCTCGGAATGTCGAAATGGCAAACGGGTAAAGAAGGTTCGAAGCGACGGGGTCAGTGACGGCGTTGAGCTTTTTGGGTGGTCTACCTGGTAGAGACAGTGGCAGACGCTGCGAAGCTGAGGGGGGAACTCGCCGGATGAGCCGGTGATGGCATGGAAGAAGCGTTCAGTGATCTGCAACAGGTTTCTCTGATTCTCTTCCAAGTTCTCACCTTGTTCCAGTCTGATGAGGAAAGCGGAAGAAAGATCGCATCAGCAAGGGTGATGTCATCATCAGTCGACAGCAACAGGAAGAAAAAAAAAACGTTTTTAAAGGTATTAACTCATTTGCTCCCAATAACGTGTAAATATGTTGTTGTTGTTTTTATGTTTTAAGTGTCCCAAAGACGTATTTATACGTTTTTTTTTTATATGCTAAAGCATACAGAAGGCTTTGATGCAGCCTCTCAACAGAAAAGAACGGTTGCAGAAATGGTAGTTATTACACAAACGGCCAGCAGGTGGCAGCAGAGCAAAGGAGATCAACCAGGGCCATGTTGAAAAAAAGCTCAATTACTTCCAATTTTAAATAGATTTGTGAAAACTGATGCAACTTAGCTCTCTGCTAATGCTAATTGCTGCAAAACGGAAACAGATAGAAACATACTTTTTTTTCCTGATGAAAGAAGAGACTTTAATCTTTCTTTTGGTAGGTTCCATGCTTTTATAGCAATAGAACCCAATATTCTGTGGGTCTTGCAAAATCAGTCCAAATCCAGTAAAACAGCCGGGAGCGAACGGGGTTGCGAAATGTGAAAATGGCGGCGAGTGAAAGAGTTAAGGAAGTGACAAAAAGAGAATCGTACCGTGTGGGGTCCACCTCAAATGTGAAGTGTTCAGGGGTTGCGATGACCCCTTTTAACAAAGGTTCCAGTAACTTCTGCAGATATGCTGCTCCATACACCTAATATGAAAACCACAGTGAAGGCAAGATTATTTTACTTTAGATGATTTCAATACAAAACAGAATTACAATTTGCAAAGAAAAACGTGTCGTCCGAATTGGTGACGTTTCCTTACCTTAAAACAAAAGGTCATTATTTTGCTGGCCAGGCTGTTTCCCCGAAAAAGGGTCTGCATGGAGTCGGCCAGCTCCACCTCCTTGGAGAACATATTCCACAGCAGCTGGTAGAGGAGGTGACGGGAGTCGAACAGCGTCACCAGGACCCGAGCCAGCTCGTCCTTCAAAGAGAAATGAAGACAACTAAATGATGGAAATACATCAGAATTATCTTTCGGAATTTCGCATTTGATTTCCACCAAAAAAAAAAAAAATGCAAACAAATGCTAGATCGTTTGCAAACCTGAAAGGTGAAAATTCTTATCTTAAAGGCAGTTGGTGTGCAAACTTTTTCATTTGAGGGCCACATACAGAAAATCAGAAGGGCCACATCATGTTATGAAGAGAAATTGTGTTTAGTCCTAAAAATTTATGTGTGCTTTTGCATATTTAGAAAAATGCTACAGTATAAAAACTTTATTTTAAACTATTGGCAGTTGGGTTATTATAGTTTTGCAATTTTTCATTTTAGTTTTTATTTTGTTTTGAGTTTTGGTTTTTTAAATTTAGTTCATTTTATTTTTCAGGATGGTTCTGTTAGTTTTAGTTATTTAATAAATTTTAATTAGTTTTAGTTTAGTTAGTTTCATTATTAGATTTAGTTTATTTTTTTTTTTTTTTTTTTTTTTTTAAATGTGTATTACAACATTTAAAAAACACCATGGGCACGACGTCATTATTCCAGTTGATATCAAAATAAATCTACTAAAAATCACATTTAAAATCATCCCCAAAGGCTCGTGCATTCAATGAATTACCAAAGACTAAAAGAAAGGACATATTTGCTATAATTATAGTTAGTTTTAGTTTTGTAAAAATTAGTTTTAATTTTTAAAAAAAGCATTTTTGTTTTTATTTTATTTCGTTAAGGAAATTGGTTTTTGAATTTTAGTTTTTTCGTTAGTTTTAGTTAACTAAAATAACCTTTAATAGCACCTGTGTTTTTTTTTGACACCCTCCGTTTCTTACTTTGACCATCTCCAAACATTTTTGTTTTTATTTTATTTGAACTGAGTCAAATGCCATTTTTTAGCAAATGTCGTGGACCACTAAAAAAAATGGACGGCGGGCCGCAAATGGCCCCCGGGCCGTAGTTTGGACACCACTGGCTTAATGGATGCTCAGAAAATTACAAATTACATTTGGAGCATCTGCAACACAAAACAACATTCGGCAACCACATGTGGAGTCCCATAACTGCCTTATTTATTTTGGTTGGAAAATGGCGACTTTCGCCAAAAAGGTGAAGCATTTTCAAGCTCGTTTTAACTGCCATCACGCCTGAACGGCCAAATCCGTACCCACTGGGATCCGGGCACAACATTCGCCAGCGCCATGGCGATAGGCAGCTCTCCCTGGTCTCCCATCATGGTGACCAGTTCAACCAGCCGCTCAAAGCGGTCCGCCAGCACCGTCTCGGCCAGCGTATCAAACTCGGTTCCCTGCTGCAGGATTTTCGTCAACACTTCCATGAAGGTGGCTCGCGTTTGCAAATCTTTGTGGTATCCCAGACCTGAGCAGTGAAAATAAAAAAACTTCTTAACGCCTACATTTTATCCAGCGATATTTTAACGTTGTCAAACTTACCAATGGAATGCATCAGGCCGCTGTCCACGTTTGCGTTGAGGAGGTTGGACATGGCCAGGACGGTGCAGTGGCGAAGGGAGGCCAGGCGGCGCGACATCCCCCGCTTGCATCCGCCCACTGTCTGACTCTCGTCCTCCACCTCGCTGCAGTCATTTAGCAGGTTCATGAAAAGTGTGAAGTACCTGCGTGACGACAACAGCAAAAATATTTCAGAAAATTCTCTCTTACCGCTTACACGTAGCCTAGCTTGACTGACTATTACTTTTTTAGTCCGTTTTATCTACAACGGCTGACTTCTTTTTAGTGATAGACCAACTATCGGCCGAGCCGATTATCGGTGCCGATATTTGGCATTTTGACAAATGTCGGCACCGGCCAGTTTTGGAATCTGAAGGCCGATAAATCTCGCTGAGCAGTGAATGCTTGCGAACGTAGCGAATTTTGAGTTTTCATCAGGAGTTGTTAAGACGTTCGCAGTCAGTTTTGATTTGTCGTGAACACATTTGGAACATGTTCAGGCAATTTTTCACTGCAAAGATCTTTTCAAACGCTTTACAAACACTAAAAATGAAGATAAAAATAGCTACATTCGCATTCATTTGTCACTCAGTGAGATACAGGGAACTTTTCATGAAGGGATCTATTTCAATTTCCACTTTATATAAATATATATATATATATATATATATGAACTCTTTACACTTTTTATTAAAAAAAAACTTAACTCAAGAAATTATGTTGAAATTTTAGAAAACTTTATTCACTGTAGAAATCGTCAGTGATCTATTTACTTGCTAATGACCCCATAAGTTTTTTGGTATAATTTTTTAAACATATTTGTCTATATATTTTAACTCATTCACTGCCATTGACGGAAAAAGTCGTCAAATGATGCATTTTTTTTTTCTGGTCTGGCAATGAATGTGTTAATAAATAACTAAAAAAAAAAAATCAAAGTGGCCATTGCAGCTTTCTATTTTTCTGTATGTGGCCCTCAGAGGAAAAAGTTTGGACACCCCTGCTGTACCTTATATCAACAATTTATAATTGCTTCATTGATTTTTACCATGTTTAACTCATTCACTGCCATTGACGGAAAAAGACGTCAAATGATGGATTTTTTTTGCTGGTCTGGCAATGAATGTGTTAAAATAATAGTTTTTTTTTTCTTTCTCTATTTTACTGCAAATGAATATCGGCTTGAAATGTCGTTTATCGGCCTCCTTGACAACTAATAATCTGTATCAGTATCGGCCTTGAAAAAAAACAAACAAACATATCGGTCTATCACTACTTCCTTTGTTTCACCTTCCATTTAAAAAGGTGGCGTAATAAGCTACAGTTTGCATACAAATGAAGTAAAAGTATTCAGACTTGAGAAAAAGCTGCGATTTGGCCTCCATCAGCTCCACTCCATCTCCCTCCTCAGGTTGCAGCGGCAGACCAGCAAGCAGAGACACGACCGCCTCCATACTGGCCTGGTCAAGATCCCTGTTTCGCACGCGGACGAGGCGGGAAACAATGTAGTATGTCATCAATACGGCAGTCAACAGAAATTACTGTACTGATAAAGTCGAGCTGTACCTTGTCAGACACTTAATGTCATCATCGGTCGCTTGATTGGAAGTACCCATCACCCAGTCAGTCAGGTATTCCACCATCTTATTCCTTCAAAAAAAAAACAAAAAAAAACAATAAGTAAGAATTAACTGTGGAAGTGGGTAATTGCCACTGAAATTATCTCATAAGGATTGAATATTTATAATATCATTAACATTGTTTGGATTGTGAGATACGCTCATGTAAAGTTCTGGGTGGGAACTTTCACTGGTTCTTGCATCTTAATGCACACGATATTATACTAATAGTAATAACCAGAAGACTGAATGTTCTCAGTTGAAATATTTACTGGATGCCAGAAAGATCGAGTACACAGCTGCGGAGCCCTCTTCTATTAGTATGCGGAAAATTCAAAATCGTCCCTGCATTCATACTGTCTAGGCCGCCTCGTCATCAAGAGCCCTGATCGAACACTCAGTAAATATTCTCAAAATTGCAGAACAGTTGTTTTTTTTAATTATTAATCATATAGCTTTTCTTAGAAAGCATATAACCATTAAAATAAAAACTCAATTTAAATTAAACTGAATTTTTAGATTTGCTTGAAATATTCAAACAGGGAAACCCAGCGTCCACATAACCACAAACGCAAAAAGTTATTTTGATCCGTGCAGAAATGTTGATAACAAAAATAAAAAATAAAAACAAAAACATTTTACCTAAACTTCATCTCTTGGCAAAAGGACAGGTCATCTCTTCTCTCCATCATTACCTCTACCAGCTGGCACAATTTGGTTTTAATCTGGATAGCATGTACCATGTTGCCAAGAATGCGAACATACCTACGGAAAAACAAGACAAAAAGACGACAAATCTGAAGACGGTCGTCTTAGTGCGTCTTGCACGTTTTCAACTGTTCGATGACCGCCGCAGTGATTTCTGACCTGACAAGGTTAAGCATCATGGTCTCGATGCTCGCCTGTCCCAGGTGCTCAGAACTGCCCTCCGTGTGGTTATCCAGCAGGTTCTTCATGATTGCGATCGTCTGCTCCACAAATTGGGTGTTCGTGTCATTGATAGGAACCTGAAATAGTAAAAGCCTACATTTCAAACACAATATTAAGAAATCATACTAAAAAAAAAAAATCACAATATTGTGCTTTTGTACATAACAGCAATGCATATAAACCACCTCCAATCTCTAATAACAATATTGAGGCACTAACTTGCTAATGCAAGCACACATTGATCGTTTCACAAGCAAATTCGGTTCCCCTTCATCTGACAATTAGCATACATTTTAAACATAGAAGGCCAAAACATCCCTAATGAAAATTAAATTGCACTCATAAAATAGCCACCAGATGGTGCTAAAACTGCACAAATGGAAATCAACCTGACTTTTTTTAACAGATGAGTTCCTTTTAAATATTGTGAGCATGACGACGACGATATTGTGGCAGTTTTAATATCACGATATTGCCCTTATCGTGACATCTCTAGTTTATACTCGTGATGTCACATATATTATTGTCAAGAAATGTTAAACGTTGACTTCCTCTTTACTAAAGTGTTTTGAAAACTGCAAACTCCCACAATATTTAAAAAATATTTATGATCTCTGTATGCTTTGTAAATTAATTGGGGGGGGGGGGGGGTGGTATGTATACAATGATCTAAGGGTAAATACTCCATTCGTTTATGGTCAATGGACACTGAAGGTAAACAAGAACTCAACATTCCCAGACTATGACAGGTTCCACTCACCGGCCCCTGCGTGTCAAAGAATTTACCGATGCTGTTCCTCAACTTATTGAAGAGCATGGGGTAAAGGGCAGGACTGAGCTCCAAGCCCAGCAAGTCTTTAACGTTGGTGCGGACGTGAAGGCTGACTCTGTCGTGGCCGCACACCAGCAAGACCAGCAGCCGATCGACGAAGCGGCTGACCGGCGTCTCGCTGGAGGCCGACGAGGAGCAGGAGGCCGACGCCGAGGACGAGGCGGCGGCGGCGGAGGAGGAGGAGGAGGCGGGGTTGGCCATCTCGCACGGCCCCACCGAGATCATGGAATGCTTGCGCTCGCCCACCGAGCCCATCGGCGGGCTGTACGTGGCGGGGCCCGGCGTGCCGCGTTGCTGGAGGCACACGCCGCCCAGGGCGCAGAGAAAGCCCGTCATGTTGATCCACTCCTGCTGTTGGGAGAGGACGCAGGCGGCGCATCAAGTGCCAGAAGAAAGTAAGACAAAGATATTGGCGACGTTGCTCGATAGTGGCTCTTTTACAAAAAAATAATTCCTTGTCTTTAACTCGTTTGCTCCCAATAACGTGTAAATACGTTTTTTTTTATGTTCTAAGTGTCCCAAAGACGTATTTATAAGTTGTTGTTTTTTTTTATACTAGAGCAGGGGTGTCCAAACTTTTTCATTTGAGGGCCACATACAGAAACTCAGAAGGATGCAAGGGCCACATAATGTTAGAAATTGTGTTAAGTCCTAAAAATGTATTTGTTCTTTTGCATATTTAGAAAAATGCTACAGTATATAAACCAATTCATTTGTAATATGGCAGTCGGGTTATTATAGTTTGGCAATTTTTCATTTTAGTTCGTTTTTATTAGTTCTCAGGGTGGTTCTGTTTTTATTAGTGTAGTTCTTTAAAAATAATGCTTAATTTTAGTTTAGATTGTTTGCTTCAGTATTAGTATTAGTTTTTTTTATTTTTATTTTTATGTGTATTACTTGTGCGCAATATTTAAAAAACATCATGGAAGCGAGGTCATCTGAAGGTGCTTTTCTATTGGTTGCTACTAGATGACATACTTTCAAATGTCATTATTCCAGTTCATATCAAAATAAATCTACAAAAAAAAAAAATCACATTTAAAATCATCCCCAAAGGTTCATGCATTAAATTAATTACCAAAGACTAAAACAAAGGACATAAAAGAAGAGACTTTCATCTTTCTTTTGATAGGTTCCATGCTTTTATAGCAATAGAACACAATATTCTGTGGGCCTTGCAAAAATCAGTCCAAAGCCAGTAAAACAGCCGGGAGCGAACGGGATTGCGAAATGTGAAAATGGCGGCGAGTGAATGAGTTAACAGAACATGCACAACCTCATTAACTGTTGAAATCTACTTTTTCTTTGAAATATCACACAGGTAATGAAGATGACAAATAAATGGGAGACTCATCCATGTGTATGAAACCTACCTGTCCGTCATCTGCCTTGTTTTTGGGGAAATTTAGGATTTGTTTCGTTGCTTGGTCCCACTTAGCATACGTGTCCTCCCAAGCCTTAAGTGGAACAAGAACACACAAACGACATGAACAGACGCAGACAAATGTCAAGATTGACTCGGTCATTTTTAAGAAAACATCAGATCATCGGACTACTGGTATCGGCAGTTGGTATCAGTTGGTATCGGTATCGGTGAGTAATCATCAGTAAACGTCCATAAAATGTCTTTTTTTTTTTTTTTTTCCAAAATGAGTCCATCTATAGTACAGCGGGACGATTTTGGTTCATTTTATATGGGCGGGGGGGAAAATAAATAAATCTTATTCACAAGATTTTACGGCATTATTACTACATACATTGCATGCATTCACATTATTAACTCATTTGCTCCCAAAAACGTATAAATACGTTCTATTTTAAATATTGCCATGCTCCCAAAGACGTATTTATATGTTGTGTTTGTTTTTTTTTTTTTTATGCTGTAGCATATAGGAGGCTTTGATGCAGCCTCTGAAATGGAGATAATGCTTCAAGCAATGGCAGTTATGACAAAAAATGGCCAGCAGGTGGCAGCAGAGTATAAGAGATCAACCTGGGCCATGTTGCAAAAAGTTTTGGGGGTTTTTCACCACTGTTTTAAACAGATTTGTGAATAATGATGAAACTTTGCTATATTCTATTGGCAATTGCTGCAAAATGGAAACAGATAGAAATATACTTTTTTTTTCCTGATGAAAGAAGAGACGCTAATCTTTTTTTTGGTAGGTTCCATGTTTTGATAGCAATAGAACACAATATTCTGTGGGCCTTGCAAAATCAGTCAAAAATCCAGTAAAGCAGCGAAAAATGTGCTGGGAGTGAATGAGTTAATATGCTAGCTTTAGCATCCGAGCTTCCAGACATTTACAAGCTGATTATACAAAAAAAGATGAAAATCCCTTCACCTCAATGTTTCCTGGCGTGGGATGCTCGATCCTCCTCAGCAAGGCCATTACTCTCTTTTGCAATGTGGAGCGACCTAAGAGCAAAAAAGTAAAATTTAGAAGTGGATAGGATGATACCAAAGAGAATCTTTGTTTGTTTGTTTGCTTGACCCACCCGTTCCCATCATGTTGCTGATGGAGGCAAGTTCACTGAAAGTGGCGTAGTTGGGCAGGATGTTCTGGACCGACACCTCGTCGGCGGCGCTGCGGATGTCCGCCTCTTCGCAAAGGTGGCGGAAACATGACATGGCGACCAACACGGCCTCGGTGTCCGGACTCCACAGGAACATGTAGAGGCACACTTCAAGCTTGGTTTGAGCCTGCCTGCAGATCGGAATGGCTCCGCCCATTGTGGCGCACTCCTGTTGGATGCACAAAAATATGTATTACAGCTGACAAAAACATGCAGTCGCTGTCTATAAATACCATCACGGAGCTAAGCATGGCACATACTGTATTAGTGTTGACTTGGCCTGTTTGGCCTTCTTTTTTTTGAAACTTTTTTGTGATTAACTCATTCACTCACCGTCATTTTCACATTTCGCAATCCCGTTCGCTCCCGGCTGTTTTACTGGATTTGGACTGATTTTGCAAGGCCCACAGAATCTTATGTTCTATTGCTATAAAATCATGGAACCTACCAAAAGAAAGATTAAAGTCTCTTCTTTCATCAGGAAAAAAAAAAGTATGTTTCTATCTGTTTCCGTTTTGCAGCAATTAGCATTAGAAGAGAGCTAAGTTTCATCAGTTTTCACAAATTATTTAAAATTGTGAGTGAGCTTTTTTTCAACATGGCCCTGGCTGATCTCCTTTGCTCTGCTGCCACCTGCTGGCCGTTTGTGTAATAACTACCATTTCCGCAACCGTTCTTTGCAGTTGAAAGGCTGCATCAAAGCCTTCTGTATGCTCTAGCATAAAAAAACAAACAAACAAAAAACGTATAAATACGTCTTTGGGACACTTAGCGCATTAAAAAAACGTATTTATACGTTATTGGGAGTGAATGAGTTAAGGGCTATATAAATAGAGCAGACAATACCTTTTTCTTGAGCAGAAATTTATTCCTGCAAATGAGGATCTCTCGCAACCACTTGAGAACTTCGGTGCCGTTGACCATCTGGTGGCCGATCAGTTTGCGGCAGATGAGGAACAGCACCTGTGAACTAATGGATCAGGATATGTGGCAAGGGTCAGTTAATGCAGTGACAGACAATGTTCTTGCGGGCTTGCTTGCTAAAAACAATAATAATCATAATAATAATACAATGCTTGTGAGAAAAAAACATTTTTTTGGAGACCTTGTGTTTTGGAGGGGCCCTGAAAATATTCCAAATTGAATAAAACCATCAAATAAACAAGACTGTTTTTTGTTTTTTTTTGCTTGAGACTTTTTGTGCATCTTGATTGGACGTAACTTGGCTAGGAAATCACTGAGACAACAGCACTGAACATTGCAGGCGTGATGATACCCATTTACACAATACATTAGCAGGGTTTTTCCTGTGCACAAAATTCAGAGGCGGCCACCTCCACCTAATTCGCTCCCCACCTCCAGCCCGAGCCACTCATATCGCTCAATTATCTGTTTCTTCTTCGGTGCATTCAAGTTTTTTCATAAAAAAGAAAGTTGTTTCTTCTTTGGTTGTTGCTTCAGGTCTTTCCGGCGCACTGCAGTTGATATAGCGCCCCCATAATGGTGCAACGCTGCAACTGCAGTTAAAATGGCCACAAAAAAAAAAGGCAACTTTGTATTCATATAATTTCTAATTTTTAGCCCCTGATCGTAAAACGGCTGCAAGAGGTCGGCCCATAATGGTATCGGTCACCACCGAGAGTACCGATACCTTAACCCTTGTGGAGCAATAGAAAATGTATTACCAAACGCGTCTTGCAGTCTCCACACATTGGACGGCCGCTTTGGAATCGTGATAACTAAGTCATTTATGAATATTTTCTTACTTCCGACCACTCAAAATGTTCAGTGGCATCAGACCTATCCATACATATCTACTTTTTATTTATTTATTTATTTCAGAGTTCAAATTGGAATATTTGATATGATGGAATTCGGGCCTTGAATATGTTAATAAATGATAACAACAGCATTTTTTTTGGAACTCTCATTTTTTCGACAATAGGACTTTTCTATTGTTTAGCCGGCTAACGCGTCATGAAATCCAAACATTGGACAACACTTTCAAAATGTGATAACTATAAATCATTTATGAATATTTTTTTTTTATTTTTTTTTACTTACGGCCACTCAAAATGTTCAGTGGCATCTGACCTATCAATACATATATAGTTTTTATTTATTTATTTATTTTTGATACCCTCTGTGTACAATAAAAGCAGTAATGTGCTATGAGCCAAAAACAATGATGTGTAGAAAGAGAAGAATCCAAATTGGGCATGATATATCCTGCAGTGTGAATGCAGCCTAATCGTACCTGATATCCCAGAAAGTCGCTATCGGAGCATCAGGATTCCACTGTTCAATGGAGTCTGGCTGGTGCAGTACTAAAAGGGCCTAGACACACAGGAGGGGATGGCAGGAAATCAGTTTGAATGCATTATTATTTATTGATTTTATGTCATTTTATTTTTTCCGTATGGTTTGACATGTTTGTAGTTTAATTAAGGATTTCATTTTATTTTTGAATTTCAAATTTTTAGTTAATAAAGTTATTCTTTATACTTACTTACGTAATGACAGAAAATAATTGAGAAGCACTGCGCTAAGATAAGATGTAAAAAAAAAAATAATGAAAACAAAATAGAAGAAAAACACAATAATCCCTTCTAAAGGAATTTGCCGTGTTGCAATTCAGCCTCAAACCTCCATGGCTTCTTGTGAGAGTTGCGTGGTGTTGGTGAGAGGCACTAATTGCACCAGACCGATGATGAGCTCAGCCGTACTGCTCTGCATCTCTGGAGCTTGCTTCACAGGGTTCTACCAGACAACAGGGTGGGAAAAAACAACCCAAAAAAATGTCATGTTCAGCTACAAAGGGCCTTCAACCTGTCTGAATGAATAAAAAAAAAAAAAAAAATAGAAATGACTCACATGCAACATGAGCTTGGGGTCAGCATGGATTAATTTGACCAGAGCAAGCAGGAGGCACTTGTAACTTCTCGTATCCAGTTCCGTGGTTTTCTCTTTGAACTTAAGGCTGGTTGTCACCTTCCCCTTGAAAGTCAAACTCTGTGAGAGATACAGGCAGGAAAAATGGCTACTCGGTTTACCCAGTAAACAATTTCATGGAAATTTCATGGAACCTATCAAAAGAAAGATGAAAGTCTCTTCTTTCATCAGGAAAAAAAAAAAGTATGTTTCGATCTGTTTCCGTTTTGCAGCAATTAGCATTAAAATATAGCTAAGTTTCATCCCTTTTCATAAATCTATTTAAAATTCTAAGTAATTTTGCTTTTTTTTTCTACATGGCCCTGGTTGATCTCCTTTGCTCTGCTGCCACCTGCTGGCCGTTTGTGTAATAACTACCATTTCTGCAACCGTTCTTTGCAGTTGAGAGGCTGCATCAAAGCCTTCTGTATGCTCTAACATAAAAAAAAAAAAAAAAAACACGTATAAATACGTCTTTGTGACACTTAGAACATTAAAATAAAATAAAAAAAAACGTATTTATACGTTATTGGGAGCAAATGAGTTAAATGACTGTTATACAAATATTTGTCGATCTGGAGTGCCAGTCCGGCAAAATTATGAAATTACACAACAAAATAAATTTTTCAAAAACTATCTGTAAGCAAGCCGTTCAGATTTTGAAGACTGTGATACTTATTTATTTAGATCTTAAATGACATTGTTCAACAAAAGCAGTCATTATTCCAGAGGCAAATCGCATCAAGTAAAATACAGTCTTACTCTTAATTATTCGATTTATTACCTTAATAATTTGTCCACTCACCGGCGTCATGCGTAGAGGCGCGTGGGTGCTTTGGACAACCCGGTTGAGGGTGTCCGAGAACATAAAGCGAAGCTCGCCGGAGTAGCAGTACACGGCATCGATCTTGGGCCACCAGTCCAGGTGAGACTGCATGAAGATAAACATTAAGGCGAAGAGAACGAAAGTGAAGCGAAGAATTGAATTCAACAAAAGGTATCGGTCGAACGCTCCTCTGGAGACTCACGTTGGTGATTATTCGGTGCAGTGAGTTGACCAGGACAAAGTGGAAGGTGGAAGGAGATGATGAAGCCAAACAGACCTTTAAAAAAAATGAATGTTCATAAGAACTTTGAATTATAGGAATGTAACAATTCACTCAAGGCCAATTTGATTCAATTTTCAGTTCCCGATTTTTTATTAGAATTTTTATTTTTTTTTGCTTTTTAACATCTACATTTTTCCTTGTTACAAACATTACATTTTTGTAAAAAAAAGAAAAAAAAAAGAAAATGAACTAATAATTTTGACGGTCTAACTAAAAATTTGTTTTGTGGTTAAGGTTAAAGGGATACTTTACTTATTTAGCCATTTTTGGCTGTCAAACATGAATATTTTGCCTAATAAATTTGATATTTTCATTATTTTTTGTTATGTACAATTGGTACCTTTAAAACCACATTTTGCAATTTGCGTCGACTGAAATATGACATCACAAGGGCTCAGGTAACCAATCACAGCTCAGCTTGTCAATGTCACATGACCAAACCTAGAAAAACAGGTGAGCTGTGATTGGTTACCTGAGCCCTTGTGATGTCATTTTCAGTCGACAGCAAGTTGCAAAATGTGTATTTAAAGGCACTAATTGTACGTGAAAAATAATGAAAGTATCAAATTAATTTTAAACAAAATATGAACTTTTTATTGCTATAATGGGCTAAATAAGTGAAGTGTCCCATTAATATTTTGCCCTCGCAACATTTTCTCTCAGCTTTGTGCAGCGAGACAGATAGTATAAAGAATGAAGTTCTTTAAGCTTTTGTTGAGCATTCGTGTTGATTCTTTGACTATTTTCCTTTACAATGAGGTTTGTCTTTAAATTTATTTTAATCTTCTAAAATGTATTGAAAACGTATGTCTTTATGGATTCTGAGTTTAAATTATGTAAAGGAGCTAACTTGATAAGTTTTGCTTCTTTCCTGCCTCTTCTCAAATTCGCATTTTATTATATTGTGCTTTTTTTCTGTCCCCTTTTGTTACGTTTTTAAATGGTTGTGCTTGTTTGAGACGAATCAAATCAAATCAAAATCAAATGACAAACGAAAAAGATGTCCGGTCAACAAGTGTAACAATGAGGCCCCCTATTGGACTCATAAGACACTACATCAGCGACACGTATTTCACCACGACCGGAATTAATCTGTTACCACGACCAAAGACGACAAATTGTCTCATTAAGTCAACGAGGAGCCACTTAAAAAACTTAAAACATTAACTTGAATACTTACAAAGATGAAACCAAGTTTTTACTGGCGTTCTGATGCTGTCTACAAAGACAAACAAAACGTGTCCGTCGCCAAAAAGGGTCCGACTAGAAACGATGAAAAACTGCGCAAGGCATAACAGCTAAAATGGCGTCGATAGTTTTTTTTTTTTTTAATTATTTTTTTTTAAACATCGACGCATATTTTAAGTAGTTTACTTCGATATTACAGGACATCATTATATCCCTATTGAATTGGCAATGACAATTAAAGCAGCCGTAAGGAATTTTAACTCTTATTTATACTGTATAATTGTAACTATTTTATTATTGCATTGCAGTTGAATTATTTTCAAGCCGCTGTGGTAAGAACGCAGCGACAGTCGTCAGGTATCTGGTTCAGGCTGGATTGAGGTTAAATGTAATTTTCGTATCACTTGGCAGGGTTGTTGTTATTAATCCACCTTAAAGTGCTGGTTGTTGTGAGGATTGATGCGGAAACAGGAGACAAAGCAGTCCATCATGAGCTCAATGTCAGCATTCTGGCTGCCCGCCCCCCTCCAGAAGGGTTTCGCTGGGTTGAACAGCAAAGCCTTGTGACGGCAACAAGAGGCAAGAGGTCGTCAGATATCAAATTCAGGTCATGATATTATATTCTCATATCACACCACTAATCAATTAAGGGAAAATGTATCATACTGTATGTGCACGTTAGGAAGATTGGTTAGTTACAAACAAATGTAACTCCTTCAATAACACAGAATTAGCATGCAGTTCACAAATATGGCACTTTAATTTATTTAATTCAATCTCTGGTATAATAACCTTATTTATTGATTGAATTTTTATTTTATTTTTCTTCTTATTATTATTAATTCAATCTCTGGTGTAATAACCTTATTTATTGATTGATTGAATTTTTATTTTTTATTTTATTTTTCTTATTATTATTATTAATTCAATCTCTGGTGTAATAACCTTATTGATTGATTGAATTCTTATTTTTCATTTTATTCTTATTATTATTAATTCAATCTCTGGTGCAATAACCTTATTGATTGATTGAATTCTTATTTTTCATTTTATTATTATTATTATTATTATTAATTCAATCTCTGGTGCAATAACCTTATTTATTGATTGATTGAATTCTTATTTTTCATTTTATTCTTATTATTATTAATTCAATCTCTGGTGTAATAACCTTATTGATTGATTGAATTCTTATTTTATTATTATTATTATTATTAATTCAATCTCTGGTGTAATAACCTTATTTATTGATTGATTGAATTATTTTTTATTTGATTTTTCTTCTTATTATTAATTCAATCTCTGGTGTAATAACCTTATTTATTGATTGAATTATTTTTTTTATTTTATTATCTGTTCTCATTGCTGCTGGACACGTAAATTTCCCATCCCAAAGGGATCAATAAAGTCAAGTCTAAGTCTAATAAGTCTAAGTCTAGAAAAGGTAGTGAATGATGACAATGGGATTAGTACAAAAATATCACTGGATTTTAAAATTAGCGCTCAGTCTTTTAGATTAAACAAAAATGACCGTTGACGGAGAGCTTCAATTTAATTTGACGTTGAATTCCTTCTCACACAATCAAACAAACAAAGAAAAGTAGGGAGAAAAGGTCAATATTCTGACCTTGAGATCCATGACGATGGACTGGACGAGGAGGAAAATAGTGGAGTGATCCTCCCAGTTAATATAAGTGGAAGCTTTGCACAGTTTTACGCAGGCGATGGCGGCGCTCTCCATCAGCTGCTTGCTGCCGCCCTGACCGGCTAAAGCTTTCCGCAAACTGTCCAAAAACTGTTTCTGCGGGCACAACAGGAAAGCCAGCGCTTTATTCGTCGACTCGTTAGGTCCATTTTGTTTTGTTTTTCCCCCCCTCCCGCTCACCTTGTTGGCCTTGCTGTCTTCCACCGTGTCTTTGGAGATCGTGTGCGTAATCTCTGGGCAGAGGATCAAGAGGATGATCTGAAGCGGCCACACCGCGGCTTTCCGTTTGGCGCTCTCGGCGAAGCTGTCCACCAGGTCGAACAGCTTCTCGGCCGCTTCTGCACAAAAAACCACGCCGGCGATACCAAAAATGGCCACCGCAACGGTCAGAAAAAAAAAAGTCACATTATGCTATTATATATATAAAAAAAGTATTCCTGCAATAGTATATACTGTATTGCAGGGGTGTCAAACGTAAGGCCCGCAGGATGATTTTGTAAAGTGTTAAAAAAAAAAAAAAAATTGTAATGCCACAATCAAAATACAGTGAAATTAACTGGTTCTGGAAGAAAGTTCTTAAGTAGAAAATTTTGTAAGTAGAGACGCATTTTCCATGTAAATGCCCTAATCCGTTCCAAGCCCACCAAAATTCAGACAAAAAAAAAAAAAAAAAAAAAGTATTAGTGATGCACCAAAAATCCAACGACGGAAATTTCAGTCAAAAGGACCGAAAGAAATTTTTTTGTTTTTTTTTGCCCGAATACCCTGCCTTCTTATCGAAAAAAAAATCTTTGTACCTGCCATATCCGCCTGAGGTCGTTGGTAGAGCATCGTGAATTCATCGGGATAGTTTTCGACCCAGTTCCAGAATGCCTGTCAAGAAAAAAATAAATAAAAAATAAATAAAATATGAGCAAAAATTGAATCTTTCACATGGTGAACAAAAGGGCTGGGAATCCTTGACTGTCTCACGATTCGATTCGATTACGATTTTTGGGTCCGCGATTCGATTCAGAATCGATTTTCTGATTCTCGATTTAAACGATTTCTGCTTCAATTGACAGATATGCACAACATTGTCATGATTGACTCCAGTCTGATTTGCAAGAAAAAATGACAAATATACATTCAAGTGTCTTTTTTGTTTAAACATTTATTAATTTGGTATTTTAAGTGCCTTTTTCCACAAAAACCGCACGTGGACTACAACTGCCGTTTCCCCTTCTTCTTTATTTCTAATTGAAATAAAATCGATTTTTTGGATATTAGTATCGATTCGATTAATAAATGAGAATCTCGATTCTTTTATGAATCGAATTTTTTTTTTTGCCACACTCCTAGTGAACAAACCTGCAAGGTGCTGTTGACACTCCGCCGAGATGATAAAAATAAACGAATAAAATAAACTCAAGGCCACTTCGATTATTTATTGAAGCAAAAAGGAGCGGTTCCATTTCCAGGAAAGATTCGATAGAAAAGAAAGGAACAAACTTACCTTCTCTAAACTGTTGATGACTGCGAGTTGTGCAGGCTTTTTCAGGGTTTTAAACTTGAGAACACTTTCTGCAAGAAAAGACAAAAATGTAGCAGAATGAACAAAGTTAACACAACCAAGTCAAAACTTGACCCTCTGAACCAGGGGTGTCAAACTTAAGGCCCGCGGGCCGGATCAGGCGCAAAGGGGGTTTAATCCGGCCCGCGTGATGATTTTTTGTAAAGCTAAAAAAAATAAAATGGAATGTCAGACTAATTAACTCTTTGACTGCCAAAAACGTTTAATAGCGATAAGTAAAATCGCGACGTATGCCGCCATAAACGTTAAATGACGTCAACTACGTTTTTTTTTTTTTTTTTTTAAATCAATGGGAAGTGCAACATCTAAGTGGAGCGCTGCCTGGTCAATGGATTGTGGAATGAAAAACAGTAACTATGGCCGGCAGATGGCAGCATTGAATCTCTTTTCAAGGGGCTGCCAGTGTACGGAACTACGATGAAACATGACGGAATCTGATGAAATTGGATGCTATTAAATATATAAAATTTGGAATTTCACAAGCAGTTCTCAGATGAGCAATGCAACTTGTATGAGGGAATCGTCGTCCTGGATGTCATTATTTTACACACAACTTTAAGTTACGGTTTGTTTAATTATTATTATTATTATTATTATTATTTTTTTTAAATCATAGACCGACAAACGTGTTAAATACGACACAAATTCACTTACTGGTAACACAAATCGATATGACAAGGATTAGCGTCCTTATAAAATGTCATTAACTGTGCAACGCAATGCATTCTGGGAACAATATATATATAGAGATGCAAAGCATGTGATTTAACACGTCCAGAACTCAATGTTGCATTTGTATTTTTGTATTTTTTTTGGAACAATATGGCGACAGTTGCATTCCGTCATTTCGGGCTGGCCCACAAATGGCCAAAATCTGCGTATCATTGACGGCAATCGTTTTTCAAGTTATAAAACCGTTATTTGAGCGACGCGGCCCACTTGCTAATATATTTCCCTCCATGCCAGCTAACGCGAGTTTGACACCCCTGCGTCTCAACTCCAAAGAGTCGATCGAACCTTGCAGCAGCCTCTTTAGCTTGGAGCAGTCGACGTTAATGTACTGCATCAGCTCGATGTCGTGAACGTCCACGTTGTCCTCCAAGCACACCGTCAGCTCCTGCAGCCTGAGGAAACGCGCACGGACACGTTGTCAATCAAAAAATAAGCATTTTTCATCAAAATTCATTTCCACATGGCCAAAAAAACTAAACAAAAAGAAGTTCAAACCAAAAATGTGTATTTTTTCTTTCTATGATTTTTTTTCTTTTCTGTACTGCGGTTTTGATTTATGACCAAGTATAAAGAAGATTGCGGCGTAATTTACAGACTACAAGTCGTAATTTACGGACTACAAGTCGTAATTTACGGACTACAAGTCGTAATTTACAGACTACCTGCGCTTTTAAATGTGATTGATGAAATGTTACTGATGAGCTTCTTTGCCAACAACAGATTTACCGATAGTCGGGATGCACGATGATGCTATTTTCGACCGATACAGATAAAGTAATCGTTTAGAACGTGCCGATGGCGATAATCGATAAGTAAGCCGGTAATTGTTTGCAAAATTAACTAGAACACAATTGAAATCAAACTGGTCGATAATTGCCGATAATTATCGTCGGATTTCTCTTTAATCCGTTTTATCTGTTTGACGTCAAAAAGGTCGATAATTGCCGATAATTATCGGCACATTTCTTTATTATCCGTTTTATCTGTTTGATGTCAAAAAGGTCGATAATTGCCGATAATTTTCAGCAAATTTCTTTATTATCTGTTTTATCTGTATGATGTCAAAAAGGTCGATAATTGCCGATAATTTTCAACAAATTTCTTTATTATCTGGTTGATCTCTATGATGTCAAAAAGGTCGATAATTGCCGATAATTTTCAGCAAATTTCTTTAATATCTGTTTTATCTGTATGATGTCAAAAAGGTCGATAATTGCCGATAATTATCGGCACATTTCTTTCTTGTCTGGTTTATCTGTATGATGTCAAAAAGGTCGATAATTGCCGATAATTTTCAGCAAATTTCTTTCTTGTCTGGTTTATCTCTATGATGTCAAAAAGGTCGATAATTGCCGATAATTTTCAGCAAATTTCTTTAATATCTGTTTTATCTGTATGATGTCAAAAAGGTCGATAATTGCCGATAATTTTCAGCAAATTTCTTTATTATCTGTTTTATCTCTATGATGTCAAAAAGGTCGATAATTGCCGATAATTTTCAACAAATTTCTTTATTATCTGGTTGATCTGTTTGACGTTTATACTGTACCACTCAACAGCAATTCCTGGACTTTGAAGTTTACTATTAAAAAAAAACAACAGCACCAACGGCGAGCCGAGCCGAGCGAGTACCTGGTGGAAATGCGGCTGAAAACGGCATTGAAGTTGTTGCAGCTCAGCGAGAAGAGAACCGCCGAGGCGGACGCTCGAAGTTCCGCCGCGTGCTGATGGCCTTCGCGGTACGTGTGGATGAAATGGCAGATCTCCGGCAGCAGCTGTTTGACGAGCATCGTCTCGTCCAGGCGCAGCGAGTCTTTGGATTGCTGAGAAAACGGGGGGACACGTGAGTAGCAACGACAACACTAAAAAAGTCATACGAACAAAAAAACACCTCACGTTCCGATACAACTTAAACTCATGTTGCATAATATCGAATCGTTGAAATGAGCGTCCATCTATAAGGGCCCTGAAAAGTTACTTGGTGATCAAAATGGACCAAATTTCAGCTGCCAGACGCTTCAGTTCAACTGTGAACCTGAACAGGTCGCGCAGTAGAAAAAATGGATGAAACTGCGACAGCCTCAATAAAAAAAAAATTAAACAAAAGAGGACAAGATTTGACGAGCGCAGGAACTCACCCCGGCCAGGCACTTTTCCAACGTGTCCAAGATGATGAGCTGTGAGAGGTAGAGGTTTTTCTCAGACGCTTCTCCGAATATTCGCTACGGGACGGACACAAACACGCAACAATTAATAATCGGCTATCGTGAAGATTCTGACGAATTTGTGTTTTTTTTGTAAATCGGCGTCTCATTACGGATTAGGATATTAACTCATTAGCTCCCAAAAACGTATAAATACGTCATATTTTAAATGTTTCAAGTGTCCCAAAGACGTACTTATACGTTTTTTTTTTTAATGCCAGAGCATAGAGAAGGCTTTGATGCAGTCTCTCTACTGCAGAAAATGGTTGAGTGGCAGCAGAGTATAAGAGATCAACCAGTCCATGTGAAAACAAGCTGATTTCCCCACAGTTCCAAGCAGAATTGTGAAAAACGATGAAACTTAGCTATGTTCTATTGCTAATTGTTGCACAGCGGAAACAGGAAAGGAATAATCTAATCTCTCTTTTGGTATGTTCCATATTTTTATAGCAATAGATCATAATATTTCGCGGGCCTTGAAAAATCAGTCAAAATCCAGGAAAACACTTCAGTGAAAATGGTTGGGAGTGAATGAGTTAAAAACATCGATTCGTGGTTTTATGAATCGATATTGGGCGATGAAAAGGATTATGGATTCGAGATTGGTATATCGATATTTTAGACACAGCCCTAATGGATATAGCTATATCCAAGAACGATATCGTATCGTGTTTTTTCCAACATCCAAGTTTCAACTTGTACATCATAAAATGATTGGTAAAGACAACTTACCATGTTGTTGACATTTTTGAGGATGGCGGTGAGGCCGCTAATGACGAGTGAAAACTTGTACTTGGAGATGTTGATCAGACATTCTTTATTGTGCTCGGTGCTGATTTTCGTGTGAGTGTTCTGGTGTCCGACCACTTTGATTGGAAGCTGAGGGAGGAAAGACAAACGGGGAAGTTCATTCACAGATTTGGGATGAAGTCGCATTCACAAAAGGTCGGACGAAGTGGCGGCTAACACGGGGGACACCCTGGACTGGTTGCCAGCCAATCGCAGTTTGCAGCAATTAGCATTCGGGTATAGCTAAGTGCCATCATTACTCACAAATCTGCTTCAAAAATTTGGGGGAAACAGCTTGTTTTTTAATAATTAACTCATTCACTCCCAAAGACGTATTTATACGTTTTTTAGGTTTTTGTTTGCTAGAGTTTTTGTATGAAGGCTTTGATGCAGTTTCTGACCTGAAGTGGAAGCTTAAAGCGATGGTAGTTATTACAAAAAAAAGTTTCATTCATGAAACAGATGAAGCACACTTTGTTTTGTTTTTTTTGTAATAACTACTATCGCTTTAAGCGACCACTTCAGGTCAGAAACTGCATCAAAGCCTTCATACAAAAACTAGCAAACAAAAACATATAAATACGTTTTTGGGAGTGAATGAGTTAATAATCACGGCCCTGGTTGATCGATTATACTCTGCTGCCACCTGCTGGCCGTTTTTGGAATTACTACCATTTATTTTCACCCATTCTCTGCAGTTGAGAGGTTTTGAAAAAAAAAAAAAACGTATAAATATGTCTTTGGTACAATTAAGACATTTAAAATAGAATGTATTTATACGTTTTTGGGAGCAAATGAGTTAACCTGTGGCATAAATTCATTTTTTTTTTTTTTTTTTTTTTTTTAACCAACTAGATTCAACTTTCTGGTCCGAGTTATTCACACACGCGATAGGGCTGTGCAATTAATCGAAATTCAATTGCAATCTCAATTATTACACTCCACAATTAGAAAATCAGCATAATCGTTAAAAAAAAAAAAGAAGATTATTAATATTCTTTTTGTGAATTGTTTTAATTGTATACATTTGAACCTTTTTGTATTTTAAAATAACAAATTTAATACATTTTGTTTCATCCAAAATAACTTGCATAATTATCGTGTTTCAAAGAATTTTATTTGTCTTAATATTTTTTATTAGTTTTTTTACGCTTGAAATTTTCTTGCTTTGTACCCAAAAAAAAAAAAATCAAAAAAAATCATCCTGCACTCAAACTTCAAGTTTTTGTCAACATTAATTAATGTTATTATTGTAAATTCGGTTTGGTCCAAAACGACCAACATAATTACATAATTATAGTGTTTCTATTAAAAAAAAAAGAAAAAAAAAAGTTTCAATATTTTTAAATGCTTCAACATTTTCTTGTTTTGTCCCCCCAAAAAATAATAAGAATCGTTTGAATAATCGTGATTTCAATTACTTCTATTATGATTTTTCCCCATAATCGAGCAGCAGGTTAAATTGTCCCCAAAAAAATGTGCATCTTATGTTTTGCACACAAAGCAATCTCGGCTTCCGCCTCATCAGATGGATCATTTTGGATCCAACCCCACCAAAACGTTCCACTTGCTACAAGGCTGCTTGAAACAAAACGGACAAAATATGGAGGGAACGTCAAAGTGCACAGACGGATTAACCGAATAATGATGGTAGCAATGACCAAGAAGCGGTTGGAACTCCAAAGCCACATTAGCCGAACAGCAGTAATCCGTCTCAAACCAAACTACAATCCGGAATTAACACGGGGCACAAAGACTGCTGAAGTCTAAACACAACTTAAGTTTTAATGACAGCCAATAACACTGAATACTTGTCGGATATTCATAGTGCGTTATTACTTAGACTAAATCCTGTTATAGTTGCACAAGTGACAATTCTTGCACTACACAGAAGGTGGCGAGTTAAAAATCCATTAAAAAAAATATATATATATTGCAATTTAAAATGCAACACAGTGGTGTCCAAACAACGGCCCGGCGGCCATTTGCGGCCCGCCGTCCATTTTTCAGCGGCCCGCGACATATGCTAAAAATGGCATTTGACTCAGTTCAGATCAAATCAACAAAACAAAAGAAAAATGTTTGGAGACGGTCAAAGTAAGAAGGGAGGGTGTCGAAAAACAGGTGCCAATAAAGGTTATTTTAGTTCACTAAAACTCATGAAAAAACTAAAATTCAAAAAACAATATTGCTGCCAAATTAAATTTAAGTCAAAAATGTTGTTTTTTTTAAAACAAAAACTAACTGAAAATACATTTTATGTTCACAAAACTAACTAGAATTATAGCAAACATGTCCTTGGTTTTAGTCTTTGGTAATTAATTTAAAGCATGAGCCTTTGGGGATGATTTGAAATGTGATTTTTAGTACATTTATTTTGATATCAACCGGAATAATGACGTTTGAAAGTATGTCACACAGAAGTGACGTCATCTAGCAGCAGCCAATAGAAAAGCACCAAAAGATGACGTTGTAATACACATTTAAAAAAAAAAAAACTAATACTAATAGTGAAACTCACAAACTAAACTAAAACTAAGCATTTTTAAAGAACTAAAGTAATAAAAACTAACATAATCACCCTGAAAACTAATAAAATCTAACTAACTAACACTATAATAACCCTACTGCCATCTTACAAATAAAACGGTTTATATACTGTAGCATTTTTCTAAATATGCAAAAGCACAAATCAATTATTTGTACAATTTTTTAGGACTAAACACAACTTCTGATTTTCTGTATGTGGCCCTCAAATGAAAACGTTTGGTCACCCCTGATGTAAACGGCACAAAATGACGTTTTTGGGGGTCAGCTGCATGTTATCGAGCGCTCATGTGAAAGAAAGTCAGTGGCGG
The DNA here is from genome assembly GCF_051991245.1 of Festucalex cinctus. Lineage (NCBI taxonomy): Eukaryota > Metazoa > Chordata > Actinopteri > Syngnathiformes > Syngnathidae > Festucalex > Festucalex cinctus. The sequence continues at coordinate 1,213,610 of NC_135423.1, forward strand.
TCCTGCCACATCTTATTTGTTTACAACGTAGGCCTGCTAAACGTTTGCTGGGCAAAGCGACGCGAAATCGAGTTTCGGCTTCAGACCTTTTTTTTTTCTTTTTTTTTTTAAATGTCTTTAAGATCTCGCCGACGTGTTAGACGGGTCGAGTTTGTTTGTTGCTGAGGACTGTTAAGAAAACTGGAAGAAAAATGACAGACGTGACGGGAGATGGTGACGCTAGCTTACAAATGTTTTTGCAGCAGTCGCTAACAAGCAATACAGGACGACCATCCCCGCTTCGCACTTTCTTGACATGAAATCGCGGTTAAATGTCGTCAACTTTAGACCCGCCGCGCAGTCGGGGAAGTCTTCAATCTTACCGAACCGTAGAAATAAATGCAGCTTACCTGCTCATCAAATCTCGTAATCACGGCCTGGACCCATTCCACTGGTTTGTGAGCCGCCATGGCCGGGCGGAGAGAACCGCAGCGCTCGTGTTGCTAAATCCAACGTTTGGGGATGAGTCCGTCAAGATCAAAAATGCGAGCAAAGCCGCCCTGAGTCGCCGGGAGCGGACCGAAGGGGCGAGAATTGTTCGATTTCTCTACAATTCACCATGCCACCGCCATGAAAACACCACCGGAAGTCTTCTTCGGAGGAATTGATAGGAGGTGTTAGGGAACAGGATCCAAGCTAACTTCAATAAAAAAATAAAATAAAATAAAAAATACTACATCCATGCATAGTCTTCAAAATAATAGAAGCAGCCAACTGTCTATATTACAGAACCGTCAAACTATTTGTGATAAAACGAGGTTTTCATTACAATTAGACGTTTCAGGATTTGTACATTTCACGTGCAGAGACCTACCAAATCCAGCAGATGGCACTGTGATGAAAATATGTGTATTGCATCAATACATAGTGAGTCAAGTGCTCAATAAATTAATAGGAACACGTTGCCTCGATCACATTGGTACTAGCATTTTTTTTGTAGAGTTTTGTTTTCTCCGGGTAAAATAAAAAAAAAAAATGTAAAGGTGGAATTACACTAAACGTTAAATGAGCACATAAAAAAAAACTATGTAGCCCGATGCCCTATATAGCTATATTTTATATATGAAGAGACTTGAAGTTGTGACATTTTTATTTATATTTATTGATTTAGATTTACTGAATTGAATTAATGTTACCAGAGAACAAATTTGGAAGTATAACACGAGCATCATCAGACTGTTTTGATTAAAAAATAAATAAATAGATTTCAGTGCTGAAATCCTTCCTCCAATCTCACGTGAAGGTCTTTTTATTTTGAAGGAGAACTTCACGACTTCCGTGAGAAAGACCACAACAACTTTCTTGGAACGCATGCGTCAATTATATTGGGCCTTTTCACCGCGTTCCAAGTTTAGAAATACTTAATGGGAATTTTGCAGAAATTGAATAAGCAAAAATCTTAAACATATTATTCACTAGTGTTATTACCAACAAAGATGATGATGAAATATATTGATGAAATCCTGCCACTATCAACAGCGGTATTGAACAAAAGGAAAACCAGATAATCCATCCATTTTCTTGACCGCTTATTCCTCACAAGGGTCGCGGGGGGTGCTGGAGCCTATCTCAGCTGGCTCTGGGCAGTCGGCGGGGGACACCCTGGACTGGTTTCCAGCCCAGGTCATACATACAATTACAAAAATAAAAAGACGCTACAGCACAGTGTGGCAGACGAGTTCACAACAATAACAAACAAATGTTTTCATGTTTGTTTTGTTGTGTTTCTGTAAAGCGCTTTGTGACAGCATCATATTGGAATTATTCATGACTGCATTACCGTAGGTTGGCGATCGGCTACGGCGCGTTCCGATTTACGTACAAATCGGCGTTGCCGCCAGCATCGGAACGCGTCACGAATAATCTTGCTTCAGTTCAAACGGAACGTGACAACATTTCTTTGATGTACCCAGAATTATGACAAGTGGCCAACCAAGTATCAATAATTTAATCGGAAGAAGCCATAGAAATATAGAAATTCATATTCCAGATGGACAGATTTGCGCAGCATCCTTTGGTGATGAAAACGGCGATACACGTTTCACGCAGTCTTCCTTACATTCAATATGATAAAAGATAGAATGTTACACTTGTTGGTGTCCAACGATAATTCTTTCTCTCAACAATGCTTTTCGTTCATACCTTAAAATTCCCGAGTGGAAGTGTTGTCCAAGCAGTGGTAAAATGTGAGACCAGTTGAATGAGAGTTGTGATAGAAAGATGTTCTTACATTTCTCATTTGCAAACGCTGGTCAAACGTTGCTCGACTGTGCACGAATCATCCGCCATGCATCATTTTTGAGACAGTGGAAATGCACTGCTTCAAAAAAATATAAATAAAACATTTTGTCAAATATGCCTTTTATCGCCAGAAAGCTAAGTGGAGCATGTTTCTTTCTTCTCTTTCCAGCAACATGAAGAGAAACATTTTTTTTTTTTTTAAATCAAGCAGAGCAAAGTTCCAAACTTTTCGTGAAGAAAAGTTTACTCTGTGGCATCAGGCCTGGTGGCCACGTAGACGAAGACGACGATGAGCAGCACGACGACGGCCAGCGTCGGCAGCACGACGGTGGAGACCTGCTGCCGAGCCGCCTGCATGGCTTGCTTGCGCTCCTTCTTGTCCTTGGAGGTTTCTTTTTTGGGTTTGCCCTTCAGCTGCCTCATGATGCCTTCTGGCTCGACGGCCTTCGCTTTGCTCACGGGACCCTGTCGGAGAAAGAACCCAAAATCAGTTTGCATGTCGAGACAATCTGCTGGTCGGCAATTTTTAGATGGTGACCAGATTTTTTGGGACATTTTTTTTTTCTCTGTACTTGTTAATTAACGCATTAGCTCCCAAAAACGTATAAATACGTCATATTTTAAATGTTTTAAGTGTCCCAAAGACGTACTTATACATTTTTTGTTTTTTTAATGCCAGAGCATAGAGAAGGCTTTGATGCAGTCTCTCTACTGCAGAAAATGGTTGAGTGGCAGCAGAGTATAAGAGATCAACCAGGCCATGTTAAAACAAGCTGATTTCCCCACAGTTCTAAAGCAGAATTGTGAAAAACGATGAAACTTAGCTATGTTCTATTGCTAATTGCTGCACAGCGGAAACAGATAGGAATATACTTTTTTTTATGATAAAAGAAGAGACACTAATCTCTCTTTTGGTAGGTTCCATATTTTTATAGCAATAGAACATAATATTTCGCGGGCCTTGAAAAATCAGTCAAAATCCAGGAAAACACTTCAGTGAAAATGGTTGGGAGTGAATGAGTTAACAGATTGTTCTGCTACAGTTGTCACTGGGGATCTTTTTTTTTTTCATTACTGCACTATAAATGAGCATAATAATTGAATTGTTGATTATTACAATTCGGAGCGCCCAATGAACCTGCCATGCATGTCTTTGGAATGTGGTGGAATTCAAAAGTATTTTCTTACACAATTATGATAGACCTGTCTTATTTCATTAAGACAATTCATAACCTTTTTTTTTCAATTCATATTTACAGTTATTGAAATCGAATTATGAAAATACTTTCATCTCATCCTTGACGATGTTAATGTTTGTGTAAAAATGATTATTACTTTCAGCTTTCCACTTCTTCGTTAACTTTAGCCAATGTGCTCTCCTGCACTTCCTGGTTCCACTAAAAAACATCATCCTCCGCTTTCTTTACCAGATAATAATGTTATTTAATTCTGAACATATTCGGGGAAATGATTACTGTGCCGTAAAGTTTGGATTAACAGTTCAGAATCAAACGATTTATTGGGAAAACGGGACAACAGTTACCAAAACGTTTTCATGTTGAGAAAAGGCAGACAATTACAGGGAATAAAAAAACAAGGAACATTTTGCTGGATGCTAAATTAAATGAATTATAATTTCATTAAACTTTAAACCAGACGATATCCTAATCTACCTAGATATAAGAATTAGCCTACTGAACAGCACTCGCAATCATATGCAATCACTACATTGTGATTTTGATGAAATGTTTCCGTAATAAGCAAAAAAAAATTCATAATTCGTGTTAGTTACGCCAAACTATGCAAAAGTTAGCAACTTCAAAACGTGCTCGTCATAGGACTGTCAGGAAACTGTTTACAAAAAAGTTACGTTAGTTTCAACTGAGTTTCTTACAAGAACGGAGTGCGTTGAAGTTCCACGTATTAAAAAAATAAAATGAAAAAATGCCCTTGTCAGCGTCTCCGTGGTTTATTCCAGGATCCAAAATCGTCTGCTATATAGTATTCACAAATGGTATGTTAACCACAAACACGCTTAAAAGTTGAGTAAAATGCTTGACGTGGCATTCAGTCACGCCTCACAGAAGGAAACTACATTGACTGGAATTTGAAAGGATATCCAGGGAACTTCCTCTCCAAACCTTCAAAATAAAACACAAGCTAGCAAACATTGGGTGAAAGGCGGGGTTAAAGGCAGTCAGCCAATCACCGGGCTGACATAACAGATAGCCAATGAATGGATAGTTTGTGCAAGCAGTAATATGACCACCAGATGGCGGTGATGTGAAAATATGCCTTTCTCTCACGTTAATACAGAATAGCGATTCATTTTCATTCATCAACATGGTCTCATGATCATTATTACAATATCTTTTAGTAGATGTTTTAGTTTAAAAAAAAAAATCGATTTGTACATAGAACTAAACGTTGGCGTTTTCTTTGTACTATCAAAAGTAATTTTCTGATATTAAACGTACTTAATTTGAGTATTGGAAAACATAACAGAAAAAAAGGGAGTGATTTGAATAGAATTGCTCTCCCTGTCACCATCTGTCACTGGCAGAAAGATGGAATAGCCTACAATATAATAAAAATTAATACATATTATTTTTATGGCAAATACGTGAAAGTGGAGAATTCCCTTGGAAGCCCCGATAATCTCAATTTTTTGTTTCTTTATTTCTTTATTTGTGTCTAGAGACGTCCAGTGCTCACGTGTTCACATATCATTGTTTCATGAACCTTTTTTTATTTTTTTTATTTTTTTTGCATTATTGTTGTAATCTGATTTATGATTGCTGATTTCCGCCACACGTGTTGGGTAGAAATGTGTGAAATTGTCGTATTGGGAACACTTAAGAAGTCAAGTTAACAACTCTAATTGAAATAGATAAACTGTTTATTAATTCATGGTTCGTTTGCCTTTATTTTAGCATAAGTCCAACCTGTAAGACCACATATTTATGTTTAATACATTTGAAAATTGTTTATTGTAATACAGATTAATGTCCTTCTTGTTTCTTAAAAACGACGCACGCGCGCACAAACACAAACACAAACACAAACACAAACAATTTGATTATTTTTCCAAAATCGTTCAGCTCATATCTATGAAAGGTTCTGGGCAGGAACAAACAGATTGTACTACTACTACTGACGTATAAAAGTGGTGACTCAAATTTAGTCAGCGATACATATTTCATATTCACGGCGTATATAACGCCATCGTAAAAGTGTCTTTGCTCGACACTTTATGCTTCAAGGGGACATTACAACGCAGTAACGTCGCTGTCACGCACTCCGCGTCAGACATTGGCTGCCTCAGGTGTCAATCAAGGAGATTACGGCTACGTCATGACGCCGTCGTCGCCGATTGGCTGGCGCCCCACCATAATCTCACTGTCCAGTTACCGACGTTTGGTTCACCATGTTGGATCAAATGTTCATCATGATATCGCTCTGTGTTTCGCAGCCTGTCGTGCCGGTGACGAGAACTCGTCGAGGGCTCATAAAAGTGTAGTTGTGACGTGGTGCCTGCCCGTTCCATCGATGACAGCAGGACTCCGCGACACGTTCTCGAAAGGAAGGAGGGATTACTGTTTTGATTTGGAGACACTGGCACCCACTAGCTAACACTGAAGCTGTCAGGTTCGGCACCGCGGTCCTTTTTCACCAGCGAGTCTCCTTCTTCACACGCGTTTTAAAAGGATTCAACTTTTTCTTGAACACCATCCGGTGACTCCGGGTGAACTTTTGTCGAGCACAGGAGGACAAGCGTGTGTTCGAAAAGCCAAAGACTGTCGATGGGGGGAAAGTAAGTTGCCAGTCGCCCCATCTGCCAGGATTTCTCTTCTGCTATTTTGATGCATGTTCGATGCTCGCCCCCCTGTCAGAATGTGGAGGATTTCCGAGAAGGCGCCCAGCTTTCTGCTCTCCGATGTAATATGTGAGTGAGGTCCTCGAGGTGAGGTGGGTCACCAAAGGCCTGGGCCTGCCTGGCTGTTCGCGGGGCCTGGGTACCAACAACCTCCCGTGTACCGGATCAGCGGCGATAATTAGGGCTCGCAGATTACCACTGTTGAACGCAGAAGCTCATTGGCCCGAGGAGAGGGGCCGCCTTTTTTCCTTTTGGAATCATTGATGCCATTTGCAGGCAGCCTGGAGCAGCCCGGGTGGCGGGAGCTGGACCAGTGCCGGACCACAGCGTCTGGCAAACTTGAAAAAGATGAGAGCTCCTTTTCCCATGTGACAAGCGTCAAGACGACACTGTTAAGGAAGCAGACTTTCATCAGCATGCCAACACGACCATGAGGGACATTTAGGGGCCTCCGTTCTTATTTATTGAGGGGTGGGCGGGTTGTTTTCAGTTATTTCTTCAGTTTTTCCATTATCGCTAGCAGGTACCGATGGTTTCAAGTGTCAATAGAGGACTTGTGTAGTTATGGTGCGAATCTAATTCCGAGGATTTTAGTCAGAACCAGAATGGTAGGACTCCCTATAGAATCTAAACCCCAAGTACTGCGGTCTTTATGTTCCCTATAAGTTTCATTGATTGTACAGTAGGAGCCTGGTAGCCACTCTCATCACTTCGACTTTTTGATTTAGTGAATGACTCTTTGTGGCACAACAGCTTCAAATGTTACAAAAATGATGGCTGCATACAACGGTGGCTCCTCGGCCGTGGCTGCCCATCACCCGCATCACCACCACCAGCTGCAGCATCTCCCGCCTCCACACATGCATCACCACCACCACCACGTGGGCCCGCATCACTTGCAGCACCCGGGCTCCGCCGCTGCCGTTCACACCATCCAGCAGCACACCTCCACGGCCGCCGCCGCCGCCGTCATGCTCAACCCCGGTCAGCAGCAACCTTACTTCCCCTCGCCGGCCCCCGGACAGGCCCCCGGGCCCGCGGCGGCCGCGGCGCCTGCCCAAGTTCAAGCCGCCGCTGTCAAAGCGCACCACCACCATCACCACCACCACCATCAGCAGCACACATACAACCTGCAGCAGCAGCTTGATATCGAGCCCGACAGGCCTATCGGCTACGGTGCGTTTGGGGTTGTCTGGTAAGTACACATTCATGTTAAATTCACTTTTTTTTTTTTGCTAGGGCTTTCCATAGTTTCATTAAGTGCACAAGTAGACAAAAGTTACATCTGTTGGGGCCCTCGCATCAGTAAACAAATTGTTAGAAACACCCTACTAGGGATAGACTGATTATCGTCCGGGCCGATTATCGGTGCCGATGTTTGGCATTTTTTGAATCTGAAGGCCGACCAAAGCTGGCATCACACTGAGCGGTGAATACTTACGAACGTAGCGAATTTGGGGTTTTCATCAGGAATTGTGAGACGTTCGCAGACAGTTTTAACTTATAAACGCGTTTGGCACATATACAGACAAATTTTTCACTGCAAAGATCTTTTGAAACGTTTCGCGAACCCGAACAAAACCCCCAAAATGAGCTACAGTCACATGCATTTGTCATTCGGTGAGATGCATGGAACTTTTCATTTATGGATCTATTTAAATTTCCACTTTATAAAAAATATGAACTCCCACACTTTTTATTATTATTTTATATAAATTATGTTGAAATTTTAGAAAACTATTTACAGTAGAGATCTTTAGGGATCTATTTACTTGCTTTTTAATTTTTATTTCTTTATTTTTTAATTTAGCTTAACACATGCTCTGCAATTTTTGTTATTTTTTACTGTCAATATAGTTTAAAAGATTTTTTTTTCTATTTAAAGTGATACTTCACTTATTTAGCCCATTATAGCAATAAAAAGTTAATATTTTGTCTCTAATAAATGTGTTATTTTTCATGTACAATTAGTAGTACCTTTCAAAAACACATTTTGCAACTTGCTGTCGACTGGAAATGACATCACAAGGGCGATGAAGGTCACCAATCACAGCTCACTTGTTTTCTCAGGTTTGGTCATGTGGCATTCACAAGAACGATCCTTTTAATAACAATGATCGAGATAAACCGTGTATTTTTATGACTATTTTGCTTGTTGGACGGCCACAAGCTTGTTGAAACTTTGTTTGGTATGAATTTATTGAAGTTGACACAAGTTTTGTGGATGGCGGTTTGCAAAAGGTCAAATGCGTACACGGTTCTAATAACGTAACTTGCTGCCTTGCCTCCATGATAAACGTTTTCTCAGCGCGTTCTGAAAGATGTTTGAGTGACGGTCTTGGATTTTCCTTCCTTTCCCCATCTGTTTTCCTCGACTGATCCTATTTGAGAAGGTTTACTGACGGGTGCTTTGAAAAAAAGCTCCAGTGTGAATGATCTTCGAGCTGCTGCGCGCCTCACGAGGCTTTTAATCTCGGTATCCTCGGATTTAAATGTTGTTTGACTCATCAGTGGAAAGGTGTTCAAATCTTATTATACCGGAATGCACGACTTCTCTTCCACCCTCAGGAAGTTTAAAAAAAAAAAAATTCTCAACTCATTCCTTGAGTGGCTTGAGTGGAATACATTATTTATAGTGTCCACATAGAGTAACTCCTGCTTTTCTTTTCCTTTTTTTGCCTTGTTTCACATGTTACACGTTTCACAAATGAATCACTCTTATTGTCACCTTATAATGAAGTTTAAATTTCATTCTTGTCACTGGTGTAATCAATGCAATTCTGTTGTAGGTACTCGATACGTATGATTTGATCATAAGTTGCTCCGGTTGTTTACAAACTGGAAATGACATAAAATAGAGAGGCTGGCTTTTCACGAAAACTATATTTATTCATCTTGCTAATAATAACTGTTCTCTTCTCCCCAGGTCAGTCACAGATCCGAGAGATGGAAAGCGAGTTGCCCTCAAAAAGATGCCCAATGTCTTCCAAAACCTCGTTTCGTGCAAGAGGGTATTTCGAGAACTGAAGATGCTCTGTTTCTTTAAACATGAAAATGTAAGTACTGACATATTTAATTAACTCATTCACTCCCAGGCGTTTTCACTGTTTTATTGTTTTTTGACTGATTTTGCAAGGCCCACAGAATATTGTGTTCTATTGCTATAAAAGCATAGAACCTACCAAAAGAAAGATTAAAGTCTCTTCTTTCATCAGAAAAAAAAGTATGTTTCTATCTGTTTCCGTTTTGCAGCAATTAGCATTACAATATAGCTATGTTTCATCATTAATCACAAACCTGTTGAGAACACTGGGAAAAAGAGCTTGTTGCAACATGGCCCGTGCTGCTCTCTTATACTCTGTTGCCACCTGCTGGCCGTTTTTTGTAATAACTACCATTGCTTTAAGCGACCTTTTCCAGATCTGAAGCTGCATCAAAGCCTTCTGTATGCTCTAGCATTAAAAAAAACAAAAAAACAAAAAAAACGTATAAATACGTTTTTGGGAGTGAATGAGTTAAGAAGAAAAAATCTAATTTTTATAATAAAAAAAAAAAAAAACGGGGCACAGATTTTTTTTTTCATTCACACATGTAAGCTTCTGTGAGTGAGTGAAAAAAAAATAAATAATTTGTGCGTGCTTTCAAATTGCCGCGGGAATGACGTCACGCATCTGACACGTAAACGCCGTCTTTCCACAGAAACGTCCCGCTGTTTACAAAACAAACACAAAATGGCAAAATACAGGCTTTTAGGACAAAATCACCACCAGAAATTAAGAGAAGCCCAGACCTGTAAATTGAAAAGTAGTTTGTTTGTTTAAATCCTGCATTTTCCTGAGTGAAACCGGCAGACAGCCCCTTTAACTGCTGACAAAAAGAATAACAAAATAAGCATTTTTAATAGCAGGGGCGACTTGGTTTGCACAAATAAGTGATCATTCAGTAATTCAGACGTGGTCTCAACGACTGTATGCGTTTCTGTTTCTCTCCTCAGGTGCTCTCTGCTCTTGACATCCTGCAACCGCCACACATCGACTACTTTGAAGAAATGTATCCTTCACAATTGCCTCATCTGTTGCTGGAACCTGAATTTTCAGAAGGATATTTTTTTACAGAGGCTTTATTGAACTACAATGGGCTTATGTTCCTACCTTGAGGTGCGCCTGCTGAAAGTGAACAGTGAAGTCACTGTTGTGCAAAAAAATTATCTTTTCAATGTCACTCAAATGACCGATTTTCCAATGGTGATTACTAAAGAACAGAATAAGGTAGAAACATTTTTTATTTATTTTTATTTTTTTTTTGGTTATTTTTATGTAGTCCTAGCGCACAATATTTTGTTTGCCTTGAAAGATGAGTGAAAATGCTCGAAATTGGCTGGCACTGTTGGGGTTGTTTTTTTTTGGATAATATTTGGCAGTCAAAGAGTTAAGACCGTGTTGGTAGTGTTTGTCCAGCATGAGCAATGTCGATATAAATCGAATGGAGAACACACGATGGGTCGACAGACAAAACATTCACACTTTAAAATCACACCCGTTGCATGGTGAGACGGAGAACGGAGCCCACGCCGGCGGCACTGAATGTCAAGCGAGTGATAGTGACACAACTCTGTGAGTGACGTATCGAAAAAATATTAAAGGTGAAGTCGATTCAAAACACATTCTTTATGTCTGTGGCTATGGCTGTCTTGTTGTGCTTTTCTGCTCTTGGTTCCGTCTTCAATTTTGCCTTAACTTGCCATCGACCAGATATGTAGTGACTGAACTGATGCAAAGTGACCTCCATAAGATCATCGTGTCACCGCAGCCGCTTAGCTCAGACCACGCCAAAGTTTTTCTCTATCAGATTCTACGAGGTAGGATTTTCCCAGTCATGGTGCTTCAGCATTCCCACATATGTTATTGTGATTTTTTTTTTGCCGCCTAACAACTCCCACATAAATACTTCCAATTTACATTGTTCAAATTTCAACTCGCTTCAAAAATTCACAAAAATTCCCGGGGTATATATATCGTGTGATTCCACATTACTTTACAGTATTTGCACAATTTAAAGTTTTAATATCAACTTTTTCCCCCATTCATTTTCAATGGGAAAGACATTGATTTTTTTCCACGCCCACTTCCATACATAGAACTCATCATCATTACCAAGTGTCTTTACACTGCTCAGTGGCACAGTTGGTAAAGCACGTTGTCCAGTAACCAGGTTGGAATTTCATAATTTATCTCTCAATTTACTTCATAAGCATTCAAATCTCAGCATTCAGCTTTCAGCATTCCCACGCAATTTCTCCAGAATTTGCACTTAGTCTAGTTTCAGTTATGTTTGCTGCAATTGATGTTATTGATGTAACCTATCGAGAAAAAGACGTAGCGTGTTTTATGAGTGCTTCTAAATACAGTCGTGCATTGTGAATCTGTTTTAAAACATGTTATTGTTGTGATCAACCATCACCAGGACTGAAGTACCTTCATTCTGCTGGCATTCTTCACCGAGACATCAAACCTGGCAACCTCTTGGTCAACAGCAACTGTGTACTGAAGGTGCGTTGGCATGTAATACAAGGTTTGACTGTACAAGTTGTTGGCTTTGTACTTTTAAAATGATGTATTCAGATTGGACATATTTTTTGTTGGTCTGTCATTCGTCGGCGGCCTGGGCGCCCTTCCACCAACGTCACGCCGCCATTTTTATCAACTGGAAACGACCTGTAATCGTCAAGTCTTGTCATTTTATTTTATTGTATTTTACCCACACGAATCAAAGCGGGTTCTTTGTTGATGTTTCAAATCCAAATCTTTTCAATTTCAGTCCTATATTCTTGCACTGTATTTCAGATCTGTGATTTTGGCCTGGCGCGAGTGGAGGAGACGGACGAGTCGCGGCACATGACTCAGGAAGTAGTGACCCAATACTACCGCGCACCGGAGATCCTGATGGGGAGCCGCCACTACTCCAACTCCATCGACATCTGGTCCGTGGGCTGCATCTTTGCTGAGCTGCTGGGGCGAAGAATTCTTTTTCAAGCCCAGAGTCCCATCCAGCAGGTAAACGATAAAGAGCTCAAAATATACTTTGGCTTCACTTTATTAGGCATACAGATTTTAAACGGCCGGTTTGACTCTGGAAAAGGCACTTTTTAAATACAGGATGTAAACAAACAAACTACTTCTCAATTTACAGATCTGGGCTTGTCTTCATTTATGGTGGTGATTTTGCGGTTAAAATTAATAGTGTGATTAATCTGTGGTAATACAATGATTAATGCGATCATTTTTTGTGATTAATTAGTTAACGCTTTAACTTTGACAGGACTAATTTTTTTTTTTTTTTTTTAACTCTCTTCCTGGTGTAAATGTTAGTTTACTCTAAAACGGAGTCGATTTGGTCCCTATCTGACTCTCATCGAGTCAAATTGACACTTAGAGAATCGACTGTGTCGATATGCTCCGCGTTTTAACGCGTCGTGTCGTCTCTGTCTAGCTGGACCTGATCACGGACCTGTTGGGGACTCCCTCCATGGAGGCGATGAGGACGGCGTGTGAAGGAGCTCGTGCGCACATTCTCCGAGGACCCAACAAACCGGTAATCGGCTCCATCTCCTAAGGAATTTGCTCTTCTATCTGACATGCCGACATGACATCTTATGTTTTTGAACAATGAATGACAATAAACCTAAAGTGCAAGTACAAGAACCAACGGTTCAATATTGTAGAATAAAGCACATTCACGTGCAAGCTGCGCTTGTGGTCTTGCAAGCAGTCACTGGATTCCTCGGAGGAGGATTTAGTGTCACATTGGGCTGCATATGGCCAAGGCTTCAAAAGCCGACCGTCTCTCTGCGACGCTGCAACGAAGCCTGAGAACAAACCGGCTGAATCTTGCGTCTCTCGGGGCCACCTGGTGGAGGATGCGGAAATGGATTTCCCGCCCGTTCAACCGGATCTTTGAAGCGTGTGACGAGCCTTCCGGTGCGGTGTGGAGGATGATGATGCGGAGGAAGCCGGGCCAGACCTTCCCGGAGATGAGTGGGCGCAGGACCACCAGGATGTCTGTCCTGATGTTTTGTGCATTGATTAAATACCAAGGTTGTTTTTTTTGTTTTTTTTTAAATTACTGAATCATTTTGTTTATTAATCGTGATTTCAATATTGGTGAAAGACCTCAACTCGCCTAGCCGATATTATGGAGGTTTTCCACCGTACCGGTTCCGCACCGAAGCGGCAGATTTTGTCCCCGGATGTTCGTGTCTCCACAAAAAAAATAAATAATAAATAATAAAAAAAAAAAGTGTCTCCACGGGACTTAACTAGGGATGCACGATATTACTATTTTCAACCAATACCAATAAACTAATCATTTAGAAAGTGGCGATAACCGATAAGTAAGCCGATAATTGTTTGCAAAATTATCTTGAATACAAATGTACTCAATTCCTACTATGAGTCTAACATGTACAAATACATTGAAACATTATGTAAACTTTACACAATGTTTCAAAGTATGTAAAGCACCATGAAGCTGAATTTGATTGATATGAGCCACAACAAATGGACCAACGTGGCATGTCGATTATTATTATTGCCCGATTTCTTTATCATCTAGTTCATCTGTATGAAATCAAATTGGTCGCGAATTGCCGATAATTTTCGGCCAATTTCTCTGTTATTTAGTTTATCTTTATGACAGGAAATTGTTTGACAATTGCCAATAATTATTGGCAAATTTCTCTATGATCTGGTTTATCTTTTTGACATCAAATTGGTTGATATTTGCCGCTAATTTTTGGCAAATTTCTTTATTATCGAGTTTATCTGTATGAAATCAAATTGTTTGATAATTGCCGATAATTTTTGGCAAATGTCTTTATTATCTGGTTTATCTGTATGACACCAAATTGTTTGATAATAGCCGATAATTATGGGCGGATCGTCCACTGTAGGATGTTGCATAAGTGTTGAAAGAGGGTCAAGAAGATGTTTAATGTCCCGATTTGTGTTTGGTTTCCAGCCATCCCTTCCTGTTCTTTACACGCTGTCCAGTCAAGCGACTCATGAAGCTGTCCATCTCCTCTGCAGGATGCTGGTGTTTGATCCGGTGAGTTATGATAGCACGCCGGGTTTGAGTCATTTTTCATCGTTTGTCAAGCACACGTCACTTACTTGAAAGATTCGCAATTTCAACTTGAGCGACTTCCTCACTAGATAAGAGCTCGAATGTCATTGACTCTCCAATCGTGTTTTTCTGGTTTCATGTTGCATTGAAATGGTTTGAATGAATCCAAGTAAAATATTGTAATACAACCAGTTTTTTTTTTTTTTTTTACAAAATCAAACTGCTATTCAAGAAATGGAATTAGGCTGTAGCTCTTCTACTTTTTAATCTTAGAAATAACGGACATTTTGTAGATAAAGCCTATTTACATCAAAAATCAATCATTTTCAAATGACGTCATCAGTAAAGTGTACGTCATAATACAGTAGATGCCTTCCTCGGGGGCTGAATATTTGATCATAAGGTGTAACCAAAAAAAAATCAGTTGATCCTGCCAGTAGAATATGCTCGTCTCAAATATTACGCCATCGATAGTGTAATTCACAGATCACAAAGAAACGTGATAAAACGGTATCGATCGTCCAAAGACGCCGTAATGGATACGATGTCTCCAAAACCCAACACGAGTCCAAAATATTTTTCAAGCGAGCCGTCTGTTTAATTCATCCGCAGTCGAAGCGTATTTCAGCGAAGGACGCCCTGGCCCACCCGTACCTGGACGAGGGTCGACTGCGCTACCACACGTGCATGTGCAAATGCTGCTACACGACATCTTCTGGCCGCGTTTACACCAGCGACTTTGAGCCCGTCACCAACCCCAAGTTTGATGACGGCTTTGAGAAGAATCTAAGCTCTGTGAGACAAGTCAAAGGTAAGTTTGGGCCACGTACAAACACTTCCTACTCACATGGATGACATTTTTGCGATCGTCTGTTTCATTCTTTTTTTTTTTTTTTTGTATATTGTGGAAGAATGCTACTTTCTTCCACTTTAAGATTCTGACTTGCGCTTCGCCATCTTTGACACGGAAAAGAATGCTTCACGTTTACGTGCTTCTTCCCCCACAGAGATCATCCATCAGTTCATTTTGGACCAGCAAAAGGGGAGTCGAGTTCCACTGTGCATCAACCCTCAGTCAGCTGCTTTCAAGAGCTTTATCAGGTGGGATCCACAATGATCGTGTTTAAACTTCAGCAATAATAGCTTTTCATCGAAACCTGCTAGGCAGCATGCAAACGATTCCACATATTACGCGTCTGAAAATAGTCACTTCATTTTAAGCATCTGCTCGGGATGGGAACTCGTTCTACGAGATCTCGTGGGATGAGAATGCCACAGGAAGTATTTTTTTTTTTATGCCTCGGGTATCCGCCTATTTCGAGTACACTGTCAGGAAGACAGTCGCAGCAACACGGATTCATATGACGGTAACACGCAGACTTGAAAATAAACCTTCTATACGGACGTCAATGACTTGGCATGACGATTTGACTCGTCGCTGACGTCAGCAACACGTCGTCGTCTTAAAATCAAGTTCAATCGAAAACTGCAGATGCGGGGAAAAAAAAAAAAACACAACTCATTGACTCACAGCCATTTTTCATTGAAGAAACCCCCTTTTGACAGATTTTGCAAGGCCCACAGAAATATTGTGTTCTATTGCTATAAAATCATGAACAGGAAAAAAAAAAAAAAAAAAGTATACAGTCAAACCTCGGTTTTCGTACATAATCCGTTCCAGAAGGCTGTTCTCAATGTGATTTGTTTGAAATACGAAACTGTTTTTCCCATTATAATTAATGTAAATAATTTTAATTCGTTCCAAGTCTTAAAAAAAAAAAAAAAGTGTTTTTTTGTTTACTATTTTACACCATAAACTGCACTGTATACTGTTTACCATAAATAGAAAAGGGTAGAAATAGACATAAATAGAAATAGAAATTTTGGCTAAATTTGAAGCGCACCTTGTTATATGTGTTATTTTTTTTTACATTTAATGTTATGAGGACGTCTTCCAAATTTTATATCCACTGCACACGCTCATCCTGCTTTTTCCTAATCAATTAATTATTTGCATCATTTAAAATGGGGAAAAAAATGACCAACGGTAGTAGTTATGTTTATTGCTCAAACTCCAACAGCGACGACCTTTTAATGTAACAATCCGCTGTCAGCTAAAAGAGGATCATCTGCGGTCAAAATTAATCGTGTTAACGCTTTAACTTTGACAGTCCTAGTTAAAAATGTTTACTCCACATTGTCGGTTCCATAATAAAACGTGTGGTATGAAAGCCCACGGCCATAAACGAGGACGCTTGGAAAAGTCTTGCTAATATTAACTTCACCCACTTCTTTGCTGGCCATGGCAGCTCGACGGTGGCTCAGCCCTCAGAAATGCCTCCTTCTCCGCTGGTGTGGGAATGAATCGCTGCTGCGCTCGTCTCCGCCGCCTGCGAAGACGCGCAAAAGCGTCTCGATGTCTTCTGTCATCTGGGTAGCGTTTCACTGGATCGCAGGACTCCGCGTTCTGCTGGTCATATGCTCAAATGAGGAGAAAAATCCACTAACTACTATTACAAGTTTTTTTTTTTTTTTTTTTTTAGGGAAAATGCTCTGTAGACCAAAAGAGAATGTGGTCAATGTCACGTATCATCCACTAAGGTTTAACATCACACTGCTCCGTAATGAAGTCCATTTGTTTTCATGTATATATTTCAAAACTGATTTGTGTTTTAAAAATGGTGTTTTTCATAAGCTGTGATTGTGACTCCGCCCCCCCCCGTGACGAGGCTTGTACTACTGCACTGTTAAGTTACCAAATTGGCAAGAAGAAACACAACCGAATATTCAGACAATCGATTGTAGCTGCGTCGTCAGATTTATAGGAACTTTTAAGTTCCCCGTTTTTGATAGAATGCTGTTCCGGAATATGTTAATTACGTGAAATGATACGTACGTAACAGGAATTTCTTACATCCTGTACTCCTCCACACGTTGTTATTTACCAAAGATGATGAGACATACAATACACACAAATGGGTATGTTGTTGGATATTAGGCCAATTTTAAAGTATAAAATATTATTTTTTGTAATGGTTACACCATCATCCATTGTCCACTCGTATCATTTTCAGGGCACATTATCGGATTAGCCAATCTCCTACAGGAATGTAATTCATTAGAAAATGTATGCATGTTATGCATGCCATTTAGGAGATGATATATGCAAACAAATTTTAATGTGAGAGACATCTACAATTTTTATTTTTATTTTTTCTTTAATTGGTCGACCACAATTACGCTCGTCGGTTAGCATCAGAAAAAACAACAACAACAGGAGTTCTTCAATGGGCAAAAGCTTTTTTGTTAGGAATAGAACTCCGATTGAGATGAGCATGCTGGTATGCGACAAAAACATAAACAAGCTTTGTGGGTTTCAAATGACGCCAAGAACAAAATTGGGCAGACTAGGAAGTAAGTTTGGGCGATCAAAATGGTGAAATTATGCAAATATAAACTTATTGCTTAACATTTTAAAGTAACACATTTCAACAGTTATTAGGGCTGCACGATATCGATAATCGCCTATGCAATATGCATATCGCAAAGACATGCAATAAGTTTGATGTGGAATTTTATGCTTTTATCTTAATAATTTGACCAGTCAGACTGTCAGGTTGACTTGTTTGACGTGTATTAAACATGACAAAAAAGGAGAGAAGACACACAGAAGAAAGAGGAGAGGAACTGACTGATACAATTCACGACTGCTGGAAAAAAAAAAAAAAAAAATCCCCCTCCTCACCCTCTCTTTTTATTTGATTTCCACGCCCCTAGTTCCATGGGTGTTCCAACCCTAATAATACAAATGCAAAACAAAGTTGGAACTAGGGGTGTTAAAAAAAAATGTATTCGGCAATATATCGCAATACTGCATCGCGCAATTCTCGAATCGATTTTTAAACTTCCATTTTTAATGGAAAAATATTCAACAAAACGTCTTCAGGTTAAGGGTTCACACCTTTAAGCATGGAAGAACGTTATATGAATGGAACATTAAAATGTTCAAACATGAAACAGATTACAACCTATATAAGACTGAACTTTCAGATAAATAAATACATTTTCATACAAATCTTACACTGTACAAGTTTACTGATTAGTATTTTCTAAATTAATTAAAAAATTAACAAAAAAAAAGCGCAACAATCGACCTATAAATTTGTATCGGGATTAATCGGTATCGAATCGTGACCTGTGAATCGTGATACGAATCGAATCGTCAGGTACGAGGCAATTCACACCCCAAGTTGGAACACTTCACGAAAATGTGCACTGCCCTCCAATAGTTGATTATTGAGAGGTAATTACAATTAATTAAGAATACATTGAGTTTGATTATTTTGCTGCATGAAAAAAAAACGTAATTCTTTCATTAGATGAAGTCATTTCTTTAGGTACATGTTAAATATCACATATCGTATGTTTTTCTCATATCGTGCAGCCCTAACAGTTAGAGAGGAGTAAAAAGTTAACCAATGTTCCATGTAATGTTTATCACTTGTGCACGTCGTAGTTGAATCAACCTTCTCTTGAATTCTCTCCAAAATATGTCAAAATGAGTTTGATTTGGTCTGCGTTCCACAATTCATGATGTTTTTTTTTCAGGCCATTTCATTGCCATCTGTCCGTCTTGAAATATGAAAGAATAATCAAAGTAAGTCCATTTGTATGGAAACGAGCAACGGCCAGTAGACGGGAACGGAAATGTTTTGTCAACGCGATTCTTCCCATGAAACAAAGAAAAAGAGATGTAGCAGGTTTTCTTTTGACGAAATGCATTGAAATCCTTTTGAAACTTTACAAAGAAAAAAATCCGTCTTGTAGAACATCTTCCAGGTGTGCACGTTCTTTTTGTATCTGCAGATCCTTTTTTTTTTTTTTTTTTAAATAAGTACAAACAGCATGGATTCCCGTTTTCCATCCTGCCTCTCTTTAAAAGTTCCGGACATACAAATAAAGTGATCATTTTAGTCGAGATGATGGTCATGCATATCAAAGTGAGACCCACAAAAGAACTACGGAAGGAAGCTTACGGCAAGATCCAGTCTTCCCTTAAGCCCAATTCACACTGACTGCGGTGCGTTTTCAGTACGAACGCGAAAACGCACCGCATCCGTTCCGCGTCCGTACGGAAAACGCACCGCATCCGTTCCCCAGTCCGTGTGAATCGGGCTTAGAAACGGTCTATTTTCAAACATTTGTTAACTGCTTGCTATTCTGAGGCCAGGATGGATAAATGGCATCAAAAATAAATAAATAAATAAATAATGCACCAAGCTAGAAGCCAGTAAAACCAGCAATAGCGTTCGCTCAAGGTTGTAATTAGTGTACTTGTGTTCTGTAAAGTGCTTTTGTTAGAGCTGCAGCTGTCGTGAAAGCGCCGTATAAATAAAGCGGAGTTGAGAACATATCGGCGCATATACTATTGACTAGCTCTCTATCCATGAGTTGTCTTAAAAAGAGCATAGACAGGAAATAAGTAGCATATTAACGTTTTGTTTCTAAACGATAATAAGATTCTGAGGTCTGCCCATCGCCTCCTCTTCGTACTTGTATCCAGAAAATAAATAGCTTTGAAGTAAATTATTTAATATATTTTTTAGAATTCTTTTCTATCTTGTTCTTGTAAGGCATGCGTTCTCCTCACACCTCAAAAAAAAAAAGTATGGTCATGTATATATGTGAAATAGAGAAGCTAATATACACGCCAACCTAAAAATGTACCACTGTATAGAAATTGTATTAGCCTGCACATTTCGAAGGCTGTGAAGTTAATTTTTATTTTTAAACCTTGCATACAAATGTATATATTTTTCTTTTTACCCTGCAACTCGTAAATCTAGAGGACAAACGAGGCTGTCCAGTGGAATACGCAGTCATGTCAGCTGTATGTTGCGTGTACAGCTCATTTATAAGATAGAGAAGCCTTGATTTTTTTTTTTTTTTGTTTTTTTTTTTTTTTTTGTTTTTTTTTTTTTTTTTGTTTTTTTTTTGTTCTTGATGTTCACTCTGTGATTGCAGCAACACTTGCGTGAATATGTACAGAAAGGATTTCACCGTGTTGGTCTCTACCTCTTGAGCTCTCTTAAACTTTACCTCCAAACGTTTTCGTGGAGATGAATCAAAAACACTTGAATGTCCATTCAAGCTTTTATACGGAAATGATCAAATCTAAGGCCCCGCCCCTTAGCATTCAACTCAAAATTTGAGTCATCTGCTGTTGCTGTTGTTTTGGCCATTTCCCATCAATAGCCACTGGTTACCTGACTGTTAGCAAGTTTTGGCTCCATAATAATAATAATAATAATAATAATAGGACATTAGCTTTTGACGAGGAAGAGTTACTTCTTAACCCCAAATGGCCCAGAGTGTTCAAAGTGCCAGTGTCAAGGACGTAAATTGAGTTTTACCGTCAAACGTAACCAAAATTCAAGCAGCCATTAGACTCCAGTCCAGAATGCGATCAACTTTAGCTAGGTGTTAGCTTACTTACAAAACAAAAACAAAAAAAAGAGGAAAATAAACCTATTAGAAAGTAGTCAGCCAAGCGAATTGTTTCAGTTTTGTTGCAGCCTTGTGCTAAAATGACAAAAAAAAAATATATATGGTGACGAAAAAACAAATAGTGATACGGGGGCTTACGACTACGAGTGCCTCAACATACAATTTGTCCAAGATGCGCTAGGCCAATTTTTTTTTGTTTTGTTACGGGTCCACTTCAGTCCTTCCACCGCACAAGTCAGAAAAGATGTTTTGGATTAATGCTTCCCCAAGTTTTGTGTTACTTTCAGCCTAACTAACTACACTTTATAAAACTTTTTTTTTTTTTTTTTTTTTTTATGAATGTTTTATATTTCACAGCAGAAAGAAAAGATTTTTAGTGGCATGCAACAGATTAATGGCATCTCCATTCATGACAGGCTGGGCAGCTCTATTTCCGATATGAGTGATTTGAGTTATGAGCGTGGTCATGGAACAAATTAACTTGTAAGTCAAGGCACCACTGAATTAGGCTCACACCAACTAGGGAAAAAAAGTCAAAGATGATACGTTCATTTACGAAAGAGACATAATTTCAACAAGTGAATGTAGATATTGCTACACAAACGTGTGACGTTTTTATTCTTGTAAAATTATGTTTATTTCAGTAAATTGGAATATAATTAGGAGAATCTAATCTATTCCGTCAGTTTTTTTTTCCATTCCTGTCACTCGATACGTCCAAATTGAATTTGAGAAGGCGTCTCTGTGAGGCCTCGCAGCTTCTGGATTGAAAAGTCTTTTGCAAAAGGCTGCAACACGAAGCAGGTCCGATTGCGCATGAAACGAGGTCGTGTCTATGCTGAGGCTAAATGGCTGCCGCTTGAATGTATATTTGCTGGAAGTGGTATAGTGGCGTCCAATTTCTCCGTAAGTGAACTTCTTTTACTGAAAGACAGACACAATTGAACATGGACGTAATTTTGCCAAAATACAGAGCAGTATTAATTACACAACAAAATGTATATACATGAACAGGTAATCTACCCATCAATCACTCTCTTACTACCGTTTCTTGAGAGACGATTACCTTCCTTCAAAAGACGTATTCATTTAAAGGCATTTTTCAAGTGTTTAATTGGAAAGTGAAGTGAAATTTCTCAGGAATGAACACAACTATCAGTGGTCCAAGTTGTTACTCTCCCTTGCCATCGCTTACATGATGAACGCCCTTTTGCGTTATTTTGTGTTGGAATGAAGTACTTGAATCAAATTATACCCATTTCAAATAATTGTTGAGTAATAACTGACATACCTTTTTTTTTTTTTGTGTGAAACTAACCACAATTTTGCAACCACTGGATTTGTTTCATTTGCTATTTTAAAAATGTTTTGTATGATGTTTGATGTTTGAATCCGATGCACTGTATACTGAATAAATCTGCAGTATATATACACATACAGTATATCTATGAAATGATTCCCTCTTGAACTGTAAATCAAGGTTAATGATTAGGTATCCACTTAATGATTGTCATTTTGGAGATGTGAAATTTACTCAAAAGATTCAACCGGAAAATGTTAACAAAATTAAATGTGACATTTAAACAAATCAATTATTTGTTTGACTCTTTATTTTTTATTCTGAATTCTTTCATCTAAAGAACTTGAAATGAGTTTTTTTTTTAGCTTGACTGTTGAGGATTCAACCTCTGAACTGGTTATTTAGGTTTGATGAACCACTACAGAGAGAATGCAAGTCTTCAGTTGAACTTGAACATTTAATCAACTCAAAATGCAGCCTTATTTTGTATTTGTACATTTACAGTATCTGGCGAAATCAAGGAAAGAAAATAATCACGTTTAAAGCAACTGTCTGTGCTTCGTTTCGTTTGTTTATCATTCAAAAGCAAATTAGACTCTTAATGCAAATAAACTCAAATTTATAAATGTTTACAGGCTATTTTCGATGAAAACGTACTGTATGGTTGGTCTACATTACTCATATTAGCAAGTAACTAACAGCCACACACTTAGCAGTTAGCTATCAGCTACTGATAAAGTGCAAACATTTGCCAAAAAACGAACATATAAGTGACATTAACACTCATAGTTTCTTACTAAACACAAATAAGAACTGGAATGAAATCAGAATGGACACTCACGTCGTCATTTACGACTGCACGCTGCGATTCTGAAAAACGCACGGAGGACGGAAAACAGGAAGCGGAAATAAGGCGCGGCCTTTCAAATTAAAATGCAGACGTTTCAAAATAGGACAACAACGCAGACAAAACAACTTGAAGATTTCTTAACATTGAAACGTCTATTAAGGCAACTGACATTTTAGAGTATGACAAAATCTTTATTAACAGATTGATCCACTGCCAGCATGGTAATTTACTTCACGTGGTTTTGAGCCAAAACTTCTTTTAACCTTCAGCTCCGGCTTTGAGTGGATTGGCTTCCTTTATTTCCATGATGCCGTCACAGGAGAGCGTCACCAAATCTTTGAGGCTGCACAAAAGAGTAAAAGCACAATGTTCAGTTTTCCGACTTCACTTTGAGCAGTTGTTGAACGTTGGGATCACAGCACAGTAAACATTGGTCAAACATGATAAAACATCGGCATGAACGTGAATGATTTAGGAGCCTGGGAGAATCTTCACTCTTTGGCATCGCCTCTGCTCAGAAAAATGCTGACTGTGACCGACGATTATTCCCACCATTAATTATGGAGGACGAAAATGATTTTGTTGGCTGAAGAAACGGGACGACTTCACAGCGTTCGACAGGCCAACGGATGATGGGGTCATGCGTCCGAGTATCTTGGACAAGAACCTTCAGTGGTTCATCGAGTTGTTGGGCGCCTTCGCCCTTGATTTGCTCAGTTTGAACCGGCGACCAGCTCGAGGAAGAGTTCTAAACTTGAAATTTACCGATGATGGACTGCATAGTGTTCATTGGGATTTTTAAAGAAGTCCAAGCAAATACCCAGTTTTGGACTTGGTGAGCAAACTGTTTCAGAGGTTTGTAGTTCCTTTACAGTATGTACAGGTGTGCATGATGCCAAACCATGTCCAATCACCTGAACAGGTGGAATCTTCAGATGAAGAAATGTGTCAAAGATGGCATAATACAATATTGAACTACATTGCAAAAGGCTGTTAATACTTCTTATGTAAAAAAATGTATATTAAACAAAAAACACTTCTCATTTTGGGGTATATTGTGTAGAATCTTTAAAAGAGGATATCAACCACCCCCAGAAAAAAAAACACATTTTTTTGACATGTTCTATGCAGCCCCACTAGTCTAAACATAGCATTCTGATTGATATTACATTGGTGGAAAATGAGTTATAAAACAAAATCCAGCCCTTTTTATCCATCTCAGGGGGCGGCCAGAAAAAAAATTGAGAAGCACTGACAAACAATAAATGAAGCAAAATTGCAAAAAAAGGCAATTTTCCTGGAGGTCAAATTGAGTTTTGAGGACCAAAATTAAAAAAAACAATTTATCACTATCCGCCATTTTTGGTTGTTTACTTTCACCCCGAACGCTTTGAGGTCGGAACTGGGAAGTTTCAACTCGGATATTTACGACTTCCAACATTATACTCATGATCCGTTTGTACGTTCCGACGTGATACCTGTGCCGTTTGAAATCCGGTCTGACCTCGCACGAAGTCATCCTGGTTGTTTATGAATTCATCATGAAAGAACAGGGGAGAAATCCCCAGCTGCAGGAAAAGCAAAACGCAGCAGTCCGTTTCTAATTCACATATGACTATTTTATTTTATTTTTTTTGCAAAGCACAACGCATTGTAACCTACCTGTCTGAAGAAGCGTCTGCCTGGTGTCGATATAGCAGTTAAGCTGACCCTCTCGCCGCTTTTCCGAACCATTTTGACAATGTCGTCATGCTCCATGAATTCCACTGGTTCTCCGTTGACCGCCAGCAGCAGATCTCCGTCTTCCATTC
Source organism: Festucalex cinctus (assembly GCF_051991245.1). NCBI lineage: Eukaryota > Metazoa > Chordata > Actinopteri > Syngnathiformes > Syngnathidae > Festucalex > Festucalex cinctus. Next base: position 1,238,356 of record NC_135423.1, read on the forward strand.
CTGACTCTTCTGCTGGGCTCCCCTGATCCACCTCCCGGAGCACATGAACTGCACGGCCATCACAAACGTGTACTTTCATTTATTTGTGCAAGAGGAGCTTCATTTGAACATTTTTTTTTAACAAATGATATTTAATATGGCAACTCCAGTTGTAGCACCCACTGGTGGCTATTTTTTTTTTTTTAAATGCAGTTTAATTTTTGCAAGGCATGTTTTGGCCCTTCTATGTTTAAAATCCACGATAAAGGTCAGATGAAGGGGATAATATGCTTGTGAACAGTCAATATGTGGAGGAACTAAATTTATTGTATTTATTTAATTCATTATTAATTTATGAATGTCAATTAATTTATTAATTGTATTAATAATAAAAAATATCAATTTATTGTAAAGCTCGTATTAGTGCCTCAACATAGAGATTATATTTATATCTTTTTTTATATATATATTTATAATTCTTTTAGATCTATCATTGCTGTAATGTACAAAAACACAATGTGCGTGTGTTCTTTTGTATAAGCAAATTTTTTATTACAATATTGTGACCTTTTGTATCGCCAACCTCCCCACAATATCGTGATAATTATCGTATCGTGATCTTCATATCGTATCGTATAATCTGGCTACTTTTTGTCCATTTCCTCATTTGACTCCGCCCATCACAAATGTCTCACCTGGTTGTCGTTTATCTGGAAACCTCTCTTGCTTCAGCATGAAACCATATCCGTCAGGCCCTTTGACCAGATGCATCGTCTTTGCCGAGTGTGGCAGGTGAACGTGGCCCGCCAACACAGGCAAGATGGCCATCTTCCTCCGCATGTAGCGAGACTCGCTTTCCCCGTCAATGACCAGCACCGTCACAGAGTCGACGCTCTTCTTCAGCTGAGAACCGAATAGAGAACCTTTCATGGCCGACGTCGCGATGACGTCACGGTGTTTACCGGAGGCAAAAACAACCGCCGGAGGCAACGGAAGTGCAGTTAGAAGTAAACAACGCTGGTTGTCTGTTAGAAAATGTCGCCTTGTTGTGTTTTTGGTTGCCAGAGCCGCGGACAAAGAAAAACATACTTCATATCAGGTAAGATTTAACGATCAGCTTCAGCCCGGACAATGATATGGGCTAGAATTAGTTGTGATTGAAATGACTTAAGTTAGTCATTATTTGTGGGATTCTTTTTACAAAAAGTCCGTGTTTACATGCTACATGCGCGAATGCTAACCGCTAAGCTAACCAAATGTTAGCTTGTATGTTTCAGTTTTGTGGAGGCAAAAGCCCCCACAATGGTTCCGATAACTTGTTGTAAAATTTTTGTAGGAGAGGTCCATGCCTCGTCTATCCTCGTCTTCTGTCCCTGTCGTTGACTTGGCAGCACTTGCGACCGCACGGCACAAAAGTCCTCGCTCAAGTTGTTATATTCGAAATTTTGAACATGACGTAGTTAGTTGTAGACATGTAATGATTTATAGGCCTTCAGTTTATCTTTAGTATAAAGGCCCAGTTTTTCTAGAAGGTATATTTACACGGTGGGTAGTCCCGTTAAATTGTCTATCCAGTGCGTGAGTGCGTACGGGTCAGTAAATATCGTCCCATCAGTCAGAGTTAACTTTTTAACGTAACATTCACGGTCGTGGGGAGTCAGTTTACTCACATATTCACTCAAATGGCCGTTTTCCGCGTCCATTCCGACGTGAAATTTCTGTGAAAATGTGCTTACTGATGTTAGAACCACACGCCAACTGAGGTGTTTTTGCCTCCAGCTAAGCCCCGCCCTTTAAATTGCGTCACATTGTTTACAAACGTTGAGCTGCTCACATTCCTAAATTAGCGTATAATATAGTCATGAACGTATAAGAAAATTTGCTTACTGATCTGTTGACGGAGACGTGCGTGAGACCGGACGTCGCGACACCGTCCATCCACACCAATCTGTCTCCGCTGGCCACTCCGGCTTTTTCTCCTGGGCCGCCATTTTCTACACTCAGTATGCAATGTCCTCTCAGGCCTGCACATATTTGAGACACGTCAAAGCGAGAATTTCCACCTCCATTTTGTGCCGGTACCTTCCGGCGAGATCAGGGTCATCCCCAGGCCAGAGTGCAGGCGCCGGCTGACGTGACACAGTTTGGGTCGAGAGCAATGGCCGCCCTTGGCGGCCGTGGCCAGACTCTGTAAGTCCACACCTGAGCACACTGCCTGAATTTGGACAAAACACGATCGCCACAATTTGAATCGCCAGATGTAAAAATCAGACCATGTTAATTGATAAGCTGCATTTCTGGTACCTGCTCATAGTCGTGTCTTCTCAACACCAGGAGAAACAAATGTAAGCCGCACGTCTGGATCTTCCTCGCCACCTGTTGGATAATTACGGCGTGACACTTTTTTTTTTTAAAGCTGCAGTTTGCAGTGTTGTCAAAGTACACCTGCATCAGGTTAGAAGGCGTTTCCTCATATTTTGGACACAAAATGTCTTTCAAGGTTATTCGGAATTTTTGTTATTGAGAACCAGCCGTTTAGCCAGTGGTGTCAAACATACGGCCCGCGGGCCGGATCAGGCCCGCAAAGGGGATTAATCTGGCCCGCGAGATGATTTTGTAAAGTTAAAAAAAATAAATAAAAATTGTAATGTCGGACCAATTAATCAGCCGGCCACAATCAAAATATATAAAATTTGTCATTTCACAAGCAGTCCTCAGATGAGCAATGCAACTTGTACGGGGGAATCATCCTAGATGTCATTATTTTACACATAACTTAAATTATTGTGCACGATTTGTTTTATTATTATTACTATTATTATTATTATTATTTATTAATATTATTATTTTAATCATACACATAGACCGACATAAACGTGTTAAATACGACACAAATTCAATTACTGGTAACCAGTGTTGCCGGTAACTAAGTAACGCGTTACTCAAAAAATTTTGCTTTTTTCTTTATTTCAGTCATAAATGGTCAAATAAAGAAGGCTACTGTAAAGATATTTTGGGGCAAATTCTTACAAATGCAGCTATAATAATGAGCCTCGTGGCTTCTGTTATGACTTGCCTTTTATAACAGCTGATTTGACATTTGTGTTCAGGGCAAAAAAAAAAAAAAAAATCCAAAGTCTGACCTTAAAGAAGTCCATATCGAGCACATATTCATCGTTGACCTCCAACACTCGGTCGCCCCGTTTGAGTCCGCTGTGCTCAGCTGGGCTCCAGGGGTCAACATCTGTGATCTCCAAGCCTTGCTCGTCTGTGGTCCTCTGCAAGTAGAAGCCAAAATTCTGCCCCTCCACGCGCCTCAAACGCTGGAGTTTGGGCAGAGGATTTGGCTCCGACTCTGGACACACGTTTAACAAAACAAGTTGCTTCCGAGTTAGCGGACCATGACGTGACCGTTCCAACGGAAAGCTTACCAAAATCATCAGTGATGACCAGAGCTGGATTATCGATCCCTTCCTTTGGGTTGAAGGTAAAACTGTCAGCACAAATGTGGGAAAAAAAAGAAAAAAAAAGAAGTCATGGCTGCTTTAGATAGTACAGGACATAAATGCGCTGCACCGGAAACATGTCTATTCCTCAACGACTGTTCAAGAACCCATCAACTGATTTGGATCAGAGAAAGCAAATTATAGGTATAGGTAGCATCCAAAATGAAAGTCTTCGTTGGGGGCTAAAAATTCTGTCCTCAAGTGTAGAATGTTTTGACAAGCAGATGTAACAGATCCGATCAGGTTATGATCTGGGGTTGGATCCCAAAAACACAGACACAAATAAGACCTTAACTAACAGTAAGCATAACCCTTGCATGACCCTAGTCATGACTAAGCATAACCCTTGCATAACCCTTGCATGACAGTAAGCATAACCCTTGCATGATCCTAGTCATGACTAAGCATAACCCTTGCATGACAGTAAGCATAACCCTTGCATGACCCTAGTCATGACAGTAAGCACAACCCTTGCATGACCCTTGTCATGACTAAGCATAACCCTTGCATGACAGTAAGCATAACCCTTGCATGACCCTAGTCATGACTAAGCATAACCCTTGCATAACCCTTGCATGACAGTAAGCACAACCCTTGCATGACCCTAGTCATGACAGTAAGCACAACCCTTGCATGACCCTAGCCATGACAGTAAACATAACCCTTGCATGACCCTGGTCATGACAGTAAGCATAACCCTTGCATGACCCTGGTCATGACAGTAAGCATAACCCTTGCATGACCCTAGTCATGACTAAGTATAACTCTTGCATGACCCTAGTCATGACATTAAGCATAAGCCTTGCATGACCCTTGTCATGACAGTAAACATAATAACCCTTGCATGACCCTAGCCATGACAGTAAGCATCCATCCAAGCTTCCATGTAATAATATCTAATCAGGGTTTTATGTTCAGCTGACACTGATGATGGGAACTTTGTACATCGACTCTGTTTACATTCCTCAGCAGCTGATTCAGGTGAAACCGATTTTTCAAGGCTGCTCTGAGTGTTCAAAACTGCTGCTCTGAGAGATCGCTCCTCAGTAGGCCGAGAGAACATTAACCCAATAAAACACGACAGGATATAGCAAAAATAATAAAAGCAGATTTTGACTGTGAGGTGGGAGGCTGCTCTCAGACTCTTGAATCATCATCATCATCATCATCATCACATCAACCTGGATTCCCCAAAACTTTATCGGATGGAAATGAGAGCAGCCAGTGTCAAATAAAATCAGCATATTATCACGATAAAGGCAGAACTGCCACATGTTGACTCGTCTTTAACCCGAAAGTTACTCACCGTGGAAGATCAGTCACATCCTGGCAGCCTACGGGAAACACATGACACAAACATGCAAAAAGTTACTCTTGCTGACTGTCTTTACCTCACAATTCGCCACGACCAATTTTTGACATAAGCAGGATGGTACTTGGTGACTAAACTGGCAATGTTTAACAAAAGGTTAACAAATAACTGTCATGTTGAATACAATTGACTGGAACGCCAAACGGTAACGAGTCTCATGTATTTTTCACACCACTTTAAAACAAACCCCTTAAAGTAAACTATTTCATATTCCCTAATCATCATAATTATCAGTACAGTACACATCTTGCCGCGTTGCGAAGGCGTTGACAGCACAAACAAGACATTTTACAGCCATTTTACAGCATGTCAGCGACTTCCTTTTTTTTTTTTTTTTATACAAAAACAAGCATTCATTTGAAATTTGTGGCAAGTGTTTTTGTTCAGGTAAAGAGTGAAAGGGAAAGAGGAGCTTACCTGTACCTGAGATGGGCCTCATGATGTTCGGCTCACGACGAAGAGCAGTTGAGAGAACAGCTTCAACAGTTGGAGGATTATAAAAAGACTTTATCAGCAAGTCACTTGGAGACAGACGCCTTTCTTAACAACCGTCTTGTTTAAATATTTACCCACCGTGCGGTTTCGGCGACGGTGAGCAGCGTGTTCATGCAGCGCTAGCGTTAAAAGGCAACAGTCAGGTGTTTTTTTTTTTTTTTTTATCTTCTCACAAGAGTAAACATTTGCAGAAAATCGAAAGACACGCTGCATTTTGCGCAAATGCAGGACAACGCCCTTGATGAAAACACGAGTCAAACTTAATCAGCATTGCGCCATTTCTGTATTTTGTGTTTAATATACACAATACTGAATCAAATTGAGAAAGCAATGCGTTGGACTTTATTGAAGACAAACAGTTGGACAGATTCAAGTAGATTGGTATTCTTATAAAATCTTTTTTTTTTTTTCCAACAATAAGGTCAAAGATTTACAGTAAAAAGGTGGAAATTGAAATTCTACAGGCATAGACAATTGTTTTTCGTAACATAGAGGATTGCCGTTACTGTACTCTGTTATTAGGAAACATATGCTAAAATGAAAAGAAACAAATAAGGCAGAATTGAACTGTCGTTAATCTTCTGCAAGTACAAATATCCGTATCGGAAATATACACATAAAAATTTGTCACTTAAAAGAAACAAAACAAAACAAACCTACAGCCAAAAAAAATAATTATAATCATCAATTGCTCTCCAAAATTCCAAAGACAGAGGCAACATTTTATTTGATGGCTAATCCACATGACACATCCTTACAATGTTTAAAACGATTTATTAACAGAAGGTACGGTGAGGAAAATGATATTTAATCTGCTTCTGTTATTAGCTTATTTACACACAAAAATCCTGATGTCTATTTTCACTTCAAAAATGATTTAATTTCAACATTCAATTTCAACGTTTCACTTCCTCAGACTCGCAGCTGTCACATGAAACCCGTTTTTAACCATTTTACTGTAGAAACAACCGACAAAACGGTTCAACAATTTGCTAGCTTTGAGCTGCTGACGGGCAACATAAATGCTGACGGGGGCCATCTTTTTAAATGCAAGAACTTTTTTTTTTTCTACACGAATTAACTCAGAACTTTAATATTATTGATAATGAGGTACTACGTTTGTCCCGCATATCATTCCAAATGTGCAAAAAAAAAAAAAAGATTGTGGCTACTTACATTGAAGTTTAAGGCAGTATAAAACGCAGTGTAAGTGCAACTAAGCAATGTCTGCCATCTAGTGGTGATTGGTAATATTACAACTTAAAAACTACACTTGATCACTGCATATTCACATGCACCCATGGATTTGCATATTTACATTTTTTTTTTCTGGAGGACCACACCCCTTTGATGACTTTTAAAATGCATCCTGAGCTTTAAATTTAAAAAAAAAAATGTATTCCAGTTAGTGATTGTCTCACGCGGAGGGAGGCGTCGCGTCTTTCTCCAGCATGCGCAGCGTTTGCCGGACGCCTTTCTCCACCCGTCGGAAGTGAAGCTTTTTCAAGAGGCTCTGCTGCTGCTGACGTCCCCACTCCAGATCCCTGAGGAAGACCTGCGCAGGGGAGACGCGCATGACCGACGACGACAAAAACACAAAAATCACGCCGCCTTATCACACGCAATCATAAAACTCATAAAATGTAATCGCTCTGCTAACAATCACGTGACGGGGGTGCTTTAGTGTGAAAACTTTGGACTCGATGACATTGTTGACTTTCTGTGCAGGTTTGCGTTTCCAAAGGCGGATAAAGCGAATTGTAAATTAGTTTGTTTTTTTTAAGTCATCACCGTCTACTTTACAGTGCTACAAAAACAAACAAACACAGGCAATCAAATTGGGTGCCCGGCCCGGTCAACTTCTCTTTTGTTTCTAACGAAAACAGCCAAAATTAAAGTAACACTGAATTGCATCCTCTTAACTCATTCAATCCCAAAAACGTATAAATGTGTTTTTTTAATTAATACTAGTGCTGTCAAAGTTATAGTGTTAACTAATTAATGAATCACAAAAAAAATTATCGCATTAACCATTGTATTACCACAGATTCATCACACTATTAATTTTGACCACAGATGATCCTTTTTAGCCGACAGCGGATGGTTACGTTCAAGGTAGCCGCTCGACTTTGAGCAATAAGCATAACTACATGCATTCAAAGTAAAGCATTTAATAAATATTGACATAAGACTTTGAATCGGTAAGACTACCAAATGAACAATTCTGAGCTCTCTCTTAAAAAATAAAAAATAAAATAAAAGTCAATTTAAGCACAATTCCTTAGGCATGACTCGTCAGTATATTAGAAGGCGTTCACCTTCAGCTGCTGTTTGACACGTTCCCTGTCCCAGGAGGACGCGTTCTCGCGAATGACGCTGAGGATGGGGTGCCAGTCCTCAGAGAGGTCGGAACCCTCCGTCACGGCGGCCAGGACCCTCACTCGTCGCCCGCTGCCGTCGTGGCTCTTGGCAATCCCTCGGACATACAGCGACTGCTTGCCAACGTCACTCAGGGGGTTTAGGTACAAACTACACAAACAGACAAAAACACCGTTTTAACAACACAACTTTCTATGTTATTGAGGAATAAAATCATTATTATAAACATAATTTCCACCTTGCCTGATCAATAAAATGTCTATCTGTGGATCCATCGGTTTACTCGAAAAATAGTTGAGTTAAAAAAATAAAAATAAAATAACCCAATAGGGGTCAAAAAGGGACCAATTCAACCTTTTGAGTTACTTATTTAACCCAAATAAACTGGGTCAAAAATAATCCACAAAACAACCCAAACTGGGTTGTTGACCCAACTTTTTGGCAAAAAACTTGTTGGTCCCTTTTTCACCCCTATTGGATTATTTTTAGAGCTGTCAAACGATTACATTTTTGAATCAGATTAATCACATCTTAGAATTTTGATTAATCATGATTAATCACTGATTTCAAAATGCTTTTTTAAACTAAAACTAATACTGAAACTAACTAAACTAAAACTCAGCATTTATTGAAGAACTAAAACTGATTAAAAAAACTAACAGAACCACCCTGAACACTAATTAAAACTAACTAAATAAAAAACTAAAAAAAAAAAAAAAAAAACTCAAAACAAAATAAAAACTAAAATGGAAAATTCCAAAACTATAATAACCCTATTGCCATATTACAAAAAAAATTGGTTTATATACTGTACCATTTGAAAATAAATATGCAAAAGCACAAATCAATTTTTAGGACTAAACACAATTTCTCTTCATAACATGATGTGGCCCTTGCTTGATTTTCTATATGTGGCCCTCAAATGAAAAAGTTTGGACACCCCTGAATTAAATGAATAATAAACCACAAAGCAACCAATTTTGGGGTTGTTTTGTTGTTTTTTGGATTATTCATTTGGGTGGTTAATTGAATAACTCGAAAAGTTGTGTCGGTCCAGTTTTTGACCCAATTTGGGTTACTTTTGCCCCAACTGTTTTTTGTTTTTTTTTCAGAATTCAACGCCACTGTTTTCTCTTACTGCACAGTGTGAATGCTGGGATGTTCCCTGCAAGCGTCCACGAGCGCCAGAGCTGCGTTGTCTCCGATGTTGTTATAAGCAACGTTGAGCTCCTGGAGTCCAGAGTGCTGCTGAAGTCTCTGGGCCAGCTCGAGGGCCCCTTGGTCCCCAAGTCCGGTGTGCAGCAGGGACAGATGCCTCAAAGACTGGTTCTCCGGAAGAGCCTCCAAAAGATGGCAGGCGCCGGAGTCCAGCAGCGGATTGTCACACAGCCTGCAAGTGCAAGACAGGCAGAGAGTGAGACATTTACAGTATGCTATTTAATTTAATTGACTATATTGATGGTGACATATTGTGGCACAGGTACGATATTGAAGAAAGAACCAATTTGACATTAGCTGGAACTGAATGAATAAAAATAAGGGGATCCAACATGAGCAGATGCTCAATTTATTTCGATTTCATTTACTTTTAACCATCAATCAATTTTCTATACTGCTTGGCCTCAACACACCACTGAAAAATAAAATAAAAATAAAAAATCTACATATTAGCGTATATCAGGGGCGTCAAACTCATGTTAGCTCGTGGGCCGCATAGAGGAAAATATATTACCAAGTGGGCCGCATCGGTAAAATAATGGTATATAACTTAAAAACGATTGTCGGCTCTTTCGTTTTTGGGTTTTTTTTACGTGTAAAAAAAAACAAAAAAAAAACGTCTTTGGGACACTTAAAACATTAAAACAAAACAAAAAACACGTATTTACATGTTATTGGGAGCAAATGAGTTATAAGGACGCTATATCCTTTTCATATCTATTTGAGTTACCAGTAATTGAATTTGTGTCATATTTTAACACGTTTGTCGGTCTATAATTAAGAAAAATCATGATAATAATAATTAAGCAAACTGTAACTTTACGTTGTGCGTAAAATAATGACAATAATGACAAAGGACGATTCCCCCTGTACAAGTTGCATTGCTCATCTGAGGACTGCTTGTGAAATTACAATTCTTAATATATTTTGATTGTGGCCAGCTTTGTTACAAATATAGACATAATATGATGACAATTTGACAAATGATTGCAACATCATTGATTGATTGACTGATTATGAGACTTGACATATTAAATTAAGACAGAAATGTGTGGTCTTACTGGAGCACTCTAACACAACTTTTGGAGTCTATCAGCAGATCTCTCAGGAAGATGCAGGAGTCAGGCCCGAGGCTGTTAAACTGCAGACTGAAGACAACAGAGACAGGCAGGTGCAAAAACAAACAAAAAAAAAAATAAAAATCACAACCAACACAGCATGTCCATGCTGACTACATTGCAATTTTCATCACAAGTCAAGTAGTAACCCAGATAAGTGCTCATGTTGTGGACTGTTTAAAAGAAAAAAAAAAAAAAAAAACGAGGACAGTCAAGTTGCTGGACTACGAACGAAGTCCAGACATCAAAATCAACAGTTGGCTTTGTCTGTCTTTACTTTAGTTCCTCAGCAACCTCATGTTCATTGTCGCTACACGTTTCTGTTTTTTTCTACTTTCTTTGTTTGCTGATTCACTGAATCATTAGTTTGGGTCCTTTATTAGGTGTTATCAGAACTTACATAGTTTTTGTGAAGAGTAACTGATGTCGTCACTATTGACACTTACGCAAAATAGATTTAAAATCTTGCCTTGGCAATGCTTTTTTTTATTTATTTTTTTTAAGGATTATCTGGGTTACTTGGATTAACATGTGATTAAACAAATCATGTAGAAAATAGTGAATTATTAGTTAAGTGTGCGTCGGTAAAAACAACAAACACAAAACAAACATTGCCAGTCAGCGAAATGCAATCAAGAGAAAAAATAAATAAATAAATCGCTGCGTTTCTCTCACTTGAGCTTCCGACAGTGTCGAAAGGCAGGCGACAGCATCGGAAGCATTTCCCGGGTTAGCAGGCATGAGGAGAGGTCCAACTCTTCCAGCTGATAACTGCAACAAGACAACAAAAAGGTATTTCTTGCCAAATGTATTATTCCATTCGTGAGGTTCTTTTCAGCACTGGTTTCACGCACGAGTACATTCGGATTCCTTTTGAGCTTGGAACGTGCGCAAAAAATTGATGGCGACAACAAATACGCTTTGCGAGTATAAAGAGGGCTTGAGAGTGTGGCGCATTCGCCAGCTTTGCCAACATTCGCTCCTCAGTGGGATACGGGCTTTATGTTCGGTTTGCACTACAGTATTTCGATGCAAATTGCATGTCATACTTTGGAAAATGAACAAAAACTGCATATGAAAAAAATCCCCCAATACCCCGGCTTACCTTGGCGGGGCGCAAGAGAGCACGGAACTCAGCACGAAGCATTTGAGGGAGGTCATGCGGATGTTGTGGAGGCGGATGGTTCTGATTGAGGCCAGGACCTCAGCAGTTAGTCGGGGATTTTGGAACTCGTACAGAAGCACCAATAGATCCATCAACTCCTCTGGTGGCTGCGGCTTGTTGATTTCTAGCATTTAAAAAAACAAAAAAAAAACACTTTAACCAACAGGGATCTTTTCATAAAATAATCATCCATCTGCATTTAAGTGGAGTTTTTTAGAGCTGGTGACACCGTTTGAAACATCCAAACAATTTTGACATGACGACTCGGAGGGCTGTTCAGTCCGTCGAGACTTATTGGAGGACATCTTCTTTAACTGAAAGGTTTCAGCCAATCAGAGAAAGGGTATAAAAAGAAATGTTTTACTGTAATTCGAAGGCATTTTTTTTTTTTGAGCAGATTTTCAAAAAGCAATATCACACATAAGCGTGTTACCCAAAATGGAAAATGTCCGCCACACCACCACAAAAATCCACATTTCTCCAGAACCCATCATCCAATTTTTTTTGTAATGGAATTGCACAGCTTTAGTAGTAGTCGGAAAGGCGTTACCTCTTACGAGGTATTTCCGAAGAGCTCTTGTGATCTGAGCCACGGTGGCACTCTGGATGCTGCATCCAAGTTGCTGAAGGAGGACTCGGTTGCCGTAATGCAAGAGCCCCCCCATGAAGATGGGGTACAGTTCAAACGGCTGTCCCTCACTCTGTTGTTTCGATTGCGGCCCGTGAACTCCCAAGAGGCTTTGCTCAACCTGATCCAGAACGTCCTCGTTGTGGCTGTCTTCCTTGCGGAAGAGCTCGGCGGCCATCGTCCTCGCGATGTTGCCCTTGCTCCCAGTGCTGATTTTCTCATACAGCTTCGGGAAAAGCTTGAGCAGGTTGAAGACGGCGAAGATTCGCAGCGGGATGAACTTGGAGAAGATGTTGACGATGGCGCTGACGTCCTCCGTCGCCTGGCCGATGGCCACGGACACCTGCTTGGTCAGCTTCTCCAGAGCCGATTTATTCTCCCCGAGGACCACGTAGAGGGCCGCCAGGTACTCCTGCATGGCCGGGACGGCGAACACGTACCGCGTGGCGTCGTGCTCGCACAGCTCCGCGGGTAGATGCTTGCAAGTTTCGACGCAGGGGGCCAGAAAAAAGTCGAGCACGTCGGTTCTGAAGACGGCCAGCTGCCGCAACTCCTCGTCCGTCTTGGTCTTGCCTCCGATCCACTGCTCCATCTCCTCCTCCGAGAACGAGGTGCGCTTGTACGTCACGCCTTCGTACGCCAGTTTGCCGACCGTGCGGACCACGTACAGCATCAGGGAGCTTTGGAGATCCTGGCCGGGTCCGCTTGCCGCAGCGGCTTTGCCCAGCACCTCCCCGCCAAAGTTGAGCCTGAGGAAACTGGTGTAAATGCCGGTCAGCGTGCGGATGGGAGCCGCGGCGTCGGTGAAATGCAGGAAGTGCAAGGTGGCGCACGTGAGCCAGCAGTAGGACGGCAGAAAGCAGGCCGCGGCCAGCTGGCTCTCCCTCTGCAGGTTGAGGTAGAGCAGCTCGACCAGAGCTTGAGCGTCGTGTGCCGGCACGACGTCCCCGCTCTGCTGCAGGAGGCGGCTGGTGAAGTAGGCGCGCTGGCGGCTTGGGTCGTTGAAGCCACAAATCTGGGCATAGCGACCCACGTATTTCGAAGGGATGCGATCCAAGGCAGACAGTCTGGTGGTCACTAAGACACTGGCCTGAGAAACATACAACAGATGATTAGAATTACATTTTTTTTACAACAGGCATGGGAAATGCTGCTATTACTACTACAGTCGGTTTTCGAACATAATCCGTTCCAGAAGGCTGTTCTAAAAGCGATTTGTTCGAAATCCAAAACAATTGTTCCCATTATAATTAATGTAAATAATTTTAATCCGTTTCAAGTCTAAAAAAACTTTCTCCAAGTTTTTTTTTTTTTAGTATTTTACACCATAAACTGCACTGTATACTGTTTACCATAAATAGAAAGGTTTTATTTAGATATCCTATCTAAAATGATGGGAAAAAAAAAATCAATTTTAAAATCAATAGTTCTGCACACTAATTTCCTCTTTTCTTCACCAGGTTTACCACTTGCACTTGCCTTCTCTGGACCCATGATTCGGGGCTAATACATGATGCAAAACTAAAAAAAAAGATTTACGTAAATAACAATGAACAGGTCTGCTCCAAACCAACTTTGAACACTTTGGATGTGCTTCGGAGGAAGCATCCTGGGCATTCAAGTTACCTCGGCTCCCGTGAGTCACATTCAGGTACACACGGCTTTTTTTCAGTTTGGTCAAGAGCCGATTTTTATGGACGAGTTCTGAGACATAAAATTCTCTAATTTTCTGGTCGAAAACCGATTTGGTCGAGGTCGAGGTCAAACCGAGGTTTGACTGTATATTCATGTTTGTTTACAACTTGTTTACAGTTGTGAGTGGTGCAAAAGAAGCGAATTCACGTTGGGAGTGTACAGAACTCCAGCGATCAAACTTCTGGCAACAAACCATTTAGTAACTCGAGCTGCGAGCAGCTCTCAAAAAGGGCCCTCGCAGCCCGGGCCACTTTGTGGTACTGGCACATTGGAAGCAGAATTTCTTTGAAAATGGCATAATAAACCTTTTGACTTCCACTTGAATGAATAGAAACATAATTCCACAGAAGTTGGACGTCCAATTTGCATCTTGTTTTACCTCAGGGAGAAGGTACTTGCGGAGAAGGTTGACCACGACTGCACCGGCAGGCAGCGACTCGTTTGGGTCACCGCAAAGCTCTGTGGATCCAATCCTGAAGTCAAGCTTCATCTTTTCCATCCCATTGAATAAGAAGAGAACATGTTTGGCCTGGTCGCCCTCCCCACTCAGGAGAGGGTTGTTTTTCAAGTGCAGGTACTTCCGACTGACCAGGCCTCTCAAAGACGCATTCCTGGTCAAAATCAATCACAAGTAACAAAATCCAAAACTGTTCAATTTGCTTGGCACAGTCACGTCAACTCAACATTGCGGGTTCAATTCACAATTCACTTGCGTTGACATACCCTTGAGCAAAGACATGGAACCAGCTATTCTGGACACTGAGTCATTAGTAGGGATGTAACGATATCCAAACGTCACGATACGATATTATCGCGATATGAAGGTCACAATGCGATAATTATCACGATATTGTGGGGCGTTGGCGATATTTAAAAAAAGATCTCGGCCAATGAAATCGAGTCACTGTCTATTTAAGCTGTTTAGGAAATGTTCGTGTTGCCGGATTATTAACGCTGTTCATCGATGTGCTTCCGCAGCCCAGGGGGGCTTGGCATGCAGTCTTTGTTTTTCGTTTAGTCATGTTATGTGAATAAATAGTTAAAACCTTATTTGTGTCTGCGCCACGGGATCCAACCCAACAACAATGTTTAATGACTAGTCTTTGTCTGTAAACATTCACCCATGGTAGGTACTGTTTACCACAAAATACTCATGCGAGTGTGTTTTACTGTAAACATTCCTTCAGGCCCATCAGCCTGGCACACTTTTGTTTCATTTCTTGCAGTATGATCTTGGCAAAGAAACTGTAATTACTGTTACAATGCCTACGTATAATTTATCGCTCATCCTGTCCGGGGTCACAGAGGAGCCGCAGCCAATTCCTAGATTATCTAGAGTGAAAGGCGGGGTACTTCCTAGACTGGTCACGATTTAATCACTGGGTTGACTCATAGAAATATGCTCACATTTATGGACAATATGACAACTCGAGACCTCGAAGAGCTGAACTTAAAAAGGACATGCGTTTGGACCAGAGGTAATAGTGTATACACGGTAGGGGTGTGAATTGCCTCGTACCTGACGATTCGATTCGTATCACGATTCACAGGTCACGATTCGATTCGATACCGATTAATCCCGATACGAATTTATAAGTCGATTGTTGCGATTTTTTTTCATTCAAATTTAGAAAATACTAATCAGTAAGCTTGTAGAGTGTAAGATTTATATGAAAATGTATTATTTATTTATCTGAAATTTCAGTCTTATAGAGGTTGTAATCTGTTTCATGTTTGAACAGCATTAAAATAAAATATTAAGGCTTAATGTTCCGTTCATATAACATTCTTCCATGCTCAAGGTGCGAATCCTAACCCAAAGTCAGACGTTTTGTTGAATATTTTTCCATTAAAAATGGAAGATTAAAAATCGATTCACACACACAAAAAAAAAAAAAAAAAAGGCAATGATGATAAGACGTTGAATCAGTAAGACTACCGAATGAACAATTCTGAGCTCTTAAAAAAAAAAACAAAAAAAAAAAAAAAAGATTTTTTTTATTGAATCGATTCGAGAATCGCGCGATGTAGTATCACGATATATCGCCGAATCGATTTTTTTTTTTAACACCCCTAATACACGGACACATTTAATCGAATGATACAAAAAAAAAAAGGTCATACTTGGTTAGCTCGCCAAGATCCTCACAAGAAAAGGGAATCAGCAGCTTGAAGTCAGTCAGCGTGGTCCCAGCACACCAATCCAGCACCAGCTTTCGGACGATGGTGCTTTTGCCGGTTCCGACCGCTCCGTACAGCAGAACGTTGAGTCCTCGCTCCTCACGCTGCTCTTTATTGGTTTCGAAAAGCTGCTCTACAGTCACGGAAGGGCCCGAGGAAGCCTGGATTTTCAAGCTCAGGATTCCGGCTTTTTCCTCCGGCTTCCTCTCCAGAATCAGCGGATCCACATGCATCGTCTCTGGGCTGAAGTAGCCTCCAAACTGCTTCTCTTCCTGGGGAAGATGGTTGAACCATAGCAACAGCTTCCTCTTGTGGATCTCAGTCACATCTACACACAGTGAATGAGACTGTTAACTCTTTTACTGCTACACGTTATGGGGGAAAAAAAACAAAAAAACTCCACAGTGCCATTTTGCCAATTACGAGCATTCATCAGATTCTGTCACATTTCATTCTAATTCCATGCACTAGCAGCCCATTGAAAAGAGACAAAATGCTGCCATCTGCTGGCCATAGTTACGTGGTGTTTTTGATTCCACAACCCATTGCTCCGTCAATTAAAAAAAAAAAAAAAAAAAAATGTAGATGACGTCATTTCACGTTTATGGCAGCATACATTGTGATTTTACTAATCGTTATTAAACGTTTCTGGCAGTCAAAGAGTAAAAAAAAAACAACAACAAAAAACCACATTTGGTTTGTTTAAAGAGTTGGCTCTCAACCCTATCCAGCCTGTTTTCCATATCTCCTTCAGCCAACACAGCTGAGGCTCGTTATCAGGCTTCATGCGGAGCTTGCTGATTAGTTGATCGTTTGAAACACCCGTGTTGACTGTTGGAGACATGGAAAACAGGCTGGATATGGATAATAGTGACGTGTCGGTCACGAACGAATCAAGTCTTTTGAACGGCTCTTCAACGTGAACGATGGGAACTGAGTCTTTTGTCGAGAGCCGTTCATCCCCCCCTGAAAAAAAAAAAATGCTTAAAAACAAAAAACAAAAAAACATGAGAGCCAGTCTTTTGAACAGTTCTTTTACGTGAACTGCTCCCGAACGAACGGCTCCCCACGAAAGAGCCAAAAGTCCCATCACTAATGAGTAACGCCAGGACCGGTGGTTGAGAACCACTGGTTTAAAGAATCTCCTAGTTTCCAGCCTCATCTGAAAAATAATTTTGGCTGAGAGTTATGCATACGAACGATAACTTAAATTGAAACAATACTTTACTTAAAGCCGGATTCAATGATGTTCTCGAAAAGTGGAAGCCAATCATCTGTTTGTCACGTTTAAAAAGCTTCAACTTCTCTATCCGTTTGGTAAAGGTTCCCCTTTGCCTTATCGGTACATTTCTGTCAATACGTTTGAATGGCGCTAAAGAGTCATCAGAATGAGCCGTTCACCTGGTTCGACTGTCGTGGAGCAGACCTTCCTGCAGTACAATCCGGCACTTGGGTAGAGACAAGCGTCCGCTCTCCTCTTCCAAAATACGAAAAGATGACTCAACTGTCTGAGGAAACACACAGCCTGATCATTCTGGTCAGTTCATCGGGAAATCGTTGTTCATACACTTGATAGGACGCTCCACTCCCACAACCAAAAAGGTGACTTTCCTTGCATGACACATCCAGTTCTTGACAGTAATTCTGATGTCATGCATGTCATAGACGCTTCGTGGTTTAGCCCCAGCCCTTTTGCATGGATGCGAAATATGCCCTTTGCCTGGAGCCCACTTTTTTTGTATTCATACAGCTGTATTGATCAATACAGAGGAGAAAAAAAAAGGGTATTTGTAATCTTTTTCACCAAAAAGTGTTTTGATTTCAAACTAAGTGCCATTTATTTGCGTTCTTGTGTCCCTTCGTGACCTGCTAGTGCACAGTGCGCTGCAGTTTGAACAAGGGTGTGTAGACTTTTGCATGCACTGAAGCTTCCCTTCACCACATTTGTAAACTGGTTTATTGACTGTGTTGATTGTGTTTACAGAAATTACTGCTCCTACTGTCTTTCTTCACTACGTGAATAAATTTAGCAATAATTTGGGATGTCCTTTTTTTGTTTTGATCTCCTTCACGTAATGATTTAAAGCAGAAAAACTGCTGCCAATGTCCTGCTTGCAGGTTCAAACATGTATATTAACATACCTGAGGCACTGACTGTTGAATTTAAGAGAGCATACCAAATTATCACCCTTAGTTTGAACTAAAGCATTTTCAAGGTTGCTCTTTCATAACATGCTGTTTTTTCCCCCATAATCATGAGAACTCAAATGCCATCATTTCCAGACCCATTCATACACATGCACTTAAAACATCCCCTTCAAGACAAGCTGTCACATTGTTTACACGCTTGCAGATCAAGTAAAGTCAGACAGGTCTGTACACTTTGATAAACTTATTAAAAGATTATGGGTTGGACTTGTGCATGATTCACGGTAGGAGAGTTCCCATGGAAATGCGCATTAGAGCGTGTGCATTTTGTGACATTCAGAGGGTATTTTATGTATTTATTTTCTGCATAGACATCATCTGTGATGACCACAGAACTAGAAACAGAACTCAAGTTGTAGAAAAGTGGTACACAGATCTCGGTCCAGCTTTTAAGTACAAAATGGTCTCCCTGCCTAACTATATGACACAATGCAATACATACTGTAAATATGTCACAGTTAAGGTTGAGTAGGCTACATTCACAAGTTTTTCGTTTTAAGAAGAGACTTTTCTTCAGCTCACCTCTTAGTATTGTACATCATCAGGCAGAATCAAAGGGTGAGTCATTTTATTTACTGTTATTTACATAAAGTTTAGCACTTGACTACGACTTCAGGAGTTTCCAAACTTTCCAGAATCCACGTCTTGTCAACGTTTCATTTGTCGGTGGAGAGAAGGAAGCTCTGCAGTGGTGAGCAAAACAACAAACACAAAGTTGTACATCATTGAAAAACTTACCGCTGTAGCGAGGAGCTCATCCTGGTCTGCTACAATGCCCGCGGAAACTTCATGCGGGTTTTAGCTGGATGGAAAACATTATTAATACAAGGCACAGCAATCTGAAACAACGAAATTATTTGATCCCGGTACAGTACACTGGTAGGTTTCGAAAACACGACATACCCGCAGTCATTGCTCCCGTTATAACGACAAATTTCTACACACCTCCCACGCCGAACTCTAAAACCGCAGTTGCATTCAGAGAACCTTACGTGTAAATGACCTTTATTGACAGTGTTCACACTGACAGCTGTCAATGTAAACTGGCAGAGGAAGCGACAAATATAGATAACCAATGTAGTAACGTACCTCTTTATTATCTGCAGCAGAGCAGTATCCGGTCGCTGTCACCGATTAAATGTCGTTCATTGAATGGTTTTCCTCATCTCAGCCAGTTGTCCTGCCTGCGTCCAGTCTCGAGTGAAACCATTATGTGATTCATTAGGCTTCGTTCGCTTACCTAGAAGGAAGTGCCTCCAATCTGTGTCCGCAAGCGCTGCTTCAAAATAAAACTGAACCACAACACTAAATAATATGTGAACGATACTGTATTTCAAGTCGGTTATGTGAAGTAACATTAGTGTTAGTGTACGTCTACTTTCAGAACGGCAAACTTTAAGCTGATATTGCATTGATATTTATTTCTATGGAAGAAACTTCATACTTTCGACTACGGTGAAGTAAGTCGCCTCTTCGTTTTTACGGCGTCAAGCTAGCCGCTCTTCATTTCAAGTTCGCCCGTTACTAGGATTTAAGGTAGTATGCGCGAATCACTTTTAACCACGAGACCGCCATATTACCGCTCCCAAGAAACCTTTCTCGGCATACGATCCTATACATTTACAGTGTCGAGATTGGAGAACATGTGAGACAGTACTGAGTAGAAACAGTATGATTTATAGTGTTTTAAATGTATTAAACATAAACAAGAAGACTTCACTCGAGCTTTATTTTGAAGCACATTGAGCGGAAGCTGCTTGCGTCATGTGGGCGAGACACGTCGTTTGACAGTAGTAGCACTACACTACAAGCGGATCCCAAGCTCCCTTCACATTCTTTCGAGTTTTGACAGTCAGTCGCTGTGCGCAACGTCCCCGAAACAGTATGGCGTCGGAAGAGCTCGCTAAGAAGCTACAGTCACGGTTGGCCGCGTCGGAGGAGGCCGAGCAGAGGCCGGAGCCCGAGGAGACCGAGAAGAGGCCGGAGCCCGAGGAGACCATCGTCGCGGCCAAAGAGCAATCCGAGGCAGCTTGTGGCGACTCTTCGTCCGAGCTGTCCGCTAAACTAAACCGCCGGCTGGACATCAACGAGGGAAACGCTCCGCCTCGGGCTAGCCGCGTCTTCAACCCCTACACGGAATTCAAGGAGTTCTCCCGAAAGCAGATTAAGGATATGGAGGGGATGTTCAAACGGTAAGATGGATTTTTTTTTTATTCACGATATGTTCGAGCCGACGGTAACGTCGTTTGCCTCCTGGGCACACCGAAGCGTGTCGTCCTCTCGTGCGGATTGAGAGGAATGAGCCGAGGAAGCTCGTGATGAGATTATGATGGAGATGCTGACGCGTAGTTCCCCAGGTGAAAACACTTGGCTCTTTGATAAGTTAATTATTTCCTCATGTGCTAGGTGCACAGGCCTAACTGCTACTCACGTGTAGCGAACATGGGCGAGCCTCAACCTTCCAGTTTGTACTCTATGCTTCTTTGGCGTCGCGTCTTGTGGTCTGTTAGTCTAATATGTTTATGGCCAAAGTAATCGTGTCATCTGGGAAGAAAAATCCCCCTACTACTGGTCGAATTAACGAGGCTAATTCCTACGTCACGCTCAGACCAAACAGTAGGGGGTTGAGGCAGTAATTTGGGAAAATTACAGTTTGGAGATAGAGATCAGTTAAACCTAGCGTTTAGACACCCAACACTTGTCTGTCATTTCCCCTTTTTTTTTTTTTTTTTTTTTTTACTCTCAATGTCAACTTGAAAAGCAGAACTTAAAGGCTTGTTACCCAAAGAAAACTGAATGCTAGCGGTGCACTGATCGCTGTTTTGAAAAGTCAAAATCGGCGAGATGAGATCGGTGGAAAAGCTTTGCTTTATTTTAAGGGATCGGCCGATTCCCCCCGCCCAGCATTAAAGGAGCATTGTGAATTTTAAAATATTCATGTTAAAGAATTTTCTACTTAAATGCCCTGACCTTTTTTTTTTTTTTTTTTTAAACAAGTAAATCCAATTTACATCAGTAAATGAATATGAAGTAGGCGAGTGAATAAAGACATTTTATGAATTTGAAATCAATGAATAATCATTTTCATAACTTGTAAATAAATACTCCTGATTACTTTTTCCATAATTGCCCGGCCAGCCCTAACGTTTACTGTAAAATTCAAAAAGCGAACTAACCATTGTTTTGAAACGTGAAAGCACTTGTAATGTTTCACCAGTACAGTTTAATTATTAATAACTGACAGTATCATCATGAGTGGGGCACAGTCGTATTGTTTTGGAGGGCTTTGCTATTCACATACCAACGTACCAAATGCTAATAACATTTATCAGTAATTCCAAGTCTGACCATTTTTTGGATTTTTTTTTTTTTTTTTTAAACAATCTGGTCTGTCGTCTTCTATTGAAAGGGTTGTTGAAGGCTAAATTAACCCAGAATAATGTTATATTATTCCGGGTTACTTTAGCCTTCAGTAACCTTTGGTCAGTCACGTCGCAAATACAGTAAAATAAAACGACTTGGTCTGTTTAAAATGGGCGTTTTTTTTACTGAGAAAATTGTTTTGTCCCTAAAATAGGCTTTAGTAGTAAAATGAATTGTTGCAATTGCAAGTGAGCATGAAAACTTGAGCAATTTAAAACACTTGATGAATCGTAGGCATGAAGAGAATTGTTCTTCATCATGATGTAAAACAGACGCATGTAGCTCAACAGTTCAGCTTTGTTTGTGTTGGTTCGAAAAACGTCATTTTGCGTACTGTCAAATGTCGCTATTTTGAACTGAATCTGCTGTTGATTGTGGAATGGGTATCGGCATCATATTTTCTCACACATTTTCAAGCTATTTTAGGAATTGGGTTTGTGGGACAAAAATTGGATCTGGGGATTTAAGCTTTCAGGGCTTTAGACCACAATATACTGATGCGAATTTGCTTTTGCCCCTAGCTAGTAGTTAGTCAAATGATGATGACTGCTCTTTAGAAGACTGGTTTTATTGTTTTGTTTTCCACCGAACTGCTCTTGTATCCATAAAGTGGGACAGAGAGTTCTTAATAAATAGATATGCTGCTGTTACAAAGTAGGCATCGTTCTCCCACCGCGTACAATTTAGTTTCATAACGTGGACCGGAGGATATTCAGTTAAAAATGCCTTTTAGGTTCATTTATTTGGCAGCACTGATCCCATACACGGCTTCACATTCACATGGAACAGACGCCACCCACTGACCCATTTTCTTCAACAGACTGCTTTCCTTACGGCAGAATGTAGAATAAATATTTGAACTTTGACCCTTTTGTTGGGATGGCACCTTAAAGGGATACTTCAATTATTGAGCCCATTATAGCAATAAAAAGTTCATATTTTGTCTATAATTAATTTGATACTCTCATTATTGTTCAAGTACAATTAGTACCTTTCAAAACACATTTTGCAACTTGCCGTCGACTGAAAATGACATCACAAGGGCTCAGGTAACCAATCACAGCTCCACCTGTTTTCTAGGTTTGGTCATGTGACATTCACAAGCCGAGCTGTGATTGGTTACCCGAGCCCACGTGATGTCATTTTCAGTCGACAGCAAGTTGCAAAATGTGTTTTGAAAGGTACTAATTGTACATGAAAAATAATGAAAATATCCAATTTATTATAGGCAAAATATTCATGTTTGACTACCAAAAATGGCTAAATAAGTCAAGTATCCCTTTAAGTATTATACATACAGTTTGAGCAAAATAACTGGATGGTTGCAATACTGACATACATTTGCTGAGAAAGTGAGTGAGTGAGCCATCTATAATTAATAGCGAAAAATGAAAACAATGTTTCTCACTATAGCTTCTTACAGGCAACAGGTGAGCATACAATAATAAAAAAAATTGATAAGTTCAGCTCTTAAAAAGAAAACGTGCGCACACATACATACAATCATAATACATGTAAATAAAAACATCAAGACTTTTTACAAGGCATTGGGCTCAAATAAACATTTTTTTTTGTAATGGGTATTTCTTGATGTCACAGGATTCTGATGTGCGGCCATTGCTGGAAGATTGCAAGGGAATGTGGGTCCTTTGTGCGCCCCTGGCACCCTCGAAAAGGAAATCAAAGAAAGGGCTTGTTGTGTCTCATGGACGCGTCATTCCAAGGGAAAGGGACCACTTTGGCTCCATTAAGACCCCTATCACTATTGATATTACTGGCCCATTTGACAGGGTTTTTCCTGGCCCAGATTGAGTCTCATGTGGTACCATTTTGACCGTTCGCATTGGATATGAATTGTACGTATGTCTGTTAACATTTAAAGCGGCACCCATACTTGCGTTTTAAATTCATTCCGTGTTGACACTCGTAACTCAAACCACTCGTATCTCAAATCAACTTTCCCCTTTGAAATGAATGGAAATGGCATCAGTCTGTTGGAGCCCCCAAATAACACCAGCAAGTTTTTGTGTCACGCACGCACACACACACACACGGGATATATTTTCACTGTTTAACTCATTCACTCTCAGCCATTTTGAAAGAAGCAACCTCCTTCACTCCCAGCTGTTTTACTGGATTTTGACTGATTTTGCAAGGCCCATAGAATATTGTGTTCTATTTGTTATAAAAACATGGAACTTACCAAAAGAAAGACTAGCATCTCTTCTTTCATCTTGAAAAAAAAAAAAAGTATATTTCTATCTGTTTCCGTTTTGCAACAATTATCATAGGAATTTCCTCATGATTCAAAAATCTGTTTAAAACAGTGGGGGAAAGTTTTTTAGAACATGGCCCTGGTTGATCTCTTATACTCTGCTGCCACCTGCTTACCTTTTTTGTAACTACAATTGATTCAAGCATTATCTTCAGTTCAGAGGCTGCATCAAGGCGTTCTGTAAGCTCTAGCATAAAAAAACAACAAAAGAAAAAAAAAGTATAAATATGTCTTTGGGAGCAAATGAGTTAATATACAGCAAAACCAATTTATGGGCAGGGCTTTACAGTGCAGGACGTGCTGTTGTTTGGCAGTTGTTGGAACAAATGTTGAATTGTGACGTAGCAATGGATGCAGCTGCTGTCAAATATAGATTATAGTGTATAGCTGCGTCTTGTGTATGGGGTCACAATCTGAGCATAATGAAGGCCAAACCAAAGGTTTCCTATCGGACTGATCTACAGTATGTGGTGAAAAA
Organism: Festucalex cinctus; assembly: GCF_051991245.1. NCBI lineage: Eukaryota > Metazoa > Chordata > Actinopteri > Syngnathiformes > Syngnathidae > Festucalex > Festucalex cinctus. The sequence continues at coordinate 1,262,476 of NC_135423.1, forward strand.
AATGGACCTTTTAAAAGGCCTTGAATTAAACAATGACTTGTTTCCTGGTGGCAGCCGATAAGTCTCCAAGGTCAACAATCCAAACCAGTGCACATGCGTGAACAGCTGCTGAAAGCTTCTAAAAATACATGTACTAATCAGACGTGAGGCTCGTGGCTCACCCGATTGCTGGAAACAGCTGGCTCCCAGAATCGACTTTGTAATATCAAGTCGAAATGGATCTTTGTTTGGGCAACAATCCTATTCCTGTTACAAGTTGACGTTGCCACGAATGAAACATGTTCTTGTTGTCGGTTGATTCAATGGAATGTGAAGTTGCACTTGTGCAATTAAAGATTGCGGGAGCTGTGCAACCATCATTCTGTTTTCATCACTGACGGATACCAAAACATAAAAATGCGGTACTGTAAAACTCTAAATGGCAGAAATCACACTCGTACTCAGACCTTAGAAGAAAGGCAAAATAGGCAGTGGAACAGTTAGTTTCTTTGCTCGGGACATTTTGTGGCCTGGGGCTTGTGGCTGTTGCGCAAAAAAAAAAAAAAAAAAAAGTGGTCGATTGTTTTGGCTGATTATAATCCGTGGCCGATTAATCGGTTGCGCCCTACTTGGCACATTACTTTGTGGGGTCAAAAAAAAAAAAACTGTATTAAAAGTATCGATTCATGGTTTTATGAATTGATATTGGGCTATGAAAAGGAATATCGATTCGATATCGATATATGGATATTTTAGACCCAGCCCTAGTTATCGTAACTTCAGGTTCAGTTCCCTAAGTGAACCCGACTTGTGCTTTTTTTTAGGTACGACACTGGTAAAGATGGCTTCATCGACCTGATGGAGCTGAAGCTGATGATGGAGAAGCTGGGGGCTCCACAGACTCACCTGGGCCTGAAGAACATGATAAAAGAGGTGGACGAGGACTTTGACGGAAAACTCAGCTTTCGAGAGGTGAGTGCGGTCGCAAACTTGGTCCTCGGGGGGCCGGGAGCCCTGTCGGTTTTTGGAGGTTTCCCCCTCTTCCAACACAAAACCGATTCCAATCAGCAGTGTCGTTATCGGGCTGACGCGGAGCTCGCCGATGAGCTGATCGTAGACTCGCGATTCAACAACTGTCGTGCGCCTTCCCACAGTTTTTGTTGATCTTCCGAAGAGCAGCGGCGGGGGAGCTGCAAGAAGAGAGCGGCCTCATGGCGCTCGCCAGACTCTCTGAAATTAACGTCTCCGCCGAGGGCGTGAGCGGGGCCAAAGACTTTTTTGAAGCCAAGGTACGTACGTGCGTGCGAGGTCTCGTTGCGCTCAAGCCAGGCAAGTCGCGAGTGATGCAGTTAAGTCATCAATATGCACTAGCAGCTTGATTACGAGCAGGTGTTGCTTTAAGAATTACTGAGGATTTTCTGCTCCTGCCATATTTTCCTTTTGACCCTCTTAAGCGCTCTTGCACCTCATCTTTTTGCCCTTCTATGGAAATCAGCAGGAAGCTTATACTTCTGCTGACTATGTGGGTTAAACTGGCATCTGTGTGAAAGAACAAGTGTGGCTATTTTGACCACATACTTCGAAATAAATGCACCCCTTTACAGAAAAGTTGCCTTCTTTTCAATTCTTGACCGAGAGCCGAGCAAAGACAAAGACAAAAGAAACGATTTGCGTTTGTGTGCGTCGCCAGGTGCAGGCGCTGTCGGTGAGCAGCAAGTTTGAGGCGGAGATCCGAGAGGAGAAGGAAGAACGCAAGAAGCAGGAAGTGGAGAAAAAAGAGAGGCAAGCCGCCTTCAAACAGCTGCAGTCGGCTTTCTGCTCATGACCGCCGTCACGGGAAGCGGACGGCCGAACCTGAGAATGCACGTTCGATGTTAAGTCAGACTTACGATAATCATCAGAATTTGGCACTTTATAACAAAGTTAATGAAATATTTGAGCGATGTTAACACAATGGAAAGGTAAAATGCACTACATAAGAAGAAAACAGTTCGGGACCAGTCGAAATATGCGTACTTGTGTGAGCGTGCCATTGTATTACATTTCCATCTTCAAGTCAGAAATACTCGTTTCTTTGTGTATTCCATAAACACTGTACTGTTGTCTTGCATGCCTTTATTGGCTTGACTGTATTCTGTCTTTTATTGGGTCTATCAAGTGTGATGTTCCAGTACGGTCGTGTTGTTCCATCCTCACTTTTTTTGTTCTTAAATACCATTCAAATGTGTGTTTATTAGAGAGAGACACTTAGTATGTTTGTTTGACTAATATATTTCAAAACATAATTGCATGACAATATTGCTTCACTAGGTGGGTTAAAAAAAATAATTAAAAAATGCAATGTTAGCACCTAACTTTAGGCTCTTGGGTCAGTCTTTTTTTTAAATTTTTTTTTTAATTAATTATTACTATTAATAGGGCTAGGTCTAAAATATCGATATTCCTTTTCAAAGCCCAATATCGATTGATAAAACCATGATTCGATACTTTGGATACAGTTTTTTTTTTTTTACCCCACAAATTAATGTGCCAAGTAGGGCCCGACCGATTAATTGGCCACGTATTATAATCGGCCGATTATTGGCCATCAAACATCGGCCTAAACAATCGACCAATTTTTCCCTTTAAAATGTTATCAAAGAAAGCCGAAGTTTCTGACACTATGAAAGTTCCCTGAATGCACCATTTTCCTTGCGTAGCATTAGCAACTAGTACGTGTGTAGCGTATGTTATTCTGTTGTCACGAAGCGTTCTTTAAGCTGTCGAATGACAACGCAGTTGGAGTTAACTGTAAAACTAAATACACGATGTTAGGAATCGCATCCGTTGTACAAAACGCGCTTCGTTTTTAAAACATCGCTAGCGTAGCACAAACAGGAAGTTAGCAAATGCTAATGGGAAGTTAGCATCAACTTCAGGGAGTGTTTTTTTTTTTCCTTCAAATAACGAATCGAATCGAGTCGATTTTGGAAATCTTAATCGATACCCAGCCCTAACACGATTAACGTGAATCTTAAGGCCACCTCTTCCTACATCATGCCATTCCACCCCTGAAATTAAATTATTAATAAAACTATTCCATGTTTTGTGTTGTCTGATCAAACTGAAACAATGACTCGCACCATTATTTTGTTTTATTTTTTATTTTTTATCAAGGTGTCATGACACAAAACATAAAAAGCCTGAAGCAGCTGCATCATATCACATCAACAAAAATATTTGTGCATCTTTGAGATCAAATCATTTATCAGATATGTCCGGAATTATTTGTCCAAACCCTTTCTGTGAAACATTTTGAATTTATTTCCATATGATTCAAGTATTGATCAACCTTTCTGTGTTTACAGCTCTTTATGGCAGCCTACTTTTGTTAAGTTGATGTTGATTTTGAACGGCGGTGGGCCGTTATGACGAGCAAGGTCGTCATGACTGGCCGACATGTACAGTACAATGTAAATTCTCGTATTTGTTCCATGACATCATATTCATTCTTTTCCAGTAGTTTCTAAATGTTGTTTCTCTTTGTGACGCTGCTTCCAGTAATTTGTGTGTTCATCTTCGATTTGAAGTCCCGGGCACTTAAGAATTACGAGTGCTGACAGTTTTAACTTCAACTGTTATCATTCAGATTTTCAACTTTTCAACACAAAGCAAACATCAGCATTGTTCTATCATCTTGATTTGTTGGTCAGAGCAGAACTGACAATTTTTAGTCCCCAATGGCGGTGGAAGGAGAAATTGGACAAACATACTTAAATGGCACGTTTTTGAATTGATGGTTTCCATAATTGCGATGTTATCGTCATGGTATGCCCGCCACTGATTTGGAGCGTTCCGGAGAAATGTTCAAGGTTTCTCATTTTTAGTGTCTGATGTCACGTAGTAAATTGTTTTGAGCTCACGAATTTGGATACAGTTGAGTGAATGTGTAGCGAAACTTCAGTAGCCAAATATTTTCTCCCTTTAAGTTAAGTCTGCCTCATTCCGATTTAAAAAGATGCAAATATGCTTTGGTTAGGATTCTCAGGAATCTTGATGTGAACAATTCAGTTAGGTCGAAGGTCTATGGCACATTTGCCTCTTGAAATCATCTTGGTTTGTATGGTGTCACAACACTTGTAATAGGATTTGGTATTGGAAATAAAAATGTAATTGTAGAAAAAGCTGCATTGGCATTGAAACAAGTATTGGCATTGTAAAAGGTATTGAAAAATAAAATACAAACATTAAAAAAAACAATTTTCTTTAACCACTTTTTTTTTGTATTATAATTTCCTTTTCAATGCCAATCTGGAGATTTTTTTTTACGCTTTCTCTTTTTTTTTTCGAGTTTCACGGTTTTTCAGTTTCACTTCTTTTTTTGTTTTGTTTTCAGTTTCAACTTATTGGCAGTGTTTTAACGTGGAGGGACGGGCGCGGGGCTTTGACCAGGAGAACGCCTTCCGGCTTTTCCGGAGAGGAGAGCGCGCCCTCTGTCGGCTAATGCAATACCTAAATTCCCTGTGGCATTTCGTCACAGACTCGTGGATACAATAGTTGACCAGGAACTCCTAAACCGCCTGCTAGTCTGTTTTTTTGTTTTTTTTGTTTTTGTTTTCTACATATAACCTTGTGGCGTCAGTGTTCATGTTTCTGTAGTAAACCACTTAGCATGCTAGCTAAATAAGAATAATATATGCCACAGGGAATTCAGGTATTGCCTTTAGCCGACAGAGGGCGCGCTCTCTCCTCTCCGGAAAAACCGGAAGGCGTTCCCCCGGTCAAAGCCCCGCGCCCGCCCCTCCACGTTAAAACACTGAAACTGAAAAACCGTGAAACTCGAGAAAAAAAAAGAGAAAGTGGGGAGAAAAAAAAAATCTCCTGATTACCATTGAAAAAGAAATCATAATACAAAAAAAAATATTGTTAAAGAAAAGTGTTTTTTCAATGTTTGTATTTTGTTTTTCAATAGAACCTTTTACAATGCAAATGCAGCTTTTTCTACAATGACATTATTATTATTTTTTTCAATACCAAATCTTATTGTCAGTGTTGTGGATCAGCAGGGTGGGCGGGCCAATGGGAGAGCAGCTTATATCACCATGCACTTATTGAGCCCAGAGTCTAAAAACATGATTGCGACTCTGATTAATTAAAGTCATTTTCACTTCATCATCAGACAGCGCTTCATCATCAAGCTGTTAACTACACTTGACAATTAGTGCGCGTGTGTGATGTGTGCAGCAGCCACATAGCCAAACACAAATACCTCACAGCTTAGTTGGTTTTGACAGAAACAGCGTTTCCGTTGTTGTCCTTCCGTCGCTTGAAAATGGCAGATCCAAGAAATTGGTAGAAAAAGTGAGTGCGGGAGTCCTAGTATGTAAATTAGCCCAACTGTTGGTCACATTCCGGCAAAATTCACAATGGCTTGGTCACAGCCGCATTTTTTTGGAACGAGGCAGCTAACAAAAAGATTGACTTGTTTCGCTTTCGAGACCTATTTGTATATAAGGAATTAAAAATGAGTTCCTTCCTATTTTGAGTGCAAATGCACACGTTTAAAATTTAAAACGACACGTTCCTTGTTTGAGCTGGAAGCGTCGCCTCGGAAGTAACGCTTGATTTGAAGTTTCTTCTTGTGCAGAAAGAAAGACGAGAAAGTGTGTTAACCGATCACCTTGAAATGTTTTGCTGTATCTTGCCGCTCTCCTCCAGTCATTGCTGCAATAATGTATGTGTAGTTTTGTGTACGTTAAAACCCATGACTTGCAGTTAAGATGTCAAGTACCAACGAAAGAAAGAATCACTGTGATTGTGGAGCGTACTCGAAGATGCAATTGAATGAATCGTTGGCCACAATGTGTGAGCGAAAAAGCATTCGACTTAACTAAAAAGTGAAATGACGCGTGGGTAAAGGCTCAACATCTGATCTTAATTCTCTCGTTAACTAGTTGCATGTTGTACTTGTATAGCAATGACTACTGTGTGTATCTCTTACCCTCTTGTGTATTTTCTTGTTTGAAAAATGACCATGTATTTTTCATAGATTTAAAAAATGGTATCTTACTTGTTTTAGCAAAGGCTTGTAAGAAGTTGCCAAACATAAATATGATCAGTGAAGTATATTTTTGTGCATCTGAAAATATATTCTGTTACTAATCACACTTCCTAAAAGAAATAAAAGACTAAAGGCACTAATATGGTGAAGTGACCGTGTCATTATTTAGAATCGTTATTAGGGGTGTGAATTGCCTCGTACCTGACCATTCGATTCGCATCACGATTCGTAGGGCACGATTCAATTCAATACCGATTAATCCTGATACGAATTTAAATTTAGAAAATACTAATCGGTAAACTTGTACACGTACACTGTATGATGAAGTGTATGATTTATCTGAAGTTTCAGTCATAACTTTGAACCACTGTATTTAATCCATTTCATGTTTGAACATCATTGAGGCATTGAAATAAAATGTTAATGCTTAATGTTCCGTTTAGACAGTGCTTCTCAAATAGTGGGGCGGGGCACTGTGCACGTTAGATTCACCGCCACGTGGGGGCAGCGTTGCTACTCCATGTGGAGACAATTTTTCCCTTCACTATACATCACTTGAGACATATTGAGCAAAAAAAAAAAAAAAAAAGTGTATTCTACCAGGCTTGTTTAGAAAATATTTATTTCTTGTAATGTACACTGTACAAAGGCACAAAAACGTGAGACACGTCTCACCCATCTTCACAATCACATACTGTGGAGTGTTTTTTTCTCAATTAGCTGAAGCAGCTCAAAAGATTTGATTTAAAACTGAATGATTGTGCAGTGATTCTCAATCGTACCAATGACAATACAAGCACCCATTTGTGTACTACAACAAATAGAAAAAAAAGTTTGATAAATAAGATTTACATAACGATTTGTGCAATGATTTTTTTTTTTTTTTCAAAATTAAGAGGTCATCTACGTCTCTATTGTAGGCTTCTTCAAACCACAAATTAATTCATGAACCCTTTTCAATCAAATACTCGACTAAAACCCAAGCTACAATGTTTCCTATCATATCAATACTGACTGACTACACTGAACTGAACTGCTACAATAACAACACAGCTGCGTGTTCATTCAACTGTTTGTTCAAGGAGATTGTGTGTAAAATGTTTCCTTTTTTTTTTTTTTATAACGAGTACAGATATTTAGTTTGGGCAAAGCAGTGAGTATTTGCCTGTCTGTCGCACAGTTTTGGGGTTGAATCTGGCCTATTACTTTTGTTCGTTGTATAATGCGGCTAAGACTGACACCAAGTGGACACTATCGACATGTCGGCCTCTTTGAGTGGTACGTTTGATTGTGACGTCATGATGACGGTGCACCATTGCTTTCTGTCCCTTCTTTACATATTCGCTTCAAACACTATTCCTTCGTTCAAATATTAGATTTGCTCAAATATGGCAAAAAAACGGAAAATATTAATAAGAAAGAAAATATTATTGATGGTGCCTCAAGTTCACACATGACACTAATGAGGAAAAGCAGGAGAGAAAGTGGACTGATGAGTTTTAATGGGGTATAAGCCACGGAAGAGGCGGGACTGTTTTTTTTTCACATCAGTTTGTTTCCGGTTCGGTTTGCGACGTGTAGGCTGCGTCAAAAATACTTGTGCTTCCGACACCTAGCAACCAAAAAATAATAATAAGAAGAAAATAAAATAAAAAATACTTGCGCTTCCGACTTTGTGCGGACCGGAAATAAACCGGAAATCACGTCCCGCCTCTTCCGTGGCATCTACCCCATAAGAAGTGGGCCTGTTGGAATTTGAAATTAGATCCCCAATAAAGTCCATTGGCATCATTCCTTGGGAACTGATTCAAAGGTTAACAATGACTTTAGGTTTTTAATTCAAGAATGTTAACAGCTCAACACAAACTGTAATTTCCCCAAATCATCCTCATTGCAACTAACAAAATACAATTTCTGCTCCGTATCTGGCCTCCACAACCGTACCTCATCAAATGCCCCCCTTTTTTTTTTTTTTTTTGTCCCGGTATCCTTACTCCATCCTGTCGCTGCCGTCACCGTTGATCTGCACCACGCAGTCCTTGTCCAAAGGGTCCTTCGAGTGCATGGTGTCAAAGTGATGGTTGCTCACCGCGTACCTCCCGCGGGCATCCAGGCCCAAGGCGGGCACAAAGCAACGGTCAAACTGGATCTCCTGGCGCAGGTAGGAGGTCCTCTTCTGGCAGCTGTCCCCCGTTCCCTCCTGCGAGGCCGACAGGAACACCACCAGCTCAAAGTGGTTGGGCGTGCCTTCGCGCAGGGCGGGGTAGAGGGGGCTGCGGCGGTCCAGGGGGTGGTAAAAGGTGAGCGGGAAGATGAAGAAGGGGCAGGGATGCGGGCCCAGATGATCCACGTAGAAGTCCAGGGAGGTTTGGTGCAGGGCTTGGCCTTCGCGCTCCTCGTAGAGGACGGCACTCACCTTCACGTCCAGCAGAGGGCGCCGCAGCAGGTTTGTGGCCCGCAGCATGAGGCAAGTTTGGCCCTGGTGCTGGCCCACCACCCCCTGGTGGCTGAACTGGATGGCTGCGGCCCGCTTCTGAGGACAAGAGATCTTGGCCACAAATGCACCTGGGAGACAAGTGACAATTTGCAAAGGATGTTCCTCGTTGCAGTTTGTCTTGCGCGTTTGGTTTTCGTGAGTCAAGCCAAGTGTAAGTGGTCGTCGCTTTTGATTAAAGTGAAGGTAAAATACTGCCATATCTGTGAGCGACTCTGCATTGCATTATATCACTGCCATTCAAATTAAGACCGAGGTTTTAGTTACATTTTTATTTTAATAGTAAAACAATCACAACTTCCAATGTGCTACATGTGAAGAGAGATATGGCAAAGACTGAAAATGGAGAAAAAAAGGCAATTGTACATTTTTCTTGGCCATGCATATGCAGACTTTCAATAATAGCAATTTTTTTTATTTTGTTTTGAATTTTGATTTTAAATTCAGTTCGTTTTTCAGAGTGTTTTTGTTTTAGTTTAGTTATTAGGTTGTTTTTAATTTTTAATGTATAATTTGAGTTTAGGTTTGATTAGTTTATATTTTTTAAATGCTTTGTATTAGTTTAGTCATTAATAGTTTTGGGTTATTTCAGAATTGGAGGACATTTGACATCCCACCCATCAAATTTGAAATAATCGACATAAAAAATACTAAACCAAGACCTAAATCTAAATAAAAAAATAAAAAATAAAAAACTAAGAAAAGGATGCTTGAAAATCGTTTATAAAAATACAAAATAAGTCTGAAGTACCCCTTAAAATACCTTATATTATATATTATTTTTTTGTAATCTTGACCAGGGTTGGACTGGCACAGAAAAAAATCGACGTATGAAGCGTCTGACGTCACCGGTCACGTGACATTTGCAGGCCAAGTGGTGTGATTCAGGAAGTTCGGCGCTTGCTTCGAGGTACCGGCTTCGTTTGAACATCGCTACTTTTGGTTAATCCCTATTTGTTTTTACTTTGTACTTGTGTGGTAGTACTTTTTGTTCCCCTGTTTTTTGGCCTTTTGCATTGACCATTTGCGCCGACGTCACGTGATCACGTGACTGCCCCAACATGGACGGCGGAAGGAAATGACGTTTGAATGGAAGTGGACGGGCCGCGGAGCGATTGAGGTACTTAAGAGACTTTTTATTTTACAAATTCAAAGTTATTATTGCCCATCGAGCCATGGAATGGCTGTAAACGGATGTCTACGGCGCTAAATCTTCTAATTCTGTCAGACAATGTTATCCCTGGTGCCAATTTCACTGGTATAGACGTCGAAGAACATGCTAATGTTCAATTGAAGAGATGACTTGCGTGTAGAGGGCTGCAAAAGACGAGAAAGGAAGCTGGCCGACACGTAAAGTTTATTTTTTATTTTTTTTATTTTTCTCCCCCTCAAAACATTGTCCTACGCGACTGACACTGATTCTCCAGTTTCAACAAGCTATCGTTCCTTTTACACCATATGCCCTGTCTGTCATATCTGGTTGTCTTACGTATTTCATAGTTGTTGGGGTACATTTCTATTGCTTTTTGTGTGTGTGTAGCGTGTGCCTAAAGTTGTGTGTGAGCAACCGTGATGTCATTTTGAGTCAACAGCGAGTGGCAAAATGGCCGCCCCCTGCGATGGATAAAAACGGGTGGATTTTGCTACTTAATTCATATTAGACAAACACTTGATTTTTGCCTTTAAGTGTAATAACTTTGCCTCAGACGCAATCATTCATAATTCAATCATCTATTCCAGAGCCAAAATCAATATGTATTTTGGTGTATTTAATTTCAAATGTTTTGAGTTGTCGGTCAAAAGAAAGGCTGAGGAAAGAAGCGTACCTGTGATGAACGCTTCAAGCATGAGCCCCAGCAGCATCTGCACAGCCAGCAGCGCGATGGCACTCGGACAGTCCCCGCTGGGGAACATGGTGCCGTAGCCGATGGTGAGCTGCGTCTCAAGCGAAAACGAGAAGGCGGCGGCGAAGCTGGTGATGTGCTTGACGCAGACCACGTGACCCTGCGGGGGCGCGTCGTGGTCCAGCACGTCCAGGTCGCCGTTGACGTGGGCCAGCAAATACCAAAGGCAAGCGAACAGCAGCCAGTGGGCCACAAAGGATGCGCAGAAGGCCAAGAGGACCCATCTCCAGCGCAGGCCCACTAACTGTCCCCACATGTCATGCAGGGCTAACAGCCAGGCCCGACTCGACGCTCCCAGCCAGGATCCGGAGGGGCACAGCGGCGGGCGAAGGGTGCAGTGTCCGTCTTTGGTGACCAGACGGTGCCGCTTTGGTGACGACAGAAGAGGGGAGGAGGACACCTTGCCGTCCGCTACGCTGCTGTTGGATTTGCTTGTCATCTTTACAGATCCTGGAATACATCAAACGCACGCAAGTTTGGTGTTTTTGTTTGTGATCAACAAGCTCATCATCAAATGTTCCCATAGGATGCGCATGAGCAAGGAGATTATTTGTATTGTGGAGCTGCGGTAGATGTTGAGACCAGGACGCAAATGCAAGTCATGTCTCTTTAGGCTGCGCACCAGCAAGCCAGAAGCTATTGACCTTCAACCCTTTGATATCTTTTTATCCCTTTGGTGCATCATTCTACCCCCCATGCCTTAAAGCAGTGGTGTACAAACTACGGCCCGCCGTCCATTTTTCGTTGCCCCGCAACGTGCTAAAAATGGCATCTGACACAGTTCAAATAAAATAAACAAAACAAAAATGTTTGGAGATGGTCAAAGTAAGAAGGCAGGGTCTCGAAAATCAGGTGCCAGTAGAGGTTATTTTAACTAAAACTAATGAAAAAAATACAACTAAAATTCAAAAAACAATATTGTTACCGAAATAAAATAAAAACAAAAATGCTTTTTAAAAAACGAAAACTAACTGACTAAACTAACTAAAATTAACTATAATTATAGCAAACGTCCTTCGTTTTAGTCTTTGGTAATTAATTTAATGCATGAGCCTTTGGGGATGATTTTGAATGTGATTTTTAGAAGATTTATTTTGATATAAACCGGAATAATGAAGTTTGAAAAAATGGCACACAGAAGTGATGTCATCCAGCAGTAGCCAATAGAAAAGCACCAAAAGATGACATTGCTCCCATTTAAATATTGTGCACAAGTAATTCACATTTTTTTTATACTAATACTGAAACTAACAAACTAAACTAAAACTAAGAATTTTTTAAAGAACTAAACTAATAAAAAACTAACAGAACCACCTTAAAAACCAATAAAAACTAGCGTTGTTCCGATACTGTTTTTTTTTTTTTTGGTCCCCCGATACCGATTCCGATACCCAGCTTTGCAGTATCGGCCAATAACATACCGATACCTCAGTTGTTGTTGTTTTTTTGTTTTGTTTTTTTTCTCAACATGAAAAAATTGTCCTGTCATTGGATCAGAGCATTCAAGGGCCAATAGGATATCTTAGATCAGCATGCAATGAACATGTTGCATATCATTGAATGTCGTGCATGAGCAAGACATAAGATGCTGCATCCAAAATCCTATATTAGCGTTGGAATTAATGTATCGGCATGTTACTTGTTGGTACTCACCGATACCGATAGTACTGTTTTAATGCAGTATCGGGGCCTCTGCCGATATCAGTATCGGTCTCAGAACAACACAATTTTTAGGACTAGACACAATTTCTCTTCATAACATGATGTGGCCCTTGCGTCGTTCTGATTTTCTGTATGTGGCCCTTAAATGGAAAAGTTTGGACACCCCCCTGCCTTAATTAAAGGATTAGGTCTATTGCTTGTGGGTCATCACAGTATGATTAACATTTTGTTTCCTGGTTCACGTTTCTATTAAACACAACCCAAGTTACAGTATAGAGTAAATTATTCCATAATGTCGATAATCTTCCTGCCACAGTGTGTGTAATGCCAGATGTATGTAATGTGTGACTGGCAGAGAGCTGGAGTCTTGTCCTCTCCAGAGTTTCTATTTCTATGTCAATATTGTTGCCAGGTGATTCGAGCAGTTCCCAGCTGGAAATCTGTCTGAGGAACACAGCAACATGCAGAGTAGGAATGTGTCCTTCATCTGCAGGGCGCTCCAAACTGACCACACTTTGCACGGCTCGACACTCAAATCGTTAGCCAGCTCCTATTCACTTTCGATGCCGTTTTGCACCAGTCCAAAGTGCTCTTGGAAGATTTGCTTTCACATTGGAAGGCCTTTTGAATGGCAACAAAATGAAAACGTTTGGGTGATATTGTCAAACGGGATGAAGTTCAGAGGTCACGTTGCCTAATTTGGTGACCAGTAAATTTGTGGCATACCTTAATTGGTATAAATAACAATAACGTGTTGTCTTTCAACGTCTAAACATGGAATTGTACGAGTTAGGCAGCAAAAATCCACGTTTTTATCCATCTTAGTGGGTGGCCATTTTGCCACTTGCTGTTGACGGAAAATGACATCACAATTCTCAAGGCTCGGGTAACAACCAATCACGGCTCAGCTTCAGCTTCTCCGCCCGGGAGACTTTGTGCGGCTTACATGATGGAAGCTTGTGTGAGTGAGGAAAAAAAAAAAAAATGTCCGCCCCCTGAGATGGGTAAAAACAGCTGGATTGTGCTTCATAACTCATATCCACAAATGTAATATTAATCCGCATGTCACGTTTACATATGACACAGTATTGTCAAGAAGTGTTTAAAGTTGACTTCCCCTTTAAAGGTGGCTCTGGTATTTTATGCTATAAAAACATTTGTTCCTTTTTTTTTGGACAAAGTAATGGTTGCGCAAGTCCATGTAAAAATTTATATATCAAAAAAACTTTCAATGGTTTTTGATATTTTTGTTTTTTTAAACTGAGAAAGCTGTACTTTGAATGGATGTAAAACAACACCCAAGTACTTGAATTCACTCGAAATTTGTGGCTTTTCCCCTATTTTGTTTTGGGAGAATAGAAATTCATTATTATTATGGTAATGATGACGATAATTAGCTGTTTTCATACATTTATTTGACAAGCAATTATTTGAGTTGTTGATAGTGTGAGGATATTGACTTCTAGGGGTGTTAAAAAAAAATCGATTCGGCGATATATCGCGATACTACATCGCGCGATTCTCGAATCGATTCAAAAATCGGCAGAATCGATTTTTTTTTTTTTTTTAGGATTCACACCTTGAGCATGGAAGAATGTTATATGAACGGCACATTAAGCCTTAATATTTTTATTTTAATGCTGTTCAAATGTGAAACAGATTGCAAACTGTTTGTGTACAGTGGCTCACGGTTATAAGCCTCAAGTTTTAGATAAATATATTCATACAAATCTTACAGTGTACATGTGTACATGTACAAATTTACTGATAGTATTTTCTAAATTTGAATGGAAAAAAATCGCAACAATCGACTTGTAAATTCGTATCGGGATTAATCGGTATCGAATCGTGACCATTCGTATCGGGATTAATCGGTATCGAATCGAATCGTGACCTGTGAATCGTGATACGAATCGAATCGTCAGGTACTAGGCAATTCACACCCCTACTGACTTCTTTCTTCAACATTTTTTGCCGGTGTAAAACTACTGTATTCAACTATCCAATTTAAATACGGGCCATCAAGTACGGACATATTTGTAGATCAATCAATTGTTTGGTTATTCACTTAGCGGCCATTTTTTCTTTTTTTCTTTTTTTTAATGCTAATCGATTCATGATTACTCATGTCGGGTCTCATCATCATATTTAACTGTTTGTCAAACCCAGGGCCACCTTTCAAGTTTCGGGGACAACTGAGTGCTTTATAGAAAAGAATTTCAGTCCAAATTCTTTTGGCCGTTTCAAAACGTTTGAGTCATTTCCGCAGTTAGCTTTTGAGGTTTTCAAGGTGCAGATATGTGCCACTTCTGATTCAGCAATTTACTTGCCTTGACTGGTGGAAAGGACAAAATATTTGTTTAATTTTGCATTCATATCCTCTATGTTAAATTGTATGTAATAAGTAGTAATCTTTAGATGAGGAATAGAATATCCAAAAGTTTGCAATATCAGTTCACTGCATCGCAACATTGCACAATATGACTCGAGAGTTTTGTCGGTGAGAAAATGCGACTCATATGGCCATTTTTCTTTCGCACATTTGAGATCAGTAAAGTTTTTTTTTTGAAGTCCTTTGCAATTTGCTTATGGTAAACATGGACGATCATAAAATCCCTATCACAGCTAACCGAACGAGATGAAGGCACACCGTCGGACCGGTCACCGGCATCAATATGGAGTCTTTATATTTTTGGAAGGTTGGGGGAAACTGCAGTACCCGCAAAAAACCCACTCAAGCATGAGGAGTATGTGCAAACACGCCCCATTTTGGGGCCCTGAAAGGCTAAAACTGATGAATAGAATTTCTGTTTTTGCTGATATTTTTGAATTTATGGATGTTCCTTCAATATGTAAACAAGTTAAATCATACTATTAGATATTTTAAAAATGGAATTAATTAGTGGCAGGGTTCCTCAAATGGAGTAGACTGATCACATCACAACTCATTGTCCTGATATGACAGTCAGACTGTTTCTATCTACTCACCTCGATCTGCAGTCAGGATTACAGAGGGGCCCTCTGACCTTTTCACCTCTGAGCTGGTCTTAAGTCTGCCAAGTGGTAAAAAAAAAAAAAAAAAAAAAAAAAAGCAGATGAAAGCGGCCGGAATGCTGCAAATAGTAGTTCCTTTGGCAGGACAGCGTATAAATCCTAGACAAGTCTTGAGACAAACACCGTTTGTGTCACCACTGAGTTGTTTTTTTGTTTTTTTGTTTTTTTGTTTTTTGGGGCGCTGCAGCCGTAGTGAGCACGACACTCTCTGTCTTGCCCCGCCGATCTGCAACTTCCAGCTCCGGGCCCAGGATGATTCAATTGGTCACATTACTCTGCATGGAGCCTATTAGCGTTCCCGGAAGACAGACGACAGAGGACAAGAGGGAGTGCATGGGGAAAGAACAACACCTTGTCACAGTTCATTCAAAAAAAAAAAAAAAAAAAAAAGCAGCTTGTTGCTGGTTAGTGTCCCGCAGCTACTGCTGTTTAAATAAAATAAAAATGAAATCAGTGAAAACGGTGAAGACAATAGATTTGTTATGCATACCTTTTAAAGTCATCATAAAAGACAAGCTGCAGTCCGCAAAGTTCTCGTTCGTTTGCAGGATTTCAAACCGAATCTTGAACGCTTGAGTTTGTCTCAAAATATGTTGCTCTGCTTTTCACGCCCACCTCCTTAAATTGATAGTGACACAGTTACCCCGTCATTGCTTGACCCCAGAATGGTTAACGTGTAACCACAGGGCTTCTTTGCTGGTGACAAAAAAAGAATAGCAAAGGCACATGACAGGAGGTAAAATGTCAACAGTGCTTTTTGACCCTTGAGCGGCAGGAAATCAGATTGGACATCACATTGTCCCGGATGACAAAAAAAAAAAAAAGTACATCCCATCATTATTTTTGCTACATGCGCTGAAGACTCCATTTTGCGCTAACATTCCGACCAACTGCCGGGCCACTTGACAAGTCTTTCTGGTCTTTAAGACAGACCACTGACACCCAAAAACCACGAGCGCCATTTTGAGTTACAGCACAGCTGAATGACATTTTGAGGCCCGCTTAAAACAACACGGCAGAGTCCGCAGCTGTGCAAGCAGCTCCGCGAGGCTGCAGTTAGCCACAGGGGGCTAATGCTAACCAACGCTATCCTCGTGAAGTTGATACTCTTCACCAAATTACAATTCTGCAGTTACGCATGTACAAAGTTGTCAGCAGGTTTTCATTAGTTAAGTTGCTGCATATTAGTGGTGTCCAAACGACGGCCCGCGGGACATTTGCGGCCCGCCATCCATTTTTCAGTGAACATATGCTAAAAATGGCATTTGACTCAATTCAAATAAAATAGACAAAACAAAAAATGTTTGGAGATGGTCAAAGAAAGAAGGGAGGGTATCGAAAGTCAGGTGCTGTTAAAGGTTATTTTAGTTAATTAATGAAAAAACTAAAATTCAAAAAAACAATATTTTTACCGAAATAAAATAAAAACAAAAATTAGCTTTTTAAAGGCAGGCTCTTCCGTTTTCACTCAGGAAAATGCACTATATAAATACAGGATGTATACCCATGAACTCCTTAATCTACACCTCTGGGCTTCTGTTAATGTGTGGTGGTGATTTTTTTCCTAAATCAAGCCTATATTTTGCCATTTTGTGTTTGTTTTGTAAACAGCGGGACGTTTCTGTGGACAGACGGGGTTTATACCCCTCCAGCCAATTGCATTTTTAAAAAACTAAACTAACAGAACCACCCTGAAAACTAATAAAAACTAACTGAAATGAAAAATTGCAAAACTATAATAACCCTACTACCATATTACAAATAAATTGGTTTATATACTGTAGCATTTTTCTAAATATGCAAAAGCACAAATCAATTTTTAGGACTAGACACAATTTCTCTTCATAACATGATGCGGCCCTTGCGTCCTTCGGATGTGGCCCTCAAATGAAAAAGTTTGGACACCCCTGCTGTATATTATTGATGAGACAACTCAACAAATGAGTGACTATCTACCTGCACCTCAAAGAGAAACATCCCACTTTTGAGAACCAAAATGGACATATTATGCGGCACGACCTCAGTAACTGTCACATACAATGCTGTCCCTTCACCCTTTCATAAAAGAGTCAATAATTTAGTATCTGACAAATACTAACGGACACTTTCGGTTACCTCGACGACTGAATGTGATGATTCCACCCATATGTCTTTTTAACAAGCAGATTCTTCTTTTCACTGTATCCTAAAAACTGTCATGACTATAAAATCTTGCTCTGCACGCTAATTCTCGCGTTATTTGTGAGTTCACAAACTCCCGAGAATACATCTTGTATCGAGCCGGTTGATTTTTTATTTTTTTTTCATCACTCCAAACTATATCTTGAAAGACGAAATGTCTCATCCGCGCTGCTGGCCAATGGAACTGATAAGTTTACAGCCCCATCTACAGGACAAAGGTCACATTGCAGCCAAGACAGAATGCCAGTTGATCAATTCTGTGATTTATTGACACCATCGTATTTAATCCATCGTATTGAATTGAGTAAGTAAACATAGATAAGCACACAAGTCGTAATGAAGGCCGCTGGTTTGAACACGAAATGTACATTAATTGTTACCTGCAGCACTTTTGGGTGAAAAACTCAAATGAAAACATACTTGCGTTTACAATCGTGAGGAATTTGTTTTCTAATATAGGCACTATAATCACTCACCAATCAAACAATCTGGAATATATTTATTGTTGTTTAATGCGGTGTAAAATTCATCATTACCCCAAATCATAATATTTGAATGTATTTTAGAGATAGTTAGATAGATTGACTTGCTTCACAGGCATCTGATAATTAGTGTAGTTTTTAAACATAAAAGGGCCAAAACATCCCTAATGAAAATTAAATTTCAAAAAAAAAAAAACTAGCCTTTAGGGCGCTAGAACTGCTGAATGAAAATCAACCTGACTTTTTTTTTTTTTTTTTTACCAGATGTGTTGCATTTAAATATCGTGACAGTTTTAATACCACGATATCGCGATATCGCGCTTATCGTTACATCCCTCGTACGTATCGTGCATGCGAAAAGACAAAAAAACCTCTTTCCGGCACGAGCGCAACGGCGTCACAGCCAAGACTTCTTGGTCCGTCCCAACCTGGCCATGTTGGCCAACTTGACCTTCACCTTGTCCACGTTCTCCGGACTCCTCTTGGAGGTGCACTCCAAAGTGGAGTCGGTCTCGAAGGAGATGGCCGGGGCGTGCGTGAGCAAACCCGCCGCCTTCTCTTGAGCCGCGGCCGACCGGGTCTGCAGAACCAGCTGACCTCTCAGCGAGTGCCTGAGCTGGAGCAACAGCGGGTTCTGCTTGGAGCGCGTCTTCTCCGGATCCTTCCCCTGACCGCAGCAGTCGGAGCAGGCCGAGCAGAGGACCCGGAAAATGTAGACCCAGCCCAGGTAGTGGAGCTCGGCGATGTTGAGCACGAAGCAGCCCAGGCTGATGCTGAACATGAAGTTGAGGAAAATGGTCTTCTCGGTGGCGCGGGACACGAAGCAGTCGGTGCGAGTCGGGCAAGGGTACGTCTGGCAGCGGTAGAGGTGCGGCACCTCCAAGCCGAACAGCAAATACTGGCCCACCAGGAAGGTGATCTCCATGATGGATCGAAGCACCACGTGGAGGATGTAGATGAGCAGAACCTGCTGCGACTGCTCGGTGGGGTCTTCCGCCAGCGCGCCGTGACCCTCCTCCAGGAAGCTCTGCTGCGCTCGGTCTCTCTCGTCCCAGTCCTCCCGACTGTACCGAGGGCAGTAAGTGGGCACGCCCACCCTCATCGCGTCCTTCGGCCCGGCGCCGTGCCCGGAAGTCCTCTGCCCCGGCGCCCGCCCCCGCTGGCCGTCCAGCTTCTCGTCCTTGGCGATTTTATGCAAAACGAAGACGATGTAGAATATGGACGGAGTGGAGACCAGCACGATTTGGAAAACCCAAAACCTCAGGTGGGACACGGGCGCGAAGGTGTCGTAGCAGACGTTGTTGCATCCGGGCTGCTGCGTGTTGCAGGTGAACTTGGACTGCTCGTCGTTGTAGACGGCGTCTCCCACCAGGGCCACCAGCAGGATGCGGAAAATGAGCAGCATCGTCAGCCAGATCTTGCCGATCACCGTCGAGTGATTCTGGACCTCGGACAGAAAACGGCCAAGAATGGACCAGTCGCCCATGACTTGACCTTCATTTCAAAACAAAACAACAACAACAACATAATGTCAAACATAACACAGGGGTGTCCAAACATACAGAAAATCCAACGCAAGGGCCACATCATGTTATGAAGAGAAATTGTGTTTAGTCCTAAAAGTTGTATAAAGAATTGATTTGTGAAAAATGCTAACCAATTGATTTGTAATATGGCAGTACGGTTATCATTAGGGGTGTGCCAAAAAATCGATTCATAAAAGAATCGAGATTCTCATTTATTAATCGAATCGATATTTAATATCCAAAAATCGATTTTATTTCAATTAGAAATGAAGAAGAAGGGGAAAAGGCAGTTGTAGTCCACGTGCGGTTTTTGTGGAAAAAGGGCACTTAGAATGCAAAATTAATAAATGTTTAAAAAAAAAAAAAAAGACACTTTAATGTCTCGATTTGTCGTTTTGTCTTGCAAAGCAGTCTGGAGTCGATCATGACAATGTTGCGCATATCTGTCAATTGAAGCGGAAATCATTTGTCAATCAAATCATTTTGAATCGAAACTCGATTCGGAATCGAATCGTAGACCCAAAAATCGAATCGAATCGAATCGTGAGACAGTCAAAGATTTCCAGCCCTAGTTATTATAGTTTTGGAATTTGTCATTTTAGTTCATTTTTTATTATTTTTCAGGGTGGTTCTGTTAGTTTTGATTAGTTTAGTTCTTTACAAAAAATGGTTTTAGTTTAGTTTGTTAGTTTCAGTATTAGTATTATTTTATTTTGAATGTGTATTACTTGTGCGCAAATTCTGGTGCTTTTCTATTGGCTGCTGCTAGATGACGTCACTTCTGTGTGACATACTTTCAAACGTCATTATTCTGGTTTATATCAAAATTAATCGACTAAAAATCACATTTCAAATCATCCCTAAAGGCATTCAATTAATTACCAAAGACTAAAACGAAGGACATGTTTGCTATAATTATAGTTAGTTTTAGTTAGTTTTGTAAACATCAAATGTAGTTTCAGTTAGCTTTCGTTTTTTTAAAAAGCATTTTATTTTATTTCAGTAACAATATTGTTTTTTGAATTTTAGTTTGAGTTTTTTCATGAGTTTTAGTGAACTAAAATAACCTTTAATGACAGCTGTTTTTCGATACCCTCCCTTCTTATTTTGACCATCTCCAAACATGTTTATTGTATTTGAACTGAGTCAAATGCCATTTTTTAGCATATGTCGCGGGCCGCCGGAAAATGGACGGCTGGCCGCAAATGGCCCCCGGGCCGTAGTTTGGACACCGCTGGATTATAGAATACATCTACGTAGAAATATATCAGTTCTACATTTGTTTGTCTAGTTTGTCTCTCGTATACGATCCATAAATTCGTTCATTTGATCATGCAAATGTCAAGTATGAAATACAATACACGTTTTTAAAGCTGGAATTATAACTTGAATAAATCAAACTTCATATAAGCGTGCTTATAAAATGACCAGAATCAAATGACTGTCATCAAAAACTATATTTGCAGTATAATATCCAGTTATGCTTTTACTTGGCCAATGAAGTGACGAATCACAGAATTTGAACTCACCTTCACGTCAACCGGAACTTTCCGCAATCGATCCTTGCAAACTAATGCATTTTTCTGGCTTTTTTTCAATCTTGAAGTTTGGATGAGATGAATCCCGTCGAGCCCGCTAAGGGAGAATTAGGCTGAGCACACATAATGAACCCGGCCGTCCGTCCGTCCGTCTGAAACGGCCATTGTGCAGCGCGGCGACAAAGGCAGGCGATGTACAGTGCAAAAACACAATGAGGGGGTTCCTTTTTCTGAAAAGCTGGGAACGGCGAAACGCTTCAACAGTGTATGGAACGAGCTGGAAAAAAAGACACAATGACACTTTATGTAAAAGCTCGCTGCCGAGCTGCTAAAAAAATAAAAGGCCAAACGTGAATTATGTCATGAGATGAAAGGTTTTTCGGAAGTACCTCATTTTTATGTTTGCGTGTTTGCATCCATAGACACGGAATGTACCATTTGTAGCAAGATGAATAATATACCTCTTGCATAATTGCCTACAACAACACGATATGATACGTATCACGATACAGGGGTCACAGCACGATACGTATCGCGATACGGGGTCACGATACGTATCGCGATGCGGGGTCACGATACGTATCGCGATACAGTGGTCACGATACGTATCGTGATACATATGTATCCCAATACATGATCTTCAAGGCGATACGTATCCCGATATTTTACATTAATTGACTTGCATTTTACAATAACCTAATATATACCTAGTATATACCTAAAGGATATGTTTATTATGCTGGATGACAAAAATGTTTTTTTTTGTTAGGAGCTCTTCTGGTTTAGCACCAAGCGGCATGCCTGGACTACATTTTTATGTACTGCAGAGCAAGGAGCATTTTTCACAGACACACCGAGAAAATGTATTAATAGGCATGAGCCGATATGAGCAAAAATATCAAAGTATTAAAATGACAGCTCGAAAATGTGCTTATTTGAAGTATTTGGGGAAATAAAAACAGCATTTTTTCATGTAACACATTCTGTTTTGTTTTTTTAAACAAAATATAGGAAAATTGGTACATTGAGACAAAAGTTTATAAGTAAATAAATGTTGATATTCTTCCTCTGCTTTCATTTTTCTTAGCAAGACACAGCGTCCAATCACTGGTGAGCTATTTTTGCATTAATTGAAGGCAATTAACTTCAAAGACGCTGCCGGTTTTTATTTCTTAGGTACAATGCAAGCTGCAAATGCAAACGCTAACTGCCTATTTAAAGTTAACAACCAATATCGATTCTGTCGCCTGCGTATCGATACGTGTATTGTAATCAGGCCCGCAACGATATATTGCCGTATCGTTTTTTTTTTTGTTTTTTTTTAGCACATCCCTAATATTAACATTGTGAGTCATGGGAGGATTATGATTTTAGAATTTGTCACTTTTCTGTGAGGAAAAACATAGTAGCTCTGTGATTTGTACATTTGATCTTTTTTTTTTTCATTGGCTCAGAAAACCCCCCCCCCAAAAAAACCCAAAGGTAATACAACATTTCAGTGACACGGTGTTTAGCACTTTCACCTCACAGTGGAGAGGTTGTGGGTTCCAATCTGGGCTCTGGCCTTCCTGTGAAGAGTTTACAAGTTCTCCCCATGCACGCTTAGATTTGCTTCCACATTCCAAAAAAAAAACAAAACATATATGCATGTGTAAGTGAATCAGAGATGGAATGAAATTAAACGTATAAATGCGAGTCTGAATAGTTGTTTATTTGTCTTCTTGCCATTGGCTGGCGACCAGCTCAGCGTCGATTTGCTGCATCTCGCCCAGGTGTCAGCTAGGATGGGCTCCAGCATACCCATGACCCAAGTGAGGATGAGCACGAGAGAGAATGGATGGAGGGACAAACATTTCAATGTAACTAAATGTAAGTCAGTCTCACTCTTTTTTTTTTTTGTTGACTTTTCAGTTTTAAAACTCTAAATGCTTACATATGAATTCGGTCAAAACAAAATGTTGATAACAATATAGATTTCCCTCTATTAAAATGATCCTAATTGAATTGTAGGGCGTAAATAAATATTTTGACAAAACGGAAATCCGTCGTCGAATCCAGCCGAGCTGGTCCATTTTATTTGGTTCAGCCCGCGGGATGACAGGAAGTTGCTGCCATGTTTAGCTGGCCGCTTTGTTGAGAATTCCTTCTTGGTTTCCTGCAGGTTTTTTAGCACAAGAGTTGCAATGGAACCGAGCTGGAGTACGTTTTTATTCCAAGTAAGTTCAACACGGCACCTACGCGCGTCTGACAAAATGCGCGCTGGTCGTACAAATGATGAGAGTCAAGTAGTGATGTTTTGTCTCGCTTTTTGAAACTGAAGTAGAGTTTGCCCAGCAAAAACAAAGGTGTTAGCATTAGCCTTCTAGCTAGCTCATCCAAGCAGCAAACTACTGTACCGAAGACGAGAACCACATTCGTCTGACGCGCCGATTCGCTGAAGACCAAACCTCATTCAAGTCGGGTTAATGACAACTGACGTGCGCCATTTTAGTGTTTTTAAAACTCGGAATTGACGTGAAATGTCCGCTGAGCCACTGTTGCGCGCGCGCGCTAACTCAATAGCCCGAGCCATTGCTTTTCCATGTAGCCATGCTAAGGCTAATCGTTTCGCCCAGCAGCTTTCGTTTCTCCTCGGCACTGCAGCAATCTTACTTCACAGTTGACTTGAGCGGATTTGGCTCAGTGATTTTAGTGAGCGTACCACCCGTCCAGGACGCACGGTCGAAAAGTGAGTTCATCATCACACAAGTCAAGTTGGCTGATAACAATGTAAACTCAATGCTAAGATCGGTAGCACGCGGAGCCCCTTTGCGAAAAGATTACGCGCAACGATTGCAAACTTTCGGATGTGACCGCAAACCGCAGGAGCGTCGCTTTAATAGCGAGACTGAGCAAGAATCTCAATGTTGAAAACCACTACGTCAAATGGAACAGTCGGTCGTATTATTATTATTATTAGTATTATTATTATTATTATTATTATTAGTAGTATATTTTTTGAGTAGATACCGATTTTTATTTGAAACGTCATTGGGCCTTAAGTTATCAGTAGAGATTTGTAGTAAGTTAAAACTTAGTAATAGTGTTAATACACTTGCCAATTGTCACTTTTGTCACAATTTAAAGTTACAGCACTCGCAACGAACCAAGATTGTTTAATTGCTCACTCTCTATTGGTTATTACGGAGCCCCTCTAGTGTCAGGGTCTGAATTTTTTTTATTTTTGCTAAACTGTACCCACAGTTTAGTAATCTGTACCCACAGTTTAGTAAACCGTAACCAGTTTACTAATCCGTACCCACAGTTTACTAATCTGTACCCACAGTTTACTACTCCGTACCCACAGTTTACTAATCCGTACCCACAGTTTACTAATCTGTACCCACAGTTTACTAATCTGTACCCACAGTTTACTAATCTGTACCCACAGTTTAGCAATCTATACCCACAGTTTACTAATCTTTACCCACAGTTTAGCAATCTGTACCCACAGTTTACTAATCTTTACCACAGTTTACTACTCCGTACCCACAGTTTACTAATCTGTACACACAGTTTACTAATCTGTACACACAGTTTACTAATCTGTACCCACAGTTTACTACTCCGTACCCACAGTTTACTAATCCGTACCCACAGTTTACTAATCTGTACCCACAGTTTACTAATCTGTACCCACAGTTTACTAATCTGTACCCACAGTTTAGCAATCTATACCCACAGTTTACTAATCTTTACCCACAGTTTAGCAATCTGTACCCACAGTTTACTAATCTTTACCACAGTTTACTACTCCGTACCCACAGTTTACTAATCTTTACCCACAGTTTAGCAATCTGTACCCACAGTTTACTAATCTTTACCACAGTTTACTACTCCGTACCCACAGTTTACTAATCTGTACACACAGTTTACTAATCTGTACACACAGTTTACTAATCTGTACCCACAGTTTACTACTCCGTACCCACAGTTTACTAATCTGTACACACAGTTTACTAATCCGTACCCACAGTTTACTAATCAGTACCCACAGTTTACTAATCCGTACCCACAGTTTACTAATCCGTACCCACAGTTTACTAATCTGTACCCACAGTTTACTAACCTGTACCCACAGTTTACTAATCCGTACCCACAGTTTACTAATCTGTACACACAGTTTACTAATCCGTACCCACAGTTTACTAATCTGTACCCACAGTTTACTAATCTGTACCCACAGTTTACTAATCTGTACCCACAGTTTACTAATCCGTACCCACAGTTTACTAATCTGTACCCACAGTTTACTAATCTGTACCCACAGTTTACTAATCTGTACCCACAGTTTACTAATCCGTACACACAGTTTACTAATCCGTACACACAGTTTACTAATCCGTACTCACAGTTTACTAATCCGTACTCACAGTTTACTAATCCGTACCCACAGTTTACTAATCCGTACCCACAGTTTACTAATCCGTACCCACAGTTTAGTAAACCGCACCCACGGTTTAGCTTTTCTGTGGCATTATGTAATACGCATGCGCACGCAACGTTCGAGTGGTTGCTTGCCAGCAGTATTAGCAGCGAACGGCTGCTTCTTTTCATCTTAAACTTGGCTAAAGAAAGTTCATCTTTCCGTCATCCATTCATCCGAATGCATCGTTAAGGTGCCCAAACTAGTCTACAGTTTAAGATGAAAAATAAATAAATAAATAAAAGCAGCCGTTCGCTGCTAATACTAGCATGTTCTAATACTGTCATAATAGAAGCATGTTATTTATTTATTTGCTTGTTGGAAAAGTTGAGACCGCACTTTTCTTTTGTCACCTGACATAAACGTTCACCCACCTCATCCTCGTGCACTATTGCACTTAGGGTTGAATAAATGCATTCCTATTGCATAATGCATACATACATGAATGTTTTGTTTTTCCAGATATTAATTTAAAAACTAACTTTTTATTTTGTGTAATTATCTGTTAGCCATTTCATCGAGAAAATACACATTTTGAAAGAGACACATTTGTTTGCGGTCATAATCAGAGCTACTAAAAACATCAGTTTTTCCATTCCTGGATGCACAAATTCCAGATTATATGAAGGCTATCTTAAATATTTAAAAAAAATAAAATAAAATATCGGTATCGACCATACAAAGCAGGAAATTATCGGTATTGGTTGAAATTTTTCATATCGTGCATCACTATAAAATCAATTCGGCTGCCTATTGAATCAATTTGAGAATTGCGCGATATATTGCCGAATTGATTTTTTTTTTTTTTAAACACCCCTAATTTATATATACTAAATTAAGCTCAGGTTCAACCTTAATGAACTTTAAAAAAAAAAAAAAAAAAACTGGGTAAATTTGTTGGAGGGTGTGGGGCTTTGAGCCGATTAATCGATTGAATAATTGGAGGGTTAGGGTTGCTCTGACAGCGCAGGGTTAAAGGTTATGGGACAGCAGGCTTTGGTTTTCCCCAGTCGTGGATAAATACGCTCAGAAAATGCTAATTGCGGTAACGATTGTAGTCCAAGTAGCGCGGCGTGGCAAATCTAAAAGCGATGTGACAATGTGTGAGTCGCTCGGCCACGCTAAAACACATAGCGTGGCTTCCTTGTGTTCAGAAGGGATCCGGCTGGCAGCTGAACGTTCCCCCGAAGCGCATCAGGCCTCAGATTTGTGTTGTACATAAAAGAACACAGTGGGGTAAAAACGGAGCACATTGGGTCCTGCCCCCCCCTTACTCAAAATACATCTCCCCTGCTTGGCTGACTGTGTTTGGATGCTTGGTTGAACCTGAAAAGGCAAGGGTCAGGTCTTTAACCCTGCCCTATGGTCATTTCAGGAGAAGAAAAAAAAGAAAAAAAGAGCTGACCAGTTGTAAACCAGCTAGTTACATTGTGAGTTTCTTCTTTTTTTTCCCTCCTGCCAAAATATTCATACAAGCTTCCACCGTCTGTTCTGTCTTATCCCACTGGGAATCCGCCATGACCAATTGAACAATGGCCGCCAGCAGCTGCAGACTTAAGATGTCCTCTTGTACAGATTGTTTGAAAAGCTGCAGTTGTTGCAAACTGTCTGCTTTATTGTCCGTTTTCTACTTTAGTTTTAGGAAGTTCTTCGATTGATTTATTTTTGAATTCAAATTGTGGTTGCGTTTCGCTGCAAAAGTCACAAGTTTATCCACAACGCAACCGATGCGCCATGTCCAACAATTCAATCCACCAGCTGCTCGATTTGGGATGTTTTTAGAATTGATTTGAATTCAAAATGTAGGGCGAGGACTAGGATTGTGAATTGCCTAGTACCTGACGATTCGATTCACATCACAATTCGTGGGTCACGATTTGATTCGATACCGATTAATCCCAATACAAATTTTGTAAGTCCATTGCTGCGATTTTTTTTTTTCCCCTCAAATTTTGAAAATACTAACCAGTAAACTTGTACATGTACACTGTAAGATTTGTATGAAAATGCATTAGTTATTTATAGGGCTGGGAATCTTTGACTGTCTCACGATTCGATTACGATTACGTTTTTTTTTTTTTAATTTATTTATTTATTTTTGTTTAAACATTTATTAATTTTGTATTGTAAGTGCCTTTTTCCACAAAAACAGCATGTGGGCTACAACTGCCTTTCCCCCTTCTTCTTCATTTCTAATTTAAATAAAATAGATTTTTGGATATTAATATCGATTCGATTAATAAATGACAATCTCGATTTCTTTTATGAATCCATTTTTTTTTTGGGGCACACCCCTAAAGCCGCTAATTGTTTGCAAAATTAACTTGAATACAAATATACTTTTGAGTCCCACTATAAGTCTAACAAATACATTGAAACATTCTATAAACTTTGCAGAATGTTTCAATGTATGTAAAGTACCAGGAAGCCGAATTTTATTGATATGAGACACAACCACAACAGATGGCATGTCTGTAATTATCGGCAGATTTCTCTATTATCTGTTTTATCTGTTTGACGTCAAATTGGTCGATAATTGCCGATTATTATCGTGCATCCCTAATGCAACAGTCCTTGTTTTTCCAAAACCAATCGTCCTCCTCTGTTTTTGTCATCGCAGCAGGCCAACGAGGCGCTCCACCACCAGCACCAATTAGCCGGGAACAGCCTCTTGCCTTTGCTCACGTCCGGAACAGAGCCGCCTGATCAGAAACCAGTGCTGCCCATATTGTTGGACCAGAAACCTCCAGTCAGCGCCGCGGAACTCCTGAAAGACAATGTGGCCAGCGGGACTGGAGGAGGCGGCGGCGGCGGAGGAGGAGCACCTCCACTTGTTGTGGTCAAAAAAGAGCCCAAATCAAAGACGCCGTTCATTTGCGGCTTTTGCAACAAGGCCTTCCGAGACAGCTACCACCTGCGGCGGCACGAGTCGTGCCACACCGGCGTCAAGATGGTCTCGCGGCCCAAGAAGACGCAACCGGCTCCCACCATGGTGCCGATCGTCTCCGCCGTACCTCGCGATAACGGCGGCCACCCGTCGTACGTCACCACCGTGGCCGGCGTTCTGACAACGGCCACCACGTCGGCGGCGACGGGCGCCGGCATCGTGGCCGCCATGCAGCACCAACAGCAGCAGAACGTCCCCAAGAAGCCCCCGAAAGTGGTGAAAAAGAATCACGGCTGCGACATGTGCGGAAAGGCCTTCAGGGACGTGTATCACCTCAACCGCCACAAGTTGTCGCACTCGGACGAGAAGCCCTTCGAGTGTCCCATCTGCCATCAGAGGTTCAAGAGGAAGGACCGGATGACGTATCACGCGCGCTCCCACGACGGCGGCGTTCACAAGCCTTATATTTGTTCCGTGTGTGGGAAAGGATTCTCCAGGTATGTGCGTTCGACTTTGGTAGAAATAAAACAGTCAAACATTAGCCCTGACATTTGAGCGTATTAAAATGCCGGTAAAGAGTACAGTACGTTTTGTAGAGGGTCTTTAGAGGATCGGATTTCTTTTTCCCCCAACATGAATGAGCTTTTTATAGAGGACCAAAATATAAATAAAGAAAGAAAGAAATGACTAAAAGTGAAAATAAATATGGATATAAAAAATATCATTCTGAAATTATATCAAAATAAAATAACTATAAATGGAAATAAAAACAGAAAAAATATATATCAATAAATAAATACGTTTGTATTTAATTTTTGAATATATTTTTTATATCCGTTTTTTTCACTTTCAGTTATTTATTTAGTCATTTATTTCCATTTTTGTATTTAATTAATTTGTTTCTTTATTTAGATCGTCTTTTAGTCATTATTTATGTAGTCATTTATTTATTTAGAATTTGGGCAGTTTTGGTCCTCCATAGCTTTTTAGTAGGTCTTAGTCTTGAATTTTTTTTAACTTGCAGATGTAACTTACAACTTTTAGTCGTAGTAACCCTGTTCTATATCCTCAATCTTTTGCAGTACGCTGCGTTTCCATGACGTAGTTGGTCTATGAAGCATTTTCACTGATCTATTTTGTAAACAAAGGAAGTGATTTTGCTCATATTAATTGTCTTGAATGTCTCTTGTCATTCTGTGCAGGCCTGATCACCTAAGCTGTCATGTCAAGCACGTCCATTCCTCAGAGAGGCCTTTCAAGTGCCAAGTAACGGTAACTGATATATATAATATAAATCAATTACAAAAGAATGGAATAAGGTAGAAACATACTTTTTTTTTTTTTTTTTTCTAATGAAAGAATGGAATGCAATCTTTCACGTGGTAGCCATGTTGTTTATGTAGCAAAAGAACACCACATTCCGTTTGCTTTGAAAAATGAGTTAAAATGCTCGAAATCCGCTGGCATTGTTTTGTTATTTTTTTTAATTAATTAATTTTTTTTTGGTAATAACGCATAGCAGTAAAAGAGTGAATTGTGGCTAATTATTTGAGTGTCTCTTCCTGTTTGTTTTCCGTCTCAGGCCTGCACGTCTGCTTTCGCTACCAAAGACCGTCTCCGCTCTCACATGATCAGACACGAAGGCAAAGTCACCTGCAACATCTGTGGCAAAATGCTCAGTGCCGCCTACATCACAAGTCACCTCAAGACTCACGGCCAGGCCAGCTTCAGCAACCAATGTAACAATAAAGGTAGACTGTCTCCACATTTCACAATTCGACTCAATATCTTGAATGCAATCCAGTCATACGACGTGTATTTACAGTGACGCCACACTCCATAGTTTATTTATTTATTTATTTTTTTAAATACCCCATTAAATGAGTTATTTCATATAATACTGCAATATAGTGGTCAGTCGGTGTTTGTGTGTTACAATTTCTTTTATTAAAAAAACACAAAAAAAACCAAATGCTGGTGTTGCTGTGCCGTGCTACTGTATGCATTTGGATAGATTTGTCCCTCAAAACTGTGGGGGGGGGGAAAAAAAAAGAGGCAAGCAATTTTAGTTCACTTGCAGTACTCAATGTTAACACCATGTGGCGGCATTGCGCAGCTGTAGAGCAAACAAAAGACCAATCGTGATGCAGCTTTCTCGTCTACAAATTCACTGGGGTCGTCATCCAGTATGATTTGTGGGTCGTGAATTAGCTTGAATAAGTTGCAACCTGGCGACAACCATGGGAAAGTATTTAACATCGACAATGCTAATAACAATAACATAACAAATATATAAAGATGACTTGACTTAACTGCAGCCTCTTTATTGTACTTGTATTTTAGTTTGTTTTTTTTGTTTTTTTTATATGTATGATGTAATTTTTTTGAACTCATTTGCTCCCAATAACGTGTAAATACGTTTTTGTTATTTTATTTATTTATTTTTTATTTTTAAGTGTCCCAAAGACGTATTTATACATTTTATTTTATGCTAGATACAGAAGGCTTTGATGCAGCCTCTCAACTGCAAAGAACGGTTGCAGAAATGGTAGTTATTACACAAACGGCCAGCAGGTGGCAGCAGAGCAAAGGAGATCAACCAGGGCCATGTAGAAAAAAAGCTCAATTACTTCCAATTTTAAATAGATTTGCGAAAACTGATGAAACTTAGCTCTCTTCTAATGCTAATTGCTGCAAAACGGAAACAGATAGAAATAAACTTTTTTTTTTCCCTGATGAAAGAAAAAACTTTAATCTTTCTTTTGATAGGTTCCATCGAATGAGTTAAATGTTGCTCAGCTGTACGTAATGAAATTGATGTCAGCTCATCAACAGTTGTTTTCGGGCCTTTTCAGCTGTCACAATGTTTCTGTTAGTAATTGCTGCTGTTTTTCTTCATCTCCTCGTTTTGGCCAATATTTGTGCAATGGCGCAAATGGACTTTTCATCTTCTCACAGCTACAAAATTGCTTTTTTTTTTTTCTCCACTCATTGACAGCTAGCTTGTTTTCATGTGGTTAGACGTCGAACTTGTACAAATGTAGTCCTCACAGGCAAAACCAAATCTGAACTGAGCATAGATACACTTTATATACAACCAGAGTTTCCTGGAGTATTTTTTTTGTTTTCAGCACTGGGGGCCAGCGTTCTGGGGAACTACGACCGTGTAAACGAATACTAATATGCATGAACATTCCAACAGCACTGTGGTGCAAAGTTGTTTTTTCACAAACCGATCAGAAATGAAAGGTGCCATGCCAGTAGTCGATTGATTTTAAGGCTCCAAAACACAGAAGCCATGTTAAAGGGATACTTGACTCATTGAGCCATTTTCAACAGTAAGAGAAGATATTTTGTGTATAATTATAATGAGAACTTCAATATTTTTCATGTACAATGAATAGATTTAAAAACACGTAAAAACACAAAAGGTCACAATATTCGAAAAAAAAAAAAATCTAAAAAAATATTCTTAAAAAAAAAAAAGCTAATATAGAAAATATTTTTGTATTATGTATTATAATATTATGGTATTTTTTATTTATTTTATATTGTGCGAATACGCAAGTAATTTAGCTGATTAATCGTGATTAATCTAAATTAAAAAGTGTGACTAATCAGATTAAAAATTGTAATCGTTTAACTGCACTAATTATATATATATATATATAAATATATATATATATATATAAATATATAAATATATATATATATATATATATATATATATATATATATATATATATACATATATATATACATATATATATATATATATATATATATATATATATATATATATGATGACGACGCCGGTTATATTGTGGCAGTTTTAATATCACGATATTGCCGTTATCGTTACGTCCCTAGTTTATATTGCAGTTTGCGTGTCAAAATTTAGACTTTGCTCCTCATGAATAAACATTCACTCGCAAAACTGGGACTCTAATGTGTGTGTGTGTGGGGGGGGGGGGTACTTTTGTGTGCGTCAGTGGAATATGAAACAGAAATGAACGCGAACGGTCCTCGTCGTTGGCTTCGAAGAGCCTGCAAACGATTGTCAATTCTGAATTGTCAGATGGTCATTTAGTCTCGAACGTGCAACGGGTGCAAGTTTGCACAAGGAAGGGAGGGTAGAGAGAGAGAGAACAAAATAATCAAGTTGTTATATTGATCTATATATATTGATTATAGAAAAAAAATGAAAATAACTTTTCACTGCTGAAAATGGCTAACTAAATAAAGTATCGCTTTAAGCATGCCAACCAAAGTCCCCCGATGATGGCAAATGTGTTTTTTGTAACCCCCTCATGTGTCTGTATTTTCGAATAGGCATAAGTGACTGGCAGTGGAATCACTCAGGGCCACGAAAAGGTAATCCAGTCCTGTAGTTGCTAGCTTCAACATGCAATTCCAAAGTCTACTTAACACAAAGTGGCCAGTTTTGATTAAGTCATGTTTCACCATTTCCCTATGAAGACGTTTTTTTCTCTGACTGGTGAAAATGAAGGTTTTTGTCATTTGTAGTGTGTATAAAATTGTGCCAGTGCTAGTTGGTTCAAGTTCATGAAGCAGGATCAGTAGATTATTTGAATTAATTAACCACAAACTGGACCATCATGCAGGCTAGATGCACACTACCTGGCTGTTTTCATCCTAATTTGTCAGCAAAATTAAAAACAGATATTAACTGGGACACAAATGCCCCGATTTTTTGGTAACAATCGGTGCTGCTTGGGCCAGACTCGTTAACATCGACAATGTCCTCGCCCTAAACTAAATCAGTCCTATTAACAGTCGTGCATCGTTGTGTTCATCTAGCCTCCCGCATATAGATCTGAGGATGTTTTATACAATGTATTAATGTTCAAAATTAGCCATTTTTCAACAATCAGACAGTTAGCCGTTGAGTCTATTGATCCTGCTTTTTGAATTTACTCCTTAGGTGATTTGACTGTAGGAGAGATTTTAAATAACTCCTTCCAAGTCCTAATTGACAACTCTCACAAAGGTAGGTTTCTCCACCAATATTACTACATAATGTTGAAATGATGCATTTACGTTTTCAGTGAACCAGGTAAAAGAAACGACGGAAGCTGATTGGACTCTTTGCTTTAGGCTGCGTTCTCACCAAATCTGAAAAGGCGAACCGGAACGCTTCCTTTGCCAGCGTTTTACCGTGTAGAGGTTTTTTTTTTTAATATATTTTTTTATTATTATTTTTATTTTATTTTATTTTTTTGGGAACGATTGCCACTCATCATTCACGTGTTTGTGCGCACCGGAGCGGAGGAGGCGTGTCCCTTGGTGAACAAGGAAGTGGAGCACTTTATAGCGAGTCAACAAAAAGTGAGCACCGCCAAATACTTCCACTTCTTTCCTGGGACTAAACAGCCGTGGCACGATTTTCTCCTTTTTTGAGGCACGTGGTAGCACTTTCGTTATTTTTAGCGGCAATCGGGCGGCCGGCATTTGTGCTAAAAATAGCTTTGGCATGGATGATAAACATTGCGGTTCATTAACAAGTATTTTTCGGATTATACGTCGCTACGGATTATAAGTCGCACCAGCCGAAAAATGCATAATTAAGAAGGAAAAAACATATATGAGTCGCACTGGAGTATAAGTCGCATTTTTGGGGGAAATTTATTTGGTAAAATCCAACACCAAAAACATACATGTCATCTTGAAAGGCAATTTCAAATAAAAATAAAAGAGAGAACAACAGGCTGAATAAGCGTACGGTAAACTAACGTTACATGACTGACATGCCTGCTAATGTCAGTAACGACATAACATATTAAGAGTTTGTAGCGAGCAGTGACGGGAGTCGGAGTGTTGAAGGGCGGAGCCAAAGACTGGTTGGCGTTTTATTGAGGTCTTAACAGCAACTCCCCACTCAGCTAGAAGCTAACAGGCTAACTCCCCTTTTCCACAGAACAAAACCTTCCCACCCGGAACTCTCCCTTCGTCCCAACGTTCCGTGGGGGAATTATGTTCATTTTTTTATTTTTTTTTAACTTTGGCGAATATGAGAGTGTGCGGATTTCCGCCGCTGCGCTCCGCGTCCCAGCGCGCCAAACGCGTCCTCGGCGCCGCCCGGCGCACTTTCGTTCCGTTGCGCGCAAACTCCATCGACTACAATGCAACCGCGCCGGCGAAACGCCTTCCCCGGCTTTTGGTGAGAACGCAGCGTTACTGTACTGACGTTTAGAAAATTCACACCAAGGTGACTGTGCTTTTATTTATTTATTTTTGTTTTTGTTTTGTTTTTTAATCCTAGACGGCAACAACGTGCACACCAACTCCGCCACGACGACGCCGGTCACCAACTCGGCGGCCGTCACCTCGGCGCTGAACCGCGGCGGCAGTGCCGGCAACCCGGTCACCATCGCCGCCCAGATGAACATCACCACCAGCACGGTCAACATCAGCAGCCCCGTCAACCTGCAGCACCCGGTCACCATCACGGGGCCCGTCAACCTGGCCTCCGTCAACATCCCCACCGGCGGCCACATGAATATCGCCCACCCCGTGGCCATGCCCATGAATATCGCCGGCCCGCTGAACATCGCCATGCGGCCCATGGAGAGCATGCCTTTTCTATCCCAAGTTCTGCCATCCTCGCCTCCTTGGTAGGGTTTTTGTTTTTGTAAGTGTTGAGAATGTAAACTGCCTGATAATAGATGAACCTGTCAAAACTTCGTTATCATAGCGCTCACAGTGGATTGCGCAATATGTTCAACGCCGTCCGAAATAATCCAACGGCATCCCACAACCTACACGGATTCTGAAATTGCGTAATTCAGCACTAAAATTAATTTGTTTGTATTTATGAGAGGGAAAAGCTTGGGGAAAAAAAACATTGATTGTGATAATATTAGAAGGATACTTGTTTAGCCATTTTTGGCAGTCAAACGGTTAATATTTTGTCTATAATTAAATTTGATGCTTTCAATATTTTTCACGTACAATTGGCACCTTTCAAAACACATTTTGCAACTTGCTGTCGACTGAAAATGACATCACAACCAATCACAGCTCAGCTTGTGAATGTCACATGACCAAGAAAAGAGGTGAGCTGTGATTGGTTCCCTGAGCCCTTGTGATGTCATTTTAAGTCGACGGCAGGTTGCAAAATGCGTTTTTAAAGGTTACTAATTGTACGTGGAAAAATAATGAAAGTATCAAACTATTTATAGACAAAATATGAACTTTTTATTGCTATAATGGGCGACATAAGTGAAGTATCCCTTGAAGTTGTGAAGTCAGTGATTTCCACGTCCGACGAATGAATTCATCACATTGATGCAAAAATGATGTCAATCAAATTATCGGCAAAGCCGTCCTTATGAATTTTAAAAACAAAACTACGTCTTTTATCTTTGAATGGGACAAAGAACAGTAGCACATCAACTGTTATGATTGGCTGGTGTCTAATTTAACACTTCACGTTGGTTTTGGTATATTTTTATTATCCAACCACGTCAGCAAAAACGTTTATGCCAAAGATTTTCCAAGCGACATGTTTTCCCTTTTGAATTTAATATTTGAAAATGCATTCTAATCAGCCACGACTTGACATTAGAAGCAGTTCGAGGCAGTTTGATTACAATTTTGCACCATGTCTTTCAAACTATTCCACTGTCATTGCATCGATCATGAAAACCTCATTTCGACGGCCGTACATCGTGTAAAACATAAATAAAAATACATGGAATTGGAAATCTTTTACTACCTACATAGGGCCAATTGAAGAAATGCTATTTAATGTTCAAACTGATTGTTTTTCCGCCCCACCCAAATATCAATTCATCCTCAATTTGATGCAACATGTTCCAAAAAAAAAAAAAAAAGCTGAGACGGGGACATGTTTACTAATGTGTTCCTCGTCATTTTCTCGCTGAAATATGCTGAGACGTCCATGAAATAGTCATGGCTTGAATGCCAACATATACATTGCACCAAAACCAGCACTAATTGTGCATTCTCCAGATGTGCAAGCCCCACATGCCATACCATCACATATGATGGCTTTTTTTTTTTTTTTTTTTACTTTGCAACAGTCCAAAATGTCGTTTAACTCTTTAGCCTGGAGGACACGACACCTCATGATTGCCCAAGACAGTTTGGAATGTGGACTCGTCAGACCGCAAGCCACTTTTCTACTTAGAAGAAGCTGGCGGCTTTTCTGGGTTTTGTTGATGGACGGCTTTCGCTTTGCATGAGAATAGTTTGTTAGCATTAGCATTTGGAATGTTGCCTTTTTTTTTTTCTTTTTTTTTAATGCAGTGCTGCCTGAGGGGTCGAAGGTCACACTTTCAGTGTTGGTTTTCAGTCAGTTTTTAGACTTTATTGATCCTCCCTCTGGGAAATTTACATATCCAGCAGCAATAAGAACAGATAATAAAATAATTCAATCAATCAATAAATAAGGTTATTACACCAGAGATTGAATTAATAATAATAAAAATAAAACAAAAAATAATTCAATCAATCAGTAAATAAGGTTATTACACCAGACACTGAATTAATAATAAAAATAAAATAAATAAAAATTCAAACAATCAATAAATAAGGTTATTACACCAGAGATTGAATTAATAATAATAAAAATAAAAATTCAATCAATAAATAAGGTTATTACACCGGAGATTGAATTAAATAAATGAAAATAAAAACAGTCCAGTAAAGTGCCATATTTATGAAGTGAAGTACACGCTAACCCCCATCTCGGCTTTTGTGGAACATTGTTGCAAACATTTACATTCAAAATGAAAGAATGGAATATTTGCCCCTCCAAAAAAATAAAATAAAAAAAATAGTTTTGGCATGAAAAATCTTTTCTGAATATCGGTTGAAAAGGATTTCCAAATCATCTTCTGTTTTTATTTACGTTTGAATACAATCTGCCGGCTTCATTGGAATTCATATTTGTGGATAAGTTTAACTTCTCTCAAAATTGTACATTGTTACATTTTAGTCCAGGTTATATTTTCAAACAGTTATTCACTCGTATGATCATCGATATTGAAGGTTTTATCACCAATGATTACGTTGTCATCAGTTACACTTCCACCCATAATTTTCTCTTTTCTCTTTCGACGTGTTTTGATTATTTTCCCACATAAGAGATAAATGCTTGTTTGCTGGCTCGTTTGCTTTTCGAGCAAACGCAAAACGGAAAAGCCCGATCCTTTTTTTTTAGAATTTCACAATTTCTGTTTATTCACTGTACAACCAGATAAAAAAAAAAAATTTTTTACTATGCGTCGGGCATTTGATGTCAATAAATGTGACACCTTAACAAATCGTACGCCCAGCAGAGTTGCCAGAGGGTTTCTTAAATGCTTCCATATTAGGATTCTATTTCATGGTTTTATTTGAGAGGACTAATCAGTATTAGTTTCTGTATTTTAAGGTTAAAGTGGGGGGAAAAAAATAACAGCTTCCATATTTTGGATGGCGGTGTTGAGCAATATTTGGGTTTGTGTTGACGTTTCCGAGGTTGGTTAACGATATCGTTTAGAATCAATTCCTCACCGTGTCTTGTTATTGTTCAATGGCTGCAAACTGCTCGCTCGTCATCACCGCTGGATATTCGTCACACTTTTTGTGATGTCATCAATGTGGGACTGTTGTAATGTATTTATATGAGGACATGACGGTTTACGGTACACAAAGAAGGGAGATTGTTTGTTTGTTTGTTTGTTTGTTTGGGTTTTTTTTTTCCCTCTTTTGTTTTCAACTGAAAGCAACTCTCCCGAAGTTTTGCCCTTAAAAGACAGTATTATCAAAGGTCAAATGGATTTTTGTTTTGTTTTGTTTTATTCTTTAACTGTAGAGGTCAATAGATTTGCGTAGTTGCACGAGGACTGTGCGAGCCCAAAAGTTGTTGGGTAGGTTTTAGAATGTTTACGTTAGCAGGCATCCCAATTCTGCAAGTCAAACTCGGATGACTGAGATGAGTCTTTTATAATATATTATTGATGACAGTTATTGTTTTTCCTTTCTTTCTTTTTGTAAATATAAAAGACTATTTTGTTGCCTTTTTGACCTGTGGAAGCGCCAGTCCGACTTTGCACCCCAAGCTACGATGTAAGAACGATACCCACGTTAAAATGGCCGTCCAAATAGCACGAGTGCCAAATTGATCCGTTGCCACCAAGCGCATAAAAAATGACCAGATTTTTCCGGAAAGAATTTAAACTCGACCTGACGGAGGTGGTTGGTTGGTTGATATCCTATTCTGAGATAAACTGTCAAAAGGGCAAGTTGGCCGATTATATTGGATTTTCAGCCCTCCAAAGCAGGGGTGTCAAACTCATGTTAGCTGAGGGGCCGCATCGGTAAAATAACGGAATATAACGTAAAAGTTCCCAGAATGCATTGCGTACCGCAGTTTTTAACTCTTTTTACTGCCACACGTTATCGAAAAAAACCTTTGATATGACAAAGGCTTTTCGTTCACGTCATCCTTGAAAACGTTCTATTTCATCAGATTCCGCCATGTTTCATTGTAATTTCGTATACCGGCAGCCCATTGAAAAGAGATAAAATTCTGCCATCTGCTGGCCATAGTTAGTGTTTTTGATTCCACAATCCATTGACCAGGCAGTTAAAAAAAAAAAGAAAAGAAAAGTTGACGTCATTTACCGTTTATGGCGGCATACATCGTGATTTTACTAATCGTTATTAAACGTTTTTGGCGGTCAAAGAGTTAATAACATAAGGACGTTAATCCTTGTCCTATCTATTTGTGTAACCAGTAACTGAATTTGTGTCGTATTTAAAATGTTTGTTGCTGTATGTTAAAAATAATAATAATAATAATAATAATTAAGCAAAGGGTATTTTAAGTTGTGTGTAAAATAATGACATCCAGGACGACGATTCCCCGTCCAAGTTTCATTGCTCACCTGAGGACAGCTTGTGAAATTACAAATGAATGTGAGTTGATTGTGGCCGGCTGACATTTAAAAATTTTTATTTTACAAAATCATCTCGCGTACCTGATCCGGCCCGCGGGCCGCATGTTTGACACCCCTGCTCCAAAGACTTTAAATGATGAAGAAACGGGCGAGGAAAAATACTCATTTATTCTATCGTTTATGTCAAACTGTTTTCTTAGCAATAATATTTTGTGTCACCCCAGTGGACAGCAGAGGGCGGTAGAAAGCCAAAATGGCGCCTGGAGATGGACGGAAACGGGAAGATTTTTTTGCTGCTGGTGCTCTTAACTGATTAAACGGAATCTTGTTCATATTAAATGTCATCAGACTCTCTGTGGGAGAGATAGCACAGCTCAAAGATAATTTAATATCATTTTTTGAGCTCATTTCAGGAATTACTATTCAATGACATCAATTGAAAGTTTGTCTCGCTTATGAGGAAGCAAAGGTCAAGGGTCAGATGGCACCTTTTTCAGCTTGTCAACCATTCACCTTCAAACTTTTCGGTTGGGTTTATATTACATCAAAGCAATTTTGAGAGTTAAAATCTCAGCACTAAAAAAAAAAGGCATAAGATGAGTTTTTTGTTTTTTTTAAATAAATAGCACAGATAATAGTAGCCTACCATATTGGTATCACTTTCTTCCAGATGTTGGTTTCTACATTTTTGGAGTCTCATTTCATCATTTAATGTTAAACGTGTTGACACTTTCTCAGTTTGGCCTGAATGCAGTGCTATTATTATTATTCTTATTTTTATTTTTTATATATTTTTTTTAATCCCATGCTCAATAATTCTGTAGCGTTGTGATGTTCATTCCAAACAAGTTTGACAATGTGAAGCCTGTTTGAAAGTTGAGCATTTCGTCGAGTCGGCTTTCGGAAGCACTTGCAGCCAACCAGGAAATGCACACGACAACAAAGTGGTACTTAAAATGGGCATTTGAGTTTGCCGGAATGAGACGAGGGTCCGGTCTGTTGTTGCCAAGGCCACTTTTTTTTTTTTTTTTTTTTGTGGGTGTTTTGGTAGCCCAGATGTTCTCATTTCATTGTGTGCATGTCAACACTGTCCTCCAAGGGGGAAAAAATGCTCTAATGTGGAATGGCATTATGATCTTGGACATTTTTTAGTTCATTTAATAGGTATTGTTTTATTGACAACGTTGCATGTGGACTCAGCTTGTCTTGTTTATGTTGAACTTTCTTTTTTTTTTTTAGGGTAGTGACATTCTATGAAAACAAAACACTAAAAAAAAAAAAATTAGGGTAATATCAAGCATGTGCTGTCATATGTCCTTTTGTAGTGGCCATAAACAAAATGTGCCTGAAAGACTTTGCAAGACTTTTCCATATGCTGACGCTTCCTCGCTGTCTTTGTTTGATGGATTATACTGTGAAGGAAGTTTTTTTTGTTTTGTTTTGTTTTGCCAGATGTCTGAAATCGTAACAAATTCATTTGAGAAACATGATTATGTTTCATGGCTATGAGTCATGACTGCAAGAAACTGACATTTTTTTAAATCAACTTAACGTGGGACGGGTACGTGGAAAAATGTTTATTTGGCCAACTCATTATCAGTTTGTTTGTTTGTTTGTTTGTTTTGGGGGGGTTTAATAAGGCAGATGTTGTGAAGGCAAATGAATGTATATCTTTGTACAAACCGTTTAGATAAGAGGACTTAGTTATAGTAATGACAGACACATGCAAAGGAAAAAACTTTTTTATCAAACATTTTGTATTAGATCATTAACAATGATAAGTTTTGTACATACTAGGCTTTCTGATTAGCAGAAAGGTAAAACATTCCCACATTTTTTTAAAATGTATGTTCATGGAGAGTAATTATGTAAACATATGCGCGATGTTTTATGTGCCTTTTATTTGGGTTTGTCTAAATAGAAGAAAGCCGTAAAACGTGATTGTCAGCTGGCCATGTTGCGACCGACGTTGGAAGCTTTTCAGGTGCTTTGACGCCGGAAGCTCTGAAATCGCCACAATATCCGCCGACGTGAACGATGTGACGGCCGGCTTGCTTGCTGGCTCACAGTTTGCCGTGTGTGCAGGAAGTGCCTCTGTGAAGACGGTTATTGAAATGGATTGTTTGAGAGTGCGTGCCAAAAGACGAACAAAAGTTCTTTTTCCGTTCTTTAACTATTAAACTTGGACATTTTTATGTGTGTCTGCGTATTCTCTGACTGCAGTCAACTAATACATATTATTTTACAGCACTTGGGAGGTTTATGTAATTATTTACCATTACACAATAGCTACAATATTAAATGAACAGTTTGGATTTTTTGACGTGAATCTCTTATTTCGTCCTCACCTCCAGTTTGTGCGATCAGCAATGACGTAAGCCTTACGTGACATGGACATCTTTTATTAAAAAAAAAAAAAAAAAAAAGCCTTACTATACATGGTCGTTTAAAAAAAAAAAAAAAACACGCCTTACTTTACACGGATAGCTTTTATTTAATAAAAAAAAAAACAACAAAAAAAAGCCTTACTATACATGGTCGTTTAAAAAAAAAAAAAACACGCCTTGCTTTACATGGACATCTTTTATTTAATTAAAAAAAAAAAAAGCCTTACTATACATGGATAGCTTTTATTTTATAAAAAAAAAAAAAAAAAAAGCCTTACTATACATGGTCGTTTAAAAAAAAAAAACACGCCTTACTTTACATGGACATCTTTTATTAAAAAAAAAAAAAAAAAAAGCCTTGCTTTACATGGACATCTTTTATTTAATTAAAAAAAAAAAAAAAAGCCTTACTAGACATGGTCGTCTAAAAAAAAAAAAAAAACACGCCTTACTTTAGATGGACATCTTTTATTAAAAAAAAAAAAAAAAAGCCTTACTTTACATGGACATCTTTTATTAAAAAAAAAAAAAAAAAAAGCCTTGCTTTACATGGACATCTTTTATTTAATAATAAAAAAAAAAAAAGCCTTACTATACATGGATAGCTTTTATTTAATAAAAAAAAAAAAAAAAAAAAAAAGCCTTACTATACATGGTCGTTTAAAAAAAAAAAACACGCCTTACTTTAGATGGACATCTTTTATTAAAAAAAAAAAAAAAAGCCTTACTATACATGGTCGTTTAAAAAAAAAAAAAAAAGCCTTACTATACATGGTCGTTTAAAAAAAAAAAAAAAACACGCCTTACTTTACACGGATAGCTTTTATTTAATAAAAAAAAAAACAACAAAAAAAAAGCCTTACTATACATGGTCGTTTAAAAAAAAAAAAAACACGCCTTGCTTTACATGGACATCTTTTATTTAATTAAAAAAAAAAAAAGCCTTACTATACATGGTCGTTTAAAAAAAAAAAAAAAGCCTTACTATACATGGATAGCTTTTATTTTATAAAAAAAAAAAAAAAAAAGCCTTACTATACATGGTCGTTTAAAAAAAAAAAACACGCCTTACTTTACATGGACATCTTTTATTAAAAAAAAAAAAAAAAAAAGCCTTGCTTTACATGGACATCTTTTATTTAATTAAAAAAAAAAAAAAGCCTTGCTTTACATGGACATCTTTTATTTAATTAAAAAAAAAAAAAAAAGCCTTACTAGACATGGTCGTCTAAAAAAAAAAAAAAAACACGCCTTACTTTACATGGACATCTTTTATTAAAAAAAAAAAAAAAAAAGCCTTGCTTTACATGGACATCTTTTATTTAATAAAAAAAAAAAAAAAAGCCTTACTATACATGGATAGCTTTTATTTAATAAAAAAAAAAAAAAAAAAAAAAAGCCTTACTATACATGGTCGTTTAAAAAAAAAAAAACACGCCTTGCTTTACATGGATAGCTTTTATTTAATAAAAAAAAAAAAAAGCCTTACTATACATGGTCGTTTAAAAAAAAAAAAAAAAACGCCTTACTTTACACGGATAGCTTTTATTTAATAAAAAAAAAAAAAAAAAAAAAAGCCTTACTATACATGGTCGTTTAAAAAAAAAAAAACACGCCTTGCTTTACATGGACATCTTTTATTTAATAAAAATAAAAAAAAGCCTTACTATACATGGTCGTTTAAAAAAAAAAAAAAAAAGCCTTACTATACATGGATAGCTTTTATTTTATAAAAAAAAAAAAAAAGCCTTACTATACATGGATAGCTTTTATTTTATAAAAAAAAAAAAAAAGCCTTACTATACATGGATAGCTTTTATTTTATAAAAAAAAAAAAAAGCCTTACTATACATGGTTTAAAAAAAAAAAAAACACGCCTTGCTTTACATGGATAGCTTTTATTTAAAAAAAAAAAAAAAAACCCGCCTTACTATACATGGTCGTTTAAAAAAAAAAAAAGCACGCTTTACTTTACATGGATGTTTTTTATTAAAACAAAAAAAAAAACGCCTTACTATAGTAAGGCTCATTTTTGGGAGCAAATTAGTTTATATAATTGGGGGCTCTTTTTTTCATCACACAAATTTGGCACGTTTGTTAATCAAGCAACAATCAAACTTTTCATACCAAAAAGTGCTTCACGTGAGTTGAAAACAGCATAGAAAATAGACCGATAGATTCATCGATTTATGTATGATTTACTATGGAAAATTTGGGCAATTCATCAGAGTGCGTGCGAGAGTTTGGAGTATATGAACGTAAATGCAAAGGCAGCCTTCATTGTTTTTACCCGGGAGGCGTGTGGCCGACAATAAATGATTTGCGCGATTGTGATCGGGTCTTGACGTTGTCGTTCCTTACAAGCAAAGATTTCGAGGGAAATGTATTCGTGCCCACTTTTTCATGCCCAGCGACACCAAAGTGCTTGTCAGCATTTGTTCGACTCCACTGCCGCCGATGACAGACACTGACCTCCAAGTGAAATTATGCACGGCGTGACCAACACGATTTTCATGGCTTCATCAATTACGAGCCTGCCATCTTTCACAATGGCTGCCGATACGCATGCTGACTGAAAGAAGGAAGATGGAAAAAAAAAACGGACTAACACACTGTGAAAGTTGAATTTTCTTCAGGAATCCTAATTTGTCATATAAAATATAGGCTTAACAATACAAGTTCTGTAAAAGTTATAGCGACATTAGTTTTGCTGTTTTGACCAATTCTATGATGAGAATACTTCAACAAAGTCAGTGGAGTGCAGACCTCATGTTATC
Source organism: Festucalex cinctus (assembly GCF_051991245.1). Classification (NCBI taxonomy): domain Eukaryota; kingdom Metazoa; phylum Chordata; class Actinopteri; order Syngnathiformes; family Syngnathidae; genus Festucalex; species Festucalex cinctus. The sequence goes on from NC_135423.1 coordinate 1,306,783, forward strand.
ATTTTTTTTATCTATTTTTTTACAATAAAAATCCTGGAGCTTTGTGTTATGTTTGTTTTACTGTTTGTCACCTCAGCACGGCACAGCAAATGAATATCGCATCACCACTGACACCCGCATCGTTGGCCAATCGTGCCGAGACATCGCAGCATATTGTCGAAATATCCTATTTATCCATTTTTTTTTTACGCATGTCATGGCTTGAGATGTTATGGCAGAATGATATCGCAGATGTGGTTTGAGTAGCGCCTGTAGCGGCACGATTAATAAACAAACAGAGCTGGAAAGCCGTCGACACAAATTTTGCGTGTTATGAAGTGTTGGGGCTTGGCCAGGTTCCTTTGGCAAAGATAATTATTTATTCATGGAGCCTGAAAAAAAGAAAGAAAGAAAGAAAGAAAGAAAGAAAGAAAGAAAGAAAGAAAGAAAGAAAGAAAGAGAAATAAGAACAGAGTAATCACGCCATTTTATTTTATTTTTTACACATAATATGCATGTATGTAGTAATATGTCTTCCTATAAGCTTCTTTCATTCGATGTTGTGTTTGTTCTCCAATTAATTTTCGGAATTAATGCCTTCATTTATTTAAGAAGTGCATGTTGACTATACATGGTCATTTAAAAAAAAAAAATGCCTTACTTTACATGGACATCTTTTATAAATATATATTTTTTTTAAAAACGCCTTACTAGACATGGTCGTTTAAAAAAAAAAAAACACGCCTTGCTTTACATGGACATCTTATAAAAAAAAAATAATAATAAATAAATAAATAAATACAAAAATTAAATAAAAAAAACCCTTACTAAACATGGTCGTTTAAAAAAAAAACACGGCTTACTTTACATGGCCATCTTTTATTAAAAAAAGAAAAAATAAATAAATAAATAAATACAAAAATTAAATAAAAAAAAGCTTTACTATACATGGTCGTTTAAAAAAAAAATGCCTTACTTTACATGGACATCTTTTATTAAAAAAAAAAAAAAAAAAAGCCTTACTATACATGGTCGTTTAAAAAAAAACAAAAACAAAAAAAAACGCCTTACTTTACATTGCCATCTATCATTTAAAAAAAAAAAAAAAAAAAAAAAAAAACTTACTATACATGGTCGTTTAAAAAAAAACACAAAAAAAAACGCCTTACTTTACATGGTCATCTATTATTTAAAAAAACAAAACAAAAACGGCTTATTATACATGGTCGTTTTAAAAAAAAAATGCCTTACTTTACATGGACATCTTTTATTAAAAAAAAAAAAAAAAAAAAGCCTTACTATACATGGTCGTTTAAAAAAAAACAAAAACAAAAAAAAACGCCTTACTTTACATTGCCATCTATCATTTAAAAAAAAAAAAAAAATAAAAAAAAAACTTACTATACATGGTCGTTTAAAAAAAAACACAAAAAAAAACGCCTTACTTTACATGGTCATCTATTATTTAAAAAAACAAATAAAAAAAAATTACTATACATGGTCGTTTAAAAAAAAAACCCTTACTTTACATGGATGTTTTTTATTAAAACAAAAAACACACACAAAAAAAGACGCCTTACTCTAGTAAGGCGCATCCACTTTACATGGATGTTTTTATAAAAAATAAAAAAATAAAAAAATAATGTGTGTTCTCGTGTAGTTGCCGTAGTTTGCGATCCAAGATGGCCGAACTTCTGCGCATGCGCGTCATCGATCATGCAGGGTCACGATAGCGTCTTGACAGCGTGCGCTTCTTTTCTCTCGTAACTGCTAACAACTAGCCTGGCAATAGTAATACGAGAAAAATGAACACAACATTTTAAAGAGAATCATAAATACTTTAATTGACAGTCGTAATCATTAACAATGGCAAACTTGAGCGCATATGAAAACAGTAACGAATGCAGTCATTTTTTCCCCTCCAAAAATGGAAACAATCTGACAAATAAATTGTCATTGGAAATCAGGGTGGAAATCTGCATATAAATGCAGAAAAACATTCAAACAAGTTCACAATTAGAAAATGTCATAGCTGTGTTTGTGAGTTGACACGTTTTCCATTACAGATGAGTATGGGGATTGAAAAATTCATTTCTTTTATGGGCAGCCGAAAATGATTTCATGAACCCTCTCAATCTAATCACTTTGTACCGAGAATTCCGTCTTCATGTCCTCCCAAGCACGTTTGTCATAATCAGTGAGCCGTGTGTGGCACCACATTCTTTTAATAGAACACGTTGGTGCATTGTTGTTGTTGTTGATTTTCCCTCCCCGCAAAAAGTGGCGTCAGTCATAACCAAGAGAAGTCGTCGTATCTGGTGCATGCTGATGTTGTCAACTCTATCGAAAGGTTAAAAGTACACCAGAGAGAGGAAGAGTTTGCTGTAGAAATCTCTAATGCTCTTAAATGAAGATATTATGAGAAGACAATTGTATATGAAACGTCTGCAGCGTTTTGGTTGACACACAGTAAAATCGGCCTGTTTTCACCAACAGTTCGTTTCATTATGCAAGCCTGAGGAAGCATTCTTGAAATTTGTGCATACGCCTCGAGGGGAAAGCAGCTCATCGAAATAACTTTTCAGAAACCTGGTGTCAAAAGACGCCACTTCAATGTTGAAGCCGGTGAAATCAGATTTAATAGCATCTTGGTTCATACATCGGCAACATCATCAGCCCATTTTGTGGCATCAGAAAAAAAAGAAAAAAAAAGACAAGAAAGTACAAGTTGAGGAGGCCACAACTTGTACAAAAATATACCAATTGGAATATTTGTGCTTTTTTTTGGAAATGTGCAGCCAGTAATGTGATTTGCGCTGCACATATGCTGATCACATTTAAAATCGTGAAGATTCGTACATTTTTTTTCCAACTTTAAATGCACTGTACAGTATTTGTACTGTACTGTTCTTAAAGCGCTTTATAAATAAAGTTGAGTTGAGTTATTGTTATTATTACATTTTTGGGATGTGTGCATTCACCCCCAAAACATAAAAATGTAAAAATAAATAAATAAATAAATAAATAAAATAGTAAAAAAAAAAAAAAAAAAAAAAGACAAAAATGGACAAGTGTTTTCCATTTGTCTTTTTTTTTAATTGACTTTTTTTTTTCATTACATTTTCTATGTCACCGACTGATGTCAATAATATCTGATCAAAGATGCTTGAATAAGTCAAATATCACATCACAGTGCATGATAATGTAAACGTTCCAACAATTTTGACTTATCCCAAAATTTGGCGTGTGAAAGTTGACATTCAAAATCGACAGCAGAGTGACAATTACAAAACTTACTGACTAAAAATATCTTAAATGTCTAATAAACATATAAACACCACATTTGGTTACATAAAGCTCATTTCTTTTGGACTGCTGTATATCGTGTGTGGCATTTTGGATAAAAAAAATAAAATAAAATAACATTATTAGCACAGATGTCAATCAACCACAAACTGAGATGATTTGAAATAAAGCAAAAATAAAACAAGCAATTATTGTATATAATAATTTACATTCAGCAAGATAACAAAAATGTTTTTTGTTTTTTTTTACATGCACATGTGAATACACAGCCTGAAAATCAGCCTGCATCAGCCGAGCTTTTTTTTTTTTTTACTAAGATAGTTTCAAAAAAGTAGCACTACTCACAAACACGCTTCACTTGGAATCAGATGAAGACTAAAATGCATAGACAAAGTATCGATTCTCATCATTACTAAGATTGAAACGTTACTAAGATTTCATACTGTAAACTGCAGAAGTACACTGTGATCCGGCTTTTATTAAATATATTATTGTGCTTTTAGAGACCTTTCATATTACGAATGGTCCAATTATAGGGGAAAAGCAAACAAAAATAAAGCAAAAAAAAACATTTGTAACCGTCACATCTCTAGTCAGCTATTGTAGACTTGCGTCATATTTTCATGACGAGTCGTGTGGTTCGGTGAAGTACATCAATCGAAACAGGTCGATCGAATGGTTTGTTGCCTTTTAATGTGCAGGATGTTTATCCGGTTTTAATCAGCTGCATTTTGTGGTGTTTTGGGAGCTAATAATGAGTTTAATGTCGAACACGCCACCATCATGTTTGGACTGCTTGTTGAGGCTTTGGCACAGCAGACACAAACTGCGTCGTCACAGCGTTTCTCCTTTGGCTAAGTCATTATTGTTGAGTCCTGGCGATGGTTTGCTCCTCATGCCCTCGGTTCCTCCTCGTGACGTCTCCTGGAAGAAGAGGTGCGGCCAGCACACGGACATGACGATGCGTTTGTACTCCCTGCGGAAGTTCTGGTTCAGCAGGCCATAGATGACGGCGTTAAGGCAACTGTTGAAGTAAGCCATGAAATAGCTGACGACAAAAAGCCACTCGGGCACGCGAGGGGCCACTTCCTCGGGGCTGATGGCGACGGCGAGCCCGATCACGTTGAGCGGCCCCCAGCAAATGGCGAAAAGCACAAACACCACAAACATGGTGACGAAGTTCCTCAAGTCGCTGGGCTTGATGCGAGGACGAACCTCCGATCTCACCTTGCGCCTCACCTGGACGACCAAGATCCAGATCCTCATGTAGCAGAAGGTGACCACGGAAATCGGCACGAAGAAATGGACGACCACCACCGTGATGGTGTACGACGTGCTGACGGTCTGCGCGAACGTGCACGAGTAGACGCGGCGGTCGTACTGCAGGGAGCCAAAAAAGAGATTTGGCACGATGGCCGTCACGGTTAAGAGCCAGATGAGCGTGACCAGCAGCAGCGTGTTGCGGTTGCTGTACAACTTGTCGTAGGTGAAGTTGTGGCAGATGTAACAGTAGCGGTTGACGGCGATGCCCGTGATGTTGAAGATGGAGCCGATGACGCTCAAACCCATCAGGAAGCCGCTTACCTGAAAGACGAGGACATTTAGACGCGTCAATAGATATACGTGGGTACTCATTAAGAGAATCAAAACAGGTACTTCAAAACATGAACTCATTTACTCCCAAAAACGTATAAATACGTTCTATTTTAAATATTATCATGCTCCCAAAGATTTATTGACACGTTTTGGCTTTGATGCAGCCTCTGAACTGAAGAGAATGCTTGACGTAATGGTAGTTATTACAAAAACGGCCAGTAGGTGGCAGCAGAGTATAAGAGATCAAAAAGCTCTTTCTAAACAGATTTGTGAATAATGATGAAACTTAGCCATATTCTAATGCTAATTGATGCAAAATGAAATGTGCATTTTTTCCTGATGAAAGAAGAGGCTCTAATCTTTCTTTTGGTAGATTCCATGTTTTTATTGCAATAGGACACAATATTCTATGGGCCTTGCAAAATCAGTCCAAATCCAGTAAAACAGCGAAAATGTCCTGGGAATGAATAAATGGGAATAAATGGTCTCAAATATGAAAGTTTGGATGTCTTTTGCAATTTTGTCTTGTCTCATTTTGTCAATATGTCGTTTGTTAGGGAAGAATTTGCTCAAGTTTGTCCGTGGGAATGTTTTTTTTTTTTTTTTTTTTTTTTTTTGTGCCAAATTTGTGCAAATTTTAGATGCCAAATTCATTCTATATACTATTTGGGACGAATGTATTAGTACTTAGTATTTTTTGAAGCATATCGAATAAAGGAAAATGCAAATTTTGTCTATGAAAACAGGTTTTGCGAATAAACATTGACGGGACCGGATACACACCGTGCGTTTTGATATTACGTCATACGTACGTTTGTCGTCACAAAGCAATGGCAGAAAATAAATTAAGGTATGTTTGGGGGGGGGGGGGGGCGAAATCTTTTTAAAGAAGTGAATATTAATGCAATCTTAGATAGAAAACAGCAAACAAGCAAAAAGCAAAGTCATACGATGTCATCTCACGGCGCATTCCACTTCCTGTTGTTGTTCTTTTAAATGAGTGTTGGATCACATCTCTACAGTGTATACTGCCACCTACAGGGGCGGAGTCTCCGCGCAATGTTGGCAAAAACAGAACAAATGGAAACGGGCATAATAAGTGCATTTTCAGCACTAAATTTGCTTTAAAAATGTGAAACCTTTGGATGGAAACGCCATTGTGACAACATGGACACGTGGTAACTCAAATAAATGCGTACCTTGCACTGAGTCTCTCCCAATGACCAGCCATCATGGAAGATAGCATACAACACCAAAGGATAAGGGTAGAAGGCGACCATCAAGTCGGCAAAGGCGAGGCTCACCACAAATGCGTTTCCTGTTAAGAGAAAGGAAATGGTCACTTCTGAAACCGGCATCGTTTCAACAGTTTCAAACTTGAGCAATAATAACATCAGTGGCAAAAACAAGGGCAGTGTGGTTTTTGGTGTAAAGTTACTATTATCCTAAAATATCGGGCAGCACCATAAAACTCACTTTGCATTTGCTATTCAGGGCCACAGAGACCAAATCACTCCAACGCTTCAATCTCTGCCCCAGCAACTTTTGCCACTTTTAAATGTAGCCTTGTTTTGGACTTGGTGACTTTGCCTCCATATTTCGCTTTTGACAAGTTTGATGCGCTTTCCAAGAGTCTGCACTCCTGACTGCTTATTAATCAGCCTTTGGCTCGACATTCACTCTTCCTCTTTCCCCTACTTGTACTCTTGCATCAGTCCATCACTAAACAGTATAATTTCTCTTAAAATGACCACTGAAGAGAGCTAATATTTGCAGTTCCTGTCTACGATTTAAGAAGCATTAATTAGACAGATAAATCAAAGCCCTTTACATCGTAAATAATGTGTTTATTTATTGATAGCGTACACTGAAAGCACAATGTACAATGAAATGTATTAGAATATCAGCACTACCGGTACTTTAATCGTCCAGCAAGTTGACTTATAGTCTCCGTCATGTGCCGTCAAGGGGAAACTCCATTCATCATCAAGAAAAAAATTAAACGTAAGTGAATGTAGAAAAGCCAAACAAAGCCGCGGTAATCACTCATCTCTAATCGGTTTTCATGTCTCGGGAAAGTTACCGACTCAGCAGTCTGACCTAAGAGAGTGTGTCAGTAAAAGGAGAGACAGAAGAGAACTTGGAAATTGGCAGTAGACTAAAATAGAAGGACACTCACTAGGGGAGCGTGCTTGTGCCAAGATCCTTCAACGTGGGTCCAAATTTCTTCACGTCAACGATGAACGAATCTTTTGAACGGCTCTTTTAAATGAACTGATTCCAGTGATTCAGTTCATCTAAAAGAACTGTAATGTAACTATCACGCACACTTCAAATTCAGGTTTCATTTACTGCATTCCCTGGCAACTTGTATGCATGCCACGTGTCCAATGCTTAATGTGACACAAAAATAAATAGTAGGCAGACATTCATAAATATATCAGTTATGTTACGTCCACATGTGGGAATAACCACAGAACAGAAACTGTGCCAAATAAACAGCTTCTACTTATAATCAGATATTTCAGACTGCACGATTAATCGAAATCTAACCGACGTCGAGGTTTGACCAAGTGCAATAACCTAATCGCAAAACAGTGCAAAAAACAAAACATTTTGTAAAAAACACTTCAAGCACACCTTGGACTTTAACACTACTATTTTTTCTTTTGTGACAGCTCAAACATCTAAATAATGTTTTCCTGCAATAAACATAATTCCAAAAAGTTCTTTTGATAACAAAATAACAGTTTATTGTGCATAAAAACCCCCCCCAAAACAATTGGCTTGTCATCCAGTCATCCAGTCATCGACGTGACGGGCGAAACGAGCTATGAACTCCACGCATCGTCGCTCGACGGCTGCTAGTTGAATTTGCTCGACGAACAAAGCGTCATTCCTCGATGTGCAGCAACTTGATTGCCGCCATTATGCTTTGATGAGCCGATGGATGTTTTTTTTTTAAAGCCAAAAAGCAATCCTCCAGAGTTAACCGTTTTCTTCTGCCCATTTTCTTCTGCTACTGCACCACGCTAGACAACAAACCCAGTGCCAACATACACTTGCTCCTTTCCTGCACACTCTTGTTTGAAAAAACGTTTAGATACGTCATATGTACGCGGCGATGATGACTTTGATGACGTATCGCTACGTCATACGTCATCAAAGAGTTAAAAGCAAAGTCATACGTCAGTGGAACCAAACTTGATTTTAGCGCACTCGTGAGCATGATCGGCCTGACTCAAGCGCTCCAAGACGAGTCCGTGGGGAGAGCGAACCGGTGACATGCTAAGCTTTACTATTGACGTTCTGCCGCTTACGGCACATAAATGTCTGAACGACCTTCCATGTCCTTCTCCAAGCTCCAAAGCTCTTCCGATGATTCCAGTCTTCCCTTTTTCACACGGATTTCAATTCCCACATCCATCATCTCATCTATCTTTTCCCATCCTTCACACTCTCTCTATCACGCTCTTTATTAAACTCCCTCCCGTCCCATACCTCCATTTAGACCGATACGACCTCGGGACCACTTTGCTGAAATGGAAGCCGGTTGTTCGTGAGATGAGCTTCTGCTCACCTCAGCTGGCAGGAACAACGTTAAAATGACGAAGGTCAGCAGTGATTGATGGTGGCATTCAAGTACAGTGAGGGAAATGGAAAGTTGGGAGCGGGATGTGCAAGGACTTGGACTACATTTCCAGTTGCAAATTGTCATTGAACATGGAGTGCATGTTCCAGACTTGAATATCCGTTAATATTCGTTTGGTCATGCGGTTGACCTGCAAGTTGGGAAAACTACATTTCTGGCAAATAGTGAGCTTCCGACACCTTTAATTGAATTATTTGGCATTCATGCACACAGCGACTTCTCACCTGAAATGATTCCATCACATAACCAACGCAACTTTGGAAGTACAGACACAGCATTCGAGTCCGTCACTGAGCAGTGACCCTAAAAGGTATACAACCCACTTACCACAGAGTTGTAAGAAGATATTTTGTCTATAATTCATGGAATAACTTTGTTATTTTTCATGAACAATGAATTAGGGATAGACCGATTATCGGCTGGGCCGATTATCGGTGCCGATATTCAGCATTTTGAGACATATCGGCATCGGCCATTTTGAAGAATCATATGGCCGATAATAGATCCTTTTTTATTTATTTGTAATTTTTTTAAGCGTTAACTTCAGGGAACTAATTTAAATGTAAATAAAAAAAAAAAAAGTTTTTATTTTCATTTTTGTCGACCCTGGGAACTCTCTGCACCTTCTGTTTTTGATTGAAATTAAAACTAAGATAAGTAAAAATTTAATACTTTGGATATTTTGAAATCTTTGAAGACTTATTTTTTGTAGAAAATAATTGTTTGTTTTTATTTAACTTTTGAAAACATGCTACTGCGCCTGGGAGATCCCAGAACTTGTGTATTGACTAAGATTTTTGAAAAAAAAAAAAAAAACTTAAAAATATTTTACTAACCCTAAAAGTTGCTCAATAAACGTGCTTTAAAATTAAAAAAAAAAAAGAAAAAAAAAAGATAAGAGCTGGAGTTTGTATTTTTTCCAAATTTTGATGTCCCTTTTTAGTGAGAATGAATATCGGCTCCAAATATCGGTTATCGGCATCCTTCACTACTAATAATTGGTATCGGTATCGGGCCCAAAAAAACCTTATCGGTCTATCTCTACAATGAATACCTTTAATAACAAATTTTTCCACTTGCTGTCAACTGAAGATGACATCACCTGTGCTGAGGAAATAGGTAACGATCAAATCATGGTTCAGTTGTTGACCAAACCCAGAAAACAGGATTGTCACATACTGTAACGTTGCTGTAATGGACCAGCGCAAATATCGCAGAGCCCTGCCGGACCCGCTTGCAATCTTAAGCTCCTACTGGGCAAACAAGCTAGGCTAAAATCACTCCCATAGTTACAATGCATACTGTCTAATAATTGCTTATTTTCATACACTTCTATTAAATTTTGACCTTTGTGCTGCTGGGAAATGAAATTAGAGATCTCAAGGAGGCTATATGTGGAGAAATATCAAAATGGACATTTTCGTGCAAACTGTACATTAATCGGACCATTTTGTAGGAGCGGGTCACAAAGATATTTCACCTTCTGAACACACAGGCACACTTTAAGAACCATAAGTCACCCTTCTGTGACGTTAGGCCAGGTAAACACACAAAGAGAATCTCTTGGTCAAGATTTTGCCCTTTCCCGACCAAGGATGTCAAACACCCGACAATCTGATGTTTTGGAAGATTCTCCTACACGTTTATCCTTTTGTGTGCAATGTGTGAAGGGTGGACTTGTCCCCATAATGGCGGAAGTGACATGTCGGGTGCACATCACTTTTGCAAAAAGTGACAAGTAGTGTACATGCAAAAAAAAAAAAATCTTTCATGGTGGAGGTTAATGCATGTCGTCATCCTGAGAAGCCGGAGAGGCTGCTCGGGCCCATTGAGGGTTGATGGGTCCACTCTGAGCTGTTTTTTTTTTTTTTTTTTATTTGTTTACTTTGAAGTCTCTGAGTAATTCCTTTCTCTTCTCTCTGTCTGCTTTCGGGTCTGACCAGTTGCTAATCATTTAGATAGGGTAGCTTTTAAAAGGGACTGGGGTGCCATTCAATTTGCCCGCAAACATTCCTACAAGAGCAGAGCAGGTCGGCGGCAAAGATAAATGAATTGCAAAACTGTAGCGCAGTAAGACAAATGAGAGTGGAAACGGTAAGAACAAGGGCATTGTGGGAAGGATCGTTCAGTGAAAGTAGGGAGAAACAGTAAGAACAACACAGTTGTGGGATGCAGCGTTCAATGTTTACATTACTATAATGTCTCCAAAAGTCACAAGTCAGGCGTTCTATATATAAACACACTATCACCATTCAATGTCTGAATGCGACGGCTGTGCGATACGGCACTCAAAGTGAAGTGTCATGTCAGCAATGAGGAAATTATGAAGTTGGATCACTTTCAATGGTTTGTAATGGTGAGTAGGAAAGCAGAACCGCTCCATCAACCTCTTTAGCTGATTCAAGGTGACCTTCTGTACGCGTGCGTGCACATAACACATAAAACTGGCAAAGTTGAAGTGACAGTCAATTATTTGACATCGTATTTTGGAGAACTTAATTATTCTTAGAGATGTCTCGTTTTTGTTTTGAACTCTGCTAAGTACAACTGCAATAATAAACCATTTTAAATGGATAGTTCAAGTGTACCTAATGGTATATCCTGTAAGTGTAATTCTATGCTGTCTAGTTGTGTTCTATTATTATTATTATTATTATCTTTTTGTGGCTTTAACAAGCCATAAAAAGTAGAGATAGACCGATATGGTTTTTTCAGGGCCGATACCGATGCCGATTATTAGTAGCCAATGACGCCGATAACCGATATTTGGAGCCGATATTAATTTTCACTATAAAGGGAAAATATTGGCATCAAAATTTAGAAAAAATACAAACTCCAGTTCTTTTTTTTAATTTTAAAGTATATACTTATTGAGCAACTTTTAGGGTTAGTAAAATATTGGATTATTATTATTATTATTATTTTTTTTTATCTTAGTCAATAGACATCTTTGTTTTTAAAATCTAACAAGTCCCAGGATCTCCCTGGTGCAGTGGCATGTTTTCAAAAGTTAAATAAAAACAAACAATTTTTTTTTACACTAAACAAAGTATTTCAATAAATTTGAAGTATTTTATTTATTTTTTAAATTATCTTAGTTTTAATTTCAAACAAAAACAGATGGTGCAGAGAGTTCCCAGGGTCAGCAGCGCCTCTGAAAATTTAAATTGAAAAAAAACAAAAACAAAAACATTTAAATTAGTTCCTTGAAGTTTTTTTTTTGTTTGTTTTTAAATGGATCTATTATCGGCCATATGATTCTTCAAAATGGCCGATGCCGATATTCGTCGAAATGCTTAATATCGGTGCCGATAATCGTCCCAGCCGATTATCGGTCTATCCCTAATAAAAAGATCATAATATTGGCTGTCAAACTTAAACCAAACGTTATGGACTCAAAATTCTTCTGTATTTAGTTGAATTTAGCATCCTTAATGTGATTCTTGCAGTCATTTCATTGTGCACATGTCCATTTTGAAGATTTTGAATATAAATCTTCATGTTTACGAGTCAGATATGTAATGCAGCATATAAAACGGACAAAACTAGCTATTGTGAAGCTGAGAGGTGATGGAAGATCGGTCCATTGCACAAGTCAATAAAACTATTTGGAGAGTCCGGAAGAACCAAAACAGAGTACCGTGCTCAATAAAAGACAGTGACTAAGTAGAGCAAAGAAAAACATCAGCAGTTGATGACAGCAATGTTTTGAAAGCTGTAAAGAAAAGTCTGGAAATCAATCATGTGTGACAGCAGCAGCAACCTCCAGAGAGCCGGAGCGCATGCATCAAAATCTTGTCTTCGCAGAAGACTTCATGAACAAAAGGAGGAAGAATAAGGAATGTCAGGCACGAGTTTTCCAAAAAGCACTCAGATGAGTCAAATATTTGTGGACCAAGTTTTGTTGCGTGAAGAGACGGTTTAACCTTTAGGAAAGAGACGCAAAGGCCAACGCTTCACAAAAGAAATGATCTGCTCAGGATTTCCAAACAAACAAGTAGGTAATGTCATGTCATGACTTGGACTAGTTACACGGCTCCTTCTGGGATGGGCTCGATAATCTCCATGACGACAGCACAAAATAGACTGAAAAGCCAAACCGATTGGGAGATCATCATAAAACAAAGGAACAAACACATTCTTTGTGCAATTGTCAATTGAGAAATATTTTACGTGAACCACATTGTAGTAAATGTCTAAATGTAAACTTCCTAAAGCTGGCTGTGCTTGGAGGCATTCTGTGAGATAAAAAAATGTACAAAGCGCACTGACCCTTTGACTTAGATTTTTTTTTTTTTTTTTTTACAAGTTCTAACCACGGGTAGCTTGTCGAAGGTTGCGAATCGGACCAACGAATTAGCGCAGTGGGGAAAGAGAGTCAGTGCGCCTCCCAAAAGCAGGTGAAAACCATAAAAATGTCTTGTCCGCAAGATTTACGACCGGACAGCTACACGTGAGCTCGCCAAAACATTCGGTTTATACAGAGGGCAACTCTAAAAGTAGGCTAAAGGGTACGGGCCTAAATTTGCGTGGAGTAACAGTGCCCCCAATGGTCACGAAATAGTACTGCACCAAGTTAAACTCCTATCTTGTGGTGCACTCGAGTGGCCAAGGAAATTCATATGAACAATTAGGCTAATATGTAGGAGTGGGCATATTTTGGAGTGGCCAATAACGTTAAGTTACCTTAAGATGGTACACCCTAAGAAAAGGTTTGGACGTGGTCTAGTAAGTTATAAAAACCAGTGGACCTCTTTGTTCAACGGACTTCTTCTCCTTTCTGGCCAGAATATATGTCATGTTTGTGTGTCTCTGTCAAATAAATCATTGTGCCTACAGTTCGAATCCGGACTCTGTTAGTTTTCTTCTAGATTCTTTAAACCTAACGCAAGCGGAGACTCTCCCTCCAACACCTGGCATACACAATATACGATCAATCTTGAAGAGGACAGCGGATCCTCGATATCTTCACTGAGCGTCGCCCCGAAGGGACGGCAATGACGGCCTCCCCCAGGAGTGTAAATCCCAGGACAGCCAGCCGTCTACCTCTCAACGGGCTGACGCTCCGTCACTAATAAAGAGGAGAGTGACTGGAGTCACTCCCCAAAACAAAGACCAAACTGAAAGAGGCAGTGGTGAAAGCCCGGAAAAAGCATCCAAAAAGAAGATTGCAACAGTTGGTGAAATCGGTGTCTCACAAGTTTGATGCACTTATTCGAGGCTAAGGATTTGCAACTGAATATTAAATCCGTATCAGGTCACGAGGGACAGCATGTTGCAGATGAAGCGTTGGAAGGAAGCAAAATTGAATAGTAATAAACAAGAAAATTTGTAGCACAACAGCGACTCAAACAAAGATAATTTGAGGTGAAGATCTCTCAGAGGCACGCACACATTCTTATGTGAGGATGATTCGTTATATAACGGCACAGAGGGAAGACTGAATAATACTCCCTGAGCATCATCTTTCCACCTTCCATAACTGTGTGCATGTGACCTGAAGAAAACCCTGCAGACTTCATAAAAAAAAAAGAAAGAAAGAAAGAAAAAGAAAAAAGCAACACAAGCAGGAGTTGTATTAATTATACATGGTTGCTGACTGCCTCTCGGGTATTAATAGAAAGCTACTACAGTACGTCAACTCATTCACATGCTTAAATATAGACTTGCAAAGCAAGGATAGAGCTCGGAGATTTTTCAGCTCAGGGGTCTTGTGAGTTACAAATCCTGGTCTGCAAAGAGGGATAAGTGGCACCAAAATCTTGTGTTACTTCAATCCAAATCTGGATTTATGTGTTAAAGGCATTTTTAAGCAAGCGGTGGATGTAATGTATGATCTGAAAAAACAGCTTTGTCTGAAGGAGCGAAGCGTTAGCGAAGCCACGAAAACAAACTTCAAATCAGAGACAGCTATTGATTTAATAATTGATGAAGGCAATTTATGGCACATTCGTATTTAGCAGCTTTCCGAGAATTAAATGATCTATTTGTCATATTGTAAAAAAATACAGTTTCAGGTGGTACATGCAGCACCAATATAACCTTACAACCGTATTTCGTTCAAAGAGAAACTCGGAGGTTCAGCAGTCCAGGTCAATGAGAAAGCAAAGTGAAGCGCGACCTTGGCAGTGAGTATGAAGGAAGGACAAAGGAAGAGAGTCCATAAAGATGATAAGAGACTGTAAGACAGGCAGAAGCAGGGATAAATCCATTAAGGGAGGATAGGGCAGACCCGGCAGAGACACAAGAAGATATTATTACAAAACCACCAAATAACTGAAAATTGGCAAATACATAAACCCCATTGAGAACTGCTCTGACAAATTTTAATAAGTGGGGGGGGGGGGGGGGGGGGAAACATTCATAATGTACAATATGTACTTGGTAGAAAGTAACTGGCCAAAACCTGAACCATGACACTTCTTGGGAAGGGGGGTTCCCTTTGCCTTAATCACTGCCTGGATGCACCGTGGCATTGCTTGGGGGGGGGGTCCTCTGGAAGCCCAGACTTTGTTGATGCTTGCTGCTAACTCTTTGTTTTTGAGTGTGCTGGCCCTCATTTTCCTCTTGATAGTACTTGATAGTAAAAAAGGGCCACAATACAGAACTGCCTAAATTAGAGTTGTATGTCCAGTTCAACCTCTGAAAATATGAAAACAATCGCCACAGTCTTTTGGTGTCACGGCCTGCGCCAGAGTTCACGACCTATTATGTGCCTGTGCTAATATAGAGCCCAATATTGTTCAAGCTAACGAATATGAGCTGCAAAATTCATGAGCCCATCCAAAAACTCAGGTCGGCTATATATTCAGGTCCGTTGTGCTTCTCACGGACAGACACAAAGGAGCATACTTCTGCTCTGAGGGGAGAACGTAACAACTCAGTTGGTGACACATGAATAATTCCGAACAGGTATGGCTACCACCTCTCACCCTGGGCAACTATGTGGAAAAGAATCAAATGTCTTTCTTTGTGTGTCATTGGCCATGCGAGTGTGGATAGAGCAAAGCTTTAGAACTGCCTAACCTTCCCACTTCCCAAGAGGATGTCCCAAATTTCTTTAAACTAAGTCCCAATGCAAGTAAAAACATAGAAACAATCAAGTAAGGGCTGTGTAAAACATAAACAGGACATTTTCTTTTTTTAATGAGTGGTGCAAGGGTCATATGCATCAAACACTACGGTTCGGGACTCGGGTCGTACATACGTAGTCCGCGGAACGCGCTGCGGGGGCCAACTTCAAAATAAAAGCTTTCATTGCATTACATTACATTACATTTAATAATAATGGTAATTGCCATCTTGACTCATTTCAAAACCTTAATGCGACCTGTTCCAACTCAACTGTTTTTGCTGTAATCTGCTTGAGGGTAAGGTCAAATTGAACTGAAATATTGTGGTGCACACCCTCCTAAAACTGGGATGTAGCTGTGTTCAGAATGAATAATCACATTCGAATTCATGTCAAATGGGAATCAGCACACACATGCTGTGATTTCACGCAAATAAAATTCTGATGCTCTTCATGATACTTTTCTTTTTTTTTTTTTTTTTTTTTTTTTCGAGCAGAAGCCAAGACTCCAATTCCGGCTGAAACAGTCCCAAACCTTGATGTTTACAGAGCAACGCTTCTCTCACTTTCGCTTACATCTTTCCCCCACTCAACTTTGTGTACTCATTTTTTGATGTTGCCAACATTATGCTCTGTTTTAAAGAGCTGTATGTCAAACAGAGCTAGTGAACCAGGTGACAGCTAATGTATATTCATTACGCTATGGAATGTGCAATAAGATTTACCAGGGTATAATAACAACATTTAATTTATAATAAAAAAATGGGTTACTT
This sequence comes from Festucalex cinctus, assembly GCF_051991245.1. Lineage (NCBI taxonomy): Eukaryota > Metazoa > Chordata > Actinopteri > Syngnathiformes > Syngnathidae > Festucalex > Festucalex cinctus. The sequence continues at coordinate 1,323,161 of NC_135423.1, forward strand.
AAATTACAAGTTTCTCTTTAAATTAATTTGAATTATTGTATTTTTTTTCTGGTCAACAAAGAAAAGAAAATAAGCAGGAATTTAATAACTAAAAAAAAAATGTGTAAAATAAAGTAATGAGAATAGGTTTAAACAAGAAATAGAAACAATAGAATCAAGCCCTTTGCTCATATTCATGAAGAGGATGTTGCGAACCAGATCATGCCTATGAGGAATGCATTTGTCTCCGAGTATGTGAGTTTTGAGAGGTCTGGCTCGATTAACACAGCCAAGCTTCCCACAATCCTTCTATTCTTCATTCAATCGAAATAATAGCTTACTCAATTTGGAACTTGCGTATTATCACTGATTATGCTGACCGTCATTACAAATATATATATATAAAAATAATAAAAAAATCAAGTTTAATGGCTCATGTAATGTTACTTGGGCATCTGTCACTTACGCCCCAATTCTTCGAGGTGAATGCCTACTGCAGTGCTGCAATTTCCTGATAATAAAATGTGGTCCTTCCTGCCGCTGAATCGCTCAAATTCACTTCTGTTTTAGTTCTGTGTCGCAGGGAAGCGGACGAAATGAAAGGTAAGGCTGCTTTAATGACGTTTAAAACGCAGGAAGAGCATGCCCAGCACAATACAGTAGCTTTCATTTTCTGCCTACACTGTTGTTACAGTCGCTGTGAATGACATCGGAAGTTGATGTACACAATTAACTCATTCACTGCCATTGACGGATATACACGTCAATGGCAGTGAATGGGTTAACGGCATACTAAGGAGCCTATGAGCCGTTGATGTCTAATCTGTACGTATACGTATAGTATATACAGTAGTCGGCTCGTGAGATGGGAGTGGTAAAATCGACGCCCTGTGGCTTCAACGGCTTGCACGGGCATGTTTGGGCTACCACCTATCCAGTTATACATACAGATCAGTGCCCTCACCAGATGAAGATTATCTGTCTGTCTATCTATTGTTTCTACCGTATATATCTATCTATAGTGTCTACCATATCGATCACTCTAGCTAGCTACCGAGCTAGCTATAGTGTTTACCGTATCTATCTATCTATTGTGTCAAATCTATCTATCTATCTATGGTCTCTATCAATCTATCTATCTATTGTCTCTGCCCGCCCGCCCGCAGTGATTCAGTTCACCTAAAAGAACTGTAATGCCCATCACTAAGAGAACCTCCCTTGAGTGAATCACAATATCAATCAATCTGGCTCTTGCCAGCATTCCAAAACCATGCTTGTTTTGAAGCAGTTACAAACAAAACAATATTGAAGTGAAGTGTCAGTGACACCTTAAATATCAAGTGTGCGTCATGAATGCTGTTTGAGACTCCTTTTTACATATTAGTGGCAGCATAGAGGTCAAGCACACATTACAGGCCTTAGTAATGCACTCTCTTCTCTGGAAGATGTCTACATAACTGTGAAAAGTACTGGAAAACATGTTGACTATAAATTTGGAGGAAAAAAAAAAAAAGATGGAACACTTACTCCTAACATTGCTCAGTGAGTTGATATTGGTTAATGTCTGATGACTCATTGAGGTTAAATCGCAAAGTGTGAATGAGCAAGCAAATCCCTTGAAGGATACTTCAATGGGAAGAAATTGGATTCCTCATTTATATGCCAACATTGTAGCAAAGATGGTCTAAAATCCCTGAACTAATGAAGAAGCCAATTACGGAGCAGCACTCTGGGAATAGAGAAGATTCCCAAGCCATATATTGAGATACCTTAACAAGCATCTACTGAGAGAGAGAGAGAGAGAAAAAGAGAGAAATTCACAATTGCCTCATTCTTTCCTGAGGGAATCTGTTCCCTTCGCTCCCTCTGCCTGATGCCTCGATCCTCGTGTCCCACTTTGTTTTCCTCCTTTGTTTATGTGCTATCATCCAGCCATCCATTTTCTTAACCGCTCGCTCCTCACAGCGGGGGTGCTGGAGCCTATCCCAGCTGACTTCTGGCAGTAGGTGGGGTACACCCTGAACTGGTTGCCAGCCAATCCAGGATGTGCTATCAGACAGATGAACTTATGCTTATCAGCCATGGCCAAGAAGCAATTGCAAAGTTATTTATTCCTTGAACACACCTTTAACTTATCATTTTTGATGACCGATGTATATCCGACCAACCAGTCCAGGCGACCTTCCAGCATTAAACCTGCTGCTTTGGCTCTTTTTCCTACTGGCTCTCAAATACTTTGGTTTTATTTAAAACTACTCGAGCATAAGAAAGGTGAAATTCATAACAATACATTCACAGAAAGAGAAACTAAAGCCACAGCTTCTGTGGAAAAAAAAGATAGACCTTAAAAATGGAATGCAGTTGAGTTGCAGTTATTGAAGTCCAGTCAATACTCAAGTTACGACAGTCATTTGCCTGACTTCAGTGCACATGGTGTTGGTTCAGTTACCACTCGGGCGTGACTATGAGTTTGAATCCAAGTCCCCGTCTGTTATTATGCGCCCTGTGATTGACTGGCGATCACGCCAGGGTATCGTCTACCTTTTGCGCCAATTGGCTTTCGCTCCTCGAGTCCCTCAAAAGGAATCGGTGGTATAGAAAACGGATGGATGGATTTTCTACTTTCAAAACAAGGTCAATGAACTCAATACCACTCCTTTGTCCGTCTTTCATGAGTGGACAAGCTAATGAATCCAGGTGTGCCTTGACCTCATTAAACACGACAACAATGGCCAGACACACCTGGATTAATCATTTTGTCCACTCATGAAAGACAGGAAACAAAGCAGTGCTATTAAGTTCAGGAAGTAGTCGAGCTGTGCAAAGAGCCCGTTTTACTCTTTATGAGTTCCTCACCATTATTCAACCAGCGTGGTCATAAACAAGAATGTAAATCTTTTTTTTTTTTTTTTTGCTACATTGAGTGCAATTACTTTCTTGAATGACTAGTATAACACTGATTTGGTTAGCTATCCATCCAGCCTTCCATTTTCCACAGGCCGACTACTTATCCAGTTCAGGTTCACGGCAGGGGATGGAGACTCATGTCCCAGCTGACTAAAAACAAATGGCACGCTAACCATGGTTAACATTCAATCTTTGGGCTTTTATCATTGTGGTATTGAGTCGGAATTGGTCCCATGTACAAAGGTCGACCGTGTGATCCAGTATATTGGATACCAATAGCTGGTGACAAACATTTTTTGACTGGGTTTTTGTATGAAGTAAGAATCTTTCTGTGTGTGGGTTCTGTCCAGGTACACAAACTTATCCAATCTTCTCAATCTTTCTTAACACCTAAGAAGATGAACATGATTCTCTCTCTCATCTCTCTGGTACTTTACATACTCGTAATAATGTCTGATTTCTTGAGCACTCCAACTCTGTCTGTGCATTCAAGACATGACGAGGTGCCCCTGTGCTCAACAACAACAACAACAACAACAACAACGATGTATGTCAGCTGTTTCTCTTGAAATTGGATGTTCTCATCACCAACCTCTCTTCATTGAAGGTTTTGAAAAAGACTAGGACTGTCACGACCTGTTATGTGTCTGTTTAGGTACTGATGTAACAAGTGTCTGTTTACAAAACATGATGTCAACCTTTAATCCTTTAGGCGATGTTGGGACCTATGTGATGTCGTTCTTTAGTCCCTTTACGATTCACCGTCTGTGGGTGCAGTCTGAGAATTGTGCGCGGTTTGCCGGATTATTGTCCACCTGTTCCTGTGTACAGCGTCTCTGAGTTTCTGCCTCTCGATGTGAATAAATGTGAGAAAATCTTATTTGTGTCTGCATTTGGGATCCAAACCTTTCAGTACACAACAAGGACTGGATATATCGTTTCCTTCTTCGCTGGGGGGGCAGGGCAACGACGCGGCATAACATAGCACTAACGTCAAAATTTTGGCTTCAAGTAAGGGGTCGCAACACATCCTGCAGGTCACAAATGCACCCCGGCGCAAGATTGAGACCCTTATATGACTGTAAACTTGGCATGTATAGGGAGTTGCTTTTTGTTTGAATACATTCAAATTTAAATAGCTTTGCTTCAGAAAAGATCCAGGCACCACTCCAGTACAGAGTACTTCAAACAGAATCGAGCTTTTAATATCAGAGCACCTCCATGCTGCCATGAGCTGCACAGAAGAACGAGTGATCTTAAAATAAATGTGCCAAGTTACCAATGCATGACTACAGGGTAGTAGTATCTGTCTAATTTGATGACAAAATCAATTAGTCTTATCACTTATCATCTGGACTTTCCCCCCCAATTGTACATATGTTATCACACACTTTTAATTAAGTGCATGGAACACAGCACACACGATTATGTAGTAATTATCCGATCTATTGCTTGTCATTATCCCTTTATGGACACTTTACATGATCAAAACCATTGCAGCAAATAGCCCAAGTGAAACCCGAGTCGGGTTCTCGGCGCTGTGTGGAATGCGATTCGCTCCATTGATAAAACAAGTTTCGTAAGACTCATTAATCTGCAGGCTAATGAATGAAGCAGACTGTAGAAAACACCCCACTCGGTTTGCCACTTGAATTAATTGAAACCAATCGTGTAACGTGCGTCGTGTCATCCACTCAGTCAAGGTTGAGTCGCATTTAAACGGCACGCTTTGTTTCGTTTCTCGCCACGTGCGCGAGGCTGTTTGTTGACGCGGGCGCGCGTGCACAAACACGTGTGCAGCGTAGCAATCGGTTTTCGCTTCTTACCCACATTTCGGAGTTTACGGTTCCTCGCCACGGAGATTATGACCAGCAGGTTTCCCAGCACATCCACCACGGTGGTGAATATCAGCACGCTGGCCAGCGCCGTGACCGCCCATGAAGGACGCGCGTCTCCCCGGCTCGGCTCCGACCCGTACTCAGTCTGATTCGTCAACAACGATCCGTCCTCCGGCACGTCCATAGCCCCCCCTCTGCCCTCCCACCTTCTCTTCACTCCCCTGCTTGATAGACTGCTTGCAATCTTTTTCTTTCCCCCCACGACATGGCCCAAATACCAGCGGCGTGCACCTCAATGGCTCTTACTGCCGGAGGCGTCCCGAGCCGAGCCACGCCGCCGGCCCGTAGCCAGTCCACGCAGAGCGGACTGCAGCCAGCCGAGACCCATGCACACTTCAGGGATCCTTACAATCTGAGAGCAGAGATGCAGCCGCATGGGTCTCCGCACCTCCTTTTATTCTCTCTGCCGCGCTGCTGCTCCTCATTTCTCTTCATTTCTGCCTCCTCCAACTCGTCTCCTTTCCTTCCCCCCTCCTCTAATCTCGGAGGAACTCGAGGCAACTTGCTGAATCTCCTTTTGGTATTCTGTTGCTGTCTGCGCACACGCTGGCTGCTGTTCAATTTCAGCGTTTATGCGTTTCTTTGAATGGTACAATCCTTTCTCTGAAGTCATATTTTATTAATCATCAACTAAACGAGCCAAGATGTCTGCTTGATTGTGATTTTAGTATGTCACTAACCACAATTTTTTCCCCTAATGTCTTTGCATGCCTGAGACCGTAACCGTATCTTTTGTGTTTGTTTGGCTCCTCTTCTGATTGCATGCGACTTTATGTAATGCACAACAATGTTTATGCAAAGGAATTTGGTGCAGGTCTGGGATTCCCTCACAAGACCCAACAAAGTCCTACTTGGGTTCATGTGTGTTTTGTGAGCTCAAATGATTAAGGAATTTATTTAATCATTAACAGTATTCATGTAATCAAATAACACTAATCAAATATTACATGCATCATGTGATACATTTATAATACAAAAAAAAAAGAAAAAAGAGTGAAGTTAGAATGTGAAACGAACAAAAACAGTTCAACATGTTCAACCTAAGAAAATGTTTTTTGTTTGTTTTTTTTTGCTGGAAATTGTGATATCTGGGTCATGCCAGGGTTTAGTTTGGGGTCATGCAAGGGTTAAGTTTGGGTCATGACGGTGAGGTCAAGTGTCTGTTTTGAACTGATGTAACCGGCATCTAGTTTCAACTGGTCTTAAGCTATGTGATGTGAGGAGCTGTGTGATGTCAAGAGCCTTTAATCTCTTTATCTGGTCAACAGCCAATCAGATAATTCCATGTCAGTCCTGTTACCCACATGTCTAGCCACAGCCAGTCAGATCGATTCACGGTCTATATAAGCTGTCTGAGAAATGTGCGTGTGTGTCAGATTATTACCTCTGTTCCTCTGTGCATCTCCACAGCCCAAGGGGGGCTTGGCGTCTCGTAATTCTCGATGCGTTCTCGAATAAAGAGTTAAAATCTTATTTGTGTCTGCGCTTTTGGGATGCAACCTCAGAACATAACATGGAAATAAAAAAAAAAAGCTTGACAGAGGCATGATTACCACTGTGTTGCATCACCTTTCCTTTTAACAACACTTAATAAGTGCTTGGAAACTCTGGACATTAATTATTGTAGCTTTGTAGGTGGAATTTCTTCCCCTCATTTTTTGCTTGATTTACAACTTGAGGTGCTCGACAGTCATATTTTGCAGCGAGAGAGATGGACTGCTGGCAGGCCAGCCTGGTACTTGCAATCTTTTACTACAGCTGCTTGAAATCAGAGTGGCTATGATTTAAGGGGCGCTGCAAGGTGCAATGAAAAAGGTAAGTGAAAGTCTTGTGCTGATGTTAGCATGTTAGCTTATGAACTAAATGCACGATGCTGCATATGTATGAATATGCACGTACAAGTGCAGTTGTTTAATATGCAAGTTTGTGTTTTTCCTAGGATAGGATTAGATGTTTGTTTTTTTGCACTTCTTCCTACTCCCTTTTGAACATGCAAACGGTGCTTAATGATGACTATGTGTGTAAAATTATCCTTTAGTTTTACATATTTCTTTTAATGGTGTACATGCCCAATAAACAAAAACAAACCAAAAAAAAAAACTTTGTACCTTTCAAACATTATTGGTGCCTTTACAGGTGTGCACGCAGTCGGTGTCAGGTTCTACAAAGAGAAAAGAAAAAAAAGAGAAAAGTAAACAAAAAACAAAAGATAAAGTCCAATTCTGCAAGAAAGGGAGTGGGAAGAAGAACATTTATAATCCCACCCCCATCTCCCATTCAAAATTTCAATCTATTCCGCTACTAACTAACTAACTAACTAACTAACTAACCTTAAGACGCAATCACAAACCAGCACCCAGAGAGCAATGAACATTAAAATAACCAAAGGGAAAAAAAATACTTAATAATACAAAGGATTTATCATGTTGGCATTACCATAAGAAACAATAAGTATTTCGTTTTAACAACAGTATTACACAAGTGTGGGAAATAATACGAGCACTGGTAGGACAGCATATACCAGCATTGGTAATAAACAATTGTTATAAATAAATATACACCAACGCACGAGCGGTAAGATGGTAACAAGCACAAGCAAAAATAACCAATAAAATAATGTAACTCTAAATAAAGTACCCTGCCTAAAATGAAATACTGTATCCATTAGGGGTGTTAAAAAAAAAATCGATTCGGCGATATATCGCGATACTACATCGCGCGATTCTCGAATCGATTCAATAATCGGCAGAATCGTTTTTTTTTTTGTTTTGTTTTTTTTTTAGGATTCACACCTTGAGCATGGAAGAATGTTATATGAACGGCACATTAAGCCTTAATATTTTTATTTTAATGCTGTTCAAACATGAAACAGATTACAACCTCTATAAGACTGAAATTTCAGATAAATAAATAATACATTTTCATATAAATCTTACACTCTACAAGCTTACTGATTAGTATTTTCTAAATATGAATGAAAAAAAATCGCAACAATCGACTTATAAATTCGTATCGGGATTAATCGGTATCGAATCGTGACCATTCGTATCGGGATTAATCGGTATCGAATCGAATCGTGACCTGTGAATCGTGATACGAATCGAATCGTCAGGTACTAGGCAATTCACACCCCTAGTATCCATTATAAAATAACTAATAGCTAGCATGTTTTTCATGCAGTAGGCTTGTCAATCATTGAAGCCTTCGAGCCAGTGATTAACATGACGCATGAGATGATAATTAGCGGGTATAAATGCCTTCATTGGCCACTAAAACACTAAATTACCCCCCGTACAACTTATGCAGCCCCGCTTAATCTTGTCAAATGACTTGGCTGGCGCTAACTTTGATGCAACCTGTGTCATGATAACCACTCACACTTCCCCACTTGAATACGTCAAGCACACGGAGCCTCGTGGCCCTTCTGATGACTACTCATGGCACGCTTGCGTGCCACAACATCCTTGCTAGGAATTATTGACTTGGACTGTTGACATCAGGATACACAGCCGCTTTTCTGAGTCACTCATCAACAAGCGCGGATAGGTTGACACAGTATCATCTCTGCCCTCGTTTGGTTTACAAGTAGGCCTGCGTATTACCGGCAACCTCACGGTACGATACGTATCGCGATACACATGCATCCCAATACATGATCTTCAAGGAGATACGTATCCCGATGTTTGACGTTAATTGACTTGCATTTTATAATAACAGTCATATGTATACCTAAAGGATATGTTTATATGCTGGATGACAAAAATGTTTTTTTTTTTTTTTTTGTTAGTAGCTCTTCTGGTTTAGCACCAAGCGGCATGCCTGGTCTAGCAAGGAGCATTTTTCACAGACACACCGGGAAAATTTATTAATAGGCATGAGCCGATATGAGCAAAAATATCAAAGTATTAAAATGACAGCTCTAAAATGTGCTTATTTGAAATATCTGGGGAAATAAAAACAGCATTTTTTTTCATGTAACCCATTCCATTTCATTTTTTTTTTTTCAACAAAATAGAGGAAAATTGGTTGCCATGTGCCATGTTGAGTTTATAAGTAAATAAATGTTGATATTCTTCCTCTGCTTTCATTTTTCTTCGCAAGACACAGCGTCCAATCACTGGTGAGCTATTTTTGCACTAATTGAAGGCAATTAACTTCAAAGACGCTTCTGGTTTTCATTTTTATTTTTTTAGGTACAACGCAACCTGCAAAGGCAAACGTTAACTGCCTATTTAAACTTAACGACCAATATCGATTCTGACGCGCATCGATACGTTCATTGTAATGAGGCCCGCGACGATATATTACCGTATCGATTTTTTGAGCACACCTCTATTTACAGGCAAATGTTTTTGGGTATGCTGATGTGTCACTCAACTAGTGCGACATCACAAAAAGATAACTATTTTGTCTTGCACCGAAAAAAAGGGGAAAAAAAAAAAAAGTTGAATTCCTAATTTCTGGCAAGTAAAACAAGCAAAACAAAACACTTAATCACGTGCTAATTATTCATTCTAAAAAGTGAATTGTGACATTTTCATGGCTGGGTTCGTAATGACACTAGATGTATTTTGTTTGATAAGAGAGGGGGGGGAAAAAAAAAAAAAAAAAAGTGTCTCAGGTCCAAGCAGTGAATCCCCAAAAGACTCCTGCTGATTGTATTTATTCTGCAGCTCCGCTAATCATGTGTCTCTCGCCTGCGGGTGCGATCGAACTTCACTCTGTCTCTCCATCAGACGTTCTTTCATTATGTTTTTTCATTAAGGCTGTGTGTGCTCCTGCTATCAGCCTCTGCAATAAGTAAAGCGACCGGCATCAGCCACGTTCTTCTGCTGATGTGTATTTTTATGACATGTCAGCTCGATTCAATGCATAGTAATTGCATTCCAATGTTTATAAGTCGTCTTATCTAATATCGAGCATATACTCAGTAAATCAAGAAATAAATCTTAAAAATGTTGTGGTCTTCAAATAAGCACCAACCAAAGACAAAAGACACGTTTATGAAATTTTAAATAAACGTACTGCAGGTCAAGTTGTTCCCAGGTACGTTGGAAATTAAAAGTCTACACACCCCTGGTTTTAGGATTTAAGAAAATGAGGCCAATATAAATCATTTAAAAACTGTACAACTCAAATGGTGAAAAAAGTAACTTTTAGCCATTTTAGAAAATTTCAAAATTTTCAATACACACGCGATATTACATTCAATAATTATATATAAACCGAATCTACGAAATGCCAGAATAAGACTCCCTACTTTTTGCCTCTTCTGGTTCTTTTATAATTGCCAGTAAAAAAAAATGTCAGGTTGCCAAAATACAGCCATTTCTCCCATGGACTCTCAAACTGTGTTTATTTCCTATAAAATGGGGCAATGATGTCATCTACCGGTGGTTGGGCATCAGTCAAGTTGTTTCTTAGTTTGACATTTATAGTGGAGCATCATCAGATATTATATATATATATATATATATATATGTATATTACATATTACAAAAGCCTGGCAGCAAACAATGTCGTGTAGAATTTTTGTTTCCACCATATTTGGATTATGTGTCGTTTGGATTCTGGGCATGTGAGCCTTGGAGGCACACGTTTGTGAATATCTGGAATTCGGCATTCATAAAGTGTGTTGTGGTTGTGACTTGGCCGTCTGATGAGCATATTGCACGGAACTATGTCAGTCTGATCATAAAAAGTCTTGCTCATGAATATAACATGGTTGCCCGAGTGAAGGCGAACGATGATTAACGTTATGGCGCAGTTTGGTTTTTTTTTACCTCGGAGTCGGCATGGCGTCTTGCTGAAAGTTGGGGGAGTTCGATTCAGCGTTTTGAGCACTTCTGTACTGCCACTGGCATTGTGGAGAAATCCAAGAAAGTGCAGTGTTGCAACGTTTCTTCAAGTGGCAAGAGAGGAAACGATTGAAGTATTTTACACTTTCGTCTTTGGGGACGGCGTGAAGGATGAAATAAATGTGCGAAAAGGAGAAGTTGTAGGACTATTGTGAGCTGAAAAGTAAACGTATCTTATAAATGACTTATGTCCTTCAAAAGAGCCCCAAGAGAAGTCAGAGTGCATTGAGTCATGTGTAGCGGATTAAAAGAAAAGAAAAAACAAAAAAAACAAAAGGGGCCGGCGAGTTCGGATTGTTGCATAATTTGCGAGTATGTGACGGAAGGCAGTGTGGCGTTACTAACGAGCAAGTGAGAGTCAGGACCGTTAAACGAGGCAGATCTGACTCTTGAAGAAGCCACTGATATCTGTTGCGCAAGTGCGAGAACAACCAAGTCAAATCCCCGACAGAAAAAAAGTTGAAATAAACCGAGTACAAGCTATGGAGGCAAAAAGCCAAAAATGAAAGCAAACCTAACAGTTATGTTGCAGCAGATCTCGATTTGAAAACGGCCGTGAAATGTCCTGCAATCGGCCAAATGTGTAAATCATCAAATATTTTCATATGGAATATGCAATCTAAATAAAAATAAAAAATCTCTAGAAATTACATACTACGAAGTAGGGGTGTGAATTGCCTAGTACCTGACGATTCACATCACGATTCATAGGTCACGATTCGATTCGATTAATCCCGATACGAATTCATAGGTCGATTGTTGCGATTTTTAAAAAATTCAAATTTACAAAATACTAATCAGCAAACGTACAGTGTAAGATTTGTATGAAATGTATTATTTATCTGAAACTTCAGTCTTATAGAGATTGTAATCTGTTTCATGTTTGAACAGCATTGAAATAAAATATTAAAACTGTTGCATTAATAGAACATTCTTTCATGCTTAAGGTGTGAATTCTAAGACGTTTTGGTGAATATTTTTCCATCAAATATGGATGTTTAAAAATCGATTCGGCCGCCTATCGAATCGATTCCAGAATTGCGCTTTGTAATATCGCGATATATTGCCGAATCGATTTTTTTTTAACACCCCTACTACGAAACATTCTGACCACAGATATGAAATGGATGTAAACGATTCGCCATCGCCTTTATTCTTTCTTGTCGACCTGCCACCGATGCCAACCAGTTGAGCTTTTATCGTGTGTAAGATTGTTTCTATATGGAAATGTTAAATGATGTATATTGCCAAGTCATACAGACTTGAGTGCCCTCAATTTAAATACAGTAGCTTGAGCAAAGCCTTTTAGTTGCCAAGAAAAAGACTAAATATGTCCCCTGTTACACATAAAGTTCCCATTTCCTTTTCATTTTACTTTTTCATTCACATTTCAGATTTTACGATGTAATCACAATAAGAAGAAGAAGACTACAAACGTCCTCCCTTCCTCTTGCGAGTACAACTATGCTGACTCAGTCGAGCTGCAACCTGGCAAAATTTCACTGTAAATGAATTAAACTGGCACTCTTCCACATCTTTTTTTTTTTCTCTTGAGGGAGTATAATGTTTTTATTGAATCTGTGAGATGTGTTGATTTATTATAATGGACATTTTTTGGAGGCTGATTGTCCATCATTGCAAAATACAAAAAAAAAGGAACAGAAAATGTCTAAGTAAAAATGCATCAATTTTGTAGGCATTACAATCGGTCAAGTCAACACTGACAACATTTTTCTCAGAGGTCATAATTAGGAATGGGCGAGTAAGAGTTACCAATATTATTTTAAGGTATCGGTACTCACGACTAGGAATGTAACGATATCCAAATATCACCATATGATATTATCACGATATGAAGGTCACGATACGATAATTATCACGATATTGTGGAGGCGTTGGCGATATTAAAAAAAGATCGCAATATTGTAAATAAGAGAGCTCCTACTAAAAAAAAACACACAATATTGTCCTTTTGTACATAACAGCAATGCATATGAAGCACCCACAATCTCTCATAACAATATTGAGGCACTAACTTGCTAATGCAAGCACACTGATTGCTTCACGAGCAAATTGAATTCCCCTTTATCTGACAATTAGCATAGATTTTAAACATAGAAGGCCAAAACATCCCTAATGAAAATTAAATGGCACTAATAAACTAGCCACTAGAGGGTGCTAAAATTGCACTAATGGAAATCAACCTGACTTTTTCTTAACAGATGTGTTCCTTTTAAATATTGTGACCATGACGACGATATTGTGGCAGTTTTAATATCACGATATTGCACTTATCGTGACATCCCTACGGTGGGCGATACGTACACGTACATACATGCAATACTGGCAACGGCTGTTGTGACTACTGATACCAGTACCATTCTGTTGCAATAGTTTTACGATCAGGAGCTAAAGACATTTACGGCTGACAGCTGCCGGGTTCCCACACGATGCAACTCGGTATACTTTAAAGGTAAAAAAAAAGAAAAAAAAAAAAAAAAAAAGTGTTAGATGGGCTATTACAAGGAGGAGGTGCAATGTCCCCCTGATTATTCTTTCCGGCTCTTTTTAACACTACAGGTCACCTGACTCCTGTGGAGTTTTCACAAAGCCCACCTGGGAATCTCGGGCGAACTTCTAATCGCTTTGCCATTGAGAATATGCTAACGAAGGAGCAGCAAATTGCAACTCAGTAAGATGCATGAAATGTTCCAAATGGGCTCATGAAGCCCCCAGCAGGTCATAAATACTGCCAGGCTGATAAGCAACTCCCTCTTAACCTTCACTGATGACATTTATCTCAAGTGCTGTTGGGGAAAGTTGAGGGATATTATCAAAGATACTGCCTTACCCTAACCAATGATTTTATGTTCTCCGTTTTTTTCTCTTCACATTCATAAACAACTGCACATGCAGTATGTTGATAACTTGCAGCGAGGGACCGTCTCGTTTTTGGATTGTGCTATTATGAAATGCTTTCCAGTTTCATTTGATGACAATTCGAATCAAATATGTGTGTTTGTCTTCTTTAAAGGATGGTACACATCCGACAAATGTTGACATGGTACAGTACTATGGAAACTTATAACTGCATACTACTTGCATGCACGTGCAAACCTTTTCTTATCAATATCCCGACATTTGAATTTGAATCGTCTGTATAGCTTTCATCATCTCTTCAACCTCTCCAGATTCACTTTCTGCTCTCTTGTCACTCGTCTTGGTGACATTGAATGGCTCTGAAACGCAAGTTAATACTTTTATAGTGGCTGAATTGAACTCTGGTGAATTTCTTTGGGGGATTCCAACACTTGCTGAATTCTCAGTTGATGCTTGACTTCCAAATATTGGAGGCAAATTTGATCCTGTGCATTCTGGTTGGTTGGTTACTGAATCATATAACGATTGGGGAAATTTAACATATTGACGATCCACCGCACCTGCCAAAGATGGTCTGCAGAAAATGAATGAGGACGTCTGACGCTGGATCAGTCACACTTAATTAATCTGAATCCGATGGAGAGAAAATATTTCATGAGATGATAATGCAACTCACCTGCAAACGTGCATTTATCTACATAAAATTACAACAACAACAACAACAACAACAAAACGTGTCGAAACTTGCAAAACGTTTGCAAACCATCAATGCAAAGTTAATCACTGACTGCACAGGATGTGACTTTAATTGTATTCATAGTGAGTCACTGAATGCGACGGTATTGTGAGAAAACATCCAAGTCAGCTTGTCATGACTTGTGACTCGAGTCATGAAGGAGTTCTGTTTGAATGATGTTTTTGTTTCATGTAACAATCATCTGGTTTTCTACTAGTTTTGTGTTATAAGATGTCGACCTATACGGTGCCTCGATGATGTGTGTGATGACAGGAATCTTTGGTACTACATGTTGTATGGGCCAACAGCCAATCGGAGAATTCCATGTCATACGATGCCTTGCCACGATCTATCATGAGATTGTTTGATTCTCTATATAAGCTGTCTGAAAGATATTCGTGTTGCTGGATTATTGTTCACTGTTCCTTTGTACAGCTCTCTTAGTTTCTGACTCTCGATGTGAATAAGCCTTATTTGTGTCTGCGCTTTGGGATGCAACCCTTCAGCACACGACACATCTCTCGTGTTTTGCATGACTAACTGTGAGCCATCAAAAGTTTACGTGCACAAAATGAGTTGATGGGACAGAAAAAAAAGTAAAGGCGCAGCATTGATGTTCCACTAAAATCTACCAATAATCTTATCAGGTTTCTTGCTCTCAATTATATTCAGCCCCATGGAGACTATATTAGCTCATTTGCTCCCAAAGACGTATTTATACGTTTTTTTTGTTTTGTTTTTTTTAAATGCTAGAGCATACAGAAGGCTTTGATGCACCCTCTGAACTGAAGAAAACGCTTGAAGCAATGGTAGTTAGCCAGCAGGTGGCAGCAGAGCTCAAACAGAGCCATGTTGCAAAAAAACTCTTTTTTTCTTCTCCCCACTGTTTTAAACAGATTTGTGATGAGACTTAGCTATATTCTAATGCCAATTGCTGCAAAACGGAAACAGATAGAAATATTATTTTTTTCCCTGATGAAAGAAGAGATGCAAATTTTTCTTTTGGTACATTCCATGTTTTATAGCAATAGAACACAATACTCTGTGGGCCTTGAAAAAGCAGTCAAAATCCAGTAAAGGGGTTGCTTCAGTGAAAATGGGTGGGAATGAGCATAAAGCACGAAAGGCTAACAATAGCATTCTACTTACTTAAAAAAATATGTATACATTTCACAATTCTTAGCCTATTTTTTCCTCAATAGTTCAACTAGTATTGATTCAATTCTGATTTAAAAAAATGATGAGTCGTTATTTCGAGGGTGAGTCCAAGCCCCAGTAAAACCGTATGCATTGATTTACCTCGCTGATGATCTGTCAAAGTAGATGGATCATAACCGATGTGCTTGTCAACGAATGCCCGGCTACCGCGGTCAATTTCAATTTACGACAGCGTTTTCAAACTAAATGAGATTCACAGCTGCAGGGTTGTGCTTGTTCCTCACGGTGACTTGAATAAATAATGTCTGATCTTTTCAGGGCCACGACAGGGTGCTGCAAACACCCCACCATGCAAATGATGTACTTTGACAAGGCTCTCGTGGAGAGAGATGTTGAGGCTGCATCTGGCCAAGTATGTAATAAACATCGGGTTCACGCAGTTGACAGAGCGTGTTGATTATGTGGCCAATTGACAACCAGAAGGTGTATACTGTGATTAGTCATACCACAGCTGTTACTAATAGTATCGCTGTCAGAGCAGAGGGAGTTTAAAAAACAACAACAAAAGAGGAAGGCATTTTTAATGTATTGTTATATATTGATTTTAAATTGTCCGAAAGGAAATTAAGGAATTTAAATTTGTTAAGGAAATTACATTTGTCCGAAAGTAAAAAAATAAATAAACTAAACTAAATTAAATTTTTATCATTTAATTCTATCATATCGACGCCTTAAAATAATCGCCTACGTCATTTTTTGCAGATGTTTCACAAAACACACACACAAAAAAAATGACCATTTTCATCATGAGGAGATGATTTAGGCGAAAAAATGGCAAAAAAAAATACTTGGGCAATTATTTCAAAGAGGGTGACAATTTTTTTTTTTTTTTAATCCTTATCCACATTACAGATTACAGCAAACGGTGAATAATAAGAACGACAGAAGCATCTTAATTTGAGGGAGAAAGCACTTACTATGCTTATTTCACACAGTTGCTCCCGGGTGGCAACAATCTAGGAACATGATTATTATTTATTCATTCTACGGTCATCATACGTGATAAAATTACGGTTCAAAATTAAATCTAACAGTCAATGAAAATTAATAAATAGCGAAGTGTGGTTGAACCCACATAACGAATACTACTAGTTTGAGAATGAATTAAACAAGATCGGTGCTACGGCGCAGCAGCTAGCAAGCAACGAGCTTCAACTGGCAACTGCGGCAAAACACTTTGTGGAGTTTCTCCTAAGTCATGGGAATGATCGCCTCCATAATGACGAATAAGATCCACTTAAGTATCGTTCTACGAAGGGATTACGAAAAGTAATACAGAGGGAAATACGGAGCAGCCATGCTAATTGCTAAGCTAGCCGGCTAATGTTATCCGTGAAGCGCCGACATTTATGCTGCATTCGAGGATTGGATTTTCTCCGTTCTGACCTCGAAGTCTTCGAAGCGAATGTAAACAACAATGATGGCTGACTCATTTTTTTGTTTGTTTCTTTGAGATACTGTATACCTTGTAAGAAAAAAATTAATGTATTTTTCTTAGCAATGAAAATTACATCATGTAACGATTCTCCCAAACGTATTGGTATGACCGTATGTCATGCACGGTGGCATTTTCGCTGTAGAGGTGGAAAATAACGTGAAAACGCCTTGGAGAAATCGACGTATTCAAATTAGGCTCGCGAGTGGCAATGTAATTGAGCCAAAAATTCTACAAATAAAGCTACACACATAATTAAGAGCACCAGAAATGTCATGTTAGCGTACGTCAGTCATGGCATAAATTACATTCCAGTAGAGCTAATCTCTTTTTTTTAAATATAAAATGATATAAAATGTTCTATATTGTGATAGAATTGTTTCCCCCCCTATCGCCCAGCTTTAGTCCTACGCTGTCACACACATGCTCACATACTTATTCACACACAGAGCAGACACAAAATGACATATCCAAACAACAATTACCATATACGTCTTTTAACGTCATTTTAACTTTACAAAATGTAAATGCACAGCCTCTCAATCGCATACATCAGTTTTAATTCATCAGCACTTGTTCGGCTCAGGAGAGCTGACATGCTCAAGGTTAGATGCACTTCATCGAGGTGAAAACAAGTGAGCAACTGTATGAATATATATTACCTTACTCTCATGATAATGTTATTGCTACTGAATTATTCAACGCATGATCTCCATAAATCATTCTAACCACATTAGCAGCTGAGCATGTTGTACTTACGTCAGGGTGGACTGAAAGGTGCATGTGAATCTTCGGCCGCAGCCTTCTTGTCTGTATTTGTATGCTTATTACGTATGTGCAAGGGGAAACGGGCTACTGTAACGCCAAACGCTGGCAGGGGCATTAACCTGTGAATGTCGGAATAGCGTTCCCTAATTTAAACACTGGCATTGGCCATGTGGCCACATGGACAAACGGATATCAGTGCTTATGTGACACTGTGTGTAGATTACTGATGAGAACAATTGACCTCATCAAAAAAAAAAAAAACCTGTTCGGCAATGCCAAAAGGCTGTTGGGGTGCTAAGCGCACCTCATTTTGTTAAGTGTTCTTTTGGAAAATGAAGGGTGCTAAGGGCACTTTACTGCCAGGATGAAAATACTGAAACGAGACCTCCAAATAGAGGGTGGTAGTATGTGTAACCCGTGTGGGTTGACTTTACTCTGCGTTGTGTTGTGTTTTCAACAAATGGAGTCGGGTTGGTTTCACTGACCATTTATTTTCCCCAGCGGCCTGTGTGCGTGAAAACAACAACGAACACTGTGACGTCATCGCTAGCTCTCCTCGGCCACATCCGGAGCGAAAGTGCGTCAAGAAACAGACAAAAAAAAAAAAAAATGTACATAGAATTGACATCTTACCTGTGTGCGTGAAAACAACACTGCCACATCCTCGTTAGCTCTCCTAAAAGTCAAAAGCGAATCTCAGTAAAAGGCGCCAATCGTTAGCAACATTAGCTTCATTCATCGACGGATCAAAGGTGTCGCATAGCGAACACAACACCAGCTTGTAAGCACGCAAAACATCCTTAGCACTTGACCCAATAACACGAACCCAATTAAAATAACACCAATTTTTTTTTTTTATATTACATTAATCGTAGCGACTAGCAGGAGAGAGCGGCGTGTCCGTCTTACCTCGGCCACATCCGGAGCGAGAGTGACGTAAAGTGACGTCATCGCGCAACCGTCATCCACACAGTGCGTACACGAGCTCACGTTCTCTCATGCACCGGTAATAAAAGCAAAAGAAAAACAGGAACATTTTATCACAGTTATAATGAGTGTTTTTGGTGAAATTAACAGAACACTATAACCTTGTTACATATGCATTAGCGGCAGATTGCTCTTACACCTTCTGTCAGTCCTAGAAATGAAACGAAAAGAAAACAAAATGGGTGCTTTTGCAATTTCTCAAGAGAAACTGGAATATCATGTCTGGTGGCTTCATCTATCGAAGACATCCAGTTGTCTGATGTGGTCAGGTGTTGATTTGCTTTGGGCAAGCTTTCCCACTGCTTTGTTTCATGTTTACAAACGTTCCATCGTCTTCGCTTTCCGTCACATGGAAGATGACCCGGAAGTGTTTACGGCGCACCTAAGGTGACATGGTAGGCGAAAAAAAAACAACAACTTTGCGTTCCCGCACAGTTTTTTTCTTTTTTTTTTTTTCTACCATGTCACCTTATGGGCTCCGTATTAAACAGACTGTCACGTTCAACACATCTTCACATCCCAACATGCATTGCAGCATCCAACACTGAAAACTTGTTTTGTTTTTTTCGTAGTAAGGACGTTAACGATTCTTATTTAAGTGTGTCTATGTTAATTAAGCACATCCAATGAGTATGTTAACTGTTGGCTTAAATGGATGGATGTTGTAAATGCGGTGAAACCCCTCAAGCTGGTGCAGTTCTGCCTTCAAGCTACTGTTCAAGCTATCAATACCGCGCAGTTCTCCATGGGGGAATAAAATGTATTTAATAGTAAAGGACTATTTGACTGGAAGGGAGCTGTAGTTAGGGAATTGAACAATTTGATTTCTTGCCCTCCAGTAATGAGCAGCAGAATTCAAATGATACTCGCATCAACTAAATTCAAAAATGACTTCAGGGGCCACTCCAGGTGTGGGGGCTGCCAGTTGCCCGTTCCTGTATGACATTATGCAGACATTATTGACCAAAAAGTTTGGACATGACTGGCATCGATGCTCACCAAGTTGCAAAAGAGTTATGACATTTGAGCTGGCTGCTCATTTCAAGCGGCAAGCCACGAATACATTTTGATTAGAATGTGGAAGATTGTCATATGGGTAACAGAATCACAGTTGCAGATTGTATGCTCAGCTTTTTATCCAACATTTCTGACTGTGACCCAGTGAGCAGAATTTTAATGAACCACAACTGATTAATGAGCTGAAACATTTATGCTCGTATGTCATAAGACAAAACGAAGAGACGTTCTTCCTTCTTTTGTTTCCATGGAGGCAGTGCAGCA
The DNA here is from genome assembly GCF_051991245.1 of Festucalex cinctus. Taxonomy (NCBI): domain Eukaryota; kingdom Metazoa; phylum Chordata; class Actinopteri; order Syngnathiformes; family Syngnathidae; genus Festucalex; species Festucalex cinctus. Next base: position 1,343,108 of record NC_135423.1, read on the forward strand.
AAGCTCGGACCGAAAACAAGATGAAGAGAAATATGATCCTTTGTCTTGTTAAAGCTAAACTTGAGCAGCAGCAACATTCTGGACCATCTGGAGAGTCCATTGAGACGCGTCGCAGCAGTCTGACAAAAGACAATTAGCTTAGAGGTCACGGAAGCATCAACTAGTTACAGACAATACGTTTCGGATTTCTGCACCGTTATATGATGGGTGGAAAAAAAAAGAAAAAAAAAGAGTCTTGTCCTTTGCAGTACCTGGAAGTTTGAAGGAAGTCCTGATTTATCTTAACTCCAATATCCCTCAAATGTTCAGAGAAAAGTAATCACTTAACTTCATAGACAGTAACTTTAACTTATTTAAATTGTGTTTGTCTCGTCACCCTCCCACCAAGCTTGTTTTAGTTAACAAAAACAAAATAAATCGTAAATGGAACAAAATAAAAACGAAAAACAAACTAGCTGAAACTACATTTTATGTTTACAAAACTAACTCAAATTAACTATAATTATAATGAAAATGTCCTTCGTTATCCTCTTTGGTAGTTCATTTAATGCATGAGCATTTTGGGAAGATTTTAATTGCGATATTAAGGTTATTTATTTAACCAGAATAATGACGTTTGAAAGTATGTCACACAGAAGTGACGTCATCCAGCAGCAGCCAATAGAAAGGCACCTTCAGATGGCGTCACTCCCAGGTGCCAAGGCAACTATTTTTTCATGCTTGACTTTTGTCTTCAACAGTTCAGCTTTCCTGCTTTTTCCATTTAACTCAACCGAAATGCAACATTAGGTAAAAATGTTACTTTTCGGATGGTGTTTATTAAATATTGCGCACAAGTAATACATTTTGTTTAAACTTAAATACTGAAGCTAACAAAATTAATTAAAACTAAACATTTTTTTTAAATAACTAAAACTAATAAAAAAAAAAAAACTAATTAAAACTAAATTTAAAAAACAAAACTCAAAACAAAATCAAAACTTAACTAAAATGAAAATTCCAAAATTGTAATAACCCTCCCACACATGCAAGTCTTGGAAAATTGTATTACGTCATCATTGCTGGTTCATTTACGAGGCATGTTCCTGTTTTATAAGCCATTTTTAAGCACTATAGCGTTCTTTTGTGACGGTTGCACATGCGCGGAACCAGTCGCGCAGCTGGAACGGGTGGCCTCCTGTCCGGAAATGCTGCCCTCTTGTGGCTAAATGTGAAATTGCATTCGACGTGTATTTAATTTACTTTTCAACACGGCTACAGGGTCAGATGCTATTAATTTCATGACAAAGGCTGTGGGTCAGATTAAATGGACTTTGGACACGTCTGCTCTAATTTAGTCATTTTAAATTAATATATCATATAACCTCCCTAGCAAATGTGTTATGAAACGGGACCATAAAACTATGTGAAAAAAAACAACAAAAAACGGCCATGTTGTAATATTCTCAGAAGGCAGATGACGTCATGAGCAAGAACCTTTTTAATTTTTTTTGCACTGAATAAAAAATAAAAAATAAAAAAAGGAATCACTTTGTACAGTTTCTGCCGACATATTTTGATAGTGCCTTGAAAAAAACTCACAAATCACAAATGAAATTCAGTCAAATGACTGTAATGCAAAAAGATCCTCATCTGTTATAACATTGCATGGAGTGAACACTATTCATCTTGTAATATTGCATTTATGTGGAATTAATTCAATACAAATGGTAGTGAAGAAATGAAAACAATCAATATTAATATCTCTTTTCACACATTCTCATAAAAAACAAGGGTTGCAATTCCATACCTATAAAATCTGCATTATAACAACATAGCTATGTACACTGTACAAAGATTTTGAACACAAACGTACATCTTTTACACCAAAAAAAAAAAAAAAAGAGCCTTATGCTTGATTTGATCAGCCGATAACTGGACCTCAATTCACTTGGGGTGTGACGATGCAAAATGGCGGACAACTGAAACGCAGTGAAGCAAATATGCGGAAGACGCTTAACACAACTGCACGGCGGCGACGCTTTCAAAACGGAACGTAGCGTCAGTTGCACTGTCCTCGTTTTGTTTTTTTTCGCTTAATTTAAGAATAAGAATGACATCAATACTGCGAGGGCGGCTTCATGAATTGTGCCATAAACAAAGCAATATCACGTCACTTTTGGCTACCATAAAGTAAAGCGCTTCAAGAAACTGAATGACTGAAGCTATGTTAGCTGGTTGCTAACATAAACGAGAATTTAATATGACATTTTAGCAGATTACAAACTTCTTTTAGTCATATTTCCATCTGAAATGTTTTATTTTTTTCAATACTCAGCAGCACTTCTCTAGGTGAATAATTCCATATTGTAAGTTAATATTAAATCTCATACACTGTGATAATTTTGTTCAAATATTATTGATAACTGTTGCCATTGTAACCGCAGCGTACTTTGTTGAATTATTTCTACTTATGACTGGCTCATTATATTAAAAAAAATGAATGAATGCAAGCATTTCTGTTGGTTTCATTTTCACCAAATTAAATGTTGGGGTGCTTTGCTGGGGCACAAATATTCAATTAGCGTAGAGAGAGAAAATAATTGTACAATCCCAAAAGGAGTCAGTATGGTCTTGTTATACAAAAAAAGCTACACTGACTCAAATGTTTTTCCCCCTCCCACCTTCCTCATGTTTCCCTTTTTCTATCTAAGAAATTCGGGGCGCTAAGTAGCGAACCGCCAGGCTTCACAATCTGTTGGTCATCGTTATTTATATTGTTTCTCGGACCGTTGTGACCGTGAAGACAAATTCATTTGTGTGTTTTTACATACTTGTCTAATAAACTATTATTATTGTTGATTAGGCGTCACATGATCAGGATTTTTCAGCCAATCACTGATCAATGTCTTTGAGACAACCAATAACCGAATCAATCAGATTTGAAATTCATAGAAAAAAAACCCCCCAATATGTTTTCAAAAACCTCCGATAAACATTAAGTATAAACAGGCAATGTCTTATTTTGCAGAGCCGATCGATGACGTCATCGATCGATCGGGCACCTTAAAACGTTACAGCTGATCACCGATTTTGTACAAACATCATCCGACCAGATCGGTGTAAAAAGTGTACCGAGGCTCTCGAGTTGCGAGTCCCAAAGTGAACGGATATTAGCAACAACAGCAGCCCTTAGCGTTCATACAATACTCGTCATGGTTTAAGGGGCACATTCCACACAAAATAAAATACCGATCTTTTCGAAAAAAAAAAATAATTCCCCCCCCCACAAGTATTATTCAAAGTCTGTACAAGCACTTTAAATTGTGCAAGAAGGAAAAAAAGAAAAAAAACAGCAAGGCAGTAGTCGGGGAGGATTTGCGTGTTTCAAGAAAGTAGTAATCCTTTTGGCATCTGTCAGTCAGCAGGAAATCAAACAATCATTTCACTTACATTATTGTCCCTTCTGTGTTTCTCCGTATCATATTAGCACAGGGGTGTCAAACATATTCGCAAGTGGGCCGCATCGGGAAAATAATAGTATAGAACTTAAAAACAATTGCCATCATTTATGCGCAGATTTTCACGATTTGTGGGCCCTAAATCACGGAGCTCAACTGTAGTCATATTGTTCCGAAAAACAACACAAATGTAAATGGAACGTGGCAACACTTTGCTTGTACGAGTTTGGGACGTGTTAAATCTACCTGTTTTGCATATATAATGTTCCCAGAATGCATTGCGCGGCGCAGTTAACTCATTCCCAGTACAGTTTTTGCTGTTTTACTGGATTTTGACAGATTTTGGCCCACAGAATATTGTGCCCTATTGCTATCAAAACATGGAACCTACCAAAACAAAAGATTAGTCTCTTCTTTCATCTGTTTACATTTTGCAACAATTGGCATTAGAATATAGCAAAGTTTCATCGTTATTCACACATCTGTTTAAAACAGTGGGGGGGGGGGCTTTTTGCAACATGGCCCAGGTTGATCTCTTATACTCTGCTGCCACCTGCTGGCCGTTTTTGTAATAACCACCATTGCTGAAACATCTTCAGTTCAGAGGCTGCATCAAAGCCTTCTATATGCTCTAGCATAAAAAAAAAAAAAAAATTAAAAATATATAAATACGTCTTCGTATTTATATGTTTTTGGGAGCAAATGAGTTAATGACATTATCAGGACATTAATCCTTGTCATATTTGTGTAACCGGTAATTGAATTTGTGTCGTATTTAACACGTTTATGTCGGTCTATGATTAATAATAATAACAATAATAATAATTAAACAAACCGTAAGTTGTGTGTAAAATAATGACATCCAGAACGATTCCACGTACAAGTTGCATTGCGCATCTGAGGACTGCTTGTGAAAGTACAAATTTATGTTTTGATTGTGGACATTCCAATTTTTAAAATCATCTCGCGGGCCGGATTAAACCCCTTTGCGGGCCAGATCCGGGCCGCGGGCCGTATGTTTGACACCCCTGTTTAGCCTCTCAATCACATTCTCGAGCTTGTTCGTCTGACATGACACGTGACTTCCTGTTGAATCCGAAAAGGAAAGACTTTTTTTTTTTTTTCCAATGTGTGGCACAATGCAGAAAAACAACGGATGAGATGCTTCGAACAATGTTACTGTTTTCTTTTTCTTTTTTCATTGTAGTTTTAATCATCCGGTTGAAGTGGTTCAAAATGGACGCGTTTTCTTCCGTGTCCGTCCGGTGAGATGTGACCGTACAAATGAATCACACCTCAGTCTGCTGCTGCGACTCGGTGACGACGGTCACCCCTCGACGCAGCTCGTCCATACTGTCAAAATGGCTGCCGTGTTCGGAGTCGTCCATCCCGCACGGGCTCGACACGTCCGACGCCGACGACAGCCGCAAAATCAGAGACGCGGCGTCAACGTTGTCCCCGCTTTTGGCGGTAAGCCCACCGCTCGCCGGAGCGGCCGAGTCCCCGTGCGCCGCCTCCCCCGTCGGAAGCTGATGGGGAGGCAGGTATTGGCTGGGGTGGAAATGAGGCCTGCCGCGCCGACTTGCACTTTCGCCGGCCTAACTCAAGGTGCTCTCGCCGGAAGCCGCAAGCTCGGCGGCGAGCGCCGCGCGGGGCTCCGCGTAGTCCTCCCCGACGGGCAACGGGGGAGGCAGCTGGTCTTGGCTCAAGAATTCTTCCTCCTGGGGAGGCGGGTAGTCGCTGTCAACGTCGTAGCCCCCCAGGTAGTAGTCGGACTCTAACTCGCGAGCGCTTCCTCCGAGTCGCGCCGCAACTCCGCCAGGTGGAGCCTCGTAGCCCGGCGCCTCTTCGATGTCCGACAGTTTGCTGCTGGGCATCCAGTCTGACGTGTCCCAGTGATACGCTGGACAGGAAGAGGACGCGGTTAGTGACGAGCTGCGATGTGAAGCTTCCGCACGGAATAAACATCCTCCGCCGACGACATCCGGAAAGCTTTGCCGTAACACATGCCTTCGGTATGCATAAGGTGGGTCACACAAAATGGTGGGCGAAGGTAAAAGCGCATGACAAGCACTTGCATAAAATAAATAAATAAATAAAAATAGTTTCATCACCGCTGGGGCATGCACAAGAAGCCGTTACAGGGGCAGGATCACAGCATGCTCACAGATTGACAGGAATTGCAGGATGCAAGCAATGTTCGCAAATATGACATGTTAGGAAAGCTTCAAAATATTTTGTAACATCCTCTTGATTGGTGAGGCAGTCATATACCGTAATTTTCGGATTATAAGTCGCCGTTTTTTTCATAGTTTGGCCGGGAGTTGGATCTCTGAACCGCAAGAGGGCGCTCTAGGCCTGTTTTGATCATTTCAACATTGCCGGTAGAAGAGGAAGCGGCGCATCGTCTACCTCCCGAGTTGGGGGAGTTGTTTAAAAGTGACACCGAGGATGAAGATTTCATTGGATTTAGTGATTTGGAGTGAAACTGATAGTTTGGTAAACTTGTTCGCATGTTCTTATATGAATAACTTGTAGTGATGGGAAGATAATTCACCCGCGGAATGTTGGGACGAAGGGAGAGTTCCGGGTGGGAAGGTTTTGTTATGTGGAAAAAGGGGAGTTAGCCTGTTAGCTTCTAGCTGAGTGGGGAGTTGCTGTTAAGACCTCAGAAGCTGATGTCAATAAAACGCCAACCAGCCTTTGGCTCCGCGCTTCAACACTCCGCCTCCGACTCCCGTCACTGCTCGCTACAAACTCATAATTAAGTCATATTCCGCAAATGGAACCCAATATTAATCAGAATATCGTGTTTAGCATTGTGGGGCTGCATAAAACATATTGTAATGAACATTTTTGGGATGGCTTCCTGTTTAAGGTTGCAAGCAAGTAACAAATGCTAGCAACATCTTGAGCATTTTGAAAGTAACTCATGACTTTTGAAGACTAGCTGATTGGTCACATGGAATCCAGTTAGCGTTTTCACTCGATTCCCAAGACAAATCCAAGCAGCCTGGCTGGACGCCCACACACGCAATTGATGAGGCTCTTTTCAAGGTCTTGATTGACAATCTCGGACACACTCTGGTCAAGTCTGGCTTAAATGATCCTCCTGCTTCTGAATGCTAATGTCGACTCCTGTAAGGGTTATTTGATACGCCGGCTTCATTTAAACATACTTTATGTTCCCATAGTGGCTTTTCCGTGAACACATTTCATTGGCAGCTGATGAGAAGGATCAGCTTTTTTGTGAAAAGATACTTTTTTTTTTTTTGCACAACAGTGACTTTGACACTAATATTTTTTTTTTAGTGACAAGGCTGCGCTGCACAAGACGTTGCGCTGCCCATTGAGAGAAAAAAAATCCCCGTAATACACGGAAATGAATGTTTTTGGCGGCATTCATTAGAATTTTAGAATACGTCATTAAACGTTTTTGGTGGTCAAAGAGTTCAAGAGAGAATAAAGTGACTTTAAATCACAATTTGGACTTAATTAGTGCTACTATTATTCTCACTTTAATGTGAGAATTCTGACAACGTCAGAGTTCGGACTTTATTCTCCGAATTCTGACTTTAAAGTGAAAATGATCATCCTGATTTTAAAGTGAGAATCCTGCCAAACTTTTTTTAATCTGTTTTAATCCTCTTCTGTATCAAATAGTGATTTTCATGTATTTGTGATGAAATGCTGGAGTGAATATGGTAATAACGACATGTTCCTGATGTTGCTTTGTGAAGTAACTGAGGTAAGAATGAAAACGTCTGAATTGCACACTGAAGCCAAACTGTCAGAACATTCCGACAAAGAATTCTCTCAACAAAACAAGAACCAACCACATGGATTGATGTAATTGTGCAATTACATCGCAAATTGTGACGGAAGGTTGGGGGGTGAAAAACCAACAACAACAATGAAAAACAAAACCATGCATCAAATCAGAATGCAAATTGCATACAGATTGAGAATGTGGACTTGCACATCATCAAACTTGCACAATCGCCGGTATGGAGGGAACCGCTCCAAACAGAATGACAAGAGACGTCGTAGGGGAGGTAAGAGAAGGATGACAAATGAGTGATTGTCCTTTGCCGCCATTCCAACAAGCTGTGGTAGGTGAGGGATAGAGCTCAGGGGAGTCGCACGGATTGAGCAATGACAAAAGACCATCTGGGCATTTGGAGATCAAAAAAAAAAAAAGAAAAGAAAAAGATACAAGGAGTAGACTCATTTAAAACGGTCACCGCCCGGCGATGCGAGTTGCCGGTCAGGCTCGATATGATCTCGGCGGCTGTTTCGCTTTCACGACTCGAGGACGAGCACTTTTTGTGGTGTCGCAGCACTTAATTGGTTCCAAAGGTGAGTCAAGCTGCAGGGCCTGGTCACGCCAAAGTCACCAAATTGCATCCGAACTACTCGTGTCTGTTGGATACTGGCAAGGATTAATGAAGCAATTGCAGAGGATTGTGCTTTAGTCAAATGGGAATGTTGGATGCGAGTCCTGCGGAAAAGGTCACATGCTTGGAACAAACTTTAGGCAAAGTAGGTCATCTTTTTTTTTTTTTTGCCCCAACAAAATGTTGCGACGGTTGGAGTGATAGCATGCCATTAAAATATCCGTTTTGTAGGACATTTGACCAAGTTGAAGTCTACTCCTTGTAGATAGATAGATAGACAGATAGGTAGATAGATAGGTAGATAGATATTTTCACCTCTGTTGTAGTTTTGACTGTGGTCCATGACTGACACTGTCAGATGGAAGAATAACGTGAGAGGTTTGAAACATTTCGACGTACTAAATTGTTGCATGGTACAGTGCAAAAATCGTTGGCCACCATTAGTGTTGTTGTTTGAATGATATATTTCATAGTCGTACAATTAACTCATTTTCTCCCCCAAAAATGTATGAATATTTTCTATTTTATATATTACCATGATCCCAAAAACGTATGACCGCTTGAAGCAATGGTAGTTATTACAAAAACGGCCAGCAGGGGGCAGCAGAGTTTAAGAGCTCAACCAGGGTCATGTTGCAAAAAGCCAGTATTTCTGTGGATCTCACTCTGCCTCATCTAGCCTTCCCTCCTTCCTCTCTTTAGTTTTTCCTCTGGTCTCTTGAGATTTCCTTAATTCGTTGGAATTTCGAGGTTTCTGGGGTTGGCGTAAGCCTCTGAATTTGTAACCATGTGGAAGGCAGGAAGGGTTTGGTTGGTGCTGGATTTTACTTTTTTTATTTATCTTTCTTTTCTTTGACCTTTCCTCTGGTCTCCTGGCCGTCTGAACCTCGCGACTCTGGCGAGACTCTGAAGTATCCGGTTAATTAAGGTTGAAGGGGAATGGGATTTTGATTAGGTTTTAGGTGAATTAATGAGTAAAAATGTATTTATTTGCATGCCAATTTGTTTTAATCAGCAGAAAACTGTAAGTCAGACTTCCCCCCCCAAAATAAATAAATAAATAAATAAATTGTTCCCCAATGTCATAGAACTAATAAAACAACAACTCTAATGGTGCCTTAACCTTTGCATTGTACAATAAATACAATATAGTTTTACATGAATGCGTATTGAAGTCATGTTGAGGTGAATTGCCTGGTCTTTTTTTATTTATTTATTTAAATAAAAAAAAAAAATGTAAATCTCATGATTCATTTAAATGACCACAAATGAAAATAATAACGCCATTGATATTTTCCACACGGCATTCCATCATTTGAACTCACATTATTGCCACATCCAGCTGATGGGCCAATAAGAACTTTGCACAAAAACACAGATTGAGAGGCCGCGCCAATTGTAGTGCAGGCAGCAGTCGGTGCAAATATCAAGCGGTTTTCAGTCTGCATACTTCATTCTGGAAGAATACATCCTCATCTTTTTTACAAATGAAAATCTATAATACAGTCTCAAATAAATCAATTGCCTGCAAAAAAAAAAAAAAGCCAGAAGGTCAAATTGTCAAAGAAACTGCAGACTATTCCATCAAATATTTTTTTTTTATTATTTATTTATTTTTTAAAAGACGTATTCGTAAGTCAATATTTGAGTCAGCATTTGTGATTTGCAAGTTTGCTTACTTGCAAGTCTCGAAGACTTTTTGGTGATGAAACGATTGTCTTTATTGGGCTTAACTGGTGGCGACGAAGATAAGGAATTGTTACTGCTACTTCCCCCGACGGCCAATTGGCCCCAAGCCGATCCCCTTAAAAGGACTTATAACGAGAGTTCAAGTCATGGATGCTGAGCCGTGTTTGCAAGTTCCAACTGGTAAAAGCAAACACGAATGTGAGAAAGGAAAATGAGGTGAGATGCAAAGTGGGTGGGACGTGGTACCTTCACTTTCGATTGTGTCGACAGCGTCATTGACCAGTCGAATGACGGTCACTATGGAGGCTTTTGGGAAGGAGAAAAGGAGATATTGTTTTTGAAAGACAAGTCACTCGGGACGACGGATTAAAAGGACATCCGCTCGAAACCCCGTCAGTTGCCATCCCCGCCCGAACAGGAGGCTTCCTTGTCGACCTTTGACCTCTCGCACTGACAAACGCCAAATGAACAACATTTCAAACAAGCATGCAAAATGGGAGAAACATTTCAAATGGAAAACAAAGCCTCGGCGATCAAAGGAAATGCTAAAATGGAGAGTATCAAACGATACAGCTGGGAAATCATATTAGCTTGAAATGTCAAAAAAAATAACCGTGCCAAATGGATGCCTTTCATTAACGATGTTGACATTTGTGAATCCCAAACTGATGAGGGAACTCCAGGAAGTGATGTCATGAAAATGCAATCAAAACAAGACACAAAGCCATGTGCAAAGGTTGCACAACATACAAGACGACGTGAAAAGATTAAAAACCCTCATCTGCAAAAAAAAAAAAAAAAAAAAAAAAGTGCAGCTGGCTGTCACAACAATAAGAATATGCTTTGAAAAAGAGCCCAAAAGTCTTTCATCGTGTTTTACATTATTCTCATATTCAGGGCTCGAAATTAACACCGAACCGTGACGTCCAAACTCAAACAGTTCGGGATGAATGCAAAAACTGTTAAACCCCTAAAAAAATAAAAAAAAAAATAAAAAAAAATCACTGATGTATAGTACATTTCATATACAACCTAATTTATTATGTTTTATACATTGTAATTAAAAGTATAACATTTAAATTCAGTTAAAAACAGTTAAAGAGGGGATTTTTTTTTAAATTTATTGTAGATGGGTACATATTATTCACAGCATTTTACACCAACAATTATTTTTTTTACCATTTTTACTGTTATGGCTTGTGGCACTTCTAAGTATCAGTGCACTAAATGGAAGATGGAGCTGCCATATGACAAATACACAACTGTCTCAGAAAATGAGAATATTGTGATAAAGTCCATTATTTTCTGTAATGCAATTAACTCTTTTCCTGCCAGACGTTATCAAAGAAAAACTTTGATATTACAGAGGCTTTGACCATTGACGAAAAAAGATACAATGCTTCCATCTGCTGGCCATAGTTTAGAGTGTTTGAGATTCCACAATCCCTTGACCAGGCAGCGCTGCACTTAGACGTTGCAATGAGAAAAAAATTAGACGTTATTTAACGTTTATGGCAATATGAGTCGTGATTTTACTGATCGTTATTAAACGTTTTTGGCGGTCAAAGAGTTAAATCAGCAAAAATGCCATACGTTACGGATTCATTACAAATCAACTGAAATAATGCAAACCTTTTCATTATTTTAATATTGCTGATTGTGGCATTTTTTTTTTTTTTTACTTGGTCTGAAGAAATATTCTAAAAATGGTTATTTTAACACTCAAATTTGAGTCTAATCTTGCATCGTGCACCTTTAACTCATTTGCTCCCAACAACTAAATATTTTTTTTTTTAAATGTCTTAACCGTATTGTCTTGTCCCCTCCATATTCCTTCATCTTCATTCTCCTCACGCGCACAACTGGAGACAGCAGCAGGTCTTTGTATCGGCTTCTATTGTCAGGCAAACATTTCACCGACGCACGAAATCCACGTTAATGGAAAACATTTGCATTTGCATTTCAATGCGGAGACGCAGTTTATTTTCCAAGAGCAGCTGCAAACTCGAGGGATGTTTGCGATTCAGAGTGGATTACTGACAACGCGGTAGACGAGGAAAAACGACGACGACGACGGCGGCGTCGCTTACCGTTGTCATCGCAGGAGTCGGACTGAAAGGAGTTCAGCGACTGGACCTCGGAATTACTGCCCTTGTTACTTCCTGAGAGACACGTTACTTCCTCGGCCATATCCACCATCTTACCTGCATAGAGGAGAAGATTACAAGTCAAGTATGATGTATACAGTATATTTTTTTTAAACAACAAATCAACCAAATCACTCACTCGGACGTTTTATTCTGGAGATCAAACTCCATAAGTGATTCCATTTTTTTTTTTTCCTCAGAATGGAGTAATTCCATATTTATTTCCCTGCACTTGCTCTCTAAAAGTAACATTTACTGACAAGCACAATGTTTTTTCTTCATTTCTTTTGGTGTTTCTGAAAGCCAAGATGTTGCACTTTGGAATGACCTCACAACTGTTTCATGTTTTTTTTTTTTTTTTTTTATCTGAGTTTGATCTATACCAGGGGTGTCCAAACTTTTTCATTTGGAGGGCCACATACAGAAAATTAGGACACAAGGGCCACATAATTTAAGAAGACAAATTGTGTTTAGTCCAAAAAAAAAAAGTGTACAAATAATTGATTTGTGCTTTTGCATATTTAGAAAAATGCTTCAGTATATAAACCAACTTATTTGTAATATGGAAGTTGGGTTAGTTTTTTTTGTTAGTTTTCAGGGTGGTTATGTTAGTTTTTACTAGTTTAGTTCTTTAAAAAAAATGCTTAGTTTTAGTTTAGTTTGGTAATTTCAGTATTATTATTATTATTATCATTTTTTTAATGTGTATTACTTGTGCGCAATATTTAAAAAAACAGCATGGAGGCAATGTCATCTTTTGGTGCTTTTCTATTGGCAGCTGCTAGATGACGTCACTTCTGTGTGACACACTTTCAAACGTCATTATTCCGGTTTATATAAAAAATAAATTACTAAAAATCACATTTAAAATCATCCCCAAAGGCTCATGCATTCAATTAATTACCAAAGACTAAAACGAAGGACATGTTTGCCATAATTATAGTTAGTTTTAGTTAGTTTTGTAAAGATAAAATGTAGTTTCAGTTAGTTTTCGGTTTTTAAAAAAGCATTTTAGTTTTTTATTTTATTTCAATAACAATATTGTTTTTTTGAACTTTAGTTTTCGTTTTTTCATGAGTTTTAGTGAACTAAAAGAACCTTTAATGGCACCTGTTTTTTTGACACCCTCCCTTCTTATTTTGACCATCTCCAAACATTTTTCTTTTGTTTATTTGATTTGAACCGAGTCAAATGCCGTTTTTAGCATATGTCGCGGGCCACTAAAAAAAATGGACGGCGGGCCGCAAATGGCCCCCGGGCCGTCGTTTGGACACCACTGATCGACACAATAAAACGTCCGAGTTCTGAGTTAGTTTTGTAAACGTAAAATGCAGTTTCAGTTAGTTAAGTTTTCGTTTTTATTTTATTTTGTTAATGAAAATATTTTTTTAATTTTAGTTAGGTTTTTTTTGTTGTTTTTTTCACTCTGGCAAACGTTCTCACCCTCATCGCTGTCCCACGGACTCTTTTGTATGGAGTCGCAGTCGGATCGACAAGGTGAAACCGGGGGCAGGTTTGGGGCCACGCTGCACACCACGACGCCCCTCCTGGTGGAGCCCGACAAAATCCTGGGCGACTCCGGGTGAAAGGTGCTCATCTCCGTGTGCTCCACCGCGCGCCCGTCCACCATCTTCTCCAGCGTGGACCGCGGGTCGCCCTGGAAACACGGCGTGTACGCCATGGGCCTGACGGGCACCTGCGGCGGCCCCATCATCCCGCCCGCTCCCGCCACGGTGGGCCCCAGGCCGCTCTCCGAGTACAGATTGATGGGGTCCCCCGCCGCGCAATGCAGGGTCTTGAACTGAACGCCGTTGGCTTTGTTGAGAAGCGCGGCGGTGGCCGGGTCCTGGATCAGCGACAGGTTGTTCCGCGAGTAGCTCTTCTGGAAGACCTTCTTGCGGAAGGCGACGAAGAGGACGACGAGGGCGGCGATGACAAACAGCACGGCGGCGATGCCGATCAACTCCTCCTTCCCCACCACGGCGTGGCCGGCCTGCATGTCGGGGACCACGACGGGCCGCAGGCCGCAGCGCTGGCCCACGAAGCCCGCCGTGCAGTTGCAGTAGAAGGAGCCGTGCGTGTTGACGCAGGCGCCGCCGTTCTCGCACTCGCCCTCGGGATTGCCGCGCTCGCATTCGTTCACGTCCTTCTCGCAGCTGCGCCGTGGAGGAAAGAAGAATGCGTGAGTGGCAATGGCCGCACTCTGTGAGATGACAAAATTTGACATTTTTCTTCAATGGCCGTGTTTCGTTTACGCAATATTAACTCTTTGCCTGCCTACAAACAGACCGCATAGCGCCGACGACGGGAATTGCCGAAAATTGCGCTTTTAATGGCAATTTGTTAATGGCAGTTGTAAACTGATCCTGTACTGTAATGACTAACTATGGCCATTATTGTAGTCCATTCCAACTAATTATGTCGGGGGGGGGGGAGAAACTGGTCGGACAAATATGTGCAATATGACAATTATGAATTCACATGAATAACGGAACGTATGGTGTTCCACAGGGTTCAATTCTGGGGCCTCTGAATATACATATATATATATATATATTTTTTTTTTTTAAGTATATAGGATTTACAAAACCTCATTTATATATTTGACTTTAGTAGACTAGACTTCGTTACAGGTCTGTCTAAATGAATGAATAAATTAAATAAATAAGAAACCAGTAATGTATTCACAATTCTGCTGCCTTTCAGTAAATAATATTTAAAATCACTCTGTAATCTACTTTTATCCTCTTGTCTTACTATTTCTCTAATCCCTCCCGTTTTTTTTTTAATTACTTTAATGTTCATCTCATCTTCTTCTACAGTATAATCTCTTTTAAATCACGTCTGTCTGAATTTGTAATCAAATGAATCACGTTATAGAAAATGAGAAGGTCTTTTCCCATTCAGAGCTGGATTGGAGCGATACTCACGTCAGACCCATGAAGCCTCTTCGACAGCTGCAGAGGAATGCGTTGCCGATGGCCTTACACATGCCACCGTTCTTGCATGGATTGGGCACACATGCCGTGATCTCGATCTCACAGCGCCCTCCAGTGTACAAGGGGTTGCAGCTGCATGAGAAGCCTGGAAGACAGCAGAAGGGGGGGGGGGAAAGGAAACACACAATTAAGAATTCAGCCATCCCGCACTGCAGACAGCAGAGGTTGCACAACTTGACTAGATTGATTTTTTGCTGATAATGTTGTTGAACTTTTCTCAGTATCAGTTAAAAAAAAAAAATAGGCTAACAAATAATTCCACACTCCTTCCATTTTAATAGTCTGGGCCATAAAATTGTTCAAAATCCATCTCACGGTTGACTGATTCTCCCTCATTTAGCGAATCTGCCCATTTATAGAAGACAGTTTAAATCAATTAGGGTGACGGGGAAACTGCCTCAATCCAAGCCAAAACAGGCGATTAGCAACTCGTCAACGACATGTTCTATCGTGAAGTAGGAAAGTAAGGAGCCTCTAAGGTGACATGGTAGGAAAACAAACAAACAAATACTTTGCGTTCCGAACGCAGTTGTTGTTGTTTTTTCCACCTACCATGTCACGTTAGGTGCGCCGTAAACACTTCCGGGTCATCTTCCATGTGACCAAAAGCGCCGTGTAAACAAAGAAGTGGGGAAATACATGCTCCATCCTAATCGCTTTGGGCAAGCTTTCCCACTGCTTTGTTTCATGTTTACAAACGTTCCGTCCTCGTCGCTTTTGGTCACATGGAAGATGACCCGGAAGTGTTTACGGCGGTAGGCGGAAAAGATTGCAAGGGAACGCAAAGTTTTTTTTTCGTTTTTTTTTCTACCATGTCACCTTAGGGGCTCCGTAAAAAAACAAAGTAGAGTACCTCTCTTCAAATAATACATTCACAAAGGCAAACGAAACGTTTTATGTTGTGTTTACAATACAACAGAGGCAGAACATTTTCACAGCGTTAATTAGTACAGCAGAAAGCAACAATTACCACTAATGTTTGCTCATCACAGTATAAATAAAGATTGGAAGGCCAACAGAAGCAAGCAGTTGCAAGAAGTCTTATTGTTCTGTTCTTTTTAAATCCGCATAAATTTAGAGTATTCAATTAACTGTTTTGAAGAAAGTCTATTCTTGAGCTCTCAGAACTTTCACAGATATATATATATTTTTTTACGTAATCCAACCGCCGTTATTTGCTGAAAAATTCACTGATTCAGTTTTTTGAAAGCTCTAAGTTGCCAGACAAAAGTTTGCATCCTTTTGTTAAAATAATATTTATTCATGATTCTACAGCTGGCAAACTTTGTGTGTCACGGAGGAGTTGTTGCTGCATTCACTGCACATTTCAGGAGCATTTTTTTAATTCAAATCATCTGTACAGCATTTCATTTTAATGTTTTACAATGAGTTTGAAATTATGGGCTGCGATAATTGCCATATATATATATAATTGCGATGTAAAAATGTCTACTGTATGATATATAAACCTCAATTATTTGTATCGTTATTTTAGATTTGCCTCTTTGTTCATTGCTAATGAGAAAATTACGCTTAAACTTGGCTGATCTGAGTTCGTAGTTTACATCCAGACCACAAACAAAGATGCTATTCGATCAGTTATATACTGTAATTCCATTTTACCTCATCACTGCTATAAATTGGTCTGACATGGAGTGTATTATTGGATACTGTATATGAGAGGTGGGTCTTATGATGCAATGAGTGAATGCTAGTTTCAATCAAATTTTAAGGCCAGCCAGAAAACAAAAAATCCTTGATTGATTTGACCCTGTTTACGCAACTTGCATTTTTGTTTGCAACGCTTGCGGTTGCCGTCACTCACCACCGGAGGGCAGGCTGACACAGCTCCCCCCGTTGCGACACGGCTGCTGCAGACAGGCGTCAGGGAAGAGGATGCAACCCAACTTGAGCTCCGTCAGTCCCACCACCTCAGCGTAGCGTGACCGCTTGTTCTGCAGAGGCAGCTCGTTGTTGTTGAGCATGACCGAGTCCAGGCAGCCTTGGAAGCCCTCCAGCACTTTAGGGTCCTTTTGGGAGTCAATGAGGCTGCGTGAAGTGGGATGCTGCACCTGAGGTTATTTTGGGAAACGGTTAGGATCATGCAAGATAAAGATACCCAAGTGACATATATATATATGTTTCTAGAAACTAAATTAGCACACTAACACTAAGTTAGCATATTAATGCTAATGCTAGGTTAGCATGCTAACTATTTAGTTTCTAGAAACTAAATTAGCACACTAACGCTAAGTTAGCATATTAATGCTAATGCTAGGTTAGCATGCTAACTATTTAGTTTCTAGAAACTAAATTAGCACACTAACACTAAGTTAACATATTAATGCTAATGCTAGGTTAGCATGCTAATGCTAATGCTGGCTTAGCAAGCCAATGTTAAATTAGCATGCTAACACTAAGTTAGCATATTAATGCTAATGCTAGGTTAGCATGCTAACTATTTAGTTTCTAGAAACTAAATTAGCGCACTAACACTAAGTTAGCATATTAATGCTAATGCTAGGTTAGCATGCTAACTATTTAGTTTCTAGAAACTAAATTAGCACACTAACACTAAGTTAGCATATTAATGCTAATGCTAGGTTAGCATGCTAATGCTAATGCTGGCTTAGCAAGCCAATGCTAAATTAGCATGCTAACACTAAGTTAGCATATTAATGCTAATGCTAACTTGGTATGTAAATGCTAATGCTAAGTTAGCATGCTAATGCTAAGTTAGCATGCTAATGTTATGTTAGCTTAGCATGCTAATGCTAGCTTGCTGACTGATTGAGAGGTAAAGTACACCAACATTTAAACTGTTCAGTGCATTCGGCTTTCCACCTTGCAAGAGTCTGCAGTCACATCCAAAATTTCCGCGGAAATTTTTCTAGTTACATGTTGTAATTGTATGATGAAATGTTTGATTGTCACAATGCTGTCCGCAAGGAAAAATTAACAAATAAACCAAACCAAACCAAACCATATAGGCCTTTATTCTTTCATATAGAATTGTGCCTTGCCCTCGCTGGACTAAAATGTGTCAGAACGTCAAGGTTTCCCATCACGACTCTTCCATGCAAGCGTTTCTTCCATAAGTTCAAGGCCGCTTCCTGCTATTTCAATCAAGGTTTCTCCGTCAAGTGTTTTCTTCGAGGCCACCTGAATGCAGCCCTGTTCTCGGTTATTGCTTTGTTTTCAAACTACCATATCTTTTTTGCGTTCGGGTCCTAACTCCGCACCCCGCATGACAGATATAACCAAGGACACCGTGTAAAAAAAATAAATACATTGAAATCAATTCACTGACCAGTGCACCAAAGTAGATGGTTCTGTCCAGAGCAAGAGGTTGCACGTAGGCCCGCCCGTGGCGCCTTTCCACATAGCTGTCGTCCAGAGAGAGACTGCTGAAGTTGCGGTTGAGCTCCATCGCCACCGTGTGCCAGCTGCCGTCGTTGATGCGCCGGCCAGAGATCCCCAACATGTCGGGACTGTCGCCGTCGCCGTCGCCGCCAGGTGCGCAGCTCAGCTGGAACCACAGCTTGCCCTCGTCCAGCTGCTCGCGCAAGCAGAGAAACATATTGCCTGTGACAGTAACTGTGGCTTGCCCTGTGGTTGAACGCACCTGAAATAATCCTGCAAGTTATTTTGCTTCAACCAAAAAACATACCTTTGAGGGTGAAAGAGTTTTTAACTCTTTGACTGCCAAAAACGTTTAATCACGTTTAGTAAAATCACGACGTATGCCACCATAAAACGTTAAGTGACATCAACTTCTTCTTTTTTTTTCTTTTTTTTAAATATATCAGTGGTCAGTGCAACGTCCAAGTGCAGTGCAGCCGGGTCAATGAGTTGCGAAATCAAAAACACCCACTAACCATGGCCAGCAGATGGCAGCATTGTATCTCTTTTCGATGGGCTGCCGGTTTGGAACTACTCAACTCAAGTCAAGTTTATTTAACCTCGCAACGGTAGCTGCTCGGGCCCTAACTAGAGCTGCAAATTACAATGAAACATGACGCAATCTGATGAAATTGAACGTTTTCAAGGCTGACGTGAATGATCAAAGCCTTTGTAACATTAAACCTAATTTGACGGAGTGTCACTAAGCAAAAAATATTAGTATCAAAGTCACTGTTGTGGGGAAAATGGATCTTTTCTTTTCAATTTTTGCTCAATGTCACTCAAATGACCGATTTTCAAATGGTGATTACTAAAGAATAGAATAAGGTAGAAACACACTTTGTTTTTCTCATGAAAGAATGGAATGCGATCTTTCATGTGGTAGCCATGTTGTATATGTGGCAAAAGAACACAATATTCTTTTTGCTTCGAAAAATGAGTTAGAATGCTCGAAATCCGCCAGCATTGGATTTTTTTTTGTTTTTTTTTTATAACGTGTGGCAGTGAAAGTGTTAAAATGGACCAGAGAGAGCGCGCGAACGTACCTTAAGCATGGCGCAAGGCTCACTATGAGTGTACATGAGGATTCCTCTCGTCTGCAACGTTCGGATCCTCAGACTGAGCTTCAGCTCTGTTTGGAGCCGTTCTGACAGCTGGTATTTGATGTAGCTGTTACCCGAGAAACTCAAAGATGAATGACCTACACACACCAAAATGCATTATTACACTAAGCAAGATCAGAAAACATGTCAAAAAGTAACGTTTCCGACACGCACCTGCGCACACTCCAAGTTTGCCCGGCGGACATTGACACGCATAGCGCCCTCTAGTGACGTCCACTGGAACGCACTGCATGTCTGCCGGACACGGCTGGTCTTCACATTGTTCCGATGATGCGGCACAGTTGACATCTAACAATAGGGAAAGAGAAAGAAAAGATGGAAAGCCAAAATTGAGTCAGCATTCTAATTCATTCACGTATTGTGCAATTTTGAGCTGTGTTTATACTGTATTGTCGCAAAACCAAAGGGGGAAAAAAAACACTGTGAAAAATGGATAATGCTTTCAACTTTGTATTTGATCACCAGGAATTATTTTTATTTAATATATTTTTTTTTTCTTTTTTTTCTTAAAATGTTTTGGATGCATTTAGATTAAATGTGATATTAAATGCTATATAATATAATATTCTGGCTCGACAATTTAATTGAATTTTTTATTCTGTATTACAATAAATCAGGGATGTCAAACTCATGTTAGCTCAGGGGCCAGTAGACACGAGACCAAAATTAAGCAGTTTTTGCAATTTGACAATAGCATTCTACTCGATTTGAATGGAATGAATTGTTCCATCCGATCTCCGACAAAACTGGACACGGCTCACCCGTGCACGTGCAGCGCGACGTGCGATGGAAGCGCGGCGAGACAAAGCTGACTCGCGGGGTGCTGTATGTTGCCAGATTGTGCGAATCCAAGACGATGCTTTCCTCGCACTGCGCCCCGCGACAATCCAGCCCCGAGCAGTTCTTATCCAAGATGGCCGAGACTTTCAGGACCTCCTCGAGCCGCCGCCGGGAAGCGCTGAGCTTCTGAGTGAGGTAAGCCGCCTTGTAGAAGCCGCCCTCTGCCGTTTCCACGGCGACAAGCACGTCCAGCTGTTTCGTGCCCCCGACCGGCTGCAGACTGAGCACGTGCAGGGCGTCCCGTTGCTGGGAGGCGGCCGCCTGCCGCAACACCTTCAGCACGCTCTTCAGGTGCGAGGCCACGAAGTCCTGCGGCGCCACGCTCTCGAAGCGAACCGTCACCGCCTCGCGCAGCATCTCGGGGGTGGCCTGCTCGACGCGCACGCTGACGTGCACGGGGACGGCGAAGCGGCCGTCGCTGACGCTGGCGTTCAGCGAGTACCTGCCGGCGTCCAAACCTCCCAGGGCGATGATCTTCCCGTCGCGAGGGCTGATCTTGAAGAGGCTGCGGTGGGCCGGCGGGGCGTGGCCGAAGGTCAACGCGTCGTAGGGGTCGGCGTCGGTGGCGTGCAGCTTCCCAATGACGCCGCCGGGAAACTCGTCCTCCATGGTGACGATGTGGACCTCGAGCGGCAGGGCGACGGGCCGGTGTAGGCTCTCCTCAATCACCCTGACGGTCAGCGTGGAGGATGAGGACAAGCGAGGCCTGCCAGAGTCGCTCACCTACAAAGAAGAAATGTAACGCCTTTATTCGCAGGCGCACACTTGTACACGTTATCGCCCGTATGCGTTCTCGGCTCAGGAGGTATTTTTGCTAGCTATGATCGCTACAGTTGGATATTTATTAGCAAACGCTTATGCACCCCAATAATATCAAACAGGGTAGCTCTTTAAGTCATTCACTGCCAGTTCAGGGAAAAAAAAATCATCTTGACGTCTAAAGCCGTCTATGGCAATGAATGTGTTAATAAAATGGACGTTATTTAATTTTGTCTAATTATTATTATTTTTTTTTAAAGAGAGAGCTCAGAATTGTTCATTCGATACTCTCACCGATTTTAACATCTTATCATCATTGCTCTCTCTTTTTTTTTTATGTGTATGTGTGCCTGCGTGTAAATACATATAAATTCATCATTCATTCACTCATTAATTCACCTAAAACCTAATAAAAAATCCCATTACCCTTCAACCTTAACCGGATACTTCAGAGTCTCGCCAGAGTCGTGAAGTTCAGGAGGTCAGGAGACCAGAGGAAAGGTCAAAGAAAAGAAAGATAACTCAAAGTGAAATCCAGCACCAACTAAACACTTCCTGCCATCCGCATGGTTACAAAACCAGAGTCTTACGCCAACCCCAGAAACCTCGAAATACCAACAAATTAAGGAGATCTGAAGAGACCAGAGGAAAAACTAAAGAGAGGAGGGAGGGAAGGATAGCTAAAGCAGAGTAAGATGGAACCTTGATTGCCCGTTGATACCGATTGTACATTAAGCTGAAGCAATTTTTGTGGCCTAAAATTGCCTACTACAACACAAAATTGTTGTAAATTAATGTAAAAAAAAAAAAAAAAAAAAAGCTTGAATCTGTTTGAAACGTTTTACAGTTTTTCCCAAACGTGCCTCGCTGGTGCTTTGCTTTGCCTTATCACAGCTCAGCTTGTGAATGTCACGTGACCAAAGCTAGAAAACAGGTGAGCTGTGATTGGTTACCCGAGTCCTCGTGATGTCATTTTCAGTCGACAGCAAGTTGCAAAATGTGTTTTTTAAAGGTGCTAATTGTACGTGGAAAAATAATGAAAGTATCAAATGAATTATAAACAAAAAATTCACTTTTTATTGCTAAAATGGGCGAAATAAGTGAAGTATCTCCTTAAAATCACTTTATGTCTCTGAAAGATTAAATGTCAAAACATTTCAGGATTTATTTATTTTTTTAAATGTGCCTGGTTTATTTGATCGTGTTTTCATTTGTTTGTCAAGGTGTTGTTATTCCTTTGTGCATCTGCCTTGCAGGTGTGGTTCTCGCACCTCCCGCCCGTCTTTAGCCGTGTTGATGAAGTTTTTTTTTTTTTTTTTTTTTTTTTTTAGCCGTGTTGATGAAGTGATTCTTCTTGCCTCATCTCAACACCTGCAGATAATTTGGTGCTGTTAACGCCTCCTCCTCACTGCAAGACGAAAAAATACACTGGCTTCTTTTTTTTACGGGTTTCCGTTTGTTTCCAGATGCTTTTAAAAAAAAAAAAAGAAAAAAGACTCTTGTTTAAAAATGTTGCTTATCGCTGCATTTCTGTCGCCAAACCAATCAACAGTTTCCAACTATTTCAGGCCATTTGACACTCAGCCATTGTTGTTATTGTTAATCGACCAAATTTTGGAAGAATTTGCTTTTTCTTCGTCTTGATTCTTCGGACACAATCACATTAACAGCATTTACACCACGATGCAATAAATCATTTTATAAAGCTGTCCCACACTTCAGCATACACAGACGACGCTCACAACAAACCAGCATTATTATTATTATTATTATTATTATTTTAATCTCCTTTCAATTTGTATTGTACGGAGCCCCTAAGGCAGTGGTGTCCAAACTACGGCCCCGGGGGGCCATTTGCGGCCCGCCGTCCATTTTTCAGTGGCCCGCGACATATGCTAAAAATGGCATTTGATTCAGTTCAAATCGAAAACAAAAATGTTTGGAGATGGTCAAAGTAAGAAGGGAGCGTGTCAAAAAACAGGTGCCATTAAAGGTTCTTTTAGTTCACTAAAACTAACAAAAAAAACTAAAATTCACAAAACAATATTGTTACCGAAATAAAATAAAAACGAATATGCTTTTTAAAATACGAAAACTGAAACTACATTTTATGTTTACAAAACTAACTAAAATAAAACTACTAGAATTATAGCAAACGTGTTTTGTTTTAGTCTTTGGTAATTAATTTAATTTAATGAGCCTTTAGGGATGATTTTAAATGTCATTTTTAGTAGATTTGTTTTGGTATAAAGCGGAATAATGACGTTTGAAAGTATGTCACACAGAAGTGACGCCATCTAGCAGCAGCCAATAGAAAAGCATCTTCAGATGACGTTGTTTCCGTGGTGTTTTTTTTTTTTTTAAATATTGCGCACAAGTAATACACTTAAAAAAAAAACTAATAATACTGAAACTAACAAACTAAACTAAAACTAAGCATTTTTTTTTTCAAGAACTAAACTAATAAAAAAAAACTAAAATGAAAAAATTCCAAAACTATAATAACCCGACTGCCATATTACAAATAAATTGGTTTATATACTGTCGCATTTTTCTAAATATGCAAAAGCACAAATCAATTATTTGTCCAATTTTTAGGCCGAAACACACTTTCTCTTCATAACATTATGTGGCCCTTCTGATTTTCTGGATGTGGCCCTCAAATGAAAAAGTTTGGACACGCCTGCCTTAAGGGGCTCCGTCGTATTGAAACTAAAAACTTGCACATTATAATAAGAAGAATACAAAGTAACAATCTTGATGATTTTGCGGTAATTATTTTGGGGTATTTCTAAAGCTCGCAGGTCGTACCTGTATATGGACAACGTATTTGGTTGCCAGGTCCCTCCTGAACACCTGATTGGCCACGAGTGTTCCGTCTTGCTCCAGCTCAAATTCTCCTCCCTCATTCCCGGATACGATGCGGAAGTGAAACGGCGGGCCGTTGTGGGAGGAGTCCAGGTCGATCACGGACAGCTGGACGATGCTGGTGCCAATCGGCTTGTTTTCCTACGGGAGCAAACGAGCTGTGAATCGCACCCGCCAGATTGCCGATGAATCTTTGCTTAACGTTTTGATTCGGAACGCTCCAATGTTGCTGTGATTCATTTCTAGAGCGCAACAAATCACGACAGCTTCATGTCGAGGACACAAGAAAGAAAATTCCAGCCAACCGCGCGGTTAACTCTTTCAATGCCGCTCGATATCCAAACAACAACCCAGACAGCGCCAACTGATTTCGAGCATTTTAACATATTTTTTCTAGGCGCTTTTACTATATATACAATGTGGGTACCAAATGAAACATTTAAAAAAAAAAAAAAAAAGATGTTTCTACCTCATTTCGTTCTTTTGTAATTATCATTTGAAAATAGGTCATTTGAGTAACATTAAGCAAAAATCGAAAAGATAAGGCGAAAAAACAAGCTTTTTGATACAATGCTGCCATCTGCTGGTCATAGTTAGTGGGTGTTTTTGATTCCACAACCTATTGACCAGGCAGCGCTGTACTTAGGCGTTGCACTGCCTATTGATAAAAAAACAAACAAACATAGTTGGCGTCATTTAACGTTGATGCCGGCGTGATTTAGCTAATCGTTAGTCGTTATTAACTCATTCACTCGCCGCCATTTCCACATTTCGCAATCCCGTTCGCTCCCGGCTGTTTTACTGGATTTTGACTGATTTTTGCAAGGCCCAAAGAATATTGTGTTCTATTGCTATAAAAGCATGGAACCTACCAAAAGAAATATTAAAGTCTCTTCTTTCATCAGGAAAAAAAAAGTATGTTTCTATCTGTTTCCGTTTTGCAGCAATTAGCATTAGAAGAGAGCTAAGTTTCATCAGTTTTCACAAATCTATTCAAAATTGTAAATAATTGAGCTTTTTTCCAACATGGCTCTGGTTGATCTCCTTTGCTCTGCTGCCACCTGCTGGCCGTTTGTGTAATAACTACCATTTCTGCAACCGTTCTTTGCATTTGAGAGGCTGCATCAAAGCCTTCTGTATGCTCTAGCATAAAAAACAAACAAACAACAACAACGTATAAATACGTCTTTGGGACACTTAGAACATAAAAAACCCCCAACGTATTTATACGTTATTGGGAGTAAATGAGTTAAACGTTTTTGGCAGTCAAAGAGTTGTTCTTCGCTCTCGACTTAAAATATGGCCCCATCTTGCATCAGGCAAAACCGGAGACAATCTTTGATCGCCTGATTAACATCTAATCACAGGATGATCGTCAACAACAGCACATCGAGGCGTCTTTCTCTAACATTTGAGAGCTGAAACGTGCGCACTTTGTGCGACGGCGCCTCAGCGGTTGCGTTTTATATCCAACGTCACAAGACGCGCTCAACCATTTCAGTTATGGGGCGCCTGAACCATGGGAGGAAATATTACACGACGGGCATATTTTAGGACATCGATAATCGCGCCCACTTCCCTGGTGAGCTATCGTCATGCATCAGCAACCTTATTACTGCTTACTGACAGGCAAAACGATTTCAACGTCATAATGAGAATATAAAAAAAAACTCATGACCACCGAATCTTGATGAAAAGGTGTTTGTTACATTTACCTGAATGACAGTGGTGAGGTTGGCAGGTGAGAAGGTCGGCGGATTGTCATTGATGTCAGAGACGTCAATCTTGACCAGAACAGTGGAGGACAGAGGCGGGACGCCGCTATCCAGAGCTCGGATGGCCAATGAGTAGCCAGGAACCTAAGTGAGACAAAAATAAAAAAATAAAAATTTAAAAAAATGAAAAAAAGTGATGATGGTTTCCTGTTATTAGTGCCAACTACCTGGACAATGTCACAAAACATAATTACATCTTCCTCTTGTAACTATCCAGTTTGTCCTGATGTTGGTTGTCGAGAAAGAAACACGATTGATTGGCCCAGAATTGTCAGTGGAGAATAGTCTTTACAACAGGGGTGTCCAAACTAGGGCCCGGGGGCCATTTTTCAGTGGCCCGCGACATTTGCTAAAAATGGCATTTGACTCAGTTCTAATCAAATAAACAAAACAAAAAATGTTTGGAGATGGTCAAAGTAAGAAGGGAGGGTGTCGAAAAACAGGTGCCATTTTAGTTCACTAAAACTAATTTAAAAAAAAAACCTAAAACTAAAATTCAAAAAACAATATTGTTACTTTTTAAAAAACAAAAACTAACTGAAACTACATTTTATGTTTACAAAACTAACGAAAACTAACTAATTATAGCAAAAATGTCCTTCGTTTTCGTCTTTGGTAATTAATTGAATGCATGAGCCTTTGGGGATGATTTTAAAGGTGATCTTTCGTAGATTTATATTTTATATAAACCGGAATAATGACGTTTGAAAGTATGTCACACAGAAGTGACGTCGTCGAGCAGCAGCCAATAGAAAAAGCACAATTTCTCTTCATAACATGATGTGGCCCTTGCGTCCTTCGGATTTTCTGTATGTGGCCCTCAAATGAAAAAGTTTGGACACGCCTGCTTTACAATTTATGAACATTTACAAATAAGTAGAATTACTATTATGCTAAGAGTGCTGTGAATACGCTCACTAGTGGGGATGTAACGATAATGTCAATATCGTGATATCGCGATATCAAAACTGCCACAATATATCGTCGTCGTCATGTCACAATATTAAAAGCAGCACATCTGTTCTAGCATTAAAAAACAAAAAAACAAAAAAACATATAAATACGTCTTTGGGACACTTAGAACATTTAAAAAAAAAAACGTATTTACACGTTATTGGGAGCAAATGAGTTCATGTCTAACACTGTCCCGATACTTTTGTATGGAAGTGGACAGGCTTTATTATATTGCATTTCCAGATTAGGCCATGTAAGGATATTTGACAACCGTCTCATTGTATCATGGATTATATTTACTGTAATGTACCTTAATTCCAACCTGATGTGACTTGTTTATTGCCTTGTTGTGATAATGAGGGATTGTTTAATAATGCCGAATACATACGCACAAGCGCAGAGTTTGTTTCTCTAATGTGTTGTCACTGTGCTCTACAGAGAGCAGGTTATTCTTCTGTTTGTTTATTTTTCTCAACACTGCGAAAAAAACAAAAAAAAACAGCAGTAATGAAGTAAATTGGAGAGAAATGCCAATGCCGCGGCAAAAACAATATGAGGAATATGATAACAACCCAAATTTAAAAATTCATTTGTTAACATCTCTCGCTTGCTTCGGAGAGAGAGAGAAAAAAAAAAGAGAGTGGCGGAGGTGAGGCAAGTGATCAAAGTAAATCAGAGGTGAAACGAGTAAACACAAACATCTATTTTAATACTGACAACCACAGGCAAAAAAAAAAAAAAAAAAAAAAGAAACACCACACCATTGTTTTGCTCTTCCTCTCGCTCAGACACACAAAAACACGATACTCAGTATGTGATAACCCTAAAACGCTTTCATCAGCCTCAAGCTTTGATCCAGCCCCGCCAACTTCAAACTACAAATCTGATGGCTCGTGCGCCATTGCTTATGAAAACTTTATGATTCGAATTTCAACGTTACTGAAGCTTGCAAAGCCGTGAAGATGAACTCGACGACGACGGCTGAGAAAACGACGACGTGGCGGAGACGGCGCGAAAACTAGTGCGATCAAAACGATGAAAATATTTTAACTCATTCATCGCACGTTTTTCTGTAATTAACTCATTTGCTCCCAATAACGTGTAAATACGTTGTTTTTTTAAAATGTAAGTGTCCCAAAGACGTATTTATACGTTTTTTTTTTTTTTTTTTTTTTTTTTTTTTTTTTTTTTTTTTTTTTTTTTATGGTAGAGCATACAGAAGTGTTTGACTGCCTTTCCTTGGTTAGGTGTTAATAATTGCCATCTGCTCTGGGAGTCATCCAATTTCCAAGGGTTCTCATTGGCTCTCCACGAGAGTCTTTGGCAAGCAGCATTAGGGCCCAATTATCCCTGCGTTGCGAGACTGATAATTGTTGGCAAATATCGACGCGAGTGTTATGAGATTGATTTGGATTTGGTGCGCTTGCGCGCCCTCACCGTCTCCCGGTCCAGATGCTTGTTGACCTTGACGATGCCGCTGAGCGGGTCGACGAAGAACTGGTTGTCTCGGTCGCCGCTCACGATGGAGTAGAGGATGGCGCCGTTCCGCTGACTGTCCAAATCCTCCGCCAGCAGCTGCAACGCGCACACACAAATATCAGAGCCCGCTCCGATTCAAAACGTCACGTTTCGGGGATTTACACCTTTTCGCTTTTAACTATTCTCAAATGTCCACTCAGGTGGATGACTAAAGGATGATATTTTCTTATCATAAAAGTAATTCAGTTTTCACTCAATACAAACTTTACAGATAAGAAGTACAGTAAATGTATGCCCAGTTACCTAAAAGTTTTCATTTTCTAATTTTTTAAAAAGAGCATATTGAAGTTATACTGTAAGTCCAAACTTTTTCATTTGAGGGCCACATAGAGAAACTCAGAAGGACGCAAGGGCCACATAATGTTATGAAGAGAAATTGTGTTTAGTCCTAAAAGTTGTACAAATAATTGATTTTTGTTTTTGCATATTTAGAAAAATGCTACAGTATATAAACCAATTTATTTGTAATATGGCAGTAGCGTTATTATTATAGTTTGGGAATTTTTCATTTTAGTTTGTTTTAATTAGTTTTCAGGGTGGTTCTGTTAGTTTTTATAAGTTTAGTTCTTTAAAAAAATGCTTAGTAGTATTAGTATTATTATTATTTTTTAAAAATGTGTATGACTTGTGCGCAATATTTAAAAAACACAGTGGGAGCGACGTCATCTTTTGGTGCTTTTCTATTGGCTGCTGCTAGATGATGTCACTTCTGTGTGACATACTTTCAAACGTCATTATTCCGGTTTATATCCAAAAATAAATCTACTAAAAATCACATTTAAAATCATCCCCAAAGGCTCGTGCATTAAATTAATTACCAAAGACTAAAACAAAGGATATATTTACTATAATTTTAGTTTAGTTTTAGTTAGTTTTGTAAATATAAAATGTAGTTTCAGTTAGTTTTCGTTTTTTCAAAAGCATTTTCGTTTTTATTTTATTTCGGTAATATTGTTTTTTGAAATACTGTGAAGTACTGATTCACCATAAAAAAAAAAAAATGCAATATTAGTGGCTTCGTAACCACACTTCATATTTGATATGTCTTCTTTGACTATTATTATTTTTTAATGAGCATAAATGTTTCGATACCCCACAAATACAGTAAAGACTTCAAATGTCATGTGTGAGAGATTACCGCAATCACGTCGTCTCGGTTGAAAGGGTTCTAAAAGACTCCCCGAGTGATTTGAACGTACCTGCACAACGGACTCTCCAATGGTGGCGTCCTCTGACACAACAGCGGCGTAGAGGTCACGGCTGAACATGGGCGCATTGTCGTTGACGTCTGTCACATTGATGTTGACTGTCGTGATTGCGCTCAATGGAGGTGTGCCCCCGTCTTGAGCCTCCACTGTTAAGAAGTAGTCTCTGCATGTTTCATAATCCAGTGACTGGGCAACTACGATGGCACCTACGGGGGGGGGGGGGGGAGTGGAGAAAAAAGTAATGCTGGTGAATATGATATATTGCAGCACAAAGGTATTACAAATTAACTTGTTTGCTCCCAAGAACGTATAAATACGTTCTATTTTAAGTATTACCATGCTCCCAAAGACGTATTTTTACGTTTTTTTTTTTTTTTTTTTTTAAAATGCTAGAGCAGTGGTGTCCAAACTCATTCCTCGAGGGCCGGAGTCCTGCAGGTTTTGGATGTTTCCCTGCTCCAACGCACCTGTATCCACTGAACAGGATCGTTAATAAGTAGGGGTGTGAATTGCCTAGTACCTGACGATTCGATTCGTATCACGATTCACAGGTCACGATTCGATTCGGTACCGATTAATCCCGATACGAATTTATAAGTCGATTGTTGCGATTTTTTTTCATTCAAATTTAGAAAATACTAATCAGTACGCTTGTAGAGTGTAAGATTTATATGAAAATGTATTATTTATTTATCTGAAATTTCAGTCTTATAGAGGTTGTAATCTGTTTCATGTTTGAACAGCATTAAAATAAAATATTAAGGCTTAATGTTCCATTCATATAACATTCTTCCATGCTCAAGGTGTGAATCCTAACCCGAAGTCAGACGTTTTGTTGAATATTTTTCCATTAAAAATGGAAGATTAAAAATCGATTCACACACACACACAAAGAAAAAAAAAAAGGCAATGATGATAAGACGTTGAATCAGTAAGACTACCGAATGAACAATTCTGAGCTATTGAAGAAAAAATAAAAAAAAAAAGATTTTTTTTTTTATTGAATCGATTCGAGAATCGCGCGATATATCGCCGAATCGATTTTTTTTAACACCCCTATTAATAAGGCTTATGCAGAGCTTGCTGATGAGCTTCAGGTGCGCTGGAGAAAGGAAACATCCAAAACCTGCAGGACACCACTGTGCTAGAGCATAGAAGGCTTTGAACTGAAGAGAATACTTGAAGCAATGGTAGTTATTACAAAAACAGCCAGAAGGTGGCAGCAACCATGGCCATGTTGCAACTGTTTTAAATAGATTTGTGAATAATGATGAAACTTAGCTATCTTCTAATGCTAATTCATGCAAAACGGAAACGGATAGAAACATACT
Organism: Festucalex cinctus; assembly: GCF_051991245.1. Taxonomy (NCBI): domain Eukaryota; kingdom Metazoa; phylum Chordata; class Actinopteri; order Syngnathiformes; family Syngnathidae; genus Festucalex; species Festucalex cinctus. The sequence continues at coordinate 1,373,580 of NC_135423.1, forward strand.
TTTTTTTTTCCTGATGAAATAAGCGACTCTAATCTTTCTTTTGGTACTTTCCATGTTTTTATAGCAATAGAACACAAGATTCTGTCGGCCTTGCAAAATCAGTCAAAATCTAGTAAACAGTCGGGAGCGAACGGGGTCGCTTCAGTGAAAATGGCTGCGAGTGAATGAATTTACCAGGAAATGCAATTTCTGGAGCAACTATAACGTTAATGGTGAAAATATGGAATGATGTGGAATGATATCAAATCAAATGAAATCATGAAGACTGGTAGTGAATTTTAAGGAACCGTTTGGAATAGTTTTGAGTGATGTGGAATCACGGAATGATATTCAATGAAATGAAATCAGGGGGAATTGATATTGAATGTTACAGAATCATTTGGCATGCTGTAAAATGGTTTTGAATGATGTTGATTGATATGGAATAATTTGGACAGAATGGTTTTGAATGATGATCACATGATACAGAATCATTTGGAATGATATAGAATGGTTTTGAATGATGTGGAATGATTATATATATATATATATATATATATATATATATATATATATACACATACCGTAATAGAAGTCATACCCACCAGAAAGTGAACTGATACTGAACTTTCCATGCTCATTTCCTGATCGTATGCTGTAGGTAATCTCCGCATTGGTCCCGATGTCCTTGCTAGCGGCGTAGACTGTGAGCATCTTGGTGCCCGCCGTCACGTCCTCCGGGATGGTCACCAGTTGATCGCGACGCTCAAACACCGGCGGGTTGTCATTGACGTCCAGCACGGTGATGGTCACGTTGACCAATGACGAGAGGGGCGCAGGTGAACCCTGGTCGGATGCGCGGACCTTTATCCGATAAGATGGTTGAATCTCTCTGTCGAGGATGCGTTCAAGCGCCACGATGCCCGTTGACTTGTCGATCGAGAATGAGCCTCCGGCAGAGTCGGCTAACGAGTAGACAACTGAACGTCCTGGACCAGCTGCGCAGACAAAAGAAGTAGCTCGAGTGAAGTTCTTGTTCGACATGCATTGAATGGATACTTGGAATTCCGAATGGAGGCCGTCACCTTCATCGGGGTCTATGGCTTGGATTCGCGTGAGCAGGGCTTTCGTGGCGGTGTCTTCATATACGCTCGCTGTATAATGTGGCAGGGTGAAGGCGGGCGGGTTGTCATTCACATCTGTCACTTCCAGCCACACCTCAGCACGACACCAGCGGCCACCGCCGTCGGTTGCCTGGGCAACCAGCCGGTAGTTGGGCGTCACCTCTCGGTCCAGAGCGACAGATGACTTCATCTCACCTGATTAATGGACAGCGTGGGAAAGAATAACAGATATGTATGTAGGCGTGTACAAGGAAAGGCTAGACAGTACATATTGAACTATACAGTGTCATGACTCGAGTCATGCAGGAAGTACGTTTGGGTTTTGTCTCATGTCTGGGGTCCGTTTTGTACTGATGCAACAATTATCTAGTTTCAACTAGTTTAAGGCTATGTGATGTCAAGGATCTTTAATGCTATGTGATGTTAGGAGACGTCAGGAACTATCTGGAAGAACTTTGTGATGTCTGGAATCTTGAATCGCGTTGCTGGGTCAACAGCCAATCAGAGAATTCCATGTCAGTACTGGTACTCACATGTCTAGCCACAACCAATGAGATTGATTGACTGTCTAAAAAGTGTCTGAGAAATGTGCGCGTTCGCTGGAGATGTGCGGGTGAAGCCTTGTGAATCTTTGAGGCTTTCCTTCAAATTGTACCGAACTCGATTCGTAAGCTTTCAGTGCTTCAATGAAAGCAGCCACAGGGCCATCTAGTGGATGAATAACGTTAAAGCAACCTATGTGACTAAACGGAGTAAAATAGCTGATTGGCATCTTTCAGAAATAAAAGTACGCATATAAATAATGATACAGGTCTGTGTATTATTATGTGACTGCTGCGGAGAAAAGCAAAGCAGGCACATAAAAAACGGCCCCGGCGTTTATTATAGCGGAATTTTTCAGGAAAAATGCGGCCCGAACCGTTGAACGTACCGGCACAAATGAGGTATCAAAAGATGCGGCTCGATCGGATTCGGCGGGGAACCATTTTTTTCCCCAGAATTCCGAGTTACCATGGCGACGCAATTCCCCCAAAAAACCACCAAAAAACCCCATAGGAATGAATGTAGAAGGGGGGAAAAGAGCCACAAATTAAGCACCTTTTTCCAAGCCACACTGTGCAAACATACATTAACCGACCAGTATGATTTTTAGCTCATTTTGTTGCAATTTTTCGCATTAGCATGCTAAATGCTAGCTTAGCAAGCCAATGCTAAATTAGCACGCTAACACTAAGTTAGCATATTAATGCTAATGCTAACTTGTCATGTTAATGCTAATGCTAAGTTATCATGCTAATGCTAATTTTACGTTAGCTTAGCATGCTAATGCTAGCTTGCTGACTGATTGAGAGGTAAAGTACACCAACATTTGGCAATCTGTTCAGTGCATTCGGCTTTCCACCTTGCAAGAGTCAGCAGTCACATCCAGAATTTCCGTGGAGTGCTGTTCATTTTGTTTATGAAACGAAGTTGCAAATTGATGTTTCATAAAATAATTAAGTCGGTCTTATGTGGATCTTCATTTTAAAAGGATTAATGAAAAAAAACGACAACATTGGTTTGACAGGATGTCACAGCAACCAATCCGATTCGAGCTGTCATGACTCGCTGTGACGTATGAAGCTTCGGACGTCATCAGTCACGTGACATTTGCAGGACAATGTGAGCTCCGAAAGCACAATTTTGAAGCGGTGTGATTCAGGAAGTTCGGCGCTTGCTTCGAGGTACCGGCTTCATTTTAACATCACGAGTCTTCGCCACAGGGAGTAGAGCCCCTTTTTTTTTTTTAAATGCACCGTGTTGCGCTGGCTTGCACGTGTCTGTGAACATACCAAAACAAGGTCTAACCCGCCTCCCCGCAGATGTAGATGCGCTAGCCTAGCACTGTGCACGAAAATATAGCCAAGTTGCATTCATACCGGTGTCTGGGTCGATACTGAAGTCATGAGATCCGAGGCCATGCAATGAGTACTGGATCCAAGCACTGATGCCCGCATCTTTATCAGTCGCACCGACCCTTAGCAGCACAGTATTCACCGGGATATTCTCTGGAACGGATGCAGTATAGAGTGCCTGTGGACATACGTTCACAAACACACTCAGACACACAGCCCTCAGATTAAATAATTCATGAAGCTTTGACACCAGCTTGCTACATGCAGTCTAAAATAATTTATAGGCCTCTGATACATCCGCATTTCAGTGCATCCAAAAAAAAAAAAAACGAAGAGCGAGCTTAATAGTCACCTGGTCACAGATGGGTTTGTTATCATTGGCGTCCATCACGGTGACCTCCACGGTTGCTTGGGAAACAAATAGTCCATCGCTTGCAGTGACATTAATAATGTAGAGGTTGCGTTCCTCCCTGTCCAGCAGTCCTTTCACATACATTTTCCATTCACCCTGGACCAGACCCAGCGCAAAAACACCACGATAGTTCCCACCTGGAAATCACAGAGAAACACAGGGCAATCAATCTGGTGTCAATGTAATTTATATCATTTTGCTTTTTGATCATTACAACTGATTAGACTATACAAGCAAATATTCTGAACATTACTTCATGCCAGTTTATTATTTATTTCTATTACTGCTGAATGTATGCATGTAAATGTAAAATTCAATATATTTATGATTTACATTCTGACATTCTATTATTCTACATTGCACATTTTCACCAATATCATTGATTGATTTTTATTGAACATATAAACAATAATATATATATATATATATATATATATATATATATATATATATATATATATATATATATATATATATATATATATATTAGGGGTGTGCAAAAAAATCGATTCATAAAAGAATCGAGATTCTCATTTATTAATCAAATCGAATCTATATTAATATCCAAAAATCTATTTTATTTAAATTAGAAATGAAGAAGAAGGGGAAAAGGCAGTTGTATCCCACATGCTGTTTTTGTGGAAAAAGGCACGTACAATACAAAATTAATAAATGTTTAAACAAAAAACAAAACAAAACAAAACAAAAAAAAGACACTTTTTCTCTATTTGTCATTTTGTCTTGCAAAGCAGACTGGCGTAGATCATGACAATGTTGTGCATATCTGTAAATTGAAGCAGAAATCATTTGTCAATCAAATTATTTTGAAATGAAAATCGTTTGAATCGAGAATCGAAAATCGATTGTGAATCGAATCGTAGACCCAAAAATCGTAATTGAATCGAATCGTGAGACAGTCAAAGATTCCCAGCCCTAACATATATATATATATATATATATATATATATATATATATATATATATATATATATATATATGTATCTTATTAATCACGGTATGACTGGATGAATAAGCAGGCAGTGTAAAAGCGCTTTGAGTACCTTGAAGGACGAAAAGTCAGGTACAAGTGAATCCCACCTACTATTTTCCTACTCAGCTGTCAAGTGTAGAGAACACAAATCAGGATGCCGGTCTAGTTGACACTGATTGCAATGTAATTAAGAGAATGAATTTCTTCCATCAAAAGTTATTCATTAGATCTTTTATCTCCCGTCTCTCGGCGGTGCCTCTCCGTCTCATGGTAAGTTCCAGCTTCATTACTATCTTATTTGCCAATGAAAGAAGTAATCCTTTGATCTTAATGCATTCTATTTAATCAAGCGCAGAACTAATCCCACAATTTCCATTGTTTCTTTTGCCCTCAATATGCAGTATATTGTATCTCTTTATCTGTGTGTTTATCTGTGAGTCGACTTTTTCGTTTTGCCTCGCTAAAATTACCCAAACAAATTAAACTGTTTCATTTGGAAAATAATGTGACATGGGGCTCATTAAGTTCCCAGGGAAAGTCCTCAATGAATGTTTGGTTAACCTCACAATTACACAACGTATTTAACAACTACAGACACAAATGTTCACTGCAAGACATGTAGAGAATTTTAGACGGTTAAAAGCCCTCAGTCATGAAAAACGTTTTTGAAACAAATGCTTCTCTGAAAATCTTTCCATGGTATTTCTCTACCATAATAATTGTCTTGCCCAAACCCTTATCCTGGTACACATTCCAGGAAGCTAGAACTCGTGTCAATATCATTTTAACATACGTTACAGTATTTCAAATACAACAATTAAACTGTCCTTACCGGTAATGTGATAGCTGACTTGTCGGTTAATGGTAGAACTGTCATCATCTTTCGTGTTCAGCACAGCGACAACTTCTCCTGGCGAGTCGCTCTCGTTAACTGTCCCAACGTAGCGTTGCTCCAGGAAACTCGGCGGGTTGTCATTGACGTCTGACACTGCCACTGTGACGGTGGTCGTGCTGGAAAGAGATAACGCCTCCCCGAGATCTGAGGCAATCACTGTGAAGGCGTATGACGGATTGGACTCGTGGTCCAGGTTCTTGCGGGTGGAAATCCAGCCTGCGTTGGAGTCAATACTGAACATTGCAACTAATTCGGTGGAATCACCTTCTGAATGGATGAAGGTCCCAAGACTGTAAGTTACTTGTCCATTGGCAGCCGAGTCTGGGTCATGTGCTTGGACTTGAATAACTCTCGTTCCAACTGGCATTCCTTCCAAAACAGTGGCTTCATAGGAGACGGCCTCAAAAGATGGTTTATTATCATTTAGGTCGAGTACTTTCACATGAACGTCAACAGACGTTATAGAATCCAGCTTGGCCTGTTGCACGGTGGCAATAACCTTGAAGTGGTATTCTTTGATATGCTCGTGGTCCAAGAGCTTATCAATCTTGAGAACACCAGTATCTTTTTCGATCACAAACACTTCATCTTTGTTGTTTTCTCCATTCTCTCCATTAACCAGGGAAAATGTAGCTCTAAGGGTGTCATATCCCGGCGGACTGTTCAGGTGGACCATACCAATAGCATAGCCTATGAGTGTGTCCTCTGGCATGCTAAATAAATATGGATGTTGGCTAAATGAGGGAATGATGGAATCTGGGGAAAGAACATGAATGTAGACTGACACTAGAGAGTGGCGAACTGGATTTCCGCCATCCAGAGCTTTCACGAAGAAAGATAACACGGAGTTCCTCAAATGGCCGAAGCTTCCCTTTGTCACCATCCAGCCGTTTTCAGGATCAATCTCCAAAATGTCTGCCACAGGGACGTGTGCCTCACTGTAGAGCGAATACGTAACCCTGGCATTGGTACCGTCATCGGGATCACTGGCCTGAATTTGTGTCACCAAAAACCCATTCGCAACATCCGATTTGACAGAAGCTCTGTATTCAGTGGCACTGAAATGCGGTGCATTATCATTGTCATCCAAAAGTGTGACTTGCACTGTACAGTACGAAACACGTCCGCCTGAGTCTTGGGCGAGCACAGTCAAAACGATATCTTCATTCGCGGGGTCCTCGCGATCAAGCTTTTCCAACGTGGTGATTTGGCCACTCGCATCAATGCTGAACTGGTTCTTGCCAACATCATTGACAAATGAATAGGTAACTTGACCAAAAACACCTGGGTCCGCATCGGTTGCCTTTACCTTTAATTTATAAAAGAAAAGAAACAAAACAATGAATATGCAAGGCTCTTTTCCAATCACAATAAAATAAGAAACGCTTCATGAATGTAATAACTGCATTTAATCTTACCTGGATAACGTTGGTTCCTGCTGCAGCATTTTCTCTCAGCTCCGCTTCATATACATTCAGTCCAAACATCGGGCTATACAAGTTGGCTCCCAAGACTTTAACATGAACTTGTGCAGTGCTGGTGAAGACCCCATCTGACACCGAAACATTAAGACTGTAAACGGGTTCCATCCGTTCTTTGTTGTGGTTGGACAAGGTGATAATTCCGCTCTTTTTCTCCATCGCAAAGTTCATTCTTTCATTTCCGGACAAAATACTGTACTCCAGCTTGTTAAAATCAGAGTTGTCAGCATCCGAGGCTTGGACGCAGGTGACAAATTGACCCTTTGGCGCCAGCTCATTCACATGGGCTTCATAAAGCAGCTGGTTGAAAACTGGAGGATTGTCGTTTGTGTCGTTCACCACAACGGTGACAGACATGTCGCTACTTAAAGGTGGAAAGCCATTATCGGTAGCTCTGACGATGAAGTCATACTTTTGGACTTGTTCATAGTCCAGCATACGTGCAGTCAGGATTAGTCCACTGCTACTGTCGATGTGGAAGTAGTCTGTGTTGTTGTGTGAATCGGATAAGATCTGGTAAAGAACAATATTATTCTTCTCTGAGTCTTTGTCAGTGGCGATGACCTGAAGAGCTGGAGTCCCAATCACGGCCGTTTCCGATAAAACCACCGAGTAGGACATTTTCTGGAAAATGGGGACATTGTCATTAACATCCTGAACGGCCACATTCACATCAACCTCGGAACGGGCGCCAGTTAGATAGTCAGTTGCTCTGATGGTCAGATGATAATAGGAAGCTGTTTCATAGTCCAAGGAATGGATGACACTTATGACTCCGGTGTCAAAACCAATGTCAAACTGAAAAGATGGATCTCCATCAACGATGGTGTAAAAGATACTCTGACCTTCAGGACTCGTTGCGTTAATGCCAAGGATAGGCGTGTGCACTGCCACATCTTCATTGACAGACACCAAATAAAAAGATTTGTCAAAGACAGGCATGGCTTTGTTGACAACTGTAATAGGAAATTCAATTGTAGAAGAGAGAGGTGGATAACCCCCATCTCTGGCATATATCACCATCAGGTACTCCATATTGGACACGTCAGACTCAAAGGCCCTCTTGAGCTTAAGATTGCCCATTTGACGATTGATTTCAAAATGACCATGGTCATCCTTGAGGTAATACGACACCTCTCCGTTAATTCCTTTATCCCCATCAACTGCCATGACTTTGAAAATGTGGGATCCCGGCTCAGCTTCGACTTGAACAGCTGCATAATAAGGAAGTCCAACAAATACAGGGGCATTGTCATTGATGTCTTCCACCTGGACTTTCACCATAACTCTGGCGACGTGCAAACGGTCGTGCTCCCTTCTTGCTTCCACAACCAGTTCGTAGAATTCTTGCTCTTCGCGGTCAAAGGGCAAACCTGTGGTTTGGATCACCCCTGAAGTTGGACGGATTTTAAAGCGTTTACCAGGGTTCAACAATGTGTACTTTAGTGGTTCATTGAGATGGTTTCCAACAGCATTGACGACAGCCACCTTGGTGATGTTCGATTCGTTCTCTTGAATCGAGGAAGTGTAAAGATTATTCGTGAAGCTGAGACCAGAATCAAGAGCTTCGCGCACAAGAATGGTTACCATAGCTGTGGTGGAAAATTTCCCATCTGAGACTTTGACACTGAACCGGAAACGTTCTTTGGAGAAGCTGTTGTTTTTAACTATTATAATCCCATTGGAAGGTTTGATGGAAAAATGCTCCAGTGCTCCATCCGTGAAAGAGTAGGTGAGTCCTGTTGCTTGTTTGTCTGGGTCAATGGCTGACACCTGCAGTGCTTCCACTCCAACATAGGTTGGTAGAAGCACAACTGTTTCATAGTTACTCTGGGTGAAACGAGGTGGTGAATCATTTATGTCTATAACTTGTACTGTAACCTCAGTCGGGCTGTCCGCTGTCAACTGCGGTCGGCCATTATCCCTGACTTGAACATGAAAGTGGAAGATAGAAGATGTCTCATGGTCTAGATTTGCAATGGTCCTGATTGAGCCTGTACCCGAGTCCACTGTGAAAATCATTTTTGCCGTGTCTTCGACAATCTGATATATGAGCAGAGCATTTTGGTTATGATCAGCATCTGTGGCCCTGATAACCAGCGGGGAACCTTCTGTATTTAAAACTAGACTGTTGACTGGTGCGGCTTCGCTGATGCTGCCGTGATAGTGAAGTTGCTTGAACACTGGCGGGTTATCATTCTCATCCAAAACTTGGATCAAAAGAGTCGCATTGGAGGCCAAGCCGGCCATGTTGGTAGCTTGTACCGTGAGCGTAAAAGATGCTCTGGCCTCATAGTCCAGAGACGTTTGAGTTGTAATTACTCCACTGTACTGGTTTATCTGAAAAATCCGATTGGAGTTCCCCTGTTTGATATCGTAAGTGAGCGTGGACTGACTGACTGCACTGACTGTGGTGACAGAGGTCCCAATCACTGCATTTTCTGCGACGTCGGCTTGGTATTCAGGCTGAGGGAACTTTGGACCGGCATTGTTTGAGAGAGTGACGACAATACGCACTATCGTGGTTGTGGACAGGGAGGGGGAGCCATTGTCTGTGACTCTGATCGTGAGTATATAGTGACCAATACTGGACAAGTCAAGGTCATGTGCGACTGTGATGATTCCCAAAGCCGGCTCAATATGAAACGAATTTCCAATGTTCCCTGTTTGAACAGGAGAAAATAAAACAAAACAAAGCACATGTTCGTTTAAGAATGATCATTTCGAAGTACGTTAAAACGTATTCAGGTGTGCCAACCTGATTCAATAGAGTAGTGAAGCTCTCCATTCTTTCCTTTGTCTTTGTCCAAGGCAGTCACCTGTACGACTGCTGATCCCACAGCTGCTGACTCATAGACTGAACCCTCATACAGTGCGCTAGTAAATATCGGTACATGGTCATTTATATCTTCCACCTCTACTAGCACACGAGCCAGGTTCTTCCGGTATGGGAATTCTTGGTCTTTAACCTGTGGGAGGACACATTGTCAAATGTTGGTACCAATAATGGAGCCAGATGTTGGAAAAGTGATTTCGATGGACCTAAATGAGCATTACGTGACTGTAGACCGTTTCGGTGCTGACGTTAGGGCAAAAGGCGGACTACAGCACCGTACACAACTTCAAATAATTACTGTTAACCAAACACGATGTGATAGCACATTCAACGTTCACACCTTCCATGAATGTTTTTACAAATGTTCCAACATAGCCTCTGAGAAGTGGCAGCTAATTCTTGCAATATTTGCATTTCATTAACAGGTCCTCTCTCTCTCATCATCCTGAGTGCCAACTCTCACCTCTCTGTGCCCGTGTGTGTGTATATGCTAATTGCCGGTTTCGACAAAGGCGTGTTGGAGCCGGCGAGCAGATGGACGTCATTCTACCAATTAGCAACTTGCCTTACTGTCTTGCGCCGGTCTTGGACTCCACCACATTTCCAGACCGTCAACACTCTTCATTGAGTTTGTTGTATCCAGTCACTTAGAAGATTCATGTTTATATAATGAAATACTGACCCTGCCCTGTTTTGCCTTATGTTCCCAGTGGAGGATTTCCAGGTACAACATATATCTGTTTGTAATCTGATTACTGTTTTTATGTAACCTTACATGCTTATGATGATCATTAAATCTCTGTTATTATCCATCCATCCATTTTCGTGACCTCTTATTCCTCACAAGGTTTGCAGGGGGTGCTGGCGCCTATCTCAGCTGGCTCTGGGCAGTAGGCGGGGGACACCCTGGACTAGTTGCCAGCCAATCGCAGGGCACACAGAGACGAACAACCATCCACACTCACAAGCACACCGACGGGACAATTCGGAGCGCCCAATGAACCTGCCACGCATGTCTTTGGAATGTGGGAGGAGACCGGAGTACCCGGAGAAGACCCACGCGGGCACGGGGAGAACATGCAAACTCCACCCAGGAATACCCGGAGCCCGGACTCGAATCCGAGTCCTCAGAACTGAGAGGCGGACGTGCTAACCAGTCAACCACCCTCTCCGTTTTTATGTTAAAATATAAACATTGAACAGAAAATAACACATTCAAAACTAGTCCATGGGTCAGTCCACCTCCACCTGAAGATCTCTTACCATAACCGTCAGTATGTGCTGCGCACAAGCCTCGTGGTCCAAACTCTGGGTTGTGTAGATAGCGCCCACTGTGGGGTGGATGCGGAATAGACGCATGCTGTTTGGGTCTATTGCGCTCTGCAAGGAGTAACTTAGCCGGTGATACTCGTCTCTGTCCAATGCCAGGACCTGAACCACTTCAGTGTCAGGGGGTGTGTCCTCAGAAATTGTGACGTCATAGAACGGCTGGGAGAAGATGGGAGCGTTGTCATTGTTGTCAGTAACCGTGATGTGAACCTGGACCATGGAGAGAAAAAGACCGTTGAGTGGTACAAGCATAGATGCTTTCAAGTTATTTTCCTACTTTATATGTGGAAATTGACATTCATATGCATACATTTCTCTCTTGTCTAAAATTAAAATTCGAATGACCAAGAATCCCCATCGGTAACTACGATCAATACACGCAAACGCAATTTAATTTTGACTGAAAACTGTCAAGTAACAGTTTAGGCCTGTTGTGGTAGTTGCGTGTTACGGCTAGTGAAACCTTGTGAGTCACCGATGACAGACGACAAGGCACAACATGAGTCAGACAAAACACAGAGAGATGGTAGAGAGGCAGTAAAAAAAAATATCCATCCATCTTCGAGATTCAAAATGATCAAAATTAGACTAAAAACAAAAAAATTGACTAAAAACAGAAAAAAACACTATCTATCTATCTATCTATCTTAGTGCTGTCAAAGTTAAAGCGTTAACTAATTAATTAATCACAAAATTTAGTCAGTGGGGTTTGTTCACGCGTATTGGTTGCATTGTCTTGTCCAGTGGAGGTGTTCTAAGCTATGTTAGTAGTGTCAACGTCTGGTCAAGTTTCTCAATGTCTGGTCAAGTTTCTCTACGTCTGGTCAAGTTTCTCAATGTCTGGTCAAGTTTCTCAATGTCTGGTCAAGTTTCTCTACGTCTGGTCAAGTTTCTCAATGTCTGGTCAAGTTTCTCAATGTCTGGTCAAGTTTCTCTACGTCTGGTCAAGTTTCTCAATGTCTGGTCAAGTTTCTCAATGTCTGGTCAAGTTTCTCTACGTCTGGTCAAGTTTCTCTACGTCTGGTCAAGTTTCTCAATGTCTGGTCAAGTTTCTCAATGTCTGGTCAAGTTTCTCAATGTCTGGTCAAGTTTCTCTACGTCTGGTCAAGTTTCTCAATGTCTGGTCAAGTTTCTCTACGTCTGGTCAAGTTTCTCAATGTCTGGTCAAGTTTCTCTACATCTGGTCAAGTTTCTCAATGTCTGGTCAAGTTTCTCTACGTCTGGTCAAGTTTCTTAATGTCTGGTCAAGTTTCTCTACGTCTGGTCAAGTTTTTCAATGTCTGGTCAAGTTTCTCAACGTCTGGTCAAGTTTCTCAACGTACGAACATCTATACAAGTTAAAAATGCACCAAGCGCCTCTCGCTGTTCTTCAGGAAACTGAGAACAGCATTAATTGCAGCGTCCATGCATTCGTCCATGTTAAATTTATTTGTTTCGCACGGCTTTGGCGTTTCTCGTCTTATACCGCCCCCTCAAACACAATACCGCTTTGTGATTGGTCTGTACAAATGTGTACCGATCGGTGAAAATCAGCGGGCTCGGTACAAGATGGATTCTTCCGGGGTTTGTGAACTCACAAATCCCGCCAGAAATCACCTTGCAGCGCAAGCTTACAAGCTTACAGTACCCAAACTGCATTTGGTACTGTTTGTAAGCGACCGAACAGGGAACAGCCTGGTTACTGTTTCTGCTGGTTTGGATGTAAAGTAGCCCAGTAATATGTATTTGTCGGTGTTATAATGGAAAGCCTTGGCTTTGCTTATAATAGGGAGGAGGAGAAGAAGCAGCAGCTGTGATATAAGTGAATCATGTGGCCTATGCTATATTTTCATTGTTCCTGTTGGCAAAAGTTAAGGGATTTGCTAAAATAACATGTATCTACCACTTTTCAGTGGAAGTCTCTCCTCACTGCTTTTATTACATGTCACACCATCCAGTGTATGTCATCGGTCTTATGTCCCAGGACATTATTTATTCCTCCATTTTCTCATTTCTCTGCAGTTCTCACTGTAAAACTCCGCCAAAATCTCTTTACACTTGTCACTCTAATAAAATCCCTCCGCCACCATCGCTCTGATGGGATATGCCGAGATGTCATCGCAGCACCCTACCACCCGAATTGAACATTTTTCAAGACCGCACACCAGCACACAATCAACCGGTTGGCGGACGACGCAGCGTACTGTGCTCAGTGCAAGTGTGAGTAACTCGAGCCCATATTCACACTGACTGCGGAACGGAGGCGGCGCGTTCTCGGTACGGACGCCGCAAGGATTAGAACACATTCAAGTCTACGTGTCAATTCACACCAGCTTCGGTGCGGTGCGGAACGACTGCGGCGATGCAGAAGCTTTCCGCAAGCGTTTTATTTCTTCCGGACGCCGCATGCGGATTTTCACGAAGCTGAAGAAATGACACGAGCCGGACAGGAAATCGAGCGTCTCACATTAAGGTAAATCCGGTATATTTCAAAATAAAACGGTTTGCGAAATCGTTTTTTGGGGGGGAGGGAAGCTAGCTTTGCATGACATCAGTCGGACATTTAAGACAAGTGAGTGAGTCGCGTTCAGGTACGCTCGGCTTTTTTTCAGTTTGATCGAGAGCCGATTTTTTTGGGACGAGTTCTGAGACATTAAAATTCTCAAATTTTCTGGTTGAAAACCGATTTGGTTGAGAACAGAAGCGTTCGAAAAACCGAGGTTGACTGTATAGCAAGATGAAAAGATGAGTGAGTCGCTCTTCAAAGTCACTTAGGAAATAAAGAGAAACTTCAACAAAGTACTTGACCCTAAAGTCCTCGTGTCAAAGGGGCCCACACAATCTGGCCTGCTTCAAAACCAGTAAGCTCTAAGCTGAAAAAAAAAACAAAAAAAAACAAAAAACGAACACTCCTCTCGGTTTCTGTGCCGCCCGACTGCTCATCCAAAATAAACGAAGCGAACTGAAATTGCAGCATGAGCGCTGGTATGACTTGCAAGGCGTCAACGTGTATTTTGCACAACATTCAGAAAGTGGATCCCGAGATTTGTAGAAGAAAACAGAACGAGAAGTGGAAGGACACAGACTGGAGAGCTGCCAGGCGGTTCAGTCTAAATATAAACCCTGCTGCGGCAGTCGCCCTTCTGCAGCTGAAAACTGCCGAGGTTCTCCCTGGCGGCGTGTTGCTGTGCTCAATGTCCGTATGAGAGACTTGATTCCATCTTACAGGTGTGTGTATTTGCGTGGAAAAAAAAAATAAAAATGAACAGAGGAGTGCGTAGGGAGAAAGGTCCTTCCAAGCCATTCCCTTATCTGAACAGATGAAAAGCGAATTATAGATGACTGACACCAATTTTTATTTGTAATGTTATGTAACAGTGTGCAACATGCACAAAACGTTTCATGTGGTCGCAGTTTCAAGTCAAAGGAAATGAAAGTTACCCGATTCCCTTTTGAGCCAAAATTAAAATTGAAAGCTAACTTAAATGTATTTACTCAGTATTATTAAGCCACAACGTACGGGTTGTTTAAACCTTAAAATGATTGTTGTTCTACGATTTATAGAGTAAAAAAAAAAAAATCAAAATAATAAGTTTGGCTCGCTACTTTGCGGTTCACTTTTTGCTGATTCACTCTATCACAGATTTGAACTCATGTTGTCAGGTTTAGCTCGGGTTGTACCTCAATATTTCGTGTTTTCTTTTAGTGATTATTTCCCCTTTTTTTTTTTTTTTTTTAATAGCGAGTACCTAATCAAATTATTTATGCTCCTATTTGCGTCCTCTTTAAATATTTGAGAAAATAGAAACAGCGCTTTCGGGCATTCAACACAATCTGTTACATACGATATTTAACTCATTTACTCCCAATAACGTATAAATACGTTTTTTTTAATGCTCTAAGTACCCCAAAGACGTATTTATACGTTTTTTTTGTTTTTTTTAAACGAGAGCAAACAGAAGGTTTTGATGCAGCTTTTCAACTGCAAAGAACGGTAGCAGAAATGGTAGTTATTACACAAACGGCCAGCAGGTGGCAGCAGAGCAAAGGAGATCAACCAGCTCCATGTAGAAAAAAAGCTCAATTACTTACAATTTTAAATAAGACTTGTGAAAACTGATGAAACTTAGCTCTCTTCTAATGCTAATTGCTGCAAAATGTAAACAGATAGAAACATACTTTTTTTTTTCCTGATGAAAGAAGAGACTTTCATCTTTCTTTTGATAGGTTCCATGCTTTTATAGCAATTGAACACAATATTCTGTGGGCCTTGCAAAATCAATCAAAATCCAGTAAAACAGCCGGGAGCGAACGGGATTGCGAAATGTGAAAATGGCGGCGAGTGAATGAGTTAATAGCACCTGTGTTTTTCGACACGCTCCTTTCTTACTTTGACCGTCTCCAAACATTTTTGTGTTTATTTGATTTGAACCGAGTCAAATGCCATTTTTAGCATATGTCGCGGGCCACTAAAAAAATGGACGGCGGGCCGCAAATGGCCCCCCCGGGCCGTCGTTTGAACACCACCGATTTACACTCTACTAGTGGCCAAAATAAATACATTTAGCATATAGCAAGCAAACAAATGAAGAAATAATCTTTTGTATATAAATGATAAAAAAAAAAAAAACTTTTCTTTAGGAAAGTAAGAACAAAATCACACAAACACACTATTGATGTATGTTATCTCTAAAAATACGCTTCAACTTTTCCTAGCGCAGTTTCAATGAAGTACAAGTACACAAAACGGCAGTTGCGTGTCGTACGCGTCTCACCTGTGTGTACGCAACATGGACGCCATCTGTGGCCTGCACCGTCAGGTTGTAGAAGGAGCGTTGCTCGGCGTCCAACGGCCTGGCGATGATGATGGTGCCCATGGCCTTCTCCACATCAAATACGCTGTCCGGGTTCCCATCTGCGGAGTGTGAAAGGAGTCAAACGAACCTCAATCAGGTAGACTCGATCCGAATAATCAACGACTGACACAATGAACATGTGAACACTCACGTGTGTGCAACAGTCCGAGGTTGTTCATTTTTCTGCTTGTCATTTGTAGTACATTTGTCAACATGAAAATGGCAAACTTCAAGTGCTCAGTTTTGACCAGGTTAGTCAAATTGATACAGTACATACGTGTCATAATAAAAACGTTTGCATGCTCTGCTGAATTATTTATATCAACTAGGGGTGTCAGGCAATTCCAATTTTTTAATCGTAATTAATCGCATGACTTCCATAGTTAACTCGTGATTAATCACAAATGTTAAACCTGTTTTAAATGTACAATAAAAAATATATTTTTATTTTTAACCAAATTTTCATACTCTTGTGAACATAAAAGTGGGGTCAAAAATGTTAAACTATTAGAAATATGGCTGCATCTTTTCGTCGTTAATGCAGTAATTTCATAATAATTCATAAAATTCAGTAAAAAAAAAAAAAAAAAAGATGTACTGTAAAAAAGACGAGTGAGCTATCAAATCTTCAAAATTGTAAAATATAATTTGATAATTTGATTTGAAATACATGCATATTATTATTATTATTATTATTATTATTATTATTACTATTATTTTATTTATTTATTTATTTTACTAATTTTGACGTGGAGCTGTCTGCTATGTTGCATTTGGAATTCCGTCAGTACAGGCTTTCCAAATACGGAAGTTAAAATTAATCGCACGTTCAAAAAAAATAGTGGCGTGAAAAGAACTTCAAATTAACTCAAAATTAACGCATTAATTTTGACAGCCCTAATATAAACACTTTGGAAATCACTGTTTACAGAATTATTTGTGCAAAAAAATAAAAAATAAATAAATCACCGTTTACAGAATTATTTGTGAAAAAAAAAAATCACTGTTTACAGAATTATTTATGCAAAAAAACAAAAAACAAAAAAACAAACGCTATGACCATCGAGAGCAAAGGATTTCCGAGTCAAATGGCAATTTGTCGTGATTTTTCATGTTGGCCTTCACGGATGCGCCGCTTGTTGAGCAGTAGAAAATGTGAACGCCGACACTAAGACCGAAAAAGATATTGAAACATCCTGTGATCACGGGGAAGGTTCAAATGAGCGAGTCTGCTGTCCAAACCAAGCATCCTCTTTTTTTAGGCCCGTTTTGGAAGGAGGCGGTTTGGCAAGAATCCCACTGAGGCCAGAGTCAACCTCCCGTCTGCCAACACCAAATTATAGACAAAGAAACTCGGCCTCCGCCAGCTTTCAAAATTGGTTTACACCGCCTGCGGGGTTTACGATCGCCGTCTCTCGCTCCAAGCGAGCATTATGGCGGAGGAGCATCTCTTAATAGTGTTTGATATGAAATTAAAAAAAAGACATCTGTCAGAAGTCAATAAACGGAAGCTTTTCATGACTGCCCTTACATTCCTTACATCTACGGTACTTTGTTTTTGCAGCCATTTTCCCTTCTGCAGTGCTCACTGATGTCAGTGGTGTCCAAACGACGGCCCCGGGGGCCATTTGCGGCCCGCCGTCCATTTTTCAGCGGCCCGTGACATATGCTAAAAATGGCATTTGACTCAGTTCAAATAAAATCAACAAAACAAAAAATATTTGGAGAAAGAAGAAAGAAGGGAGGGCGTCGAAAAAGTATTTTTGATTAACTAAAAAGTAATGAAAAAAAACTATATTGTTCCCAAAATAAAATAAAAACAAATGCATTTTAAAAAACAAAAACTAACTGAAACTACATTTTTATGTTTACAAAACTAACTATAATAATTATAGCAAACATGTCCTTCGTTTTTGTCTTTGGTAATTAATTGAATGCATGAGCCTTTGGGGATGATTTTAAATGTGATTTTTTTTTGTGGATTTATTTTTATATCAACCGGAATAATGACGTTTGAAAGTATGTCACACAGAAGTGATGTCATCTAGCAGCAGCCAATAGAAAAGCACCAAAAGATGATGTCGCTCTCCATGATGTTTTTTTAAATATTGCGCACAAATAATACACATTAAAGGGGCATTCAGCGATCCATAGCGCCATCTAGTGGCGAACAAATCATTCATTCATTTAAAAAAAAATGAGTGTTTATATCAATAGTATGCAAAAAATGCAAAAATCGCATAAACATATTTTATTATATATATATATATATATATATATATATATATATATATATATAAAAATGCATTTGTATTTTAAAATAAATGACTAAATAAACACATGACTAAATAAATAAATGACTAAAAGTGAAAATAAAAATGGATATAAAAAATATAATTCAAAAATTAAATAGAAATGTATTTATTTATGTACACTTTTGCTCTTTTTATTTCCATTTATATTTATTTTTTTGGATATACTTTTGCAATTATATATTTTTTATATCCATTTTTCTTTTCACTTTTAGTCATTTATTTATTTATTTAGTCTTTTTTTTTTTTTTTTTTTTTTTTTTTTTTTTTTTTTTTTTTTTTTTTTTTTTTTTTTTTTTTTTTTAGCAGTTTTGGTGCTTCATAGTGTTTCCGCCTGCCTATATCAAGTTTCTTCTGCAAAATCGGCACCACAATTCGTCTCAGGTTTGCTCAATTACAATTAACTGAGCTGCAGTTCGCAATCCTGGTGGCTCCCGATTAGTCGATCGGCTTCCACATCTGCTGCTTGCCCGCGCAATCAATTTTTGGGCTTGCAGGCCGCCTTAGCGTCCGCATCAACAAATGCGTGATTACTACTTAGATTTTTATTTTTGACAAATTAAAAGTTAATTACGCTTCGGTAATTTTAAAGCGAGGCTGGGAGCAAAAACCCAATGACTTGTTACTACTACTTTAAAGTAGCACTTACATTCACAGATGGCCACCACTTGCGTGCGGACGTGTAATCGAAAGCAGTTGATAATAATGATTATGCCCGTTTCATCTTCTGGGTGGAGTATCGGCTTGAACTGGATAATGAGGTGTTTGATATGAGGGCGTGGTTGTGCGCGTGCTTATATATTTGGTTGCCGTTACATCATATTTGAAATGTGACTGCTGTCATCACTGCATCTTGCCCGGACACAGTCTTCTTTCGTCAATAAATATATCAATCTATGTTAATTCCATTTGTACACAATTTTACAATGCCAAAAATAATCATGTAATTATCAAGTGTAGATGCCCGGGAAACTCACGTTCTCAGTACGTACAGTAAACTCATCTGCTTAAGACGCAGACCAGCTTCGATACCAGTCGATTGTGTGTATATATTTTGTTAGTGTAGAGCTTGCGCACTCTCAGTCTCAAGTCCATGAAAAAAAAAGAGCATTTAAAAAAAGAAAGTAGGTCACCTTTAAACATGAAGTTGACGGTGTCGAGCGTTGGCGGGGTGAAGGAAGGACCCAAATGCAGGCGAAGCAGGAGTACGAGGGCAGAGGAGTCAAGGAGGGATTTTATTAAACACGTTTGCTCCCAATAATGTGGAAATACGTTTTTTTTTTTTATGTTTTGTGTCCCAAAGACGTATTTATACGTTTTTTTTGTTTGGTTTTGTTTTTATGCTAGAGCATACAGAAGGCTTTGATGCAGCCTCTCAACTGCAAAGAACGGTTGCAGAAATGGTAGTTATTACAGAAACGGCCAGCAGGTGGCAGCAATAGATACAACTTCGTTCTCATTCATCCCTTTTTTAAACAGCCAGACGCTGCTTCAATTGGAAAGTTTAAAGTGGGTTGTTCCGCTGCGCTAAACCGGATGGTCATGAAGCAATCGGGCGCTTAGCATCTCTGGGAGTCTACGTGGCCCCAGATTTCAGCTTCTGCATGGTGATTGATTATATGATCTATCTGAGGCAAAATCCCTCGTTGATTGACAGTGAAATCAGCAATCTTGAAGTCCGACAACGGCATTATCAAGTTTTTCATTTCATTGTTCTGAAGTGACCGGAGACTTTACCGATTCCAAGCTACTTTTGTTACAAAAAAACAAACAACAACAACAACAACAACAAAAAAAACATCTGTCACTCTGCGGAAGATAGAATTTACATATAAATAAATTAACACATTATGATGTAGGTGGAGAGGGAAAAAAAATGCTTCCTTCCTTGAATGACCAGCAGTGGCCACTGTTGCGAACAGATCAGACATCATCAAGCACAAATCTATCGTAAAATATTTGCAACCACCAAATGACAAAAATGATCGCAACAACACCGATGAGATAACACGGGTGGACAATGATGAAAGTGAAAAAAACTGCCAAAAGAAATGAGAACGAAACGAAAGGAGACCAAGTGGAAAGTTGACAGCAAAAAAGAGGAAGTGGAAGTAAGATACCTTCTGAGGAACAGTTCCGGATGCAAGCGCTCTGCAGAATAACAAACATCTCAAGGAAAGACCGGGGACCTTTCAGTCATGAAGCGTTGAGGAAAAAAAAAAGAGGAGAGAACAAGTAAGGCACAACAAACACGAAAGGAATAGGACGAAAGGATTGCATGATGAAGAGACGGCTGCAATAGACCAAACAGACCAGCAGAGGCGCTGTTTCCAGCATGCCAAGGTTGTTGTACATGTATGCAGATACAAATTACTTTGAAACTATACTCAACAGGCCTTATTTGATATGAATATCAAAATACGTGTGTGCATTGAGAGCAAGAGAGAGAGAGAGAGAGAGATATCCTCCTGACTCCGAGCAATTCCTATTTGTCCTCTGTAGTGGACGTTATTCAACCTAAACATCTCCCACCCAGTGCATACGATTGAATTAACTAATTTTGTGGACATTCAGAGCTTTCCAATGATACCAAATGTGTAGGGGCGGGGCTTTGCTACCTTTGATTGCATCATAAAAAGAAAATGGCTTCCCTTAGTGCAAGCACTTTTTAGGGAAGAGGGAAAGTAAGTGTATAACACTTTTTATTGAACAAATTTAGGCTTTAATTATTGTTAGTATGTTTTCTCAGACTCTTAAGAACACATTAAAGTATTGTTTTAATTATTTTAACTGTATCTGAGCCTAGCATTTAAGTTTTAAAAAATGTCCTCTGTAGTGGACACATAATAGCTTAAAAATAAAAACTTTTTTTTTTTTTTTTTCAAAAATTTCTTTTTGCTTTTGTGAAAATGGCTGGGAGTGAATGAGTTAAAAACATTTTTTAACTTGACTTCTATTTACAGTCAAAACATCAAAATTCAGCTATATAATGCTGCAATACTAAAAAAGTATGTTACAGATCAAGAAAAAGGTTTCAAATCCTTGTGAAAAATATCAGGGAAAGAATGTCTCCTGAGATAGTGAGACTTGGCCAGTGACATGGAAAAAAAAAAAAAAAAAAAAAGTCAGACAGCAAAAAGCAACTGGTCAGCCAAAAGCACAAGTCAGAAAGGAACTCAAATTGGACACATGCTGACTTCCGATGCTCGGTGGCAAAAAAAAAAAGACGTGAGACGTATGTGCTGAAGAAAAAGCAGCACACATCTTGAATCTGATGGAATTACACAAAACCCGAACTGGTAATTGGATCACATCACTCGCACCGCGCCGGTCGGTTGCTACTATAACACGCGCTGGCAAATTGGGCTTAACGCAATTCGCATGACATAATCTCATTTAAGCCTCTCAAGTGGAGAAAAGTCAACTTTGACGCTTCAAAGGCATATTATGTACAACTACATCTACAAATGTTGAAACTTGATTTATGGCATACTGGGCAAGAATATGTTTCGCTAGACCAGTGCGTCTCAAATAGTGGGGCGGGACCCCCCAGGGGGGCGCGAGGCTCCATCAAGGGGGGCGCGTTTGACCTCGGGGAACATGCTTTTTTTTTTTTTTTTTTTTTTTTACTGTCCTAGAATAAAGTGCAATTGCACCTCCACTACATTAGGGGGCAGTGGCGCTCTCATTAGTGGCAGAGTGTGCGCAGGGAGCATTCGCTCGGTGGTGTCGGGGTTTTGTTTGCACTGAGCATGCGCGCTTTGCACACAGCAAAAAAAAAAAAAAAAAAAAAAATCAGCACAATCTATTTTATTTATTTTTGTTTTGCAGGTTAAAGTTGTTGTTTTTTTTTTGTGTTTTTTTTTTTAATATTGTGCTCCTGAGTTAATGATGGTGATCAGTTTGAATGCATTATTATTTATTGATTTTATGTCATTTTATTTTTCCGTATCAATGTTTATCAATGTTCAAAAATGTTTATAGTTTAATTAAGGATTACATTTTATTTTATGAATTTGAGATGCACTTTAAATCTTTTCTGTTGTAGTTAATAAAGCTATTCTTTGTTGTAAGTTGGTCAATATTTCTTTCATTTTTTATTCTCTTATACGTTAATACGGATACAGTGTTATGCACAGGTGTGCTTATAACAATTTCATAGACAAATGATACTATTTATAGTTGCGCGGGGAGGGGGGGTGGGGGGGGGGGGGGGGCAAGATGTTTTCTTCTTACTGGGGGGGCGGGGTCATGACAGAAAATAATTGAGAAGCACTGAAGTAGACCAAACCACATATTTTGGCAGGTTTTTTTTTTTTAGACTATTTTGAAAGTTCTTTATAGACTGCTGGGCGAATGAATTATTTCTTCTCCTCCACAGCAAACAGCATACATCTGGAATTGCTGTTACCATGGTGACTGGGCTGAGCAGGGCGTAACGGATCAAACAGTGAGGCAGTGCTACCTGAGCCGCGCTGATAATGCAATGATCTATTCCTGCCAAAGCAGCCACGCAATTAGCAGTTCTTTTTTTTTTTTTACCTGCGATGTCGAACCACAAGGGGGCCGAACTCCGCTGCATGGAGACCACGCCGACTATTTCGGTGACTTTGTCGTTTTCCATCACAGTGAAATTGTAGAAAGGCTCATCAAAGAGAGGCGGCAGAGCCGTGGGAGGAGGACGACGGATCCACTCGATGTGGAGGCGAGCCGTCGAGGACTTCTGAGGACGACCGTTGTCTGTTGCCTTGATCTAAAGAAAGAAAAACTCATCAGCCGCAATTGTAAAGGAAGCAGGCGGAAGGCTTCGTAATATTGCCAGTGACGCACAATTCCAATGACTTGGATATACATAATTCGTTTTTGGGTTTTTTTGCTCCTCAATTGTAATTGGAATTGTAAATAATGGTGCCCATATAGAGGTATATTAACTCATTTGCTCCCAATAACGTGTAAATACGTTTTTTTTAAATGTTGTAAGTGTCCCAAAGACGTATTTATACGTTTGTTTGTTTTTTATTTATTTATTTTTTTTATGCTAGAGTATACAGAAGGCAAAGAACGGTTGCAGAAATGGTAGTTATTACACAAACGGCCAGCAGGTGGCAGCAAAGCAAAGGAGATCAACCGGGGCCATGTAGAAAAAAAGCTAGATTACTTACAATTTTGAATGGATTTGTGAAAACTGATGAAACTTAGCTCTCTTCTAATGCTAATTCCTGCAAAACGGAAACAGATAGAAACATACTTTTTTTTTTTCCTGATGAAAAAAAGAGACTTAAATCTTTCTTTTTGGTAGGTTCCATGCTTTTATAGCAATTGAACACAATATTCTGTGGGCCTTGCAAAATCAGTCAAAATCCAGTAAAACAACCGGGAGCGAACTGAATTGCGAAATGTGAAAATGGCGGCGAGTGAATGAGTTAAAAGAAGTAAAAAAAAAAAAAAAAAAAAAGTTTAATAAAAACTCTAGTTAAAATATCTCAACAACTGCTTTTATAATAAATTGTTTTAACACTGCCAGCCCAGCAAAAAAATGCATCATTTGGCGTATTTTTCCGTCAATGGCAGTGAAAGAGTTAATTGTAAAGAAACTTTATGGACACCCTTGTACTATAACAATTTTAGCTATTCTGTTGTTAGGAAGCGGACAAATATCAATTGTACATACTGTCAGGATATCGTAGCTGCCAGCACTGAAGGCCTTGCGGGACGACACCATTGCCGTCTTGGGATCAATAAAGAATTTACCATCTTCATTGCCATCTACAATGCTGTATGAAAGGTCGCTGTTGGGTCCGTCATCGCGGTCGTAGGCAAAGACCCGGTAGATGGGCTCCCCTTTCTTTCTCCGCTCCCGCTCGGGTAGTTTGACCTGATAGACCTTCTCTGGAAATGTCGGCTTGTTGTCGTTTTCATCGAGGACCTGGACCATCACCCACACTGTACTCTGCCTTGGACTGGGCCCACCATCTGACACCAGTACCTGATAGGGCAGGACACAATTACGTGCATGAATGCATATGTATAAATCCTTCAATGAATTCTTACATTTAATTGAATGAACTCGGAGAAAGTCTGACGTTGTTACTTCATTTGCATATGCAAATTAAGACATTTACACAAATTATGGCAGGACCGTACAAGTGAGTACAAGTGACGTGTCGGTCGCAAACGAGGTGCTACTGCAAGCGGAGCACATTGCTCGGCCTCGTCTGCGCAGCCGCAGACAGAGAGAGACAGGAGGAGGAGAAAACAGGAGAGGAAAGGAGGACACACAAACGCGGTTTGTACAAGATGAGCCGAAATGCAAATGAGTCTAATTCACTAACGCCAGCGCAAATAGTCACACAGAGTTTGCGTGACGCGAATAACGTGTTTGGAAAGCGTGTATTAACCTGACGCAACCTCGATCCGGGATCATGACAGCAGTGCATGCCATTTGCGGCAAAACATGATCAGAGAGAGAGAGAGAGAGAGAAAGAGAGAGATCCTCCTGACTACGAGCAATTCAAATTTGTCCTCTGTAGTGGACCTTATTAAACCTGAATATCTCCTACCCAGTGCATACGATTAAATTAACTCATTTTGTGGACCTTCAGAGCTTTCCAATGATACCAAATGTGTAGGGGCGGGGCTTTGCTACCTTTGATTGCATCATAAAAAGAAAATGGCTTCCCTCAGTGCAAGCACTTTTTAGGGAAGAGGAAAAGTAAGTGTATAACACTTTTTATTTGACAAATTTAGGCTTTAAATGTTGTTAGTATGTTTTCTATAAGACTCTTAAGAACACATTAAAGTATTGTTTTAACTGTATTTGAGCCTAGCATTTAAGTTTAAAAAAATGTCCTCTGTAGTGGACACATACTTTTTTTTTTTTTTCACAACATAAACCCGGGCTGATCGACAATGGCGGGGGGGGAACCTTACGATCATTTTTACATGCCAGATTCATACTGTACGCCCACGCCAACCTCTGAAAATATATTTTTTTTTAAAACGACCGCACCAATAATTTGTACTTTATGAACGAATGACGTCGTCGTCGTCCTCTCTGCTCTATACAGCTTAATGGCGCTCTAAACGCTTACTCTCGGTCCAACCTCGCTTTCTGATAATGTCATCTTTCTGGCAACTGTTACTATAACAACCATGTTGTTGGCGCAAATCCATTGCCATGTGTGGTAAATCAGGTGCAAAAATCTGTTTTGTGGGCGTGTTTGCGCCGGTATATGATTTGAGCAATATCCTGAGCGAATAGGTGGGTAACTGGGCGAAGACATGCGGGTGCGGTTGTGCTGCAATATTTGGCGCTATTACCGGATGCAGCGCATTCTGAGTCAATATACCCTCCAGTGTCACTATTTTGTGTTGTCAACATAATTATTTTTTGGGCCAAAGTTCCTCCATCTTTATTCAAATGCGCTGCCAAATACCAAATGAAAAAGTTTTGCAGACTCATGCAGTGAGGCATTGGCCCAATGCATGTACACGTTGACGAAACACGATTCTTTACTGGTTCCGAGGGCTACTGAGCCCACTTTAAGCCGCAAAAAAGCCTTTTTTTTTTTTTTTTGTAAAAAGGCCTTGATGGTGGGCACAGTCCATGAAGTCACTTCCCTGTGCGTATTTAGGCAGTTGATTAAATAGCACCAGTTCTCCCACTCCTGACTCCATAATGGCGTTGTGAGCAAAATTTCCCCTGTTGCGAATTTAATCAAGACACTTTTTTTTCGCTCCGGTGACTGCTTACGGATGCTGAGGGATTTGGCGACATCACGTTGGCCCTCGTGCACACATTCAAGTTGCCGAGCCATCTTTGCATAAAGTTTAGACTTGGAGCAAGATAATCAATTGCGCCGTTTGCTGTACAATCGTTTTGTCCTTATTTTTGAGTCGGCACGGACAACTAAGTGGTCATTAGGATTTTGCTTTCATCTAAACCAGGGGTGTCCAAACTACGGCCCGGGGGCCATTTGCGGCCCGCCGTCCATTTTTTCGTGGCCCGCGACATATGCTAAAAATGGCATTTGGCTCAGTTAAAATCAAATAAAAACAAAAATGTTTGGAGATGTTCAAAGTAAGAAGGGAAGGTGTCGAAAAACACAGGTGCTATTAAAGGTTATTTTAGTTAACTAAAACTAGCGGAAAAAAAAAAATCAAAAAACACTTTCGTTAACGAAATAAAATAAAAACGAAGATGCTTTTAAAAAAAAAAAGAAAACTAAGTGAAACTACATTTTATGTTTACATCCATCCATCCATTTTCTTGACCGTTTATTCCTCACAAGGGTCGCGGGGGGGTGCTGGCGCCTATCTCAGCTGGCTCTGGGCAGTAGGCGGGGGACACCCTGGACTGGTTGCCAGCCAATCGCAGTTTACGTTTACAAAACTAACTAAAATAAAACTAACTATAATAATATAAAAAATGTCCTTCGTCTTAGTCAGTATTGATCCATATATAAGGCGCACTGGATTATAAGGCGCATGGTCAGCTTTTGAAAAAATTGAAGGCTTTTAGGTGCGCCTTATAGTGCGGAAAATACGGTAATGTTAAAATGGTAAGCTAATCAACAAAATTGTTTTCCCAAGCATTTCTTTTTAGCAAATGTGTTTTAAGTTTGAAAGGATTGATGAGAGGTTGTGTTAAGCATATTGTATACTCTGACCCCATTCAATCCCAAAAACGTGTAAACATGTTTTAAAATATGTTGTCCTTGTCTCCTAAAAATGTGTAAACGTGTTTGTTTGTTTTTTTACTATTTTTTAAAGGCATACAGAAGGTTTTGATGCAGCTTCTGACATGAAGAGCCGGCTTAAAGCAATTATAATTATTTCATAAAAATGGCCAGCAGGTGGCAGCAGAGTATAAGAGATCAGCCAGGGCCACGTTGCAAGTTGCAGAGCAACTACAACAACAGTGACTGTGATAGCCACGTAAGTCATCCAGGACATCACATCAGTACAATGAGGGCTTCAGAGCCGTCATATCGTAAGTCCTCACCTCTAAAACATGTTCCGTTTGTTGTTCACGGTCCAGTTTCCTCGAGGTGGTTGTGATCAGACCTGAGACAGAAAACAGACAAAATAGGATTTTTTAACACATTTGTCGGTCTATAATTAAAAAAGAAAATAATCATAATAATTAAACAAACCGTAACTTTAAGTTGTGTGTAAAATAATGACTTCCAGGACGATTCCCCCCGTACAAGGACTGCTTGTGAAGTTACAAATTTGATATATTTTGATTGTGGCCGACTGATTAATTAGTCCGACATTACAATTTAGCCAATGTGGTGCCCCTAGAGGTTATTGGGATCATTACAACTTGCCTCAATACCGTCCAAATGATTAATTTGTCAAAAAGACGACCCAATTATTGCTACAATAATAATAATAATAATAATGTAATTTAAAAGTGATTACATTACAGTGTAGGATTGACCCCTAAAAGTCATGAAATTAGTTTGTTATTGTCAGAACTCTAATGTGCTTTTAAACTGTTTGACTTGACCTAATTGTTTGGGGTGTGGAATGAGGTTCATCGACACAATTTGCAGTCTTAATGCAGCTAAACAAATAAAAATAAAAAAAAATAGATAAATGCTGCTGGGCGAACTCAAGACCGTCCCTTTCGAATATATTTTCAATTCTCCTCTTAGGTCAGCATCAAAGCCATAACAACACAAGACATTATTACGCACATTTGAACTGAGAAACAAATGCTCATTATTACAATAACACAACATCAAAATAACCCCCCCCCCACCACCACCACAAAGAAATCGAGTTCTACAACTGGATTTATAATTAAGGCTGGAGTGTATGAGGGCACATTTCCACCATCTGCTGTAAAATGCTCCACCAAACGAGAGAACTAATTAAGATCAATCGCATCCCTTGCACAACAACAGTTTTACAGGTTGAATATTAGCCGGACGATGTTGCTAGTGTACTTTAAAATCAAAGCAGTCTGTTAGGAAGAGATGTTTGTACGCGTATAGTTAGTCAGATGGTTACATAATGTTTTGAGAAAAGTCTAGGCAAAAAAGAACATACGCAGTTCAAATAGAGGTCTTTCACCTTATGAATGTGCCACAAATAGTAATATAACACTAGTCAGTAGAGAATCAATCAATTCATGCTCTTTATATATTCGGCAATGGGTCTCGGACGGACGGACTAGAACAACACGAGGCAAAGTAGTTATGCAAAAGAACTGATGATATAAACAATAAAAACATATTCATATATGAAACATTGGGCTCTATTTTTGCACTAGCGTACATTCTGTGCAGCATAACACTGCACAGAGGCTAGGTTAGACCCAATGTTGGTAATTTACAGATGAGCACAGTCCGGCGGAATTGCAACAGGGAGAGCTGTGTGTCTCTGTTTGAGTGATCAGAGTCGACTTCAGTCATGGCCAATGAAAGTAACTCCTTTCATTATCTTTAAATGTGGTGCACTAGTCACACACACGAGTCGTCTTGATGTGGCAGAAGCGCATCTCTGTCATAAAGCGCAGCACTTTATGAGACAGCCCCTCAGCCCGATCGTTATTCAAGTATAAAGCCAGTCCGTCACCTTTTCTGCTTCCCACAGGTTTTGGCTAATCTACAATCTGATGAAGAGGTGTATTGAAACTTTACAATCTGGGGTTGTTCACGGTAAGCCACGTTCCACAAAAAAACACAGTAAACTGCATTCTCTGTCGTCGTTCATCAGGGACAGTGAGTTTACAGATCTTAATCAGGAGCAAGCTCACTTTGCTCTCAATAATAAAAGAAGTTTCATCAAGTTTCAACTGCAAAGAACGGTTGCAGAAATGGTAGTTATTACACAAACGGCCAGCAGGTGGCAGCAGCGCAAAGGAGATCAACCAGGGCCATCTAGAAAAAAAAAAAGCTAGATTACTTACAATTTTGAATGGATTTGTGAAAACTGATGAAACTTAGCTCTCTTCTAATGCTAATTGATGCAAAACGGAAACAGATAGAAACATACTTTTTTTCCCTGATGAAAGAAGAGACTTTCATCTTTCTTTTGATAGGTTCCATGCTTTTATAGCAATTGAACACAATATTCTGTGGGCCTTGCAAAATATGTCAAAATCCAGTGAAGGGGATTGCTTCTGTGAAAATGGTTGGGAGTGAATGAGTTAATAGGCGTACTTGCCAAAAACGTGCTTTTCTCAAAACGAAGGAATTTCAACCTGTGAACATTGAAATTCCTCTAACTTTGTCAGATTTTGAGGTAACACTACATCTTATACATCATTTTGAAAGGGAATTAAGTGTAGAATCAGAATATATGAATATCTCAAGTTTCACTTTCGGACATATAAGCCTGATTTTGTGAAAACACATCCCAAATATAATTATCAGTAATGTACTCGTTCTGTTTTCACAATACAACAGTGCTTCTTTTCAATATTCATTTCATTCTGTTGGAAAGCTTGACTGTATTTCATTGTGTAAAAATCTTCACTGGCTGTGCCAAACAGTTCATCCTGCTGTGGTACTCGTGTTTTGAGCCTGCGGTCTCCCCCCCCCACACACACACGCACACACACACGCACGCATTAGAGGAACTTCACGCTGGTGTTCCACAAGAGCGATCCGTTGAATTATTTGGAGTAAGCCCTCATAACATCTTGAAACTGAAGGCCACGCTCCGTGAAGTGGGGGATATCGGAGACAGGCCGCAAAGTGGCTGTCACAAGAAGACAACAAATCAAGAAAGCTTTCAAAGCTTTTCCTGAACCCTTTCAGCACTTGTGAACTGAAGGATCGCGTTAATCAAGTTCTGCAGGACAATACGAGACGTGGGTCCTCTGCCCTCGGAAAAATCTGGAACAGGCTGTATTAGCCAATCTTTGAGTTTATGCTGTATGGCTGCCAGGTGGACGGCCACCACCATTGGAGGCTTCCATGACATTTCCAACTCCAAACTCCAGAGGGCCACCATTGCGGGGCTTCACTTTTCACGCAGCCCAATTCGGCCAACGAATTTATGCAAAAATTCAAACAATTGGTGATTGATGAAGGCACAGTAAGTTTTTAATTGCGACGAGACGGGCCTTTTTAAAAAAAAAAAAAAAAGATGCCTCGCCATACCGGAAAGTTTCCATGAAGTTTAAAAGAATCGCCCAGAAAAAGTGTTCACCAGTCGGGCGTCTGCGCAAAGATGATGTTTGCCTTGGACATTTCCGAAGGATTGTTTTTAAAAAAAAAAAAAACATCCATGGATCAGTTCTTTACAAAACACCAGGCAAAAAACAGTCTGAGAGAGAACATGAACCAAAGAGGGCAAAAAACGATGAGGATCTCAGTTAAAAAGGTAAATGACCATCTTTTTTATTCTTTACTTTATTCTGCGTTTTTTTTTACATTATGCACAACTCTCATTTATTGTGCAATAATCTAATTGTAACATGTATTTGTTTCATGTTTTGATGCATTTTTATGCTTTATAAAACATTTATGTCTGAATTTTGGGAGTCTTGGAACGGATTAGGGCATTTACATGGAAAATGCGTCTCTACTTACAAAATTTTCTACTTAAGAACTTTCTTCCAGAACCAATTCATTTCGTAAGTAGAGGTACCACTGTAGATCCCAATAGACTACTGGGAATAAATTAATGCAATTTTATACAATAAATTTTGAGTTTTAAAAGTTTATTGTTGCTTTTGAAAAAGGTGTCCCCATTGGGCCTTTCTATATCAATAAATAACTAAAACCAAAATAAACATAACTTTCCTGATGATCTGACGGTCGCAGAAACTTATACAGAGCCTACAAATTTAACAATCTGTTCAATACAGAAAATGTTATGATGAAACAAACAACCCTGGGAGTTACTGTCACATCCTCGGGTGACAGGCGAATGAGTGTGAAAAAGACAAGGAGGAGGAATGGAATGTAAAGAAGGAGTCATGCGTCTGAGAAAGAGAGTGACTTGATTACCATATAGACATGTGTACTCAAGACTGTGCAGTAAATGGATGGCTGAAGGCTACCTCAAGAACTACAATTTACTTGTGCAGAAATAGGAAACGGGCAGACAGCAGCGCACGAGAAAGGTCATGGCCAATAAAACAATGGCACAACTGAATCAAATCACATTCTCCTCTGCCCATCCAATATCGGCCATTTCAAGAATATATATTCAATTTGATTAGTCAAATGAAATCAATGCCGATGATTGTGATGTGTGTCATCTTTGGCAGACACAAGAAAGCCCCCCCCGTGGGAAATCAATACAACTGTCAAGCGGTTTTCTTGCTCAACCATGTTGTGGACTTCATTTTGCAACTGGCTTAGAAATGAATAATAGCACAGTACACGGCTGCGTTGACGTGAAACGAAGGCCTTTTTATATGTGGAACAAAATAAAAACAGGTACTAAGAGCAGTACTAAGTTGAAATGAATGCCTTCAACATTAGCTCACGACTTCTTTAGTTCATATGAACCACTTCCCTAACCTGTTAATGAGTCCCCTGTTGGTACATAGCAGTAACTAGTTAACTGCACATTTTGCAGAATGAATTGTACTTTGAAAACATTTCTGAACATACCGTGAGAACGAAAGGAAATGTTTCGTCCAGCTTCACTGCAATTTTAAGTTAGGGGCTACTGTGCTCCTTAACTCACAAAAAAACGTATAAATACGTCATATTTTAAATGTTTTAAGTGTCCCAAAGACGTATTTATACGTTGTTCTTTTTTTGTTTTTTGTTTTTTTTTATGCCAGAGCATAGAGAAGGCTTTGATGCAGTCTCTCTACTGCAGAAAATGGTTGAGTGGCAGCAGAGTATAAGACATCAACCAAGCCATGTTAAAACAAGCTGATTTCCCCACAGTTCTAAGCAGAATTGTGAAAAACGATGAAACTTAGCTATGTTCTATTGCTAATTGCTGCACAGCGGAAACAGATAGGAATATACTTTTTTTTTACCTTATAAAAGAAGAGACTCTAATCTCTCTTTTGGTATGTTACGTATTTTTATAGCAATAGAACACAATATTTCGCGGGCCTTGAAAAATCAGTCAAAATACAGGAAAACACTTCAGTGAAAATGGTTGGGAGTGAATGAGTTAAAAAAAAAAAAGAAAAAAAATCTTCTGGAGTCCTGCAAGGGCTCTGCCAACCTGTGCTGTACCACTGAGTAAAACCCATCCATCCATCTATTTCTTGTACTGCTTGTCATTTTCAGGGTCACAGGGACCTGGAGCATATCCCATCCGACATTAGCGAAAGGCAGACTACGCCCCGGACTGGTCTGCACTTAATCACAAGGGCACATCTACAGACAGCCTTCCCATTACACGGTCACACCTTCACGAGTGTGAATTGAACTCCGATGAGCTGCACAAGAAGACATGCAGGTGAATTGACTAACCCCAGTTAACAAATAGCTGAAAACTATTCTCGTATGATCAAAGATTTGAAATTTGTTTGAAGTAGATGGCCAAGACCCGGGTCAACATCTAAACAGTGGTGTACTGATTGGTGTGTTTCAGCCTGCCAGCATTTATAATGACAACATAAAACTCTTGAGAGAGAGGTTG
Organism: Festucalex cinctus; assembly: GCF_051991245.1. Lineage (NCBI taxonomy): Eukaryota > Metazoa > Chordata > Actinopteri > Syngnathiformes > Syngnathidae > Festucalex > Festucalex cinctus. The sequence goes on from NC_135423.1 coordinate 1,406,246, forward strand.
GAGAGATTTGCAAGATAAGTGGATGGAATAAACCAACAGAGAGGAAGACAAACAAGCAGAAGACAGATCGGACATAAACACAACAGTAAACTGTAAATCAGAGCGAAAGAATGATACGGGCTGATGAGATGAACTGTAAATCCCTCATCTATGTCTCATGATGATCAAATATTCAAGACCCGCCATCAGCAAAGCGAGACGGACAAATGTGTGGAAAAAGGAATGCGGAAAAAAATCACAACAGATTTATTGGCTGAGTAGGCAAAAACACTCGAGGGATTTGTCTTCGCAGTCACGTAACCTGTCTGACAAACACTCGATATAATAATGACCAAAAGAGGCAGCCTGGCGGTTCGCTAGTTAGAGCCCCGAGTTACTTAGATGGGGAAAAAAAAAAAGGAGACATGAGTAAGCAGGACATGGCCCAGTCTGTGCAGAGCGGATCCGTCATTTTGTTTTGTTTTGAACAAAATGCATCAGAATATTCACGAGAGGGTGACGTAGGCCTCAACATAGAGTGCGCTCGTTGACCAGCCATGCTAGTATTGCTTGCTTTGTTCTCATTTATCTCCAGGGGAAAAAAAACAAACGAAAAATTAACATGCCGAGTAAACACTTCTGTTATGGAACTTGCAAGAAACAACTCCAGAGTCCAGACACTACGACTTTCTACATATGAAGGAGGTAATTCTTTATTCGTTTCCCGAAGCCAAAAATTCTGGGATAAATGTGAACGGGGATCGACTTGTGCGGACGTCCAAAAGAGTAGTTCAACGCCAGTGAAGTGAAGCCTTTCACCTTCATATGGAGTACATTTTTTTCTGTTTTTTTTTTTTTTTTTGGGTATTTGGCCCTACCCCAACTGCCAGAAGAACATAATGAAAGACGAGGAAAAATGCTCCAAATGGCTTCGCCACTGTTGTGTGAGCAGACAACACGGACGCACCAGGAAAATGCACACAATAAAATTATACAAAATAAAAAATATTGAAGCTACATATAGATAATATACATTCAATTTGGTATAGCTCACTCACACTTTTGTTTGTAATGCGACGCAAATGGCATCTTTACTCAGGCCACATACAATAACCTCTGAATTGACTCTGTTTATTCATGTGTTGACTGAACTGTTTTCTCTCCACATCCTATTTCTTCACACTCCTCCCTAATCTCCACCGCACACGCAAACACACACACTCATTTGAATAAACCATTATCCATTTTCATATTTTCCCTCTGTATTATTACTGTGTATCCAATTAGATGTATGTAGGCTCACCCAACGGAATATCAGTAATGAGGAAGCTGCATGAAGCTGCAATTTTTAGTAGGAATAGCTTGATACTCTACATTACATTATTGAGCAACATCAAACAGGAAACCCTTTTTCACTGCATATATATATATATATATATATATATATATATATATATATATATATATATATATATATATATATATATATATATATATATTAGGGGTGTTAAAAAATGATTCGGCAATATATCGCGATACTACAGCACACAATTCTCGAATCGATTCAATAGGCAGAAGAATCCATTTTTTAACATCCATTTTTGATGGAAAAATATTCAACAAAACATCTAACTTTCATACCTTAACTCATTCACTCGCCGCCATTTTCACATTTCGCAATCCCGTTCGCTCCCGGCTGTTTTACTGGATTTGGACTGATTTTGCAAGGCCCACAGAATATTGTGTTCTATTGCTATAAAAGCATGGAACCTATCATAAGAAAGATTAAAGTCTCTTCTTTCATCAGGAAAAAAAAAAGTATTCTTTTAGAAGAAAAAAAAAAAAAAAAAAAAAAAAAAAAAGTATGTTTCTAGCTGTTTCCGTCTTGCAGCAATTAGCATTAGAAGAGAGCTAAGTTCCATCAGTTTTCACAAATCTATTTAAAATTGTAAGTAATTGAGCTTTTTTTCTACTTGGCCTGGTTGATCTCCTTTGCTCTGCTGCTACCTGCTGGCCATTTGTGTAATAACTACCATTTCTGCAACCGTTCTTTGCAGCTGAGAGGCTGCATCAGAGCCTTCTGTATGCTCTAGCATAAAAAACAACAACAACAAAAACGTATAAATACGTCTTTGGGACACTTACATTAAAAAAAACGTATTTACACGTTATTGGGAGCAAATGAGTTAAGCATGGAAGAATGTTATATTAATGGAGCATTAAGCCGTAATATTTTTTTTTCAATGTTGTTCAAACATGAAAAATGTTACAACCTGTTTGTTAAATACAGTGACTCACAGTTATAAGACTGAAGTTTCAGATCAATAAATAATACATTTTCATACAAATCTTACAATGTACATGTACAAGTTTACTGAATGGTATTTTCTAAATTTGAGCAAAAAATAAATAAATAATCGCAACAATTTACTTGTAAATTCATATCGGTATTAATCGGTATTGAATCGAATCGTGACCTAGTAAAAATCGTGACTGCGGGTGCAATTGTGGTGCAATATTTCGCGCTATTACCAGCGCATTTTTACTGAATATGCACCATAGTCGTCTATCTGAACTCGTATAGCAAAACACCAAAAGAAGGAAAACTTGTGCCCATGCGCACATTTAGACTTGCTGGGTATGAAAATACGTCTCTCATTTGAATTCTGATGATTTATATCATTCAACTGTTCACATCACTGCCTGTGTTGATGGAGGACAAAAAAAAAAAAAACAGCAAATATGAATGAATAAATAAACGGAGGAAACAGAAAATGGTAAATGGGAAGCAAGCTTCAATCAGCTTCATCATGTTTGAGTTACAGGAAGACAGCTCATTTCTTTCTGCTCCTCTGATCTCTCTATTTGCAAATTCATCTTTTTTTTTTTTCTTTTTTAGTTCAGCCCTTTTCCTTTTTTACTGCAAGAGACACTTGATTTATATCTTAGTTTTTGGTACGACACCATTAAAAAAAACGAGTTTTGTCAGATGATTCTTTACAGTGACATGATGTAATTATCGCCTCGAGTGAGCAAACTCTCCACGTGCCCAATCTGGAGAAATGAATCACATTCTTTTTTTTATTTTTAATACAAAAGATGAACATTATGTGGGTGGAAAGCGTTTGAATGTGTGTCAGTCATGACTGGCTTTGGAAAATGATAAGATCAAATCAAGTCGTGGCTGATGGAATATTCCACACAAAGCAGTGCAGGCAAAGCAAATAAAAAATAAAAAATAAAAAAAAAACAATGACTGACCAGTTCGAGGGTTGATGGTGAAGAAATTCTGCGGGTTCCCGCTGATGACGCGGTAGCTGAGCCGGTCAGCGGACGAGTGCGGCGCGGCGTCGGGATCCTGGGCTTGGATCTGGACCACGGAAACGTCCCGAGGAGAATTCTCGGGTATTGACGGCCGGTACAGCGGCTCAGATGTCAGCGGGGCGTTGTCGTTTACGTCCTCCACTTGGACGAATACTTCGATTGTGGCAAAGTGGGGGACCACGCCGTGGTCGCTGGCGTACACCGTTAACCAATAGGAGTCCTTGGTTTCGCGATCGAGCGCGTCCGTGGTATAGATCACCCCTGTTGGAGGAAGAAATACAATGTCGTGACAGTTTAGTACCGAATACTTTCAAATAAGTTTAGGATAGCATAAGACTGTGACATTTGACATCAGATGTATATTCTTGTTACTCTTGCTAATCCTATAAAGTAGGCCTGGGCGATATATCGATTTTTTTATTTTTTTTATTAATTCGAATTATTTGTTGTGGACGATTTAAAGGGCCTGTCTTCTGGTTTCACTCAGGGAAATGCACTTTTTAAAGACAGGATTTAAACAAACTACTTCCCAATTTACAGATCTGGGCTTTTCATAACGTGTGGGGGTGATTTTGTCCTAAACCCCACACCACCAGCCTGTATTTTGCCATTTTGTGTTTGTTTTGTAAACAGCGGGACGTTTCTGTGGAAAGACAGTGTTTACAAGCTTCCAGCCAATCGCAGAGGCGGGGGGGGTGGGCGTGTCGCAAACGGGACCGGGCGAATTTGTCGGTTGCGTGACGTCACTCCCGCGGCAATTTGAAAGCACGCGCGGATTTTTATTTTTTTTTCACTCACTCACTCACTCACTCACAGAAGCTTACATGTGTGAATGAGTGAGTGGAAAAAAAAAATCTGACCTTTAAACTTTAATTAATTCGAGTTTCCCCAAACCCACTTTTTTTTTTTTTTTGATAAATATTGACTTAGTGAATTGTTTAAAGCATTTCAATTGTTATCCTCACAAGAATTATACATTTTGTACATCCATATGAACAATTAAGCCACAGTCATTACTCATCATGAATGAAATTGTACTCGAGTAAGAGTAGCGTTACTTCAAAATAATATTACTCAAGTAAAAGTAAAAAGTAGTCATGAAAAAATGTACTCAAGTCGAAGTAAAAAAAAAAAAGTATTCGCTGAAAAGAATACTCAAGTACTGAGTAACTTCTTCAAAAACAATGTCATCCGACAGACAAAAACATTCATTTTGTTGGGGCGAACCCTCTGTTGACACACAAAAAAAAAAATATCAGGCTATGAGTTTACAAGCAAGGAAGCCATTGAAATCACACATTCAGTTCAATTTGCAAAGTTAAGGATGCGGAGGCGGATCTTCCGCCTACGTATGCGACAGATTTCCACAGAAAAAAAAAAAAAAAAAGAAGTTTCCAGTTCACAGCAATGTGCTTTGCGTTGCCAGTGATGGTTATGCAACATGAAAAAAAAAAAAAAAGGGCGCAACAAAGATCCGTCCAAAAATAGAACATAAATAGAGGCATTTTTTTCCTACGCTTGTAAATAGGGACATTTGTAACTCGAGGTTTCATTGTATTTATTTTTCACTTTTGACTCACTCGACTCCGAGGAACCCTGCTCGACTCTTGCATGTGTTCTGCACGCCACGCGCGCGCACACACAGCATGTAAGTGTCGAGCTCCTCGGCCCTCCATTCGCTCTCATGCTTTAATGGAGACGCTCATAATAAATTTAGACTACATTTTTCAGCTCGACTTCCCTTTAGTGAAGAAAAATAAAAAAATAAATCAAGGGAGCATTACAGAAACTTCCTGTCGACTATACAGTATGAATGTGCGGTGAGGAATATATTTACGAATCGATTTCGACAAGTAGCACCTGTTTTGCGTTATAATGACTGACGTCCATTGGATTTCGAAGCACTCCGCTCCATATCATCACCAGTGTTCAGTTTGTAAAGCTGTCTCAACATTTTTAGTGTATTTCCACTGCAGGGGGTAACTGCGGGATTTCCTCCGTTTGCCATCTGACTCCTCCCATCTCGCGAGCAGATTACTGTTTAACTCATTTACTCCCAATAACGTATAAATATGTTTTTTTTAATGCTCCGAGTGTCCCAAAGACGTATTTATACGTTTTTTGTTGTTGTTGTTTTTTTAATGCTAGAGCATACAGAAGGTTTTGACGCAGCCTCTCAACTGAAAAGAACGGTCGCAGAAATGGTAGTTATTACACAAACGGCCAGCAGGTGGCAGCAGAGCAAAAGAGATCAACCAGGGCCATGTAGAAAAAAAGCTCAATGACTTACAATTTTGAATAGATTTGTGAAAACTGATGAAACTTAGCTCTCTTCTAATGCTAATTGCTGCAAAACGGAAACAGATAGAAACAGACTTTTTTTTCCTCATGAAAGAAGAGACTTTAATCTTTCTTTTGATAGGTTCCATGCTTTTATAGCAATAGAACACAATATTCTGTATATATCATTTCTGCAACCGTTCTTTGCAGTTGAGAGTCTGCATCAAAGCCTTCTGTATGCTCTAGCATAAAAAAATTAAAAAAACGTATAAATATGTCTTTGGGACACTTAGAACATTAAAAAACGTATTTATAAGTTATTGGGAGTAAATGAGTTAAGAAGTGTAAGAGATCTATTAATTTGCATTAGGCAAACAATTTTCAACTATAAATGGGGATAACATGATAAAACAGAAAAAGACTTATATTAAAATAGTATCAGATGTCATTCCATATTTTACAATTGAATGACAATCGGTAGCCACATCAAACCACCACAGCTGGCGAATAGCCTACTGGTCAATGTGTTGCTGGCATAAATAGATGAACACTAAAATAGCATTATCTTGTAATCAACTTCATTGAAGCCAGATGCCGACCTCGCAGACACTCCTTAAGTCGATTTTCCACAATCACAACTATGAGCGACGAGTTGAATAGCACGAAACGCCCTGAACAAAACGAATGAATGCTTTTCCAGTCTTCGCATTCGGCTGACGTGCGAAGCCGCCCGACTGTCCTAAGGGCAGCGCGATATCCGAGGAAGTTCATTTCAGCAAAGCAGACAAAGTGAGAGTCTCAGGCTTAATTGGGAATTAGGTGAGGATTAATTAAGGAAGTGATTAGCATTTGCACTAATCCGTGGGAGTGGAAGACATTTGTAATTCGCTACACGGGCACTTGCACTGCGTATTGGCGTCTTCAGAAAGGGGGAAGACTCGCATCTTGAAGTACTGCTGCCTGAAAAGCACTGACCGGCATGTCGATGTAGCATGCTCGTGTATTTATGCAGCACCAGTGGACTTGCTTTAGTAATATGCCATTTTAATAAATTCCAAATGAGTAAGTCTCAATGAAGCATACATAAATGAGTCAGTCATTTTTTACGTTCCTTCAGGGAGGCACATTTTACTTTTTGTTTTACTATATACTACTATACTATACTATATATAATATAATGAATAAGGGTGTGAATTGCCTAGTGCCTGACGATTCGATTCGTATCACGATTCATAGGTCACGATTCGATTCCAGACCGATTAATCCCGATACGAATTTACAAGTCGATTATTTTGTTGCGATTATTTTTTATTTAAATTTAGAAAATACTAATCAGTAAACTTGTAGAGTGTAAGATTTGTATGAAAATGTATTATTTATTTATCTGAAACTTCAGTCTTATACAGGTTGTAATCTGTTTCATGTTTGAACAGCATTCAAATAAAAACATTAAGGCTTCATGTTCCATTAATATAACATTCCTCCATGCTTAAGGTGTGAACCCTAAGACGTTTTGGTGAATATTTTTCCATCAAAAATGGATATTTAAAAATCGATTCGGCCGCCTATTGAATCGATTCGAGAATTGCGCAATGTAATATCGCGATATATTGCCGAATCGATTTTTTTAACACCCCTAATAATGAAGACAAAGTTTCAGTTTATAAGAACATGAATCAGTCGTGTTATTTGCTGAGAAAAAAAAAAATCCAGAAGCGCTGCCTGTTTACTGCACCTGACTCCATCTTCCCACAGCGTTGACACCCTCCGCTACTTCCACGTGTGCCTAATCTGCTCCCCTCTGGGGTTTTGCTGGCGGGCTGTGAGTCCTAATTGGTGTTTTCCCACAGCACTGAATAAAAGCTGCAGACCGTAGACATCCAGCAACACACGCTATATGGAAGAAAGCGGAATTATGACTCGACAGTAGGGGTGTGAATTGCCTAGTACCTGACGATTCGATTCGTATCACGATTCACAGGTCACGATTCGATTCGATACCGATTAATCCCGATACGAATGGTCACGATTCGATACCGATTAATCCCGATCCGAATTTATAAGTCGATTGTTGCGATTTTTTTCCATTCAAATTTAGAAAATACTATCAGTAAATTTGTACATGTACACTGTAAGATTTGTATGAATATATTTATCTAAAACTTGAGGCTTATAACCGTGAGCCACTGTACACAAACAGTTTGCAATCTGTTTCACATTTGAACAGCAAAAAATATTAAGGCTTAATGTGCCGTTCATATAACATTCTTCCATGCTCAAGGTGTGAATCCTAAAAAAAAAAAAAAAAAAAAAAAAAAAAAAAAAAAAAAAAAAAAAAAAATCGATTCTGCCGATTATTGAATCGATTCGAGAATCGCGCGATGTAGTATCGCGATATATCGCCGAATCGATTTTTTTTTTTGACACCCCTACGAGACACTAACAAGATGCACCTGGGAAACACAATCGGCTGTGGGCACTGATTGGTCACAGATAGGGAAGACACGCAGGTGGACAAGGTTAACGATAACGAGACAAGGAAGACAAACCCGACAAAATACAACAAAAACCCAACCGCACCCAACCGAAACATGACACTGAGCACCTCCACTCCTAATAACAACTTCAATTTCCAACAAGTACTTTACAGTTATGTAAGTGACTACAAAACTCACAAATAAATCACGTCTGTCGTCGGTGGGCTGGTAGAAGTCAACAGGAGTCTTGGTCCACTAATAGAACACATATTGTACACAGTAGGCTGCATGATATTATGTTGAAGAGGAATTTTAAATCATGTTAGCATACCGGTACACGATGTACAAGTGAGGATGTATATGTTGGCTACCCCACAGCGAGGGCAACCACAAGCTATAATTACCAATGTTATTTTGCTCCCCAGCAGAGGAAATGTAGTGTTTCTTTCCTGGCACAGATAAAAGATGGGATATTACTTCTTGGTTACATTTATATTCAGGATTTGCTCTGCGTCCATAGGGACTAGCGGCACATATTAGATGGCTGCATGGGATTTACAATGTTGTGTAGTTTCCAGTCTTGCACCTTACCAAAAAAAAAAAAAAAAAAAAAAAAAGTTTGCAAAACAGAAAATAAGGTCATTGAGTATAGAATCGTGAAACTCTAGTTGGGTTGTCTTCAGTCTAACAAACAAGTCTAGCTTCGGCTAGCATTGTGACACTTTTCACTTTCATGATAACAAAATAAATGAATTATTATGCTGCAATTATGTCTCGAGTCTGTAACGGCAACGGGCGAAATGCTTATGTTGGTTTAATGAGTGATTTCAGTGCGCTTAATTTAGTTGCAAGTGCCCACTGGAAGGACATTAGGCTGTGGGCGGAGCACAAATGACTCCTCTTTCCGCATTCTCCCACCGGCGCACACTCGACACTCGCTTGCACTCATCCATGGTCAAGCGTGTTTACGGGATGTCATAACAATCCTCATGCAACTCCATTACTCCAACTTTCCAAACTGCAGCATTTTTCAATTCTCATTCTGGGCACAACAAACAAAAAAAGGGACGATGGAAAACTGCAAGAGGAACACTCACATTGTGTGCAACAAAGTGGGAGTGTCATGAACCTGTTTTTGTACTCAAATGTCTGTTTTAAAAAGCTTTTACACTTTATTTGTATGTTTTGAATCTTTATTTGTTCATATTATTCACTCTGATAATCAAGGATAGCAGCAAACCGGAGCATTTTAAGGGTGATTCTGCAGGGGGGGTATTATACACAGGCAGAGGTTTGTAGAGTAGCCAAAAATTGTACTCGTAAGCGTTACTTCAAAATTAAGGATGCCATAGTAAGGGCAATATCGTGATATTAAAACTGCCACAATATCGTCGTCGTCATGCTCACAATATTTAAAAGGAGCAAATCTGTTAAAAAAAAAAAAAAAGTCAGGTTGATTTCCATTTGTGCAGTTCTTGCACCCTCTAGTGGCTATTTTATTAGTGTAATTAAATTTTCATTAGGGATGTTTTGGCCTTCTATGTTTAAAAACTATGCTAATTGTCAGATGAAGGGGAACCTCATTTGCTTGTGAAGCCATCAATGTGTGCTTGCATGAGCAAGCAAGTGCCTCAATATTGTTATTAGAGATTGTAGGTGGTTTATATGTATTGCTGTTATGTACAAAAGCTCAATATTGTGCTTTTTTTTTTTTTAGTGCGCCTTATCGTCGTCAAAATACGGTAATACTTTTCAGTGCTTAATTTACAACAGATTTTCTGGACTTTTTTTTTTTTTTCCCTTAATCCGTCCCACATGATACCAATCAATACTGGCTGACACGTTTTTCAAATACATATTCAAAAGAGCTAAATCCAGGAAATGAGGCACATTGATTGCTACGATAAATTGAAATGGAAAAATCATCGCATTCAAATCATCGTGGCAGCCTTAGCAAGTTTTCTCGGAGAAACCTTGCAAAGGTGGTCTTGAGATATAAGTTGGTTTCCTTTGTAACTCAAAACAATTGCTTCTCAAATAATCTGTACAAAACCACACCAGTTGCATGCCAAATATTTGGTGTTTACATTTACAGTACGTAGCTTGCAAGCAAACGCGTGTCCCCGTTTCCATCTTCCTCTGCGCTTCACATTCAACACTCGTTACAAAGCTGGTTTTGTTGGGAGACAAAGATGCAGCCTTCCCTCCCGGTTCCAAATTAATTACTGTCGAAAAAAAAAGAGGCCATGAATTCTGTTCCTCACCGCCCACGCTTTTCTATCACTCTGTCACCTTAAACAGGAGAGGTGACACTGTGATTAAGAGTCCTGATGTCAAGAGCTTTCTATACGCAACACAGTGGGCGGAAGAATGACATGAAAAGGTGCAGCTTTGAAGGAAATGTTTCTGTTATTTGTTTATAGCCCTTTACGCGCACGCACGTAGGCACGATAAGGAGCAGGAAAAAAAAAATGATATTCAGCTATGGAGGAGCTGATGATGATGATGATTTAATACGGAGGACCAGCAGCTCTACTATGAGTCCCTTCCAGATGACCGAGCTTCTCACCCTTAAGGGAGAGCCCAGACACCATGCGGAGCAAACTCGTTTCGGCCGCTTACGTCCGGAATTTTGTTAGTTTTGGTCTTGACACACAGATCATGACCAGAGGTGGAGCATAACCCCGATTGACATGTCAACAAGATCCCAAGATACTTTAACGCATTCCCAAGCTACAGAGGGCACTCCACCGTTTTCCGACATTGACTCAGATTTGGAGATTGCGATGTACATCTTAACACGCTTCACGCTCGCCTGCGAACCACACGAGTGAGAGATGGAGATCGTGGCTTGATAATGCCAAACATCTGCAAAAAAGCTCAGATTGTCATGACTGGGGTCACGCCAGGGTTAAGTTTGAGTTCATGACCTGTTTTAAGTTTGGGTTCATGACCGTGAGGTCAAGCGTCTGTTTTGACCTGATGTTTTACTGGATTTTGACTGATTTTGCAAAGCCAAAACATGCACCTACCAAAACCTACCAAAAAAAAAAAAAGATTAGTGTCTCTACACTGACAAAAAGAGCTTGTTGCAACATGGCCTTGGCTGATCTCTTATACTCTGCTGCCACCTGCTGGCCGTTTTTTTCATAACTACGATTGTTTTAAGCCACCGCTTCAGGTCAGAATCTACATCAAAGCCTTCTGTATGCTCTTGCATTAAAAAATAAAAATGAAAAAACAAACAAACGTGTAAACACGTTTTTGGGAGGGTAGGACAAAGTATTTAAAAGCGGGTTTACACGTTTTTGGGATTGAATGAGTTCACCATCTTGGACTGTGGAAATTTAAAAGTTGCTTTAAAAATAAATTAGGCAGAAAAGTCTAATTCCATCCAAGTGCTAATCAAAGTTCCTCTTAACCCAATCCCACACTTTATGCGTATCTTTATGATGTAACTGTTAAACACAAAATGTACATTCGTGAAGAGGTGGATGCATGAAACATCGAATACACCACGTTACTAGTTAATAATTTCATTTGTAACGTAATTTATTTGACAGAGCTGGCTGAATGAGATGTGCTGATGTGAGTGTTTGTGTGTGTGCATGCGTAAACCCTGATTATTATTTTTTTTTAATTATAATTGCATTTATAGGGTTTCTCAGCAGCTTGGAGTTGATTTATGAGGCATGCCACAGCTCAGTTAACAAGGGCAATAAATCCTAACGTTCACTGTGCTCTTGTTCATCACCTCGGGACAAGCGCACCAAGTTAAATACTGTGTCTTGGTATGTCACGAATGTTTGGGCGAGAGTACAAGCGTGTACTCCAATCCAGGTGTGCGCACCAATAGAGGAATCTTATGCTATTATTTTTAATGGACTTTTTGTCACATTTCCTCTCATGATGTTTATACATCTCTTTGTAGACGGCGTAACCTAATCGAGCGTAAAAACTGGTGCATCTTGATTTTGAGTGCTGGTGCAAAGCCTCATTTTGCCTTTTTAGAATTTGGCAGAGCAGAGAGGACGACGACGACGTCATTCATTCATAAAGTACAAATTATTAGTGCAACCGTTTTTAAAAAAAATATATTTTCAGAGGTTGGCGTGGGCGTACAGTATGCATCTGGCACGTAAGAATGATCGTAAAATGCCTCCCCGTCATTGCCGATCACGTTATTACGTTATGTGTCCTAAACTAACACGGAAATATCCCCCCCCACGAATTTGTGCCTTTGCGTAGTTATCTCAACTGTGGCTCTCTGTGTTCCCACAAGATTTATGTGCGGATATTCGTTATTTGAAGGAAAAACACTCCTGAAGTCGATGCTAACTTCCTGTTAGCATTTGCTAACTTCCTGTTAGCGCTTGGCTAGCGATGTTTTAAAAAAACGAAACATGTTTTTTTATTTCAATATACAGTGGATGTAATTCTTAACGTTGTGTATTTAGTTATACAGTTAACTTCTTAAGCAAATGAATTTTTTCTTCTGTAAATTGATTTCCCTTTCACACATTAAAAAACAGGCAATTCTTACAAAAGCATGGCTATAATACATTTTCTTTCTTTTTTTTTTTTTTTAAAGAAAACCTACCTGTTTCTTCATCAATGGCAAACCGTCCAAGTCCGCTCCCATCACGAATGGAATACTGGATTTCTCCATCTCTGCCATCATCCTCGTCATTAGCGCTGACTTGCAGAAGGGTAGTTCCAATACGTGCATTTTCTTTAATTAATCCTGACAAGGCAAACTGGGAAAAGTATGGTGCATAGAGGTTTTCATTAACATCCAGGACCTCTACCTCCACAAAGGTGATAGAGAGAAGAGATACTGGTTTCCCTTTGTCCTTGGCACGAACGGTGAGGTTGTAGAACTGCTGAGTTTCATAATCCAGCTCCTTGGTCAGACGAATAGCTCCACTTACTTTGTCTATCTCAAACCATCCATTGTAGTCATTGGCTAAAGAGTAGCGGACCTGGCCACCCAGACCCAGATCTAAGTCTTGGGTTTCTAACCAGGCCACAACCGTTCCAACCGGGAGATCCTCGAGAGCTCTGGCTTTGTACACGCTTGGGATAAAGAGTGGGGGACAATCATTCACATCTTCCAGAATGACTTTTAATGAGGTTACAGAAAACCTCTGTCTCCCTTTATCTGCCTTGTCTCGTGCCTCAATCTTCAAATGAAAAGAAGACGCAAACTCCCTGTCAAGTTGTCCAGCAACATATACTATTCCATTTGTGGAGTTGATACCAAATTGGGTGGTGCTGGTCAAAAAAGAGTACAAGACTTCCCCATTCAGTCCATGATCTTTGTCAGTGGCCTCCACTTGAATGACATCTGTCCCTATGGCTGTGTTTTCAGGTATGATCATTCTATAACCACCTTCTTGCAAAAACTGAGGTGCATTATCATTAGCATCCAGGATGTAGACCGTGAGCAAACGCCAAGCGGATTTCTGTGGCAGGCCAAGGTCATAGATCGTTACATTGAGGAGATAACGATCTCTTCTTTCTCTGTCCATTGGAAGTAGGACGCGAATAAGACCAGTCTCCATGTCAACTATGAAACAGTTATCAGTATTCCCATCTGAAATAGAGTAAAGAAGTCGGCCATTGAAACCAGTGTCGCCATCATAGGCATTTATCTGGAACACACTGGAGCCCACCTTGAGATCTTCTGCCACAGAAATATCAGCAGGAAAAGAACTCTGAAACTGCGGCGTTTGTCGATTGACAGAAAACAGGTCAATAAAGCCTTCCTCTATTTTGGGCTTGTTGCTTGATTTGGACTTTTTTAGTAATTTCTCAGCTAGTTTTTGAGCTACCCTCGTTTCTTTGCAATTAAAACCTTTGGGTGGAGATTTCCCATTAACAAGTGAAATGTTAACAAACATGGGATCAGAAAAGTTCTCACCATCCGTGGCAGTTATTTTGAGATTGAAGACACTATTCTTTGGGTTGGCTGTAGCCAAGGGCCGTCTCAGTGCAAGGACCCCTGAGTCAGGGTTTAGGTCAAAGTACCCCCATTCATTCCCTGAAATGATTTTATATTTGACCAGATCTAACTCGTCTACATCAATTGCGGACATTGTGGTAATGACTTCATCTACTGGGAACTCTCTGGAGATCACACCCTGACATGCTACTTTCTCAAACAGGGGCCGGTTGTCATTGGTATTCTCCAGGTGAATAGTGACATTGACTTCACTCTCGCGACGATAAGGTGAGCCCCAGTCGGATGCTCTGACGACAAACATAAAACTCTCAGGAGACGACTCAAAGTCCAGCTCTTTTGTGGTACTGATGACACCAGAAAACTGATTAATTTTGAACGGCAATGTCACAAGACCGGAGATACTATAAGTTATGTATCCATTTTCTCCTGTATCCACATCAACTGCAGAAACGGTTAACACGGTGGTTGTGACTGGTACGCTCTCATTGACAAAAGCTTTGTAAAAGGACTGAGTAAATGTTGGCGTATTGTCATTGGCATCCTCGACAGAAATCTGCACTTTAACTTTGAGCTCACTATCAATTTCCATAATTTCCAGGTTAAACACATTCTGAGTCATCTGGGTTAGCCAACGCGTGGTGGAGATGACACCGGTTATGGTGTTGATTTGAAAAAATGTGGAATCTGCAGAGGGTGTCAAGATATATTCGGCGTCATCTGGCTCTGGGCTTATTTTCACAGCCTGTACAATTGTACCCGGTGGCGCTATTTCACTCAAATTAACATCATAAAACTCGCGTTCAAACTTTATATCCACTGTCGGTTGTTTGTTAACTACAACGTGAACGACTTTGACTGCGGAGAATTTTGGTGGGTTTCCTCGGTCTTTCGCTTGCAGTGTGAGGTTACAGCCATGTGGGTAAGCCTCCCAGTTAATTGCCTCAGAAGTCTTAATGGCAAACTCTCCTTCGTTAGCTCTTTCTATGTAAAACTGGTCAGAGAGGTCTCCGCCAACAATGACCACAGAGTCTACATCACCATTTGAACCTTCATCGGGGTCTTCAACAGTGACGACGGCGTATACGGCGTTTTTATCAAGCCAGGAGGGATTGTGGGCGATCACATTTATGAGGGGCGCATGCTCATTCACGCGCTCGACATGGACGTAGAGTTTGGCCGTGCTACTGACCCCATTGTTTCCGTAAAGTTTCATGCCTCGGTCCACTGCCAGTATTTCTAAGTCATACCGGCTTTGTTCTTCAACATTGAGTTTTCCACTGAGGGACACAATACCGCTAGTTGGATGCACCGCAAAATACTCCCTTTTTTCTTTGAAAAAATAGTAAAACTCCCCATTGGAGCCAATGTCTGCGTCGGTAGCTGTAACTTGTGCTATGCTAGTCCTGAGAGGAGTGCTTTCCGCAATGGTCACGGAGTAAGTGGTGGGGGAAAAAAGTGGTCGAAGATCATTCATGTCCAAGACTTGGACGCTGACTTTAGCCCAGGTCTCCAGGAGCGCCTCTCCCTTAATGGAGGCTTTGACTGTCAAAACATAGTTGTCCTGGATTTCTCTGTTCAAGATGGCAGCATTACCACCTTTAGTTCTTATCCGCAAAAAGCAGAAGTCGCCCAGCACGTACTCCTCAGCCTTGAAAAAACCTTCCTCGTCTCCTGATGTGATTCTGTAGCGAATCTCCCAGGAGCGCCGTGCCAGGTGGATTCCCATTTTAATTTTACTGTTGGCGTAGGTGCGAGCAGCTGAATTTTCATAGACCGTGGCATGGTACACAGGCTGGGTGAAACCAAAATGAGGTGTATTCTGAGGGGCCCCTTGGGTGTTCTGTCCGCAGCAGGGTGGTGGTTTGAAGAGAAACGACAGCAGCAGCGAGATGAGGCCGAGCAGAGGGGCACGCATGCCTGCCCACTGGCCCATATTCACATCCATCCCATCATCACTCCATCCTGAAACAGAAAAAAAATGCAGATGATCAGAGTGGGAGACGTTTACGGCAACAAAAGGAACCGCAATTTGGGCGACTAATTTATCCAGTAGACCACAAGACTGATTGGATGTGTGGAGGGGGAGGCAGACATTTCTTGGGGAACCAAAATGAGGTCTGACATCATCCTTTTGCGGTTACAAAACAATGACCATCAATTGCAAGTTTCATAAAAACCAGAGGTGGTTTGAGAAGGAACAAAATAATTATACGGCTAGCAAGATAAGTGTAACATCACCAAAACAAACATGGAAGAAAATAACTGCCGGGGACTAAATGATGGGCTACTTCATCATGACCCTATCATAATCGTTTTCCTGAAATACGCGGAAACTTGCAGACTCAAAACCCATGTCCTAGCCTCAGAAGCAATGGGATACGGTTTTGGACCAGGAGTCAAGTTAATGTGTTCAGAGTATGTTCTCTTTTTTTTTAAAGAAGAAAAAAAACTGCAACCACAAATATGTGCAAAGCTAGTCTCTGGAAGACAAGCCTGATCCGGTAAATGTCATGTTGTGGTCAAACGGGAGCCACACTGGTCTGCAACTCGATGATTTGGCGCTTTCCACACCACAACGGATACTGATATGGGGTGGGACAAGAAAGCATACTTACAATAACAAATTGCCAAGTTCAAATCTAAATTTCACAACCGCATACATTGGACATATTGCTTTTACTAAAGCAACATCTTATTGTCTTGCGCAAGAGTCTTGACCTCTGAATGTTTGGTTTTGCCTGCCTTGGTCAAAAACCACCTCGGCGGAAACAATGCAAACTGACTCTGAAGCCAACGTTTAAATATAAGTCAAATCAGGGAAGTCAGTCTCCAATCCACACTCGTGAAATGAAGATGAGGAACCCTGCAATTTTCATCCGACCCTAAACTGTCATCAAAAATATCAACTTCAGTCAGTGAGGAGGTTGAGCGGTTTGGGAAAAGGAAGAGAGGCGTTTTGAGGACTTTCCTGTGAGAAGTGTCTGAAAGCAATATATGTCACTTTTTACTAGGTCAGTCCGTCTTTGCTCATAAAAAAAAAAAAGAGAGAGAGAGAGAGAGAGAAGCAGCCCTATGATGCCTCAATCCATCACAAACAACAGACAAAATGGCTGGTTTGGCTTGCTAATTGTGACAAAATTGTAGCAGCAAGGTTGCCAATTTCGACACGTTAACAGGCCAACTTGAAGATGTGTCGGAAATACAACTGAAAATTATTTTGAGGAAAGAATGCCACAGACATATAATTGTGGGGGGTAAAAAAATAAAAATAAAAAAATAAAAATGCGAATGTCATTCTCTAGGACAGCCTCGGGCGATTTGCTGCTATTACCTCATGTTTTTAGTCGAATTGTGAGTCAGACTTTGACAAAACATTTGGGCCGTTTCTCAGCAAGCAGATTGGTTGTCTCTCAACTTGACAATTGAGAAATCTCCAGTCACCATATAACCGCGCCACATTATTTTTTAAGAAGATAGCGAAGTCCCGCTTGAGCCTGCTGCTGACTCAGCAGTTTGTGAATGAGATGTTAACATTGCTTCCGTCGCAGCCTCTGCCATCAGCATTATTCATCTGGATAACAGTGAAAAGGGAAAGTATAAAAGAAACGAAGAGGAGGTAATAGAAGAAAAAAAAAAATGCTACACACGCTACACATCGCTGCTTTTTGCGAATACATTATACTTCATACATGGTCAACTTTTAAGTCGGTTGCTTTGAGTTCACCTGTTATGAGCTTTGCAGCAATTACACCAATTACACCTCTGAACGCCCTAATACTGTATCAAAAGAAACGTTGACGAAATTGTACCTTGTTGGAGAGTATCAGTCCCCACTAGGAAAGTCTACTGTTAGCCTCGCATCAAACGAGCGGATTTTGGTGGGTGTGGCCAAGGCTCGCCAGACTTCCGTGTGTTTTTGATTACAAAATGAGTTGGGCGTGGCCAAGTCGCATCTTTTCCGTGTGCTCTTGTTTTCAAACAGTCTTCACAAGTCCTAGGGGGAAAATGAACACATCCCCGGAATCGACTCGACCTTGGCTTTAGTCTTCAATTATTTTAACAGGTTTTAAATGAGGGAGGAGACCAACGTCTAGAAAAGCCATGTAAGCGCACGGAGAACAGGCAAACTCCACACAGGCAAGCCTGAGTCCACGTAGTATTTAGGATCAATTTAGCTCTGAAGTTCATAATTGGCAGTTGTGTCTATGGACGGCGACAGAAAAACATCCTCTCCACGAAGAAGCCCCACTTACTGTTAGTCCTAAAACACCCTCTCATTAGCTTTTCATCGCAGGCTAATTAGTTGTGAATTGTGTATGGAAACCAGCCGCCTCCACACCCTGGATGAGTTACTGTCACTTCTGGTGGCTCACATGTGTTTTACTGTTTCAGAAAGGCACCCGCTGAGAAGGGCTTCTAATTTTTTATTGTGTAGTTGCTACTAGTTGACATACTGACTAAGAATGTTAAGAGCCCCGTAAGGAAGCAGGCACAAAATTCAATTACTGATAACAACTGATAACAGACACAAATTCAATTACTGATAACAAACACATATGACAAAGATGAACGTACTTATAACTTCATTAACCGCGCCACGCAATGCATTCTGGGAATAATATATATGTAAAACAGGAAGCTACCACATGTCCGGAACTCATACAGGGGTCCGTGTACTTTTCGGCCATTCGTACGTTTCTCCTTGACCCGGAAGCCGTTCATATTTTGCGGCACGCCACTGCTGCTACTGCAGTGGAAGCTTGCTGCCCCCTAGTGTCTATTTCGAGGCCTAGCTTTAGATGGCTATCACAACTTGATGGTGGAAATGAAAAATAACGGCATGACGTCAAGTGAAATCGCTACACATCTGTGTAGCCAATAACGGCCATATAAGAGGACTTTCGGAGAGAAATGTCCGAAGGTGGCTGTTGTGTTATTTCTCATGGAATAACGACAGGTTCGTGCTGCACTGCGTTCAACAATCAATTCCACGAGCCACTCCCGGAACTGCAGGGTCCCGCTGCGCGTGCGCTCTCACGCCATACAGAAGTCACATGACCCATGCACAACAACATTGCAATATGTCGCAGCTCTTAGCTCATTGTCTGTCAGAGGCCTCGAAATAGACACTAGGGGGCAGCAAGCTTCCACTGCAGCAGCAGCAGTGACGCGCCGCAAAAGATGAACGGCTTCCGGGTCAAGGAGAAACCAGTTTGCGAAAAACGGTTGACGGACACTTTTCATTTCCGGATTTGTGCTAAATAAACATATAAAAGAACATCGGATAAGGGGTCGTTTCCTGTTTTTCATTTTCATTTTTAGTTTAACAAAAACGGGAGACGACTCGTTTCCCGTTATTTATTCATATACATTAAAAAAAAAAAAAAAAAAAAAAAAAAAAAAAAAAAAAAAAAACGAAATCGGTTTGTTTCCCGTTTTCTGTGCCCTTGCTTCAGAAGGAAAAACGAATGGCCGAAAAGTACACGGACCGTCATGCCTTTATTTTTCATTTCCACTAACAAGTTGTGATAGCCATCTAAAGCTAGGCCTCGAAATAGACACTAGGGGGCAGCAAGCTTCCACTGCAACAGCAGCAGTGACGCACCGCAAAAGATGAACGGCTTCCGGGTCAAGGAGAAACCATCTTGCGAAAATCGGTTGACGGACACATTTCATTTCACGATTTGTGCTAAATAAACACATAAAAGAACATCGGATTCCTGTTTTTCATTTTCATTTTTAGTTTAACAAAAACGGGAGACGACGTATTTGTGTTATTTTTTGGAACAATACAATTACAGTCCAGCCCCGTAATGTAGGGCTGGCCCACAAATAGCGAAAATCTACGTATAATTGATGCCAATTGTTTTTAAGTTATATGCCGTGATTTTACCGATCCGGCCCACTTGGTAATGTATTTTCCTCCTCCAAGTGGCCCTTGAGCTAATATGAGTTTGACACCCCTGGTTTAGATTTTATGCATCATTGGAATGAGATTCAGCCACCACCATCATCACTCCACCAACACTCCAAAAAAAGGGAAAATATGCTTCATAAATATTATAATTTGTCAGTAAGGCATCTCACTGCCAATTTTTTCTTTGCAGAATAAAAAAAAAAAAAAAAAACTGGCTTGTTTTGTGTTCCTGCTGTGTTAATCAAAGCCCAATCTATCTGGAAAGAGTGCAAGAAAGCAGATTGGCGGATGGAATAAAAGAGCGTTAAAGCTACAGGAGAAAACAAACCAAACCAAACCAAGAAATTGGAGTGTGTATTATCTCATCCATACAGGGAAGTGCACCCACAAGACTGCCCGAAACCACGACTGTCATCTCGGTTTAACACATCAATCAGTAGAATGACATCCATTGGGGCGAGGAAAAACTCAATTACTCCAAATCCGCTATTCTTTTTCTTCCCCGCATCCATTTCAAAGCATCTCGCATGGCAAATCCCCAGATGACTCATAGAAAGACCAATTAAAAGCATTTTTTGAAAAATCCCAAAACTGATTTGGCTGAAGCCAAGTGTGTGCGTAAATGTTTTTTTTTGTGTTTTTTTTGTTTTTTTGCTTCCGTGTGAGACAGAAAAGAGGCAGACTAAGAATGAGTGCACACCAAAAAAAAGAAAACGGAAAAAATAGGTCAGGCACCAAACAAGTTGAGTTCCAACTGCCGTATCAACAACCGTCTCCGAAATAGTTTGTCTCACCTGCTCAACTCATACGAGTGTGACTTTTGTTGGCTTTCGTTCTACTCTCTATTAAATCAATAGTCGACGCCACATCAGAGCGACCCCGTTTCCGCAACAAAATCACACCAGTGAAATGTGCCAAGGAACCGAAACGCTGTGCTGAAAAACTGAGCAGATCAAGAAAATCCTTTGGTGTAAACAAATTAAAAAAAAAAAAAAAAAAAAAAAAAAAACACAACAAGCTGTAGAAATAAAACATTCTCCGTTTCTTGTCTTTCAGCTGAAGGCGGTTGCAGGTGAAAATGAGATCAAGTTCAGTTTTGTGGGGGAGCCGCTTCAAGCTTGGCTAGGCGCTACATCGAACACAATCAGCGCTAATTGTGGGAAGTCGGCGAGGGATCAAGTCTGTCGCCACTCAGCCAAGGAGGGTTTCGTCTCCTTGCGAGTGAGGAAGGTCGAATTGAGAGGGTGGCGAGAAACTGAAGACGCTTCCGCATGAAGAGGAAAAACATTTTGCATTTTTATAAGCGGCTTAGAACAGGCTTAGAACGGCCCGGGGGCCATTTGCGGCCCGCCGTCCATTTTTCAGCGGCCCGCGACATATGCTAAAAATGGCATTTGACTCAGTTCAAATCAAATAAACAAAACAAAAAATGTTTGGAGATGGTCAAAGTAAGAAGGGAAGGTGTCGAAAAAGTATTTTTGATTAACTAAAAAGTAATGAAAAAAAACTATATTGTTCCCAAAATAAAATAAAAACAAATGCATTTTAAAAAACAAAAACTAACTGAAAAAAAAAAGAAAAAAAAAAAGAAGGGAGGGTGTCGAAAAACAGGTCCCAATAAAGGTTATTTTAGTTCACTAAAACTCATGAAAAAACTAAAATTCAAAAAACAATATTGTTGCTGAATTAAATTTAAATCAAAAATGTTTTTTTTAAAAACAAAAACTAACTGAAAATACATTTTATGTTCACAAAACTAACTATAATTATAGCAAACATGTCCTTCGTTTTAGTCTTTGGTAATTAATTTAATTAATGAGCCTTTGGGGATGATTTTTAAATGTGATTTTTAGTAGATTTATTTTGATATCAACCAGAATAATGACGTTTGAAAGTATGTCACACAGAAGTGACGTCATCTAGCAGCAGCCAATAGAAAAGCACCAAAAGATGATGTCGCTCCCATGCTGTTTTTTAAATATTGCGCACAAGTAATACACATTTCTTAAAAAAAACCTAATACTAATACTGAAACTAACAAACTAAACTAAAACTAAGCATTTTTTAAATAACTAAACTAATAAAAACTAACAGAACCACCCTGAAAACTAAATAAAAACTAACTAAAAAAACAAACAAACTCAAAAACAAAATAAAAAGTAAAGTGAAAAATTCCAAAACTATAATATCCCTACTGCCATATCACAAATAAATTGCTTTATATACTGTAGCATTTTTCTAAATATACAAAAACACAAGTCAATTATTTGTACAATTTTTAGGACGAAACACAATTTCTCTTCATAACATGATGTGGCCCTTGCGTCCTTCCGATTTTCTGTCTGTGGCCCTCAAATGAAAACGTTTGCACACCCCTGCGATTAGAACCTCACATAACACAAAATGTCAATCTTGCAGGTAAGGATCTTAAATTGTATTTCAACGTGTAATGAGGAATTTTAAAAAAACAACATTATTGATAAAGTAGTAATACGTGCCGTATTTACCAATGTTGTTTGTGGCTTTCGTTCACTGTGGTTGAATAGAAAACCTTTTTAGTTTGACTGATGGTGAGAAACACGCGCACACAAACGGCTTTTACCTCATGTAAAAACAGCCCAGCAGCAAAAGCAAAAAGCAAAAAAACAAAAAAGGGCTTGTGTATAATAAATGGGGGCCCGGGGGTGCAACTCCCACACACACATACACAAATATCCATTAGGCAGCGGGCTGTGAATGCCAGTGCCAGCGTTTATGTCCTTGGTGTATATGTAATCTGTCTCAGCGTAATGGACGAGCAATTAAGAGAGCAGCCCCAGTCACTCACTCTGTTCAACGACACTCGTATTGTACGTACTGTCCGCTGTGTCACACTCGACGCAGTTTGAAGACTTCGGGGCCAGCAGTAGCAGACTGTAAGAACGTATCTTGGGGACTGGCGGGAGGACAAAATGTACGAATTGCGACAGGATGCCAGTTCGCTACTAGCGCTCGGTATTGCCGCCAGCCTCACGATACGTATCGCGATACAGTGGCTCGTATCGCGATACGTATTAGGGCTGGGAATCTTTGACTGTCTCACGATTCGATTCGATTACGATTTTTGGGCCTACGATTCGATTCAGAATCGATTTTCCATTCTCGATTCAAACGATTTTCGATTCAAAGTGATTTGATTGACAAATGATTTCTGCTTCCATTCACAGATATGCACAACGTTGTCATGATCGGCTCCAGTCTGCTTTGCAAGACAAAATGACAAATGAGAAACTGTGATGTCATTTTCAGTCGACAGCAAGTGGTAAAATGGCCGCCCCCTAAGAAAAAAAAAAAGAAAAAAAAAAAGGTTGGATTTTACTGCTTAATTCATATTCCACAACAAACACAATATTAACTCATTCCCTCCCAGCAGCCATTTTCACATTTCGCAATCCCGTTTGCTCCCGGCTGTTTTACTGGATTTGGACTGATTTTGCAAGGGCCACAGAATATTGTGTTCAATTGCTATAAAAGCATGAAACCGACCAAAAGAAAGATTAAAGTCTCTTCTTTCATCAGAAAAAAAAAGTATGTTTCTATCTGTTTCCGTTTTGCAGCAATTAGCATTAGAAGAGAGCTAAGTTTCATCAGTTTTCACAAATCTATTTAAAATTGGAAGTAATTGAGTTTTTTTTCTAGATGGCCCTGGTTGATCTCTTTTGCTCTGCTGCCACCTGATGGCCGTTTGTGTAATAACTAACATTTCTGCTACCGTTCTTTGCAGTTGAGAGGCTGCATCAAAGCCTTCTGTATGCTCTAGCATAAAAACAAAAAACGTATAAATACGTCTTTGGGACACTTAGAATATTTTAAAAAACGTATTTACACGTTATTGGGAGCAAATTAGTTAATAGGCACGAGCCGGTACGAGCAAAAAATATCAAAGTATTAAAATTACAGCGCTAAAATGTGCTTATTTGAAATATTTGGGGAAATAAAAACAGCATTTTTTTTTCCACGTAACACATTCGATTTCGTTTTTAAACAAAATATATGAAAATTGGTACATTAAGACATGTGCCATGTTAAGTTTATAAGTAAATAAATGCCTTGGTGGTTTGCCGGATTATTGCTCAACTGTTCCTGTGTACAGCTCTCATAGCTTCTGCTTCTTCAATGTGAATAAATAGATCAAATCTCATTTGTGCCTGCATTTGGGATCCAACCTCTCAGCACACAACAAAACCAAGATCGAATTAATGTTGCGTTACTGATAATTATTGCTTGAAATTGATGGTGGTGAAAGTCGGCTTTAAAACGTGTGAAATCAAACCCGTGTTTCTGTTCGGAGGCCGCATTATTTCACCGCTGCACGTTTGACAGAAATGCAGGTCAGGTAAGTGATTTTGCAGAGATCCTTTTTTCTGCTTAAGACCGCCTCCTCTCCCGAAGCGTTTGTTCTCTAAGCCCCTCCGCTGCTTTTTTTTTTTTTTTTCCCCCCCCCCCGAACGTTTTCTTGGGTAAACACGGGCATTTCTCATGTTCCACAGCAGCTGGATGAGGAGGCGGAGGAATCGGATCGCGCGTGACGCCGCTTCATTCAGAGCTTCCATTTTGCCCTTGTAGCAGTCCAATTTGATGAACAATGCGAGTGAGCCTCACGCTCGTAAATTGCAATGTCAACGGCAAGGACGGCAAGAGATTGAATTGTCCTATTAACTATTAAATATTGTATTTTGAGTGACTCGAGAATTTAATAGCTGAGCTACTTCTCTGACTCGGAATCTACTCCAGGTGTCACACCCCATTTGGCTTGCAAAATAACCACTTTTTTTTTTTTTTTTTTTTTTTGAGAAAGGATTTGATGTCTTGTTAGGTTCGACAATAGCTTTTGACAAAAACATTTGAAGAGTACTCATTACCAGCTCTTTTCTTTGCAGTATGAAAGAATTGCAGATAATTGCCATTTGCAGAATCCCCGAATTCACCCAAGTGAACAATTCGATTTGGGAAGTCGTGCTCGTGTTCCACGTCCGCTTACATTACGAACGTCGCAGTCTGCTGCTGCTGCTGCTGCTGCTGCTGCTGCTTAGTGGTTCTGTTCTAACCACTAAATCCTAAATGGCTTCATGTCTGCTTACATTAAATAATCATTGTGAGTAAAAACAGACAAATGTATGTTTATTACAAATGTCTCTCCGCGGCTCCAGTGAACAGTGAAAAGTATTCTTTGGAAATACAAAAACAAAAGTAGAGAGCTTCAGTGCCCCAAGGTTGAACTCTTTTACTGCCACATGTTATTAAAAAATAAATCAATAAAATAAACCTTGAAAACGTTGTTTCATCAAATTTCATACACATTGAGACCATTGAAAAGAGATACAATGCTGCCATCTGCTGGTTATAGGTAGTGAGGTTTTGTGATTCCACAACTCAATGACCAGGCAGCACGTGCTGCACTTACTTGCCCATTGATATAAAAAAAAAAAAAAAGACTAAGTAAATAAATGACAAAATAAATAAATAAATAAATGACTAAATAAATGTCTTAATAAATGACGAAATAAATAAATGTCTAAATAAAAAAATAAAAAAATAAATGTCTAAATAAATAAATAAATGACAAAATAAATAAATAAATGACTAAATATATGTCTAAATAAATGACTAAATAAATACATGTCTAAATAAATAAATAAATGTCTAAATAAATGTCTAAATAAATGACTAAAAGTGAAAAATAAAAACGGATTTATTTCCATTTATATTTATTTTTTTGCATATAATTTTCGAATTACATTTTTTTTATATTCATTTTTATTTTCACTTTTACACATTTATTTATTTAGTCATTTATTTATTTCGAATTCTGGCAGTTTTGGTCCTCCATATGTTGAAGGCAGAAAAGTCTCATTTTGAAATCGCTACTGCCACCTGTGGCCGAAAAATGAAACTGCACACACCCTAGAGAGAATATTACAAGGCCGCTTCTGTCAAAATTTGATGGATGACATTCTTAATTAGATTAGGGGGGTCATGTATGGGTCATGACCCCTCCCTAATGAAGATTAATGACCCTTTAATGACTTCCAGATGTCATATAATGAGGGTTAATGACCCTTAATGACTTCCAGATGTCATTTAATGAGGGTTAATGACCCTTAATGACTTCCTGTTGTCATTTAATGAAGATTAATGACCCCTAATGACTTCCTGATGTCATTTAATGAAGATTAATGACCCTTAATGACTTCCTGATGTCATTTAATGAAGATGAATGACCCTTTAATGACTTCCAGATGTCATATAATGAGGGTTAATGACCTTTAATGACTTCCAGATGTCATTTAATGAGGGTTAATGACCTTTAATGACTTCCGGATGTCGTTTAATGAGGATGAATGACCTTTAATGACTTCCGGATGTCGTATAATGAAGATGAATGACCTTTAATGACTTCCGGATGTCGTTTAATGAAGATGAATGACCTTTAATGACTTCCAGGTGTTATATAATGAAGATGAATGACCCTTAATGACTTCCTGATGTCATTTAATGAAGATTAATGACCCCTTAATGAAGATGGATGATGTGTAGGTGGTGTTCCTACCTGTTTTTGCAGATATCATGGCTGACCCGGGTTCAAATGCTAATTGTTTGGTTAACTTCCGGATCCGGTGCACGCCCCCCTAGATTGAGTGAATAATGAATAATAATGAGATTGAATGACGTGATCGGAGGGAGTGGTTTAGTATGGGTAAAAAGGATATAACAAGCGCTTCAACAGTCCGATAGAGCTACAGCGAGGATGGCGGGGAAAATCAATGTAATCAGCGAGACAAATGTTTCAGTGCAGATGGGACGCACTGGGACCGACTCGATTTTGGATGCGCCGCGTAAGAAGCAGATGTTTTTGCGACGTATTCAGAAACCCCCCGCAGAGTCTTTGGAGGAAATATGGTCTTTGGATCCATCTGCCTCATGGGGATACCGCTTCCTTTACGAGATGGGTGAGCTGTGTCTGTATTTTAGCATGGACGGTGTTGAAAATACATCACCTAGTGGCTATGGGACTCTAAACTCTAATGACTGGGGTATATTAAATCAACTGGTACCTCGAGTGTTGAAAGAATGTATGAAGTCGTCTGAACCATGGAATGTTTTAACATTTACATGGGTCTCGAGGACAACGCCTACAGGTCGTTGGTTTTTTAAGGTGAAAATTGATTCTAACAACCTGATAGAGACTGGTGATCGCACAAATCAGAATGAACTGTTTTTTACTTTGGAAGCATTTAACACTGAATGTGGTGTTTTTTTGAGGGTTTTGACCCTACCGTTGGCTGAATGGAATGAGAGGATGGATGCGCACTCTGAAAAAATCTCCACCCTCTTTTTGGACAGCCGGCATTGGCGAAACATTGTGGGTGTAAGGAAGGCGTTGACGTTTGAGTAGTCAACGCCCCTATGAACCGCCTACTCTGACGTCATAAGCCAACCCCCCTCAAGGACAGCCCCCCTACCACTTAGACAATGGGAAAATACGCCTCTTTACAACAAATCCCACCCATATAACCGCCCCTATGTAATATAAGAGCAGGAGTCTCCAGCCGGACTACACTTTGCCTGAAAAAGCCAACGACGACAACGATGCCTCCTACCAGACAGAGTTCCAGACGCCTGGCAACATCGTGGACGCCTCTGGGTGCCCGGAGTGTGGTGCCTCTGGTGGAAGGATCGCGGCTTAAAGTCTCAAAAGGTACGCAGACAGAGAGCTCTGACTTTGAGGAGGGAAAGGACGTTGAGGCAGCCGCGGCCCACCTTGAGCGAGAGCAGTTGGACTGTTCTCAGTACCCCGCGACTGCCGACGAGAACACCCCTCCGCCGGAGAACTCTCAAGAAGTGCAGCTGACCGATGAGTACATTGCCTCGCTGGAGTATTCACAACTGCTGATGACTCCTGAGGAACTCAATACCCGGCATGAACACCTACCTCCTCAGCAGCCTCAGGAGTCTCAGCAGCAGCAGCCTCAGCAGCAACTAACCTCTGACGGGGACGTTGTGGAGGGGTGCCCGCCAACAGCTTTGCCTTCACCTACAAACCTTGACAAGGACTGGGACCTTGTCTGGAACGGGCCCCCGGACAGTTGGCTGTGTCGGGATAAGTACAACTGTATAAAACAGACTATAGGACATCTCCTCAATCAAGTTATAGTTAAATACAGTAGAGATGAATGTAATGGCTGTTTAATCAACCATCCCAGCCAGAGGCAGCACCAGTGTCTAGAAATAGACGATGATGAGTATTTTAGGAAACATTATCATCGTGTGATAGCATTGTTGTGCACGCCTAAATTCCTCCCCAGCATTCATTACATGTTGAACTTGCTTCATCTGACTACCGACATTAAGAAGGTCAAGACAGCGGCCGAGATTGTCCTGCTAGATCTCGAGCAAGAGAAGAAGATACTCGACAAGCTCGAGCAACTGGACGCCCTTGAAGGCCCCGGATCGCTGTCGAACGACCTCAAGACTCTGCTGGACAAGTACTACAATTCTAAATAGAGACACACGATGGGGAATATCTTCAGAAAATTGTTGTTTCGATATTACGGTTTGTGTAATTGGGCGGACATTCTGGAGAGAACCATTCTACATACTTCTGACCGAGACGGACGAATTGACAAAATGTTGTTGATTATGCAAAAAGTCAGATCATTGTCTCATTCGCTATTTCATGTATCTTGGGATTGTTTTGTCAGACGTGTTGTGAACGAGAGTCATTTGGGTTTGGCCAATACAATTAAAGCCGTTCTGGATGCATGGTGTGATGACGTGGGTGTAGGTCACCTGGTAACAATTTTGACTCTGTTTGTTGATTCTGCAAAATACTGTCTAGAAAATAACTACCCTTTAGACTTACCTGTTGAATTAAAAGAATTTCAAACCGTCGTTGAATTAAAAGTTAGTCCCTATGTCTTATCCCGAGTCCTTGAGTATATTAATTCTTAGTATTGCCTTTTAGCATTATGCATGTAATCATTTTTACTATTGTGTATGATTATACTATGGAAATCATGTAATAAACCAAAAAAAAAAAACAAAAGAAGTCATGTCTGTGTGAATTTATCAATAAATAATCGTTGCATATATCATTTAAATTCATTTTCTGATGATGATGGCTGAGAGGAAGTGTATGGAGAAGCTTTACTACGATGCCTCACACCCGGCCAGTTTTGGTGGTGTAGAGCGTTTACACTTAGGTGTACAGGATGTTACGGGTAAAAAAGTAAATCGTGATCGAGTCAGGGGTTTCTTAATCGAGCAAGATGCCTACACCTTACACAAACCCGCTAGAATCAATTTCCCACGAAACAGGGTTTTTGTCCCAAGGGCGCTGAATCAATTTCAGGCAGACCTCTGCGATATGCAGGCCCTGGCTGGCGTCAACGATGGATTTAAATATTTACTGACCGTCATCGATGTTTTTTCAAAAAAAGCCTACGTACGCATTTTGAAGGATAAGACGGCTCCGCAGGTAGTTAAAGCTTTTGAATCTGTTTTGTCTGAGAGTGGGACGCCTCGAAAAATACAGACCGACGCGGGTAAAGAATTTTTTAACAGACATTTTCAGAACCTGATGAAAAAACACAACATTGTTCATTTTGCTACTGCCAGTGATCTGAAAGCCCAGGTTGTTGAAAGGTTTAATAGAACTTTAAAAACTAGAATGTGGAGATATTTTACGGCCAGAAACACACGCAGGTATATCGACGTCGTACAAGATTTAGTAAGTAGTTATAACGAAAGCTACCATAAAAGTATAAAAATGAAGCCCAATCAAGTTACTGACGGAAATACTCAACAGGTTTTCCAGAATCTATACGGTAATATGCCGATAGAGCAAAGTGGGAAATTAAAAATGCGTTTTAAAACAGGAGATGTGGTGAGGATATCTAAATTAAGAGGAGTGTTTGATAAAAAATACGAGCAGAGCTTTACGGACGAATTGTTTACCATATCTGAATGTCTTCCTCGTTTTCCACCCGTCTACAAACTGAAAGATTATGACGGGGATGTCATAGAAGGATCGTTTTACGAAGGTGAATTACAGAAGGTGAGCGTATCAAAAGACCACACATTCCATATTGAGAAAATCCTTAAAAGGCGCACGGTGAGGGGGCAGAGACAATTCCTCGTTCGTTGGAAGGGATGGCCCTCGAAATTCGATAGCTGGGTCCCCGCTTCTCAGATTGTAGACGTTTAAAAAAGAGTTTCAAATACAACTTGTATCAGAAGCCGGCATGGATCCCTTACACGATGGAGGATTCTACGTTACTCTACCTTCTAACGCTAGTATGGATGTGTATACGGACAACACAATCTCACAGTTCAGAGTGAATTTGGCCCAACACATTGATCTCGAAGGAAGTTGGGAGGTGGCCCTGACTGAGATTTCATACCCTCGTAGTTGGATAAACGTACCCGAAAACCAGACTACTTTCTATATAAAAGATATGACGCTTTCCAAAGCTAAGGATGCAAAGAACTCCGAGACAGCTAGGGGGTCTGATAAAAACGAATTTGTAACCCACACCTTAGATATTACATCCGGGGAATATGAAGATCTTGACAAGCTACGAGAGGCGGTTCTGTATATTATAAAAAATAAAATAGGCAACCAAATTTTACTCCATTACGATATTAATATGCGGAAATTTCTTTGGATGTCGTCAACCGGATGTTATAAGATCCGCTTTAATGCACCGTTGGCTTACATACTTGGTATGAAGGAAGGACAATGGTTTACTATAAAACCTAATTGGTTACCTGCCCCGTACCCAGCCGATATAAAGGCGGGTCAATACCATTTATACGTTTATACAGACGTGGTGCAACACCAGACGGTAGGGGATGCCTATGCTCCGTTATTGAGGACTGTTCCGATCGAAGGGAGATACGGGGAGTTTATTTTTAAAACTTTCAACCCTGCTTACTACCTGCCTATTAGTAGGAGACATATTGAAGAAGTAGGAATACAGATTAAGACGGATCAGAATCAGCCGGTTAATTTTAAATACGGAAAGATAATTATTACCCTGCATTTTAAACCGAGGTAAAAAACAATGGTCGTGATGGAGACACACCCTGACCTGTATCGCTTTGTTAATTATTACGAAACCCAAGCAGGAGGGTCGCTTCCGGGTTTTCACGGGGCCCCTGTGCAATATGGGCGAGGTTTGGGCTCCATTTTTTCTAAACTTTTCCGTTTTGTCGTACCTTTAGTCAAAAAAGGTTTTACAGTAGCGAAACCTCACCTGCAGTCGGCGGCTAAAAATATTGCCATGGATGTAGCAGGACGTGCGATGGAAAGAATACAGAGAAGAGAAAATAATCAAGATGGATCCGGGTTAATGGTTTTGGCTCGAAGACCTTCAAGGAGACCGATAGGTCAGAGACTGGTTACTCATAAAAAGCGTAGGCGTGCAGTCAAAAGGAAATCAGTCTCAAGAAGGAAGCGCCGAAGAAGCAACGCCGACATTTTCTCTTAAACAATCTGACGAAAATGGCTCTTTTACATCACAAGTCGCAAGAATGCACTCTGTCGGAATTAGATTTGTTCTCACCCCCAATGACCCAACTTTCGATAGAACAAAGCCAATACGTCGAAATTTCACCCTTATCAGCTTTGACGGAGCAAGGACCCATTGAATTCTTCATACCGGGGGACGGTTCTAAATATATGGATCTCTCGGACACAATGCTTTACCTGCGTTTGCGAGTAACACACAGAGACGGCTCTCATCTGGGCCCCACCGACCACGTAGGCATCATTAACTATCCGTTAAACACAATCTTTACCCAAGTAGATGTTACATTAGGGGATAGACTCATCTCACAATCAAGCGCTACTCACCCTTACAGAGCTATGATTGAAACATTGTTAAACTTTTCAGAGGATTCTCTCAAAAGCCAATTTAGCACAGCCATGTTCTTCAAAGATACACGAGGGCGGATGGATTCAACATCGCTCACGGGCAACGATGCTAATGAAGGGCTGGTTCACAGAGCCCAATTGATTGAGGGGTCCAGGGAATTTCAACTCCTAGGCCCCATTCACTCGGATATTTTCTTTTGTGAGAGATACCTCTTAAATAACGTGGATCTAAGGCTAAAGCTAACAAGAGCCAGCGATGATTTTTGTTTAATGAGTCCCCCCGACGCTGATTGCTCTCTGAAGATAATAGGAGCCACCCTTTTTGTAAAAAAAGTAGCGGTCGCACCGGCCGTTTCTTTGGGTCACGCAGCGGCTCTCCACAAAGACAACGCGCTGTACCCCCTATCGAGGATCAACGTAAAGACTTACTCTATACCCCAGTTATCGAGGATCTGCCATCAAGACAATCTCTTTTTGGGACATACGCCAAAGTATGTGGTTTTAGCACTCGTCAATCACAGCGCTTTTGTGGGGCGGAAGAATTTAAATCCTTTTAACTTTTCCCACCACAATATTGAATACCTAGCCCTAACTCAAGAAGGGCGGCAGATCCCATCTAAGGCGTTTCAACCCCAATTTAACGCAGGAAACGCAGTGCGCGAGTTTCATAACTTGTTTACCTCGACGGGGAGGTTTTTAAAAGATTTACCTCTAAGTATAGACCACGAAGACTTTCAACAAGGCTATGCTCTGTTTGCCTTTAATCTAAATCCTAGCCAGGACACAGAGGCTTTATCCCCTGTGTCCAGCGGTACACTCAGATTGGAGATGAGATTCAGGACCCCGCTTCCCCATACCGCCACACTTATTGTGTACGCTTGTTACGACTCTATTTTAGAAATTAACTCGAAGAGGGAAGTGTTAATGGACTATTACTGAGGAGATGAACGGAAGGGAATTGGAGAGTTTGATGACACGTTTACAAGGACATTTATTTGGAGGCGTTTACGCTTCGGACGAGTTATCCTCCTTGAAACCCTCGCCCCCCATATACTATATAGTTAATACACACCCCCGCTCTAAACCCGGAGAACATTGGTTGGCTCTCACCTTGGAAAAGGACGACTCTGCATCTTTTTTCGACCCCTTCGGCTTTCCCCCTGATTTTAAATATTACCCACAAAGTATAAAGTCTTTTCTGGAAAAGTATTCTAACCGTATAATTTACCATAATCGCCAGTTACAACACGAACTGTCAGCGGCCTGCGGCCCTCATTGTGTGTACTACCTGAGCCACAGAGGGTGTGGAGAGTCTTACCAGGATGTGATGGACTGCTACACCGACGATGTAATCAAGAATGATGCTATGGTATCTGCTTTTGTTCGGCGACACCGGTTTTTTACCTGCAAACCATGCGGAGGACAAAAATCATGTTCTTTCAACAAATTTAAAAAATGTCATTGTCTGTAACGGATTATGTTTTTCAAATCATTTATTCAATAAAAGCAATTTAAAAGGCAATACAGAGTGATGTGTTTTTCCTTACATAAAATAAGTGTCATATTTAAAACCCCTCCCACTTTATAGTCGAAGCAGTCCGTTTTCTTTTCTTTTTCCCGTTCGAAGATTCCTTAACAATGGGATTAGGTGTATATGAGCCGTTTTTTAGACGTCTCAACTCCTCGCGTGCATGTGGGTTAGAAACCGTTGTTTCGGGTATATTGAGTTCTGAGAGGGTGTGTAGAAACTCGCTCCAACCTCTAGGACCTTGCGATGAAACATTCTTGCCGATGAGATGTTTGAGTAAATCAGTCATGTGGGATCCTCTGACGGGCTTACCTCTGAAGATGAATTCGCTGCGAGGAGTCCAACCTCTTTCGTCGGTAGACAGTTTTCTTAAAACATAATCGGCGTTTTTACGGTAACGAGGAGGGATTGTTTGGACGATGTCGAGCCAGGCTTCATTCTCCAAACCCGTCGCTTCATCTGATGGGGATGTGTTTGATGTCTCAGCAGGTAGAGTCAGGTTGATTGGTCGTCGTTCGTTTTCCCCTTGTTTGAGCAACCCTAAATATCGTTGCATCAAGGATTGGTACTTTTTAATTTTCTCATACTGGTCTAGAGAACTATCTTCTAGGACCTCCTTCATTTTAAAATCCAAATTACGCTCCACCGTCTCTCGAATGGTTGGTTCGGGCCTGCTTAAACGTTCCAGTTGGTGAGGTGAGACAAGAATCATTTTCTGAGCTGTTCTCAAACTCATATTGGTTAAAGTTTATTTATTTATTAGACCGCCTAAAAGACTTCCGAGGACAGGGGCGAATGCCCCCAACAAGGGTAAGATAAAACCACCCTTTTGAATCAAGACCGCACGTTTTTTCTTCAGACTTTTTTTCTTATCGGCCAATTCTCTGATCACCTTCTTTTGCTTTTTTAGCCTCTTATACTGCGAAGGACTCAGCGGTATGTGACCTTTTAAGAGATTTAGAGCAATCTCGCAGAGAGCTTTCACCAAGCTAGCGGGACCGCGCAAAAGTATGTCTTTACGTTTCTTGGGCTTGGAGTGAAACAAAGTTTTGAGCAGCGGAGCATTTCTTTTTAAAAGCTTCGACATCTTATTAAGTCTTGGGTATGTAGACGGTAGGCCACTGATGAGCTAGTAAGCCCGTCCTCAGTCTATATTGATCTGGACATGTCGGGGTTAAATCCACTAATAAATACCCGTGAGCGTCTTTGGTAGCGTCTTCAAAGCTTTCCAAAAAATACTTTTTCTTTGAGGGAAATATCTGATTAGCCAAAACACTCGTTTGTAATTTATCACGCGGGTTTTTAAACAACACCATATAATTACTGTTGAGGCTGATTGTCCGGCTGTATTTACCTTGATGAAAAATGTTCTGCGTTAACATGATGACGCTCATATTCCTATGATGTCTATATTGGGTAAAAATTCTTACCACCTCAGGGTGGTCCGACGCCTGAAAGATGACGTCGTCCAGAATAACCAAATGACTTTGACGCGCTGGAAACAAACTTTCATCCTCAAAAGAATCAGGGAGACCTTTCACAAAGTTAATATTTTTATTCAGCTTTTGAAGTTCCTCGTAGAGAGGTTGAAAAGAAGTGTAGATCCATACAACATTGTCAGGAAGACTTTTCATAACATGGTTACAATTTTCCAAGATACTTTTTACAAAATATGTTTTTCCACACCCGCTTGGTCCAGATATTAAACAAGAAAAGGGGGGTTGAAGCCTCGGATCAAAATCAACTTGATTTAACTCCATTTCACAAAACACACTAATAACCGAAAGGCAGGGTGCGTCCGTGGGGGATAAGACGTCTCTTGTCATATACTACCCTGAACTTTTTCATGAATGACATGTTTTTTAGGTGAAAACCCTTTTTGTTACGCACGATAGTGTGTTGAGGCGTTTCAATCGTTCTGGTTTGTGTGCCTGATGAGTCAATGTACCCTTCGACTAAATTCTTGATGCTGTCAAAATTGACGCGTTTGCAAGTGTCATGGGTCTGTGTGATACCTTTTACCTTCATTACCGTTTTCATGCTGTTCCTAGTTTGGTAGGCGTAACTTTTAGGACCCGCTGAAACAAACTCCTGAATGCTATCTCCTCCCAACTCGTCAGTCAAATCCCCCAAATAGTCACCTAATTCCAAAGGACTTTCGCCGTCTTTGACTACATAGACGAGGCTGTCCGTGTCGGTGTACAAAACACTCGTCTGCAGTCGCTCCAAATATGCGTACATTTTTAGACGTGCATAAGCCGTGGTCATGCATGCTGCAAAGATGTTAGCGGTTTTGGAGGGGGGGACGTTGCAACGTCGGTGGTAGCTGTACTGCACGATCGACCTTTGATCGTTGAGGAAGTGAAAGGCTTTGATCTCGTACACCCCCGAAAATAACAATTCAAAGAAGCGTTCTGTGCTGCTTACAATCTCTGTTTTATCCAAATTATCACGCTGTCCCAATTTGCCCCAAAAGTTGTTGAGGCATAATTTAGACACCTGCCTCTTACCCGCATTCACATTTATTTTTGAGGGGTCTAGTCTAATACCTTGGTGAGTCTCATAGTTTTCGATGTACTTTTCCCTACCTGCCTGATCAACGACGTAGGAAGGATACCCCGAGGCCTCTTGCTTCCCTTTAAGGAATGTATCGATATATGCTTTGAAGACGTCGCTACTCGACGAGTCAAAATGCCACACCTCCGTAATTTGTGATATGGTGTAGCCCAGCTCGAGAGCCTTGTTGAATTCAGGCGTAACCCAAACACCGGTTAAGGCTCTCTCGTCATCGTTATGCGAACACGAACTTTCTTGATTGTTAAGTTCTGCGCACGTGCGACAAAGTGTAAACACCAGTTTACCTCTTGCCGTTTTGTACGGCAGCAGGGGGAAATAGAGGCCTCGTGGAGGGTTGACTTTAGCTCTGATGAACCCGAAATACTTTTGGGGGTCATCGAAATTGTCGTGAATGATGGTAGGATGTCCTAACGGATAGGCATATGTGCTGTTGACAAAAGGATAAAGCGATGTAACATCGACGTACATTACACGTTCACCGGGGGCAGCCGTATAACGTAACACGAAGGCATTCGTTCTCCCTCCAAAAAGAGCTTTACGTGGTATAAGAGGCTCAGGGAATTTTGAATTGCGCAAGAACTCTCTTATATCCGGATTTGACTTTTTTAACCGCAGCCACTCATGCTCCCACATCAACACAAGCTGTACACCGTGCTTGACTTTTAGATCCTGTATTTTCTTTTTAACCCTGTCAAACTTTTCTTGAAACGGTCGTTTACTCATAGGACACTTTTGAGTAGGATCGTAACATTCACGGCATCCGTGATAGAAACATCCGAGATATTCCCATACATATTTTACGCCGTCTATCAAAGCGTACCCGTCTACATAGTACTGCCCGATCTTGACCTCCCCCTTGTTTAAGGCGTGAATAATAGGTATTTTTTGGCTGTGCGCCACCCACATTAGGTATTGGATCGAATCGCGTGAGAATGATTTGGATTGTTGTATGTAATTATCGGTCGGCGTAATAGCCAATGTTTTAGGTGTTAGGAAATTGTTCCGGAACACCTTCATGCAGGAGGAGGCGATAGTTACAGAATTGAACGGGTCTGTACCAGTCGCATTAAGAAACTCCTCTCTAAATTTCTCACAAGCTGTCGCCAAAATATTCACATCATTTCTGCAGTACATTAGAGCTTCCTGAGCAAAATTGAAGGTTCCCTCACACGCTACCTCGTACCATTCAAAAAACTTTGTACGATGGACCGTCGTCATACGCTCTACCCCATAATATTTTGGATCAGGGTAGGGACCGATGTAATTTAAATGGTCTAGAGAGCTAAAGCCATGGGGGAAATACCCTTTAGTTTGATCGATGAAACCTAGAGCTTTAGGCAAGGAGCTGAGGGGCATCGTGAGGAAGGACAAGGAGTCGATGTACCCCAGTTTGTAGTCCGTATCTGAGAAACAAATGACTTTGCTCCCTTGCATAATGACGCTGACATTAACCCCCATGTCTACCATTTTGTTTAGAATGATGTAAGCGTCAAAACCTTTGGCGTTGTGAGCGATTAGTTTAGACTGTTCAAAACGAGGGTTCCTGACATAATCAAGAAATTGTTCGACGCAATCAAGACCCAACCAATGTTTTTCCACCCCCTTTGTCGATTTGGTACACACTAGGTAGGGTTTGTGTTTACCGTCAGCACCTACGAATGTTTCAAAATCGTAGTAAATTATTTGTTTACAAGGCGCTTCCGGTTTTAGAGGCTGCATGTAACACAGATGAGGGTTTCCTCTCGCCTCATCACCGCCCTTAGGTAGAACCTCTCCACATACTGTGCATTTGGCTTGAGGGCATTTATGTTTAACATTCTCCCCCTGTGATTTGACGTAATATTCCACACTGCATTCGCTACATTTTTTGTATTTCTCACAGTTGCTAGTCTCGGATTTTGAGGTCTGTCTGCGTTCTTTGTGTTTAACGAAGCAACTCTCGTTCTGACATATTTTGTTACAATCGTTACAATGAATGGCTTTGAACGGTTGTTGTTTGCAGGTAGGGTCGAGACAGATGTGACAATGCCCCTCACAACTATGTTGTTCTTGGTTTTTATGCCCTTTGTAACAATGACTGCAAAAGTAGGATTTCCCTATGAACTCCTTAACCGATTTTATTCCATAATAGTGTCCGTCTAATAGCAGTAAGAACACTGAGTCCTCTGATTTGGGGTATTGCGTCTCAAAAAAAGACAGGGGGCGTTCGCAATCCGCTCTATAAGCTATAACGATTTTGCGTTTCACAAGCGTTTCAAATTTGTGTACGTCCCTCAGACTAACGGCAGTCTCACAAGTCAACCCCACGCTTTGCTGTAAATAACGAGCCCTCTGTGTAGCCTGATCAACAGTCAACGATCCGTCAAGCAGGTATGCTAACGATCTAGCAAAGCATAATTTATCATTTTTGTCATACGTTATGTACAAACATCTCTTCTTCTTTTGAACCATTTCATCATTTGTAGTCAAAATTAGTTTGCGTTTGGCACCTCCTCCGCCATTAACATCAAATACAATCTGTACAACAAGTTCTAGACTATTGTCGGCCAGTACCTCTGTATTAGATTGTGCGATGCGATCTAGCAAATTATGGACTGCGTCAGTTACGTCATTCGGGTCATTAACAGCATCTAGGTAACAGTGCTCCCTCACATTTTCACCCACTATTTCTGCTTGGACTATATCACCGCGACTAGTCGATCTGATTACCTCCTGCACAGCTTCATTCAAATTATTGCCAATGTTTGTGTAGAAGGCTGCAAAATCAAGGGGGTCTTCGGGTCTCGTTGTATTTAGACGTCGTCTTATCTCCAAGTTGTTAAAATTCGGACGCCTAACTTGTCCCCCCACCTGTCTGTTTGTGTCTGAAGATTGTTGCAAGGTGGATTGTGTACTGGGGGTTGGTGCTGGGGGATGTTCTGCTTGAATGTGTCGATGTACCCGAGACTGTTGTTGGAGGTCTTGTCTAGCTGGTGTACTACTACCACCAGCTTCTGTCTGTTGCGTTTGATTGTGCGTGTATGGTTGGTATTGAAAGTTTTGTGTATTTGACACAAGTGTCTGCTGGCAATGTGTACTGCTGCTACCTTCTGCATGTTGCGTTTGATTGTGTGGGTGTGGCTGGGAATGTTGTGAAAATGATACAGAGGATTGCTGTTGGTCATTTCTATGTATGTCTGGTTCAAGTATGTCCTCAACGGCTTCGCCGTTTGAAGATGACTGGTTAAGACGTGCAAGAGCCCTCTCTAAAGGATTAAAGAAATCAATAAAATCCTCAACGTGTCTTATAGCCACAAACGGATCGCCATCATCGTCGACGATTTCATCAGGCATTTGAAAAGGCTCGATTTGCATAGAGATCTCATCGTTTAAGGCATTTACAATTTCAGCCAAACCTTGACCTACATTATCTAAATCCATGTCACCCCCCTCAGAGTTTTCCATTTCAGATTCGCTTTCAATCTGTGGAAACCCGACGAATTCACCTTCCTCTTCGGCCCTCACGTTTTCACGCCTTAATATCTCTTCTTCTTCTTCTCCTTCTTCTTCTTCGTCAGATATTATTATGACCTCAGGTTGAGCAGTCTCTGGGACCGTCTCGCTCAGTATATCACCACCTATAATCATACAACATTACCGGTTCATTTAAAAAATAGTAATACATAGGTTTTATTTTATTTAAAAAAAGGAAATTTACCGTTCACTCCTGCAGGTAATTCGTCATCCAATTCTTCCTCATCACTCGTAATTACGAAAATCTCCGGCTGTCTAATCCTCTCGTTCACATCCTCATTCAATTCTGTAAATATCCATTACTAACAGTTAATTTTAAAGCAAGAAAAAGCTCTAAACGTTTCAAAATAAGAAATACTTACGCCGGATTCCTGGCACAACATCGCCATCTTGTGACGCTGAATAATAATACAGTTGAATTTCATCCAACAACGCTTCTAATTCTGTAAAAATTCAAATTTAAAATAAGAAAATACGAACTCATTCACTCATTCAAAAAATAAAAAAAATAAAAAAAAACTCTCCTAACTCTATAAAATAAAAATAAATGTAAAACAAAAATACATATTGATACAGACTTATTCCAAAATCTCTCATAACTTAAAAATAAAATAAACGCTATAAGTATAAAAATAAAGGCATGCATCATTCCATTAAATAAATAAATCACTCACTAAGATGCTTGCTTTTCCAGAAGCTTCATTAAGATGTAGGGTTTTTTTATTTCATAGCAAAAACATTAATAGAAGTGAATATAAGTGCCACATTTGTATGAGTATATATACATATATAGATAATATCAAGAGTTACCTGGATTCATCTTGGAAGCTCAGAGCCGATACCTCTTGAGAATTTTTCAGAGAAGTGAGTGTGGCATTGCGAAGGCCTCATATTACTTTTCCCCCTTCACCATAATAGAAATGGCTAGTACTTTTCCCCCGGCGGTTTTACCCATACTAAACCACTCCCTCCGATCACGTCATTCAATCTCAATATTATTCATTATTCACTCAATCTAGGGGGGCGTGCACCGGATCCGGAGGTTAACCAAACAATTAGCATTTGAACCCGGGTCAGCCATGATATCTGCAAAAACAGGTAGGAACACCACCTACACATCATCCATCTTCATTAAGGGGTCATTAATCTTCATTAAATGACATCAGGAAGTCATTAAGGGTCATTCATCTTCATTATATAACACCTGGAAGTCATTAAAGGTCATTCATCTTCATTAAACGACATCCGGAAGTCATTAAAGGTCATTCATCTTCATTATACGACATCCGGAAGTCATTAAAGGTCATTCATCCTCATTAAACGACATCCGGAAGTCATTAAAGGTCATTACCCCTCATTAAATGACATCTGGAAGTCATTAAAGGTCATTAACCCTCATTATATGACATCTGGAAGTCATTAAAGGGTCATTAATCTTCATTAAATGACATCAGGAAGTCATTAAGGGTCATTAATCTTCATTAAATGACATCAGGAAGTCATTAGGGGTCATTAATCTTCATTAAATGACATCAGGAAGTCATTAAGGGTCATTAACCCTCATTAAATGACATCAGGAAGTCATTAAGGGTCATTAACCCTCATTATATGACATCTGGAAGTCATTAAAGGGTCATTAATCTTCATTAGGGAGGGGTCATGACCCATACATGACCCCCCTAATCTAATTAAGAATGTCATCCATCAAATTTTGACAGAAGCGGCCTTGTAATATTCTCTCTCACCCTCTTTTACGTACACAGTGCGCACATGACATCACATCCGCAGACAGAGGGCGGGAAATTCGAACCCGAATCCAGTCCATTGTGAACAGCTCAGGTGTTAATCTGTTAATTCAAACTAATACACATAAAAAAAAAAAATACTAATACTGAAACTAACAAACTAAACTAAAATTAAGCATTTTTTAAAGAACTAAACTAATAAAAACTAACAGAACCACCCTGAAAACTCATAAAAACTAACTAAAATGAAAAATTCCAAAACTATAATAACCCTACTGCCATATTACAAATAAATTGCTTTATAGACTGTAGCATTTTTTCTAAATATGCAAAAGCACAAATCGATTTTTTAAGACGAAACACAATTTCTCTTCATAACATTACGTGGCCCTTGAGTCCTTCCGATTTTCTGCATGTGGCCCTCAAATGGCAAAAGTTTGGACACACTGTGTTATTTAGTCATAAATGGTAAAAAAAAAAAAAAAGGAAAAAAAGGGTATTGTAAAGATAATTTTGGGTAAATTGTTACAAAGAGCAGCTTTACGTTTTGCTCGCTGCCTACAAAACCAAATGAGCAACCACATCCGTCTGCTTCCTTTTGCTCTGTAAGGAGATACTTGAACACCAAGGACAAGTGTTGCTATCATCCCAATACTGCAAGTCAGATGAGTGGTAATTTCAAAAAAAAAAAAAACTGATATAAATATGCACACACAAAAAAAGTGAGAAAGCAGCTTTGACCTCGAAGCCGCCTGAGGAAACGCGATCTGCGCGAACGGTCATCTGGCAGCCGGATAAGCAGCACATTACAAACGCGCTCGGGCAATTTTGTCATACATAAGGGAAGCTGAGCTCCGGCTCATCCATACTAATTCATCTAATATTGCCTGGAAATTCTATATGCGCGCATGTTCCCCCACTTCCTTGTTTCCGAAAGCATTCGTTTTTCACGAGAGACGTGTTGGGTGTACCGCTATGATGTGAGGAGAGAGCCATTATCGCACTTTGGAAAGGATGCATTGCAGGAAAAGCAGAAAATAATAATTGCACAAGTCTTACTGAGCAGCACACCCACATTTATTTCAGTGGAAGTCGCGGGAAACGCGCGAGTAGGCCACTGTGCGAAAGGTTGCATGCATTCAACGAAACCAGGGGGTGTCCAAACGACGGCCCGCGGGCCATTTTTCAGTGGCCCGCGACATATGCTAAAAAATGGCATTTGACTCAGTTCAAATCAAATAAACAAAACAAAAAAATGTTTGGAGATGGTCAAAGTAAGACGGGAAGGTGTCGAAAAACAGGTGCCAATAAAGGTTATTTTAGTTCACTAAAATTAACGAAAAAACTAAAATTCAAAAAAGTTTCGTTAACGAAATAAAATAAAAACGAAGATGCTTTTTTAAAAAAAGAAAACTAACAAACTACATTTTATGTTTACAAAACTAACTAAAATAAAACTAACTATAATTATGGAAAAAATGTCCTTGCTTTTAGTTTTTGGTAATTAATTTAATGCAGGGGTGTCCAAACTTTTTGATTTGAGGGCCACATACAGAAAATCAGAAGGACGCAGGGGCCACATCATGTTATGAAGAGAAATTGTGTTTAGTCCTAAAAATTGTACAAATAATTGTTTTGTGCTTTTGCATATTTAGAAAAATGTTACAGTATGTAAACCAATTGATTTGTAATATGGCAGTAGCGTTATTATAGTTTTGGAAATTGTCATTTAGTTTTTTTTTATTTTATTATTTTTTTTTAATTTTGTTAGTTTTAATTAGTTTTCAGGGTGATGTGATTTTAAGTAGATTTATTTTGATATCAACCGGAATAATGACGTCACGCCCATGGTGTTTTTTTTTTGTTTTTTTAATATTGTGCACAAGTAATACACATAAAAAAAAACTAAAACTAATACTGAAACTAACTAAAATAAAACAAAGCGTTTATTAAAGAACTCAAACTAATACTGAAACTAACAGAACCACCCTGAAAACTAATTAAAACTAACAAAATAAAAAATAAAAAATAAAAAATTAATACTGAAACTAACAAACTAAACTAAAACTAAGCATTTTTTAAATAACTAAACTAATAAAAACTAACAGAACCACCCTGAAAACTAAATAAAAACTAACTAAAAAAAAAAAAAAACTCAAAAACAAAATAAAAAGTAAAATGAAAAATTCCAAAACTATAATAACCCTGCCGCCATATTCCAAATAAATTGGTTTATATACTGTAGCATTTTTCTAAATATGCAAAAACAAAAATCAATGATTTGTACAACTTTTAGGACTAAACACAATTTCTCTTCATAACATGATGTGGCCCTTCTGATTTTCTGTTATGTGGCCCTCAAATGAAAAAAGCTGAAGTCGCGGGGACTTTTTGCATGCGCGTTTGTCCTCGTGGACCTTTCGGACATGACGATCAAACTGCAGCCTTCGCTTCTGCTTCTGTTTCGAGGCGACACATTTGTTCTGCTATAAGAGCAAAAAAACAAAAAACGATCAATTCAAGTCTCTCATGCG
Source organism: Festucalex cinctus (assembly GCF_051991245.1). NCBI lineage: Eukaryota > Metazoa > Chordata > Actinopteri > Syngnathiformes > Syngnathidae > Festucalex > Festucalex cinctus. Next base: position 1,450,002 of record NC_135423.1, read on the forward strand.
TGTGAGGTTGTTGTGGGTTCTGCTCGAGTTGAAGTCCTCGCCATGTAACGCTATCCCTGTCGTGTCCCTCCAAATGTCCCCGGAGTTTTGGACGAGAAAAAATGGGAGAATAGGGCGGCGAAACGTGAGAAGAAAGGAGAAGGGAGACGTGGGTAAGGGAACATCGACCTCCATTGAAATCGAATCCCGTCCTTGGGAATGTGGCGTTCGCGTCATGTATGAAACAGTATTCAAAAAAATGAGAGCAAAGCCTTTATTGTTGCTGTCGACTGAAACCGTTTCAAAGAAGGGATCAAACATTATCAGGCGCTAACATCTGCACTTGATTAGGGATGGGCGAGTACCGATACCAGGTATCGGTATCAGGCGAGAAACCAGCCTTTTTTTCAAGTACTCGAGTACTCGTGACGCAGACGAGTACAAGCGAGCGATGGCAGACGTTAAGTGAGTCCTCCTTGCCTGTAAGTGGCGCGAGCTTACTTCAAAATTGTTCATCTTAAACTAAAAGAGCATTTTTGTGTTTTATTTTGAGCGTTAAGACTATTGAAGAGTGACTGTGCCGTTTTTTTTTTGTCAAAATTAAAGGAAATATATTTGTTTAAAAATATCTTTTAGTGATTTTTTTTGGGTTGTCAAAATGTACTACTAGTATCGGCAGTTGGTATCGGTATCGGTGAGTATTGAGGGTCTGAGTATCGGTATCGGTCTGAAAAAAAGTGGTATCGAACATCCCTACACTTGATATACAATTGTGAAGCCACCATTTTTTTTTCCTGTGCGCAAACGGGGCGGAGCGAATTTGCCGGTTGTGTGATGTCGCTCCCGCGACAATTTGAAAGCACGCACAGATTATTATTATTATTTTTTTCACTCACTCACACTCACTCACTCACTCTCACATTCACTCGCTCACACTCGCTCACTCACAATCACTCACTCACACTCGCTCACACTCGCTCACTCACTCACACTTACTCACTCACACTCACTCACTTACACTCGCTCACTCACTAACTCACTCTCACATTCACTCACTCACACTCGCTCACTCACTCTCACATTCACTCACTCACACTCGCTCACTCACTCACACTTACTCACACTCACTCACACTTACTCACTCACTCACACTCGCTCGCTCGCTCGCTCACTCACTCACAGAAGCTGTGAGTGTGAGTGTGCGGCCACTTCCTCCACACTCAACGTCAAAAGTTCAGCGCATATCTAATTAGCAATGAATGGATCTTTGCGTCTCCATAAAATAAGTTGAAATGACGACAGATGCCACGCGAGCTAGCTTGCGATATCCGACCGTTGACTTCCAAATTACAATTAATGTTCAGTCTAATCCGTGCCAGCTGTTAAACAAGTCAGAACTGGTGAAAAATGCCAAAAGGGGAAAAAAGCGCTGACAGAAAACTCAAACAGCTCCGTGGAATGAGAGCAGATAGAACAAAATGGCTGCGAGTCAAACAAACCGTCGGCCAAATAAATGAGCAGATGACTAACGAACAAACCGCCCACAATGCACAGACCACACAAATGTTTTCTTTTTTTTTTTACAGCAGATCTGGCTGCAGAACTTCAAATTGTTGAAATGTATACAATCGATGTTTTCCTCTTGCTGCAAAACATCGCCAGGATTGACTCTTTTTTTTTCAAAAGTGCGATCAATTCTCTTCAGCAGTGTTGTCATCTTGTTTTACTAGTAAGCTAATAGCTGGCGTAGTTGTAGAATTAGAATGTTTACACTAAGCCATCCTGATGATGATGATATTATCCGGTCAGTCGAACTCGACCTTCAATGACTCAATGAACCGATTTTTTTTTTTTTTTCATTGTCATGTTATATTTCAGAAACCCTCCAATCAGCAGCTAATGATTATGACCACATGCTTTTAAAGGGGAAGTCAAGTAAAAAAAAAAAAAAAAAATTGAAAAACGACATTTCTGTTTAACTCATTTGATACCAATAACGCGTAAATACGTTTTTTTAATGTAAGTGTCCCAAAGACGTATTTATACGTTTTTTGTTTTTTTTGTTTTTTTACATACAGAAGGCTTTGATGCAGCCTCTCAACTGCAAAGAACGGTTGCAGAAATGTTAGTTATTACACAAACGGCCAGCAGGTGGCAGCAGAGCAAAGGAGATCAACCAGGGCCATCTAGAAAAAAAAGCTAAATTACTTACAATTTTGAATAGATTTGTGAAACTAAACTAAATTAAATCCTTAATTAAACTATAAACATTTTTTGACTGACCATTTCAAACCACATGATACGGAAAAATACAATTATATACAATCAATAAATAATGCATTCAAACTGACCACCAACATTAACTCAGGAGCACAATATTTAAAAAAACAACAACAAAACAAAAAAAGAACAACCTGCAAAACAAAAATATATAAAATAATTTGTGCTGATTTTTATTTTTTACTGTGTACAAAGCGCGCATGCTCAGTGCAAACAAAACCCCAACACCACCGAGCGAATGCTCCCTGCGCACTCTGCCAATAATGAGAGCGCCACTGCCCCCTAATGTAGTGGAGGTGCAATTGCACTTTATTCTAGGACAGTAAAAAAAAAAAAAAAAAAAAATTAATATTAAATTAAAAAACATGTTCCCCGAGGTCAAACGCGCCCCCCTTGATGGAGCCTCGCGCCCCCCTGGGGGGCGCCCCACTATTTAAGAAGCACTGCTTTAGTTTGAGTCGCTCATCAAATAAAAAAAATAAATAATAATAATAATCTGATCTTATTTTAGCATAAAAAGCACAGGGTTGTTCTTACTGATCAGAGTGGTCTGTGGTGACAACACAATTCATAGTAGCTTGGCTAAATTTGCATAGTTGTGTTATCCAATGAGATGAATAATAAATGTTAACTTACGCTGCTCTGCTTTGACACACAAAACACACAATATCCGTTTTAAGCATTGCTAAACATGTGCACACGTTGGGTCCTATGTGATCAAAACGGAGCAAACAAAAACAGCATTATGTTATTTTCCCCTTGAATATCGCCCTCCATTTCTTCAGCACGCTCACGCACGCACACGCACGCACGCAGACAATACTCTCCAGCGTGGGAACAGACGGCTGGCATGAATATGGATGTCAGCGTTCAGATTAGTATGCACGAGCTCCAGAGAGTCCCAGTGACTTCTGTCAAGCTACTGCTCAAGCATAAATCAGAGGAAAAAAAAAAAAAAAAAAAAAAATAACCCTTGTAGACCTGATTATACAAAATGATAGCATTCATTCTCCCAACACATATCGGAAAGAAATCCCACTCGCAGCAGGAATCGGAAGATCGTCCAATTTCTCGTTTTTTGGATGTCACTCACAGAAACGTTTTTGTTTTTTTTTCCTCATAAGCCTTTGAAAGTGTGCGCGATTTAAAAAAAAAAAAAAAAAAAAAAAAAAAGAGACTCAACATGACAACGATAGATTCAATTCACAGCAATTGACGATATGGCAACTGTCAAATTAGTGTGCAAATTATAGAATAGCCAAATAGCTAGCGGAGCAATTTCCGGTTGTCATACGTTCATCTTCTCTCTCGAGCAATTATCATTAGGGGTGTGTCAAAAAAAAATCCATTCATAAAAGAATCGAGATTCTCATTTATTAATCGAATCGATTCGATGATTAACATCCAAAAATCGATTTTATTTAAATTAGAAGTGAAGAAGAAGAAGGGGAAAAGGCGGTTGTAGCCCACATGCAGTTTTTTGTGGAAAAAGGCACTTACAAGACAAAATTAAAGGGATAATTGACTTATTTTGCCATTTTTGGCAGTCAAACATGAATATTTTGCCTATAATATATTTAATATTTTCATTATTTTTCACGTACAATTAGTACCTTTAACTCATTCACTCCCAGCCATTTTCACAGAAAAGCCTTTGCTCCCAGCTGTTATACTGGATTTTGACTGATTTTGCAAGGCCCACAGAATATTGTGTTCTATTGCTATCAAAACATGGAACCTACAAAAAGAAACATTAGTCTTTTCTTTCATCAGGAAAAAAAAAAAAAGATTTGTGTCTGTTTCCGTTTTGTAGCAATTAGCATTAGAATACAGATAGGTTTCCTTGATATTCACATTCGAGGTGAAAACACTATCAAAATGAGCTTGTTGCAACATAGCCCTGACTGATCTCACTCTGCCTCCACCTGCTGGACATTTTTGTAGTAACTACTACCATTGTTTTAAGCCACCTCTTCATGTCAGAAGCTGCACCAAAGCCTTCTGTATGTGCTTGCATAAAAAAAAAAAAAAAAAAAAAAAAGAATACATTAAAAAAACGTATAAATACGTTTTTGGGAGTGAATGAGTTAAAAACAAATTTTGCAACTTGCTGTCAACTGAAAATGACATCACAAGGGCTCAGGTAACCAATCACAGCTCACCTGTTTTCTAGGTTTGGTCATGTGACGCAAACAAGCACAGCACAACCAGTCGGGATAATCTTCCATCCATCCATCCATTTTCTAGACCGCTTATTCCTCACAAGGGTCGCGGGGGGTGCTGGCGCCTATCTCAGCTGGCTCTCGGCAGTAGGCGGGGCACACCCGGGACCGGTTGCCAGCCAATCGCAAGGCACACAGAGACGAACAACCATCCACACTTACAAGCACACCTGAGGACAATTCGGAGCACCCAATTAACCTGCCAAGCATGTTTTGGAATGTGGGAGGAGACCGGAGTACCCGGAGAAGACCCACGCGAGCACGGGGAGAACATGCAAACTCCACCCAGGAAGGCCTGGACTCAAACTGGAGTCCTCAGAACTAGAACTGGGAGGCGGACGTGCTAACCAATCAACCGCTTCAAATCTTAAACTACCAGCTCGACTGGTTTTGATTGGAAAATGAGAATCCCGATCAAAATCGAGCCAATATTTTGTGCGCGCCAGGACGTAACTCCCGGATGCAAAGAGAACGACATGCGAGAGTCGAGTGGGTGAAAAGATGGGAGGCGAAAGAGGAGCTCGATTGAAAGAAGTGCTCTCGAGAACGATCCTTGCAAGAAGCCGACGTCTGCGTCGAGCAAAAGGCAGCAGCAAGCAAGCATAAAGCACATCTAAAGGGTGTTTTCCTCCTGGGGGTAAATTAGGGCCATGAACATAAAACTGCTTGCGCTGCAGTTAACGAGGGATTTGCTCCCTCGGATTTACACTAGGCTAAAGGCTTTGGACCATTTTTGTTTTTGGGGGGGTGGTGGGGTCATGAGCACAATCTGCCGGGTATTTCTAATCGTGGCGTTCGTGTTCTGACCTGACGTAGTTCGCTGCTTTTGTGAGACGAAAGCTCCCGTTTCTCAGTTAATCGCTTGGGGGTCTGCACACACACACAAAAAAATAAAAACGTACACATTCACGCGGATGTGTACGCAACTGCACAGCCCGACTTACACACAGCTGTTTTCTTTGACGGTAATTGAGCAGGAACATCTGGACAAGAACTTAACTGGAGGATTTAAAAAAAATAAAATAAAAAAATCTCCAGTTTCGTTTCAGGCCCCAACCAACCAACAGCAAATCGAATGTGCAGGTGAGTGGTTGGGTACCAATTTCCCCTCCATCTGTCACATATCATATTATCAAATTATGCAACAAGGTGCCATGACAGTAGGTCATATATTGACCCGCTATGATCTTGGGCAATTTGAATAATAATACCAGAAAATTAGGGATGCATGATAATATCGGTGGCCGATAATTATCGGCCAATTTAACGTCAAACAGATAAATCAGATCATGAAGAAATCCGCCGAGAATTATCAGCAATTATCAATCAATTTGACATCATACAGATACATCAAGATAATAAAGAAATTCACCGATAATTATTGGCAATTATCGACCAGTTTGATGTCGTACAGATAAACCAGATTATAAAGAAATCCACAGTAGGACTAAAAGTATATTTGTATTTGTACTAGTGTTTCTCGTCCGGACGAGAAAGTATCTTGTCTGGACGAGAAGGTTTCTCGTCCGGACAAAAAAAGAGAGGAAGTTTCTCGTCTGGACGAGAAAGTTCGCCCGGACAAGAAACTTTCTCGTTTGAACAAGAAACTTTCTCGTCCGGACGAGAAAGTTTCTTGTTCAAACGAGAAAGTTTCTAGTCTGGGCGAGAAAGTTCGCCGGGACTAGAAACTTTCTCGTTTGGACAAGAAACTTTCTAATCCGGACGAGAAAGTTTCTCGCTGGACTAGAAACTTTCTCGTTTGGACAAGAAACTTTCTCATCCGGACGAGAAAGTTTCTCGCTGGACTAGAAACTTTCTCGTTTGAACAAGAAACTTTCTCGTCCGGACGAGAAAGTTTCTAGTCTGGGCAAGAAAGTTCGCCGGGACTAGAAACTTTCTCGTTTGGACAAGAAACTTTCTCATCCGGACGAGAAAGTTTCTCGCTGGACTAGAAACTTTCTCGTTTGAACAAGAAACTTTCTCGTCCGGACGAGAAAGTTTCTTGTTCAAACGAGAAAGTTTCTAGTCTGGGCGAGAAAGTTCGCCGGGACTAGAAAGTTTCTCGTTTGGACGAGAAAGTTTCTCGCTGGACAAGAAACTTTCTCATCCGGACGAGAAAGTTTCTCGCTGGACAAGAAACGTTCTCGTCCGGACGAGAAAGTTTCTCGTCCGGACGAGAAAGTTTCTTGTTCAAACGAGAAAGTTTCTAGTCTGGGCGAGAAAGTTCGCCGGGACTAGAAACTTTCTCGTCCGGACGAGAAAGTTTCTCGCTGGACAAGAAACTTTCTCATCCGGACGAGAAATTTCTCGCTGGACAAGAAACGTTCTCGTCCGGACGAGAAAGTTTCTCGTCCGGACGAGAAAGTTTCTTGTTCAAACGAGAAAGTTTCTAGTCTGGGCGAGAAAGTTCGCCGGGACTAGAAAGTTTCTCGTTTGGACAAGAAACTTTCTCGTCCGGACAAGAAAGTTTCTCGCCCAGACAAGAAATCTATATTTTTTTTTCTCCCATGTCACTTTTGGGGCTCCGTACATTAGTGCATTGCACTAGTGTTGGTGTTAAAAATTTTAACTCAAACTTTCTTTCTTTTATTTTATTGTATTATGGATGTCCAGCACTTTGAGTTGCATTTTAAATGTATGAAAGGTGCGATATAAATAAAGTTGAATGATTGATTGATTGATTGATAAGGTGCCCACCCACTATTTGAGAGACACTGTCTTAGATCAATCTCTTCATTGCTCTTTAGTATACATTCTTTTGGAGACCTTGTTGCTGGAAGTCACAAGTTGCACATTCCACACAAGGTTTGTTTAATAAAGTGGCCAGTTCGAGCAATTTTGTTGAGACTGGCACAGCTTCAGGTCAGAGTTCATTTCAGGTTCTTCTCTCAGAGCCTCGCCCGGATTGACTTCAGTTTAGTCGGTTGACAGCAACAACAAGGAACCTTGCACCAAATGAGCTGTCACGGTCTGATGGAAAACAACAAGCGTTCCAAGCCTGGCCACGGTAAATCGAGCGTCATCCCGTTTAGTCGTGCTCGCGCGGGCTCATGCGACGCCTGAAACCACAAGATTCTCCTCCTCTTCACCTCATAAGTGGGGCGCCTTTTAAATCCCGTCGATTTTGCAGTCAAAAGTCGCAACCCGACCGTCGCCACGTTACTCTTTCTCTCTCGGTTACCTGCTATCATTTGTGCCTCGGTCTGTGTTTCCATCCCATTATTTTTTGCCTTTCAACCTCAATTTTCGCCGGAGCGAGTTCAAGTTTCTGGTCTTAAAACTCGTTAGTTGGGGCGCCTTATAATCCGTTACAAACATCCAAGATTAATGGCAGCTCAGTAACTGAAAAAAAAAAAAAAAAAAAAAAAAGGTTGGCTGAGATTTACTGTAAGGCTACTTTACAGCTTCACACTTTCCCACACGCACACACGCACACACGCACGCACACACCTCTGCCTCAATTTACGCGTGGGAGGAACTTACAAACTGACCGTTATTTTACCTCCGTCTTGACCAATTGTGCGCCTTGTCGCTCAGTCTTTTGTCTTTCTCCCCCACTCTTCCATCTCAGACTATAAAATGTAGTTGTAGCAGAGAGGCGGGGGGGGGGGGGGGGGGGGGGGTCTCCCATGGCAGCAGATGCCAGGGACCCTCTTTCCTGGCTCATGCCCACTGCCGAGCATTCCAACATCCCCAACGCGACGCTTTCAGCCAACTGCAATAACAAGTCACCGGCAGACAAAAGGCTGCCTGGCCCCCCCACCACCACCGCCTTGAAGATGTTAACGGTTCGCCAATGACATCATCGTTCCACGGCCAGCACGAATGAGTCGACAAGTGTCGGCGAGCGGGTCGTCCGGTTCCTCAGGTGCCTCTCCTGTGTCTGAGAACCCGTTTGAATTTCAGCCCTCTTGAGTTTGAAATGATTAACTCATGTGCTCCCAATAACGTGTAAATACGTTTTTTTTTAACGTTCTAAGTCTCCCAAAGACGTATTTATACGTTGTTGTTTTGTTTTTTTTAATGCTAGAGCATACAGAAGGCTTTGATGCAGCATCTCAACTGCAAAGAACGGTTGCAGAAATGGTAGTTATTACACAAACGGCCAGCAGGTGGCAGCAGTGCAAAGGAGATCAACCAGGGCCAGCTAGAAAAAAAGCTCAATTACTTACAATTTTAAATAATTTGTGAAAACTAATTAACTTAGCTCTCTTCTAATGCTAATTGCTGCAAAACGGAAACAGATAGAATCATACTTTTTTTTCCTGATGAAAGAAGAGACTTGAATCTTTCTTTTGGTAGGTTCCATGCTTTTATAGCAATAGAACACAATATTCTGTGGGCCTTGCAAAATCAGTCAAAATCCAGTAAAACAGCCGGGAGCAAACGGGATTGCGAAATGTGAAAATGGCGGCGAGTGAATGAGTTAATGGCTTTTTGCCCAACTATTTGAGAAGCACTGGACTAGTGGGGACGTATGTAGGGGTGTGCTAAAAAAAAACAAAAAAAACAAAAAAACGATAATCGATAAATTATTTTATATATTTTTGTTTTGCAGGTTAAAGTTTTTTTGTTTTCTTCAATATTGTGCTCCTGAGCTAATGTTGGTGATCAGTTTGAATGCATTATTATTTATTGATTTTATGTCATTTTATTTTTCTGTATCATATGGTTTTGACATGGTTTTAATGAAGGATTTAATTTTATTTTTAAACTTCAAATGCACTTTAAATTTTTTCTGTTAGAGTTAATAAAGCTATTCTTTGTTGTAAGTTGGTCCATATTTCTTTCTTTTTTTCATCCTCTTATATGTTAATACGGATACAGTGTTATGCAGAGGTGTGCTTAGAACAATTTTATAGACAAATGATACTATTTATAGTAGCGTGGGGGTGTTTTCTTCTTACTGTGGGGGGGCATGCCAGAAAATAATTGAGAAGCACTGCTCTATGCCAAGCGTGGAGCGTCCTCAGACTGCTCATTACGTGACGGCATCTCTGTGTTCTGAGGAGACGACAGACATGAAACAGGTGGACAGCGAAAACAACGGGCCCTCTTGTGTTGCCGAGTATTTTAGCAGGATCCTTAAATTCCAAACTGACAAACTGCCACTCTATTAATATAGATACTTGATACTGCAAGTCATAATGGGACAACTCCCGCTGATTATAAAGCAATCATAAAAGACTTGATCAAGGCAGCATTTGCTTGGAGGTGAAAATAACTTTGTCGACAAATTCATATTTGTTAACTCTATTTAAGTAGCAAAGGACAATACAAGAATAGAGCTGAGTATTGCCGCCAACCTCACGATACGATACGTATCACGATATAGAGGTCACGATACGATACGTATCACGATACAGGGGTCACGACACGATACATATCGCAATACAGGGGTCACAATACGATACGTATCGCGATATAGGGGTCACGATACGATACATATCGCAATACAGGGGTCACAATACGATACGTATCGCGATACATATGCATCCCAATACATGATCTTCAAGGCAATACGTATCCCGATATTTTACGTTAATTTACTTGCATTTTATAATAACAGTCATATGTATACCTAAAGGATATGTTTATTATGCTGGATGACAAAAATGTTTTTTTTTGTTAGTAGCTCTTCTGGTTTAGCACCAAGCGGTCGAAATGTGCACGCACTGCAGAGCAAGGAAAACGTATTAATTTTTAAACAAAATATAGGAAAATTGGTACATTAAGACACGTATGTTCCATGTTAAGTTTATAAGTAAATAAATGTTGATATTCTTCCTCTACTTTCATTTTTCTGAGCAAGACGCAGCGTCCAATCACTGGTGAGCTATTTTTTTGCATTAATTGAAGGCAACTAACTTCAAAGACGCTGCTGATTTTTATTTTTTTAGGTACAATGCAAGCCGCAAAGGCAAACGTTAACTGCCTATTTAAACTTAACGAGCAATATCGATTTTGATGCCTGCGTATCGATACGTGTATTGTAATGAGGCCCGCAACGATATATCGCCGTATCGATTTTTTGGAGCACACCCCTGAAGAACAATATGCAGCACGTGATCGTATTCGCCTGATGTCATGGGAGATGGCGGCCGCACTAGACGAGACGATATTCCAGCCTGTTGATAATAAACCTCACTATGACTAAAACAGATTTCCTGTGGTTAGCCAGAGACCAGATCAGTTTTCGTGAACCACCACAGTTCAAAATGAAATCCTAACCTTTGGAAGACATGAAAACTGGTTTAGAGGAAAAACACGATCGAGGATGTCACGTTTGCGGTGTCAGTTTTGGCATGATGACATTTTCCACAAGTCACTCTTCAACATGACTCTTCATAAAAGTCCGCATTGGTGATTTCTTGCTTAAATCGCAGTGTTGACAGGATTGTAGCACTCTCATAATAACATTGACTCGTGTTTATCACTTTTACTGTTGCTGAGCATGCTGTGCTGTATGAAATGAATTTGTCATAAACATTTCAGTCAACAAATGTTATTTTTCAAGAGCTTTTGGATATGAAAGCAAATGGTCATATCCTGCCAGCTGAGATAACAAAACAGCACAAAATAAACATATGGACGAAGATGGAGACGTACCAATCACATTTTTTGCACCTAAGTCCCAGTAAAAGTTTTGTTTTTAAATATGAGCCGATATCAAGTCTCAATTTGGTACCTATGAAGGGGAAAAATGCATGTCCAAATTGTTGTCTTAATTATCTTTTTTTTTTTTTTTTCTTATTCAAATGACATGCTAAAAATCAAAAGTGTGTGTATATATATATATATATATATATATATATATATATATATATATAAAGAAAATTCAAAAATCACATATTTTTCAGCTAATATTTGCGCTGTTGAGATCTCAAATAGTTAACACACTTTTGAAATCTACTTAATAAAACCCCATTAGCATTAGGGCTGGGTTTAAAATATCGATATATCGATATCGTATCGATACACCTTTTCATATCCCACTGTACTGTGGTTGTAATTGATTTAAATGATTAATTATTGTTTTTATAAGGCCATGTTAAATAAAACAGATTAATGTAACTGCAATGGATTCAATTCCTAATGTAAATATTCACATTTTTACTAATGCATTAAGTCACAGCAAGAAGTTTCTACTATAAATCGTCTAAAATATGTGCTGCATGAATTCCTCAACTGAATCGGAAATCGTTGTGAATCGTGAATCGATACCCGGCCGTTATTAGCATATGTAGGTCATGTGAAAGTAAAAGCACAAAAGCAAATCCATATTTATGTAAAACACACCACTAATCATAGAAATGAATAAATGTTGCTGACAGATAGGCGACAAATGCAAACCAATCATCAATCTTTCAATATTCCCTCACGACGAGTTGCCTTTCCTACAACCATCAAGAAATACTTTGACTTCGTCAAAAGCAGGTGTTGCGCGTCGTCCCTCCGCGTGATGTTGCGGCATCTGTTGCAATTGTTTCATTATTCATCAATATTGTAATTGCTTCTCTGGAGTCGTATCCCGTTTAAATGTCTTCATTTGCTATTCTGCGATTATCCGGAAAAGAGCGATGTTCCACTTGTGTCTTAGAGTCAATATAGTGCTACAACCATAGAAAATAAAAATAAAAATCCTCACACTGCAATGCAGGAAAACCTGAAGGAGACCTGTGGCATGCAGACATATAAAATGATGAAAGTGTGAGGGAGTGAATGTGAGTAGAGAAGCGTTCTTTGCTCACGCTTAGTATGCACAGCCGCACTCCTGGCAGTGGCACGGCAGCGGAATGTTGATTCACATCAAAGATTGCCGCTGAGCGCCGTTCAGTCACTTATTCACAACTGCAGAGCTTGCATCCTAATGGCGTCTTGTACCATGAGCCTGACTGATGGGTGACTATTTCTCACCATCACGTTCTCTTTTGACATTTAAAAAACAAAACAAAAAAACAAACATGAAATGTACGTTTTACCGGCGACTGTAGCTAATCCACTTATCTGTATTTTATATACAATTCTATTTGATACAATAGTGCCACAGTGCTGGATGCAACAAGAAGACATGTTCTGGGTTTAAAATTCTGCACAGGTCTTTCAGTGTGGAATTTACTGCACATGCTCTCAGTGTTCTCTCCACGGATTCCGAATGACAAGCTTTTGATTAACACAGAGGTGGGTAGTAACGAGTTACATTTACTCTGTTACATGTACTTGAGTAACTTTTTTTTTTTTTAAATGTACTTCTAAGAGTAGTTTTACCACACAATACTTTTTACTTTTACTTGAGTAGATGTGTGAAAAAGGATCGCTACTCTTACTCCGCTATATTTGGCTACACTAAAGTCGTTACTTTTTTTTTTTCCTCCTTTTTTTCGTTCATTATCTTTACCAGAGACGCCAACAGCTGTTCTGCCTCATGACTGCGTTTCACCAATCAGACGTAGCAACAATAATCACATGACGACTCCTTCCCTTAACATTCTACCAATCAGACGTAACAATAATAATCACATGACGACTCCTTTCCTTAACATTCGACCAATCAGACGTAACAATGCAGTCACGTGACGACAGGCGGCATTTGGAAGATGGCAGCGGGAGAGGACGAAGCCGAACACCCACGGCCTCATATAATAAGCATGTTACACGCCGTGCGGAATAACAGCTCTATAATGCGGTGTCTTACAAACAAACCGACATTTTGGCATATAAAAATTCCACATCGAACCTGAGTTAACATGTCGCGGTAAGTTTGACGTAAATTCCCTTTTTAGCTGTATTTAGGCAGGTATTTGTCTTAAGTGTTGAAAAGAACCTTTTCACATAGACTAACTGTTGCCATAAATAAAACAGATGACGATACATGTTATATGGAGTCATGAATTGGTGGTAACCACTAAGTGTCACAAATTATGAACGGTAAAGATAGTTTTGGTAACAGAAAAACACTTGACTCCATGTAATGCCAGAACCTGGTCAGAAAACATATCAACGTCTTATTCAATGTAGCGATGATAGCATATGTCAACAAAAAAGATTTAGGCTAAAAAGTAAAAGTTTCTAATTGTTATTGTGGATGGGTATTAACAGAAATGTAGTGACCGCAATATTTTCTGGTGTACATTCAGATTTAATACATGAATCATCCGAAATCCTACTCTAATATAGTTAACTTAATTTAACTTTGCAAATTGAACTGAATGTGTGATTTCAATGGCTTACTCGCCTGTAAACTCGTAGTCTGATATTTTTTGTGTCAACAGAGGGTTCACCCCAACAAAATGATTTTTTTTTGTCTGTCTGATTACATTGTTTTTAAAAAATAAATTAGACAATGTTCAAGCAGTTACTCAGTACTTGAATATTCTTTTCAGCGAATACTTTTTTTTTTTTTACTTCTACTTGAGTACATTTTTTTTACTGACTACTTTTTACTTTTACTTGAGTAATATTATTTTGAAGCAACGCTACTCTTGAGTACAATTTTTGGCTACTCTACCCGCCTCTGCTCACATACAGCAACACATTTGCAATTGGAACTGTGGCTACAAAGCAGTTTAGTTTGTTGACAGGAGGAAGTCGTCATCATCATCATCATCTAATATTTAAGTGATGGCATGATGCTGCGGGCTCGGCAGACTCCCCGTCAAAATATTCGAATGTGCTTCAATCACGCAAAAGTGACACTTGTCGAACAAACAGCTCCTTTTGACGGACGGATGACGGACAGGTTGCGACTATTGGTCGGCCGCAACGTGTCGCTGAGATTTCACACCGGGACATGCGACCTGAGAGAGAATCACAGAGCAATCGACTTCGCATGTCCAGTCTACTTCGCCTCTCAGGGATAAATATTCACACACCCTCGTCTCGCAACAGACGGAATGTATTGCATCTTCTGCAGGACGCGGAAAGCATGCCGTGCTTTCATGCAGAAGGCCTGCCTGTCACGCTCGGTGTGCGCCGCAAGATCAAGACTGTTACATGCAGCCATTGCAGTTTTGCAAACAGATGAGGTCTCCTCATCTCCTTCCATTTCCAAATCGCACTATACGAGAGTCGGCATAATAATTTTATATGCATTTTGAGATTTTAAAAAAAAACATGAAAAAGTGTCAAGCCTTTATTTAATAATTTTTCATTGTCTTATTATTCCTTTTCTTCTTCCCCATTATAATTTTTTTTTCTTTACAGCTGAAGTCAGACAGCCTGGTCATTGATCTGGAACTAAATGCAGATTGGGCAGACAATACAGCAAAAAACAAAAAAAACAATTAATACGTTGGTGGGATGTCAACATGATTCTTTTTGGATAATCAAATAATTGTGTGAAAATTATTTCCTTTAAATACATAATCTTTATTGCAATCAAAATTCCAGTAGAGCAGAGGTGTTCAAACTACGGCCCCGGGGGCCATTTGCGGCCCGCCGTCCATTTTTCAGTGGCCCGCGACATGTGCGAAAAAATGGCATTTGACTCAGTTCAAATCAAATTAAACAAAACAAAAATGTTTGGAGGCGGTCAAAGTAAGAAGGGAGGGTGTCGAAAAACAGCTGCCATTAAAGGTTATTTTAGTTCACTAAAACTAGGGGTGTTAAAAAAAATCGATTCGGCGATAGATCGCGATACTACATCGCGCGATTCTCGAATCGATTCAATAATCGGCAGAATCGATTTTTTTTTTTTTTTTTTAGGATTCACACCTTGAGCATGGAAGAATGTTATATGAACGGAACATTAAGCCTTAATATTTTATTTTAATGCTGTTCAAACATGAAACAGATTACAACCTCTATAAGACTGAAATTTCAGATAAATAAATAATACATTTTCATATAAATCTTACACTCTACAAGCTTACTGATTAGTATTTTCTAAATTTGAATGAAAAAAAATCGCAACAATCGACTTATAAATTCGTATCGGGATTAATCGGTATCGAATCGAATCGTGACCTGTGAATCGTGATACGAATCGAATCGTCAGGTACTAGGCAATTCACACCCCTAACTAAAACTAATGAAAAATAACTAAAACTAAAATTCCAAAAACAATATTGTTACCAAAATAAACAAAACTGCTTTTTAAAAAAACAAAAACTAATTGAAACTACATTTTATGTTTACTAAAACTAACTATAATTATAGCAAACATGTCCTTCGTTTTAGTCTTTGGTAATTAATTGAATGCACAAGCCTTTGGGGAGTGATTTTAAATGTGATTTTTAATAGATTTATTTTGATATAAAGCGGAATAATGACGTGTGAAAGTATGTCACACAGAAGTGACGTCATCTAGCAGCAGCCAATAGAAAAGCACCAAAAGATGGCGTCGCTCCCATGCTGTTTTTTTAAATATTGCACACAAGTAATACACATTTAAAAAATAAATAAATAAATAAATAATATATTGTTAATAATTGTTATTTAATTTATTACTGCATAATTTTGCTAGTGTATTCATTTGCGGAAACGCTGAATGCTTTTATTTTGTTAAGTTTAATGGGATTCACATTGAAAAAGGATGCTTCTTTATTTCTTCTTTACTTCTTTAAAAAATATTTATACTATAAATATTTTTTTTTTTTGTGGGGTAAAAATTGTGTGGTTTGCACGCCTGACAGCAAATATCATAAATGAGGGAAGAAAAAAAACAAAACAAAAAACAGTTTGACCTCTATCCTTGCTCTGTATAGTTTATGGCCCTTTTTTTGCTAATGCCTTGATGTTTAGTTCTAAAACGCGAGATTGGCATTGTGTACGTCACCCTTGCCCTCCACATCTGCCGGGAGCCTCTCAGTTGCTAAGTGGCTGTTTCAACAGCCACGACAAACTGGAGAGTCGAGCTGCACCACGGCACTATGTCAATATTCATGCCATGCTGAGTGAGCTGACATTTACAAAGTGATGCTACATAACGGCGCTCTGAAATGATGCTTATACTCTTGGGCCACACACACACACACACACACACACACACAGAACACCCATTACTCATGCGCACAAACAACATTTTCGACAATTTAACACATTCAGAACACGTGCTTGCTGCATTAAAAACAAACAAACAAAAAAAAGATGCATTTTCATTTTTATGCCGTGGCAAGGCTAGTTTACCATATTTGGTCATTTGCGTGGTATTACGCCTCGCTAGGCATTCCGTTGGACCAAAGGTGTTTTCTATGAGCCAATTTAGTGACGAAAATTTGAGTACTAGCAGGGCTGGGTATTGCCACCAACCTCACGATACGGTACATATCACGATACAGGGGTCACGATACGATACGTATTGCGATACATATGTATCCCAATACTTGATCTTCAAAGCGATACGTATCCTGATATTTTAAATTAATTGACTTGCATTATATAATAACAGTCATATGTATACCTAAAGGATATGTTTGTTATGCTGACTGACAAAAGCTATTTTTTGCATTAATTGAAGGCAATTAACTTAGCTCACCAGTGATTGCACACTGTGTCTTGCTAAGAAAAATGAAAACAGAGGAAGAATATCAACATTTATTTACTTATAAACATAACATGGCACATGTGTCTTAATGCACCAATTTTCCTATATTTTGTTTAAAAATGAAATAGAATGTGCTACATGAAAAAAAATGCTGTTTTTAGTTCCCCAAATATTTCAAATAAGCAAATTTTAGAGCTGTCATTTTAATACTTTGATATTTGTGCTCATATTGGCTCATGCCTATTAGTACATTTTCCCGGTGTGTCTGTGGAAAATGCTCCTTGCTCTGCAGTGCGTGCACATTTCGAGCGGGCATGCCGCTTGGTGGTAAACCAGAAGAGCTACGAACAAAAACATTTTTTGTCAGTCAGCATAATAAACATATCCTTTAGGTATACATATGACTGTTATTATAAAATGCAAGTAAATTAATGTAAAATATCGGGATACGTATCGCCTTGAAGATCAAGTATTGGGATACATATGTATCGCAATACGTATCGTATCGTGACCCCTGTATCGCGATACGTATCGGTAAGGTTAAAAATATGGAAATTCAGACAAATTGTTTGGGAATTGAATTTCAATAGGTTGTCAGTCAGGCCTGTACACCTCGTGGCTGTATGGATATGTGAGGTCAGACGCTTATAAGAAGGCTTGGAACACAATCTTTGTTGTACTTCATCCAAATGTTTTTTGATGGGGTGAGGTCAGAGCCAGTTATAAAGGAAGTACAAAGGAGTCTTAAAAAAAACAAAACGTAATTGTGGTAATGCTTTGAATAAAGCTTTCGATTCAACTAATCTAACCACATTGTTTGTGTCCCCTCAACATTTCACAGTACAAATTTCTTCTCCTTATGTGAACTCTGGTGACCGTGCAAAATATTTTTAAGAATAACATTTGCCAAAAAAGTCCAGACGTGAGGGTCAAATATCCGGGGAGAAAGTAGCAAGGACTGACCAGACAAAGATTAACCAAAGTAATGGAAAGGCTAAAAGCTTTGAGAAAGAAAAGATCTATGTTGATCCCCAACATAAAAGCTCATCTGTGAAACATAGTGGAGGTCGTGTCATGACTTTGGCTTGCATGGCTTATTCTGGGACAGACGAAATAATCTTCATTGATGATGTAACACAAATAAATGGCAGCATCAAAACAAACTGAGACTACGGGAACGTTTTGTGGAGGAGTGAAGAAGTTTATCAGTGGCCACAACTTTGCTGATGTCACAGGCTTTCGGAGGATATCGAGCAAAACGATTTGAAACTATGTATTAAGACTTATTCACTGTATTGTATAGAAATTAATTTAAAACTTATACCGATATTCTTACTCATCTAAATTGTCTTTTTTTTTTTTCTTTTTCATTTGGGATAACATGATTTTCTGAATTGTTTTTAATGCTACGTTCTCACCAAAAGCGGGAGAAGGCGTTTCGGCGGCGCGTTTGCATTTTAGTCAATGGAGTACGAAAGTGCGTGGGGCGGCGCGGAGGATGCGTTTGGCGCGCTGGGACGCGGTGCGCAGCAGCAAAAATCCGCACATTCGTGACGAAAATCCGTATATTCGCCGGTTCAAAAAAATGTAACTTTTTTTTCGCTTTTTGCCTCACAGTAGCCAATCGGCTTCGAGTACGGGCTACGTCACACACAGCGTCCTCTCTATTGTCACCCCGAGCGCAACAACACGACCAACCGGGACAGAATGATGAGCAAGGAAGTGCTGGTAAGTCTGTTCACTTGCTAATTGCTGTTGAACTGTACCGAGGTAGCAGCAGTGTTTATCATCCATGCCAAAGCTATTTTTAGCACAAATGCCGGCCGCTAAAACTGCCACTAAAAAAGCGAAAGTGCTATCACGTACCTCAAAAAAGGAGAAAATCGTGCCACGGCTGTTTAGTCCCAGGAAAGAAGTGAAAGTAGTTGGCGATGCTCACTTTTTGTTGACTCGCTAAAGCGCTTCACTTCCTTGTTCACCAAGGGACACGCCTCCTCCGCTCCGGTGCGCACGAACGCGCGAATGAGCGGCAATCGTTCAGAAAAAAAAAACTGTACGCGTTGAAACGCTCGCGAAGGAAGCGTTCCAGTTCGCCTTTTCGGTTTTGGTGAGAACTCAGCATAAGAATGATAATCACCTTTTTAGTATCATAAGTACATGCGTAATTCAGGAAAGTTGCCCTCTGCATTTAACCCATCACAATTGGGAGCACAGTAAGCATGCACTGTTGCTGCCAAACACTTAGCCCCCCCCCCGGGGAACAGTTTAGGGTAGACTATCGGTGTCTGCCGTGTGCCTGGGGCGGATAATCCGCTTGACAAAACTGATTATTTGCCCTCTTGAACTGGTATCCCCATAGTGGCAAACGGCCATCTTAACCACTTGCCACAGCTGCCCGAAACTAAACCTAAACTCATCACTCGCCTATCAGTATCCTCCCCAGTCCTCCCCTGACTCACACTCAGTGTCCTTATCATGATCGCCAGAAGGAGTAGCCATCTTGTTTGTGAGAACTGACAACCTAAATATACAAATTGGATCTCTATTTCAAAGTTTCCTCGAGGGACGCCAGCCTTGAGTAGTTGTTACACTGTTAGGGGCTTTGGAGTTAAGTGCAGCCGCAACGATCATCAAAATAGACTCCAATTTCAATTATCGAAACATGTTTGCCACTTTGCGGTGGTACGCCAATGTCATTTCACATGAATTCCTGCAGAGAAATTGCCAATTTAGCCAATTCACGAGTCCCACTCCTGTCACTGCACCTGAACACCCCCCCCCCCCCCCCCCCCACACACACACACACACACACAACCCAACCTGCGCCTTCAGCGTTTTAGCGATCAATGATGGCCGAGTTTTACAAGGTCCAAATAAATATCTTCAAAACGGCACGTGTGAAATCACAAAGTCTGACAATTTCATCGCCTATTGATACAGAAGTGTCAGAATCACAATCATTCATCGTTTCCCGACGTGTCTCTGAAAGCTGCTCCTTGCTGTGCAGTTGTCACGTGCTGAAGGTTGGATCCCAAAGCGCAGACACAAATAAGATTGTAACTATTTACATCGAGAGGCGTGGAACAAACTTGACTAGCCGAGAAACAAAGAGAGTTGCACAGAGGAACAGAAAGTAATAATCCGGCGAAACATACACAATTCTCAGACTGCACCTATAGACAGTGAATCGATCTGATTGGTTGGAGCAAGTAAAGGACTAAAGAAAGACATCACCTAAAGGATTAAAGATTGACATCACATCGCCTAAAACTAGTTGAAACTAGATGATGGTTACATCAGTTCAAAACAGACACTTGACCTCAAATTTAACAGGTCATGAACTCAAACTTAACCCGGGCGTGGCCCCAGACATGACAGCAGTGCGCACACATTTTGACCAGACATAGCGCATGCGGTAAACCGGAATTTTTGATTGATTCATGCAGGCGTAGATACGTTTTGCAAGTTGCTTATCGTGTATATATTAGGGATGTCACGATAAGGGCAATATCGTGATATCGTCGTCCTGTTCACAATATTTAAAAGGAACACATTTGTTAAAAAAAAAAAGTCAGGTTGATTCCCATTTGTGCGGTTCTTGCACCCTCTAGTGGCTAGTTTATTAGTGCAATTTAATTTTCATTAGGGATGTTTTGGCCTTCTATGTTTAAAATCTATGCTAATTGTCAGATAAGAGGAACCTAATTTGCTTGTTAAGCAATCAATGTGTGCTTGCATTAGCAAGTAAGTGCCTCAATATTAGTAGAGATTGTAGGTGCTTTATATGCATTGCATTTATTTTTTATTTTTTTTGTATGAGCTCACATTTTTACAATATTGTGATCTTTTTTTTTAAATATCGCCAACCCCCCATAATATCGTGCTAATTATCGTATCGTCACCTTCATATCGTGATATCGTATCGTGATGTTTGGATATCGTTACATCCCTAGTATATATGCTACTCACTAGGGGTGTGAATTGCCTCGTACCTGACGATTCGATTCGTATCACGATTCACAGGTCACGATTCGATTCGATACCGATTAATCCCGATACGAATTTATAAGTCGATTGTTGCGATTTTTTTTCATTCAAATTTAGAAAATACTAATCAGTAAGCTTGTAGAGTGTAAGATTTATATGAAAATGTATTATTTATTTATCTGAAATTTCAGTCTTATAGAGGTTGTAATCTGTTTCATGTTTGAACAGCATTAAAATAAAATATTAAGGCTTAATGTTCCGTTCATCTAACATTCTTCCATGCTCAAGGTGTGAATCCTAAAAACAAAAACAAAAAAACAAAAAAAACAAAAAAAATCGATTCGGCGATATATCGCGATACTACATCGCGCGATTCTCGAATCTATTTTTTTTTTTTAACACCCCTACTACTCACTATTTATTGCATATACTGGACTGGCTTGTTGTGAATTTTTTATTAATCCCGCATCAACTTTAGTGACACTTCCACTGTGTAATTTCATCTAAAAGCAATTGTTAATCATTTCGGCTGAACTAAGTTATGCTAATTACTGCACATGGCAATTGAACAAACACAATTCATGATTTACAGCCAGCTATTAGGCAGCCGCACTGGGAGAATTGAGTTTTTTTTGTTTTTGTTTTTAAAGGAACTTTTCCCGCCATGTGCCTGTCAGAAGCTCAGAGCTGCACGGCTCACAGCACGGTTTCAGTGCGGGTGCGTGCGCGTGCTGGTGCTGGTGTGTGTGCACTAACCGCCCGTAACATGCCTGCACGCATGCGTCTGGTGGTTACGTGGAACTGCGCTAAAAAGAGCGAGAGGGAGCAAGAGAAGGGGCCAGCGAAATGTTAATGAGGGCAGTCGGATGTGAACAAACAGCTTCCAGCCCGATGAATCCATTCAGACAAAGACAGAAACACAGACAGAGAGCGATAGCCGCTGCAGGAGGAACTTCAGGGGTCAAACGCTCACATTTGAATAGAAATGGACGCAGATGAGCAAGCGACTTTAAGCCGCCCTCGATGTCTGCGTTTTGTGCGGATCTGGGACGTTATTCATTGCAGCTTAAAATATTTAATAATATGATTGTGGTCACAGTTTTTGCTTTTGGTATAGTTTTGACTGTTGATATAATTGCTTGTATAATTAGGTTAAAAGGGAAGGGATGAGGCAGACAGACATTTGACGCATCATTCGGATTTGGGACAGTCTGAGTTTAAAACTAGGAGAGCTTTTAATGAGGAGACATTACTACTTTCCGCATGCTAATTATAATTATATATTTTTTGTAGAGAAATGTATTTTAAACCAGAGATGGGCAACTTAAATAATAGAGGGGGCCACAGTTTTTGTTTTGTTTTTTATCAGATGTATAACAAAAATGTCATCTTAAATATGGTCTATTGACGATTATTTTAACAATCAGTTAATCTGCCTATTTTTTATTTTTTTTTTGTCAATTATTTGATGAATCGTGTCCTTTTAAAAGCAATTTGCATCCATTTATTCAAACCAGGACATTATTTCAAATTGATTAGACAGAAAATGCACAAAAATGCATAAATGAAGTATGATTCTGTCACATGTCAGAAAATAGGTATAGACCGATCATCGGCCGGGCTGATTATCGGTGCCGATATTTGGCATTTTGACAAATATGGGTATCAGCCTTTTTACCATTCTGAAGGCCAATATTTCAAACATATTTCGAACATATTCTGACAACTGTCTGCGAAGATCTTTTGAAACTTTTTATGAACCCGGTTGAAAACTCCAAACGAGCTTCGTTCGCATGCATTTGTTGCACAGTAACAGGAACTTTTCATTTATGGATCTATTTCAATTCCTATACTTTTTATTTAAAAAAAAAAAAAAAAGTTTAAAAAAATGTTAAAATGTTGGAAAACTTTATTTACAGTAGACAACTTTAGGGAACTATTTACTTGTTTGGTATTTAATGTAGCTTAACATGCTGATGACCCTGGAAGCTCCCTGCAATTTAAAAAAATAAATAATTTTTTTGTTATAATTTTTAAACAAAGCTGTCAATATAGTTTAAAATGAAAAGAAAAATTACATTATTTTTTTTTTATTTTGACACTAACATTTTCTCTTCTACTGTAAATGAATATCGACTTGAAATGTCAGTCATCGTCCTCCATGACTACTAATAATCGGTATCAGTATCGGCCTTGAAAAAGCCATATCGGTCTATCACTATCAGAAAATACGCAAAAATGTTGATCATTGATTTGATCATCGAGGCAAATGTTTGCCTTCATGGAGGAGTGCAGAAGTCGGAAAATATTTACTGTTGAAAATTTGAAATTGAAACAATCAATTGACTGACAAAAATAATTATCGATTACATTGAATAATCGATATGTTGTGACTTGTAATTGTTGCACCTCTACATTCTACTCTTACTCCAACCAAAGTTGGAGTTGGCTCCAGTTATATTATGTAGATTTCAAAACATTCTCACTGTCATGGCATGCGCCTGTTAAAGTGTCTGTTTATAAAACATGATGTCCGCGATGTCAACATAATCCTTTACCTGTACCTGTTGCTTCTCTGTGTCAGACTGTACAGTCTCACTAGCGGAAAGGTCCGGAATGACACTGCCACCGGGGTAATCCCGCTTCCACGAGTCATTTTTTAAAGTCTGCAGTTTGTTTTACCAAAATGTCATTATCTATAGACATCGATGATATCGTCAAACTGAAGTTATGCTGTACACAAAACCACTAGCTGTGTGCGTGTCATTACAAAGAAAACAAAAAAAAAGTTGGGCTAATGAATGAATGTTAACGGAATGCTGCTGTTCTTCCTGTCAGATTAAATATTCGTTCTGTTATGAAGACAGTTTTGTAATTCAGCTCACACCTAGATACTGGATTAATGCTAGACTCAAGTATTATATTTTGATCCTGTTTGGTTGGGTTAACTGAATTTTTCGTTCTGACATGAAAAACCTTTGTCATTCACAGAGAGATTTCTGTATTTGTGCTCACTGCCAAGACGGGACTTTGAGAAGCGATAAGGATTTTAAGGAAGTTCAGAGCCTCGCTCACCATCCATGACAGCCTGCCGGGATTAAGCAGGTGTTTAGAGTTTACTGATGTCTGGTCTTTTACAACATTTCAAGATAAAATACTTTATTCCTCATGCATGTTTGCCTTCACCTGCCAAGCCTTTCATAGCAGCCAGGCACATTTCACACAAAAAAAAAAAAATCTGCTTTCTTCTTCTCCCCAAAAGCACAAAGATGGAAATATTCTGCGATGCTACAAATACTCTGGCTTTCTGACTGTTCGGCTAATCAGTGAGGCTGATACTTCATTTTCTTGAATATACTGGGTCTCTAATCTGTTTTCATTGCAAATTAGCAAATAACATGTAATTACTACTAAAAGAACATTCGAAGAATGCAACACTAGCTCAGCTGCAAACACTGCATGGTTTGAAAATTGCTTCTATCTATCTATCTATCTAGATAGATAGATAGATAGATAGATAGATAGCTAGATAGCTACTACTAGATAGCGTCCTACTAGGTTGGACGAGGAATATTTGAACGTTTCAGTCAGTCAAGCACTTTCGGTTAGCATGAGAGGCACTTCATCCTCTGGAAAGAGTCTTTTACGCTAATGTATGAAAATAATCCCTGTAAATATGCCCAAGGGTGAATTAAGTATACTCATTTAAGCCAAACATATAATTACAAAATCTGGTTTATGTTTAAAAAAATAAGAAGCTTTCATAGTAGCTTAGCTTGCGGCATTTCTCTGGCGGGTAGCTTCAATGTGGTGAAGTGCCATTTAATGAAGAATCATTTGTAGCTCTGCTCACTACATTTTGCAAATAGCTTGCCCAAACACTGGCAACAGTGGTTCATCTAAAAATACGTAAATGTGTCACGTAATATTAGCAGAGAACACCGCAATAACCAATGAATTCTGACTTTAATGCACACTCAACACTTTAGCATAAACTTTGTTACTGCTTGCCGTTTGTCTCACTGTCTTCACTAAGACATACTTGCCAACTCCTCCGATTCAGGCGGGAGACTCCCGAATTTCAACCGTAACCGATGTAACTGATGTAAACAGCAGCTAATTTCAACTGGTAATACGCTATGTGATGTCAGGAATCTTTTAATCTCTTTATCTAGTCAACAGCCAATCAGATATCAGATCCATGTTAGTACTGGTACCCACATGTCTAGCCACAACCAATCAGATCGATTCACTGTCTATATAAGCTGTCTGAGAAATGTGTGTTTTTGTCGGATTATTACCTCTGTTCCTCTGTGCAACTCTCGTTGTTTCTCGTCTAGTCAAGTTTGTTCCACGCCTCTCGATGTGAATAAATAGTTAAAATCTTATGTGTCCACATCTCACACTGTCTTTTTTCTTTTCTTTTTTCCCCCCGAAGAGCTGTAGATATACACAAAAACTTAAAAAGTGTAAGAGACGTGAGAAAAAGCCACTCTAAATTATTAGAAAAATTGAACCAGTCTGTGATTTTTGCTATTCAATGTGTTTTGATGAGGCACAAAACGCACATCTTGACTTGCGCCTCTGCGCCTATTTTGAGCCTTACATCTACCAAAAGTATGATTTGAAATTCATAGAGCTCTTATGGCGGACCCTTGGAGTGGTACCAATAACTTGTAATAAACTTCTCTTATGTCTGGACAGCTACTGTCCTTCTTGATCACATTTGATGCGTAAAGAAAGGACACCAGCGCCTTCAGGCTACAGAATCTCTTTGACCAGTTACAGGCAGAACAGATTTCTGACTCTCGTCAAAGTACCCCTTAAAGCTCCAAACAACCCAAATCTCCCAGTGTACGAACTGCTTCAAGAAAACACAATCATGTTATTTAAAACAAGAACGATGTATATATTTTTTTTCATTCTCAGCCTGTTTGTAACCTTTTTAGTCTGAGAGAATCTTTTCACTAGGTTTAAAAGGGATTCTGCACAAAAGTAAAGCAACGCGTTAGTAGAAAACCAAGCGGGACTCGCATTTTTTTTAGTGTGTAATGCTCGCAAAAATCAGGTCATAGGAAATATGTTCTTAAAGAGCACTACAAGTACAATTAGAAAATGAAAAGAAACAGAGAACAGTGGAGAAGGATTGACAATGCTTGTTCATATTTGAAGGAAAGGAACAATACAGGCACCGCTTATATTTGGACACCATTATATTGTTCAGATTCACCAAAATGCTGTAGTTCAGACCTGGGCAAAATAAATTGTCCATTTTTTTTAACCTGAAACAGAGAAATTATTAAGTTACGTGATATTGTCAAGTGTTGATGACATTGGCTAGTTTGAAGCATGCGCACTACGGTGCCCCATAGAGACCACACTTCGCAGGACGACCACCACTTACTACATGCGCTAAGTTTCC
This sequence comes from Festucalex cinctus, assembly GCF_051991245.1. NCBI lineage: Eukaryota > Metazoa > Chordata > Actinopteri > Syngnathiformes > Syngnathidae > Festucalex > Festucalex cinctus. The sequence continues at coordinate 1,476,376 of NC_135423.1, forward strand.
CATTCATGTCAAGCTTCTGTAAGGTGCTGTGCGATGTACCGAATATAATTATGGAATAGAATTAGCGAGTACTAGATCTACGATTAGATATTTAAAAAAAAAAAAACACAAGTACGCACCCCTCATTTTAAGTTTTGATAACCTCTTCATTACATTTTTAATAATAAAATAAATAAATGTTACGAACTGTAAATAATGAACCACTGCACCAATTTGTGAAAGCAACCTCTACAAAAAGGTTAACAGCCATCTCACGGTCTCCTATCTGAATACGAATCACGTATGGATGGAGCGTCATACACCACTGACAACCACTTGGTGAAAAATTACAGCCAGAGAACGTGAAAACATGAAGCCTGTGAAATAACCCCCCCCCCCCCCACCACCCCTGTTCCTTCTCTCAAACACACATGCCTCAAGCTAAAGCCACACTTTGCTGCTGACTAGGCACTTTCTCTCCACTTGACTGGCTCGGGAATTCCCCGCCCCCTCCGCCAATTACTACCTGGTGCACATGTATTGCTTTCCGCCTGAGTCTGTGTGTCACGTATGTGGGTGATGTTGATGTTATTTCTGTACTAAATACTAACTAGCTTCGATACTTTTAATGACTGGTTTTAATGACTTTTAATGAACTGTTCGTTCGTTGCCGCGACAGGATGGACGTTCACACGTCATGTGTCCCGGGCCACACAGTTCAGCCTTTAATAACATTGACTGTCACTAATATGTGTATTTTTGGGTTTTGTGTTGTTTGTGTGGTAAAGTAAAGCTTCGAAAACGGAGAGAAAAAAAAAATCATTGCCATTGCAACCATGGAGCACTCAAATCACAAAATGTAACGCCCAGAAAACTAAAGAGGACGATATTACTGTATCGGTGTCAAAATCTTAATACCGCCCAACCCTAACAGACAGACAGACAGACAAGTGAACATTCTATCAAACAGTAGGCCAGGACAAGGGTTTCTAATTAATAACTGTGATATACAGTTCTACAAGCAACCGACTGACTTGCCAACATCCACCTACTGTCACCACCCATCTGCTCTGGTGTCAACGGAGCCAAGAATACACAGCAGCAAAAAGAAAGAATATCTGTCTGTCTGCACATTCCAACATAGATTTACATACATCCTGGGTAGATAGTGGATTATGGAATCATCTGAAGCTACTGGCACCTATCCGATACGGAAACGACAGCGACAGAAAATTGACACTCTTGTCAGATGAACTGCACAACCTCCGTTGCGCTTTGCAATGTCTAAGCATGGCACCGCTACCCATGTTTTGCCCGTTCATGACCTGGAGCATGATTTTCAGCTCAATTAGACACAGTTCCAGGCCACTTTATGCGATCCCGTCACTGCGACCACATTGTGTGCACATGCACAAAGAGCTGCAAAATCCCAAATCATGCCTTGTGCTCACGTCAAAGACGAGGTTTGGCTTGTTGACATTGATGGTGAAAGGCTGAGCTCCCGATTGTCTCCAAATGTGGTATTTTAAAAATAAATATTAGAATTAAATTAGTATTAGCTGAAGGACAATACATCACCAGTAATGACCCTTTTCAGTAGTTAGAAAGGGAGATGTTATAATTATGTTTTGCACACCGGCAAAACCTTCATCTATCTATGCAAGAATGAGACACCTGTCTTTGCGTTGCCGAAAACTGAGAAAATTATTGGCGGTGTGCATGATTAAACATAAAGAGGTTTGGTGAATTTATGTGTCCTGATAAGAGATAATGGTCCTCTTTAACGGCATACTGTTTGTATAATTAATTTGAGCCTGATAACAATCACAGCTTCATTTCCTGAATTGGCTCATGGTCAAGTACAGTAACTGCCAGTGGGGCACAGTTTATACAGTAGTAGTAGTAGTAGTAGTAGTACTCTGGACCTTCTGCCACAAATTTAGACAACTGACAAATGCTACCTGAACGCTGTAAAGACAGCGCAAACATTAAGAAATTGCATCCCTCATAATATCGCATCACTGCCACCAGCATGATGAACAGCCCGGTCGTGTTAGGTTACACTCGTACTCGATTCAAACAGTTGACAAAATTCGGACCCTAGCAACACACAAAGAGCTTCTTTATTATGTGTCTCACATGTCAGCACCTCTCTTGTCAGATCAAATCAGTCTAGCCATGAGTTAACCTTTTATCATTGAGGCTTTTTTTTCAGCACAGACATGCAGCTGACTGGTTGTCACACCATTCTTTTATGTCCTAAAGTCCGAGATGACACCGCCTGTTTGGCATCTATAATAATCAGTGTTGGGCAAATTCATTGGAAAAGGTAGCGCAGATTGTGTTTGAGCAATAAACATAATTACATGCATTAAAGTAAAGCATTTAATAAATGTTATATTTTTTGCACGTCAAAATATCAGGGTCTTTTTTTTCCCCATTTTAAATTATGCAACTAATTAACAAATTAGAAAAAGAGTAAGATGAGAGCATGCAGTGGATCAAAAAAAAAATTGTGGAAGACATCCTCATAACTTTATATGTAGAAACAATTAACACATAACGTGCTCTTCAAATGTGGCGGGCAAAAAAATGTTAATAAAAGGCCTTTTTAACTGATAAATCATGATTGATCAATATTCTAAGATGTGATTAATGTGATGAAAACATTTACTCGTTTGACAGCTCTAGTATAGTCACTAATTGCTTTGCCAAAAAAGTAGCTGAGTTTTAGTCACTGAATTATCCATCCATTCATTTTCTTCACCGCTTATTCCTCACTTGGGTCACGGGCGGGGGGGGGGGGGGTGCTGGAGCCTATCTCAGCTAGATCTGGGCAGTAGGCGGGGCACACCCTGGACTGGTTGCCAGCCAATCGCAGGGCACACACAGAGACGAACAACCATCCACACTCACAAGCACACCTAGGGACAATTCGGAGCACCCAATTAACCTGCCATGCATGTCTTTGGAATGTGGGAGGAGACCGGAGTACCCGGAGAAGACCCACGCAGGCACGGGGAGAACATGCAAACTCCACCCAGAAAGGCCGGAGCCTGGACTCGAACCCGAGTCCTCAGAACTGGGAGGCGGACGTGCTAACCACTCGATCACCGTGCCGCCCGTCACTGAATTACTCCTTCATAAATATTATCAATGAAAGTAATTATTGTGCTATCTTTTTGAAAAACCCTCAAATATAAAAAAATATATATATAAATCAAATATCACTACTCATTTTCACTTGTGCTCTTTTAAATGGGATGACACGAACATAAAAAGGAGCTGTGGAAAATGAAAGATGAAAATGGTTCTCTCAAAAGAGTCACAACGACACCCCGCCCCCGAGCCGTAGTTTGGACACCACCGGTCTAAATGAATATTGTTGTTAATCATTGATGGCAAAACCGATACGGCACATCGCCATTGTCGTCCTTGGCCACATGTACAAGCAGACAGTGTTTCGGCAGGCTCATTGTGAGGCCAGGCAGTCTCACAAAAGAGACTCAAAATGCTCCGTGCTCGTACGAAAACGACAAAGACGGACAATAACCGCTGAACCGCCGCCGTTCAACAGCATTCCAGCAGTTGTTGAGAACAATAGCGGGACCTTGCACACCAACACGCACACGCACTCACACTATGCAACCGCTCCAACACCGGGGAAGGAGCAGCATCCAGCAACTCAACACGTAACAGGCGCCCCCCAGCTTGTATGGAGAGGGGAACCAAAAGAAATCCCCCAACTCACTCTCTCTCCTACACACTCAAGACTGAGGGAGGGGGGGCTTTTCAGAGTGCTGGCATTTGGCACGAACAGACGCTCACAAAGCCCTCGGGACCCCGGAGATGAAGGAGAAATGTGGGGGAGGGTGGAGGAGCAACGGAGAGGAGGGGGGGTAGCAGTAATGCCATTTCCAAGCAGGCAGCCTGTGGAGCGAGGCGCTCGGGGAGAATGAGAACAAAACGAACAGAGAGGGACGGCCTCTCCTCCTCCTCGCGGAGGTCACTGTGCTTGGCAGAGAGGTCGGCCGCTGCAGCAAGAGGGGACGCGCAGCAGCCCTCGTCAAAATCTGCATGTACTGTATACATCTGCGGCGATTGTTAAGACTCGGTAAATCCACGTTGTTCACCGGAAGGCAAGGAGCGACCTCTCGGCAATATGCCGACGAGGGTTGCTCACTTGGCCACATGCTAACGCCGCGTCTGGAAAAATATATTGAGATCGCAATCGACATCAAAGTGAGTCTTCGGGCTCAAGTCAAGCAAATGAAAGAAGTCAAGTACAAGAGAAAACAATGAGAAGTACAGTAGTTTATATTACGGCGCGACTGACTTAGTCATGTAGCTGATATCAGCTGTTTGAAAATAGGCAAAAACCATCCAGATATTTCTTTCTGCTGTACATTTAACAAATAAACAACACAAAGTATAGACCCTTTCATGGCCTACGTCACGATGACATCATGGTCTTTACTGGAGGCAAAAACAACCGCTGGAGGCAGTGAAGTGCAGCTAGAAGTAAACAACGCTGGTTGTCTGTAGTAAATGTCGTCTTGTTGTGTTTTTGGTTGGCAGAACCGTGGACCAACAAAAACTTCAATTTCTATCGCATCCCAGCCTCTGCCAGTCAAGTAATCGCAGACGGCTTAAACGCGATTAGGTGAAAGGACTGGACTGTCTGAGACAATCATCAACAATGCTCGTGTTTGCAGCGCACACTTCATATCAGGTAAGATTTAACGATCAGCTTCAGCTTGGACAACGATATGGGCTAGAATTAGTTGTGATTGAAATGACTTAAGTTAGTCATTATTTGTGGGATTCTTGTTACAAAAAGTCCGTGTTTACGTGCTACATGCGCGAATGCTAACCGCTAGCTAACCAAACGTGAGCTGTATGTTTCAGTTTTGTCAAGGCGAAAGCACCCACAATGGTTCCGATAACTTGTTGTCAAATCTTTGTAGGAGAGGTACATGCCTCGTATATCCTCGTCTTCTGTCCCTGTCGTTGACTTGGCAGCACTTGCGACCGCACGACACAAAAGTCCTCGCTCAAGTTGTTTGAAAATTGTGAGGGTGGAGTTCGCGCTGAGCTAGTGACGTGTAAAACCGAAAAAGGCGGGGTTAGTGACATGTAAAACCAACCTGCTGAAACAGCCCATTTGAGAGTGCTGTTTGAGCTAATGTGATACAAACGCCCATTGGAAAGGGAAACATGGGTCGTTTATTTCACAACTTTTGGGGACTTAGTCAAGTTATGGTAAGTCATACTTATGTCAAAACCCCCCGCCAAAAGTGAACATTTCATATGAGGGCACCTTTAAACACAAGTTAATTTGATAACTGCGGCATAACAGCTTTTGGTGAAAGGCTGTAAGGCAAATAGTAGCCAATGGCCCTGTAACCCACTAGACTAGATCCAGCCATGTACTAGTGTTTTTGTTTTTTTTGACACCCTCCCTTCTCAGCCCAGGGAATGTGGCTTTCACAAAACAGTTATATACTCTTGTAAACATTTGCTGTGTGGGTAAAGATTTAATACAGATGAGTTGATTATTTCGGACAGTCAGTCACACATTTTGAAACTCTACAGTTTGACACCATTGGAAATTACAACCACAATAATAAACATGAATAATTTAATACCTCACAGATACTGTCCATCACGAGTGGGCATTTATACAAACAGAATATAATCTCATACCATTAATAATTCATTGTATTGTGGAAATACGGCACAACTAACAAAAAATTGTTTCAATTAGGGTATAAATTAATGGCTGTAGACTCACTAGTGACGCTTCCGTTCAACCACGGTGGAGGAAAATTTCAACAAAATCTGTCAGTTAATTAGTAGATTGTATGAATTTAGTTATTCCATCTGTGTGGTTTGTTTACGCCAACACACTGCATGCTGGCTTTAATCCATTACAAATGCTGCCAAACAGACTCCTAAAGTGATATTTTTTTTCAAGAGCTGTCTCGAACCAGATCCAATATTCAATACTGCGCCCGCAACAAGCACATTTGACCCATTAGTACAGTAACCCGACCTACGCGAATAAGATCTGAAATCCAACCCCAAACCGCAAAGAAATGTGCCAGTACCCGATTTAATGAAGCTGTTGTCAAGGCAAATGTGTCTGTTGCTGCTTTGATTATGGTTATTTAGCTACATTGATGAGCCCACAATCCTTGCGTTGCTTCACCCAATCTCATTAAAACAAATCACCCAGAATTTTTTATTTTTTTTCCCCAATGAATCAATCCATCCATTTTGCCAATCACAGGGGAAATCAAGTATAGATGGGAAAACTATTGACGCTCACATTCAGCTTCTTGGGCCTAACATGCGTGTTACTGGAATGTGGAAGGGACCCAAGAGGACCAAGAGAAATCTTGTAAAGCAAAGCAAAAACATATCGCAAGAAGGCTGGAGAAGAGTGAAAAAATGCAAAACCTCAGAAATGTGAGGCATGCATGCTAAGTGAGCGCTTGAAAACCAGGATGCCCATAATTAAAAAAGAAAAAAGAAAAATGTATAACCGGATTATTTTTGAAATGTCTGGAATTTGTTTTGATCTTTTTTTTTGAATGAAACAATTCCTTATCCATCATTATTTCAATAACTGCCCTATTATCCAAATATGGCCATAATCAATAATATAAAAAAAATGTACATGATAAAATCCTTGATGCCACCCCTTGAGATATCAAAGTGTCCATATATTCCACAGAACAAAATATCAGTTTTAGTAAAACTATGCGACTGCGTTATGTTATAACTAGTGTTGTTCTGATACCGATACTGGTATCGGCAGAGGCGCCGATACTGCATTAAAACAGTAGTATCGGTGAGTACTCACAAGTAACATGCTGATACCATTAATTCCAACGCTAATCTAGGATTTTGGATGCAGCATCTTGTGTCTTGCTCGTGCACGACATTCATCGATATGTGACATGTTAACGATCTAAGATATCCTATTGGCCCTTGAATGCTCTGAACCAAAAGCTTTTCATTGTTGAGAAAAAACAACAACTTAGGTATCGGTACGGTATCGTATCGGCCAATACTGCAAAGCTGGGTATTGGAATCGGTATCGGGGGCCAAAAAAACGGTATCGGAACAACACTAGTTATAACTACTAGGAATGTAACGATATCCAAACATCATGATACGATATTATCACGATATGAAGCGCACGATACGATAATTATCACGATATTGTGGAGAGGTCGGCGATATTTAATTAAGGTCCCAATATTGTAAAAAAATAAAATAAAAAATACAGCAATGCATATAAAGCACCTACAATCTCTAATAACAATATCGAGGCACTTACTTGCTAATGCAAGCACACATTGATCGCTTCACAAGCAAATTCGGTTCCCCTTTATTTGACAATTAGCATAGATTTTAAACACCGAAGGGCCAAAACATCCCCAATGAAAATTAAATTACACGACAAAACTAGCCACCAGGGGGTGCTAGAACTGCACAAAGGGAAATCAACCTCACTTTTTTTTTTTTTTTTTTTTTTTAAACAGATGTGTTCCTTGTAAATATCGTGAACATGACGACGACATTGTGGCAATTTTTAGTATCACGATATCACGATATTGCCCTTATTCCTACATCCCTAATAACTACACCTTCCCAACATGTCAAGCAGGAGTAAACTTAAATCTTTGAAGAACATCAAATGCTTTAAAAAAATTCATTGGGGCGAGTATGATAAACACCTGCAGGCTCTCCTAAGTTACGTGCCGGCAACACGACGGAGGCCACCGCAAGGACGCAAGTCTGCCGCGAGCCGAGCCGATCTCCAGCCTGTGCAAAGCTGCTGAAAGCGAGAGCGCCTGATAAAGGAGGTGCAAGGATAAGAGGTGATGGGTGGAAGAGGAGGGAGGTGATAGGGACAGAAACGAGGAGGAGCTGTAAACATGAGAAGGCCCGCCGAGCAGCCGTTACAGCTGTGCGCTTGTTTGGATGCCTGCCAGTTGAAAGGTGAGAAGATGACGCTTAACACACAAAGCAGATGTACTCTTTTATATATATACACACACACAGCGCATATGATGTATGTTGTAATCAGAGAAGCCACGCTGAACACGAAATAACCTCATCAGAAATTGGTCTCGTGCGCCCTGATGGATTTTGCAGAAACCAGACTGTAAATATTCCCGTGCCGCCAAAGCAAGCCCCTCTAATGACTGCTTGCTAACCTTCATGATGGAGATCCGTGGGACGTTTCAGACCAGCCCCAGTTGTTGCGCCCATTATACGTGTCTGCAGCAGCTACAGGCAATTTTGCAGGGCTCACTATGAGACCAAGTGTCTTTAAAAAAAAAAAAAAAAAAAAAAAGGTTGACTTTTTGAAATTATTAATTGACATCAGTACTAATAATAAGCAAATGCAACCGAAACCATTGATAATCAAGACGATGTATCCAACATACACCTGCCTCCATGGAATCCTCTCAATCTGAGCGCCCCTTACGCGTTTAGCTGTAGTTTATCCCACAAGGCCTACATTATTATTCAAAAAACACACAAAAAAAAAACACACACACACAAGGTTGTGGTCCGGATGGCGCCCGGACTCGGACAGTCCCACGCGACATGCTCAGCTCCCAATCATCAGCAATCACCTCTCATCTGCTCTTCCTCCACCCCAGTTTATTCAGGACACACGCTGCTGCAGGACTTCATTTACACTATTAGATTGGACATCACACCCTTGATCGTCCATCGCGTCCACAACATCACAAGTATTCATTTCCAATCCAATCCAATCAATCGCATCACTCGTCGCAGAAATCCGCGTTTGCTCCTCATTCATGCCCGGCGCACGTCCGCGTGCACGTTCGGAACTTCGCGTGAATCGCCGAAGAAAAGAAATGCGGCTCGAGCCGCCGGGACTTGCCTGCACATGCTGCGGAATATCCTGGTGGGGAAAGTCCGTCTTGACTTGTGCTTAAGCATCCACGGCGGTGCAACTGGAAATGAACGCACAGCGACCGCTTCACCGAGTGGTGGCTGGCTGGCTCCGCCGCGAGCGAGCGTTCGCGGGCACAGCGCAGCCTGCCGGAGAAACAACAGACTGTCTTTGCTCGTTTGAAGAAGCCCAGGCAGACATTCTATAACAGGGGTGTCAAACTCATATTAGCTCAGGGGCCACATGTAGGAAAATATATTCGCAATTGGGCCGGATCGGTAAAATTGTAAAATAATTTGTAAAACATTGCCGTCAATTACATGCAGATTTTCGCTATTTGTGGGCCAGCCCTAAATTGTGGGGCGCATCTGTACAAATATTGTCCTAAAATTTTTTTTGCATAAACCTGTATATTGTTCACTGATTGTGTGCCGGGTGCCGTTAATGAAGTTATAAGGACGTTAATCCTTGTCATATGTGTAGTTGGATGTGTCTTATTCAGCATGTTTGTGTTTGATTCATGTTTTTATTTTTTAAACAAACTAACTTTAAATTGTGTTTAAAATAACGACATTCAGAGCAATTCCATGTACAAGATGCATTGCTCAACTGAGCCTTACTTGTGTAATTATGAATTTATAAGCTTTGATTGTGGCCGGCTGATTAATTGGGCCGACAGTCTTTTTTTTTTTTTTTTTTTTTTTTTTAACTTTACAAAACCATCTCGCGGGCCGGATTAAACCCCATTGCGGGCCTAATCCGGCCCCCGGGCCTTATGTTTGACACCCCTGTTCTATAACCTACTTCTTATCTGCAAAGTGTTTTCAAAAATTTAAAAAAAATAAAAAATACACCGAAGCTTCCTTCCATGCAGAGAAGACATAGTAGAATAAATTGCTTAGGACCAACTAAAAGTGAATTCGTTAAATTGACTGTGCAAATAAATAAATAAATAAATACATCAGAAAATTAACAATGTGAAACGGGACTTTCGACAAAGGGGAATGACCAATCAATACAATTCTTTATTAGTTTACAATTGTGGAACCTGAATTCAGAGCACAAAAAAAAAGTGAATATCATTTCCGTCAACGCTGAGTTCATAATGTTGCTCGAAATCGTAAACATTGTTTGAACGTAATTTTATTCAATGTACCCCGGCTACTGCCCAAAGCTAGCTGAGATAGGCTCCAGCACCACCCGCGGCCCTCGTGAGGAATAAGCGGTCAAGAAAATGGATGGATGGATGGATGGATGGATGGTCCACCATGAATCGATACTGCAAATGCTGCTGCTCATGTCTGTATAAGGGACTCAGCCAATCACGTAACTGGCTCCGCCTCATGTCATTTGATTGACAGACCAAGTCATTCGGCTGTAAAACGCCATTTTGTATTTGTGGAAATATGTATATTGTAGAAAAGGACATTATGAAATAAAAACTGACTTTGTACAAAAAAAAAAAAAAAAAGTTTCTTATCTTGTAAAACCTTAAAAATAAATTAAATGTCATTATTTTTAAAAAGTATGACGTTAAAATAATTATGAAATATTTAATCAAAATAAAATATTTGTTACATATTAAAGAATAGTATAACACTTTTCATAGTAATACTAACACCTCATTTTATCATTTAAAAGCCAATTATGTTATTTATCGACAGGATAGTTATTTCAAAAAGACCTTTTTATTTATTGAATTTTGACACTTTCGGGCTTCCATAGCCAGCAGAGTGATTCGGTTATCTCGTGAATCCAAAGTGACACAGCAACCGCCGTTGCTTGTTCCGATGAATCGTCGTCCAAACGTGTGGAAGTCGTTGAGATGAGGCGACCGTGTGCTGTCAATTCGACATATTGACGAACCCCGCCATCTGCAGGCCTTAGCGATTATGTCTCATAAATCTGAACTCGCGAGACACTGCTGTCAAGGAGCCCATGCAAGACGCGAGTTACCACCCTGCCTTCCTTTTATTGCCCCCTTCAATCACTTGAACAAAAAGGACAGCACATCCTTGGCACAATTTATTTTTCCTGATCATTATCCCAAGCAACCTTTTCCAATCAGGATTTATGAATGTTCAGCCAGTAATCTCGATCTTTAAATAGCTCTGCTGTATAACAACATGGAAAAAGGGAAGTGACCTTTAGATCCCATTTGGGCTCCACAATCGTTATTTTCAGCAAATGGTGCAGAAAGCCGTCTTTTATTTCCACGTCATGTTCAACATAGCTGGTAGTGTGCCCACCGAGGCCATTTTGTTTTGGCTTATTTGGAAAGACAACTGCGTTAATGCATGTATGCTTTGTATCATTTTGTCTTTCCTATTTCACCTTCTAACTCAAATGGATGATTAGTCATTGTATGATATCTGCTTAAACTAAGAGACCCTATAAAAAAAAACATGGCATTTGAACTTGTATGTACCGGTACTGTATATATTACTCACCACCGGAATCTTTACACAGGCAGAGTAGGTCACATGTTCCGTGAAAGATCACATGACCAACACAGAGAAACAGACATTATTACTCACATTCTCGGATGTAATTGTTTTATTTTTTGAACATGTATATAAAAACATTTAAAAACACATAGAGAATGAGACCTTTTTTTTTTTTTTTTTTAACAAACTGCCAAATAATCCAGCTACGATAGAGCTCAATGGCTACATTGTACAGTGAACACGTTTTACAACATATCATTAAGAATTGAAACTGTTTGCATACACAATCCTGCGTAAACCAAAATTACTGCTGAGGACTATTTGCCTCCCATATGGTCTAGTGGTTAGATTCCTGGTTTTCACCCATGCGGTTTGGACTCCCGATACGCGAACCGGAATTTTCCGGGCGACGGCACCTCATCTGTAATATTCTGAGAAGACGGATGGCTTGAAAGAGGAAGTAAGTAAACCGTCTCGAAACTGAGGAGGGGGCTTATATAAAACACTCACCATCTCCCACATAGAAATGAGACTGAGAATAATTTAGCCTTCAGCAAAATGAATCAACAATAGCACCAAGATGGCGAATTGTGGTGAGAGCATATGCCTCCAAATTTAATGCCCTCAGAATGAAATGATGTGAATGAATGAGAATATTCACTGGCAAACTCATTTGGAAGCAACATTCATCCGTCCATCCATTTTCATAGCCATTTTAATGTGCTTAAAAAAATATATATATATAAAAAAAAAAGACAAATAGCTGATAGTCAATTCCTGACTACTTTTTGAGGCACCCTTGAGCAAGACGCTAAACCTTTCTTTGCTATTCAAAACAGATTAGACTTCAGTGTTGTCTTTACTTTCCCCATTGGGCCATGTGGCGTTCCATGCAATCGAGTTTTCAAAGAGCTTGAGAATGTGAATGAGGACATTGAAGCATTTGTTTGGAATTTCAGTTTAAAAAAACAAAACAAAACAAAAAGTGCTTGAGGCCTGGCTCAGAAGTGGGTCTTTTTAAAAAAAAAAATTATTTATTTTTTTAATAATAATTAGAGCTCATAAGAAAACTGTTAAACTCTTGAACCTCTGCCATGATATGCTATTTCAGAAACATAATGAAAATTTGATCCTTCAAATGTTAACATACCTGCAAAAAAAAAGGCAAAACTAAAAAAAGTGTGGCACTTTTTAGCAGAATAAAAATCTATTAAATAAAATATATATGTATGTATGTATATATTGTTACATTGTACACATAAGTACAAGTATAAAAAAAAAATTAATATGTTTCTTGTCCGGATGAGAAACATATTTAATTATTATTTTTTTCTCCCATGTCACTTTCGTGGCTCTGTATTATTCCGGCTTATATAAAAATAAATCAACTAAAAATCACATTTAAAGTCATCTCCAAAGGCTCATGCATTCAATTAATGACCAAAGACTAAAACGAAGGACATTTTTGCTATAATTATAGTTAGTTTTATTTTAGTTAGTTTTGTAAACATAAAATGTAGTTCCAGTTAGTTTTTTTTTTTTTTTTTGATAAGCATCTTCGTTTTTTATTTTGTTTTTGGAATTTTAGTTTTTTCGTTAGTTTTAGTTAACTAAAAATAACCTTTAATAGCACCTGTGTTTTTCGACACCCTCCCTTCTTACTTTGACCATCTCCAAACATTTTTGCTTTTATTTTATTTGAACTGAGTCAAACGCCATTTTTAGCATATGTGTCGGGCCACTAAAAAAAATGGACGGCGGGTCGCAAATGCCCCCCCGGGCCGTAGTTTGGACACAATGGCTATAGGTCAGCTCTAAAAATGGTATTTGAGGAGGAACGTATATGCCTTGAATGCAAATTTGCAACTGGCACGACATCGCAGGACAACGAGCAGACACGGGAGGGAATCGTGCAAAAACATTTAACGCATCATCGCCTCGGGCTGTGTGCCGAAATTGGCGCTTGTGAAAAACGCTGGCATGTGCTTGCAAGTCAGGGCGGGGAAGAGATTGCGGCGGACGAGCGAGAGTTATCGCACGTTGTGTCACAAGGTCGCCCAAGTGAGAGGACGGAGTGCCTCTGTGCCTCACGCTGTCCGATTCCTTCTCCCCGCTCGGTTCATCTGAAACACACATAACAATGAAGCACACCTTCGGCCTCACCTGCGGATAAAATTCCCAACCTCGACATCCGCTGATAATCTTTTAAACCGCGCACACGCTGATCGTCAGGTGAAATTTTGACCCCGGCTAGTTTTATTAGTGCAATTTAATTCTCATTAGGGATGTTTTGGCCTTCTATGTTTCAAATTATGCTAATTGTGAGATGAAGGGGAACCGAATTTGCTTGTGAAGCCATCAATGTGTGCTTGCATTAGCAAGTAAGTGCCTCAATATTGTTATTAGAGATTGGAAGTGGTTTATATGCATTGCTGTTATGGACAAAAGCACAATATTGTGCTGCTTTTTTTTTTTTTTTACAATATTGTGATCTTTTTTTAAATATCGCCAAGCCCCCCCACAATATCGTGATAATTATCGTATTGTGACCTTCATATCGTGATAATATCGTATCGTGACGTTTGGATATCGTTACATCCCTATTATATATGCAGACTTTACCTGTTCCGTGTCATTATTTGTATCGTGTGTGTTGGACTGCGTGAATCAACCAAAAGGGAACAGACCAAAAAAAATCCCGTTTGATATCGGTGCTGTGCTGGCAGCAAAACTACTCATACATGCTCCTCACATATACCACAGATGTGCGAGTTTCCCTGCAGCCACCAACAAATAACATATTGATTATGCCGGGAGCACAAACACTAAACACACAAGCTCGACACGCGCACACACATTTTGTATAGTAACAGGGAAAGATTGAAGCAGATGCTATTTAATATATGCACATAAATGCTTTTTTTTTTTTTTTTTTTTTTGCATTTATTCGGTATTGCGTGGACTCATCACACAAGATAAATAGAAACTAAATGTAATGACCATGGTGCAATTTGTCGTTCATAATGGTGATGACGAGTCGATTACAGATTCATGACTGGAAAATGTCGTCCTCTCCAATTGGCAACACTAAACTCCTTCTGTGATTTGTTTTCAAATTCATTCCTCATTTTTCCCATAATGCCACAGGGTATTGACTTCCGCATACTGCAGCATTATGGTGGTGGGGGGGGGGGGGGGGGGGGACGGAAATCATGGACTGCTGACATTCTAACAGATCGTTCAAATTATGTATAAATAAAGTTTATTGTTTACGAATGTATTGGAATAATGTAGGCTAAATTGTGAGATTGCATGCGCAAGTCAATAAATAAATACCCTGTGGTGTTCGAGAAAATGCTAGGCTAGGTTTTTAGCATTTTATGGAGTTAGAATCATGCCAAAACCCCGTAAACGCAAAAAACCTGATCTACGTACACAAAAAGCTAACCTACGTACACAAAATGTGATCTACATACACAAAATGTGTGATCTACCTACACAAAACCTAATCTACGTAAACAAAACGTGTGCTCTACGTACACAAAAGTTATCTACGTACATAAAACCTGATCTACGTACACAAAGAAGCACATCTTCAATTACAACAACAAGAAAAATCTTTCACAGACTTGCTCACAGACTCCCCATTAAAAGTACACACAAATATTCATTTTTGTCCTCTTTCTGGAGAAATAACCAAATTGGAGTGCTAATTAAAACACACAAACAGTCTCATGAATGGCCTTTCATTTCATTAAACTGGATTACAGCTTTGGTTACTCTATTATGGAAGATGCTATTTTAATGGAACTGCTGTGATGAAAGAGATGGCAATCGTGAATTAGTTTTTTTTATTTTTATATATCCTTTATTTACGCAGGAAATATTCCATAGAGATTAAAACGCACATTTTTAAGGGAGTCCTGGCTACGAGGCAGCAACAAACATAAAAATGCAGTTACATATTGAACCCAGAATTTTCAGAGTCACATTTATCCACCAGATGCATCGAGGAGACGCGCAGGAATTTAGCAAACAGCACTTAAAAGCAGAGTACAATTAAAAATAAGACTAAACCAAACAAAGAATGCACATTAGTTGCAACAAATGTGCTGTTATTGAAAAGGTCTCCAAGTAATTAAATCCACAATAACTGATGTTTAATTAAGTAATTATGATCTAAAAGACGTAGACTAGGTTTCCCGTGCCCATAAAATGTAGTGACGCCTCCTGCTAAGTGTTGTTGGTCACGACCGAATCTTTTCAGTGAACGGGTCACTTCTTGAAGTGATTCGTTATGAGCAGCCACACGCTCATGCCGTCAGTCTTCGCGAACGACCAATCAGAAGCTAGCGTCAGACGTGGGCGGGATTTTACGACACACGCAGCCTCGCTGTTGGTGTTCAGGAACGAGTCACTGGGCAAGCTTCCCGTTCGCGAAGACGTGAACGCATCAGTGAGTGAACGTGTTACCATTTCCGGTTCACGAACGATTCAGTGAACGAGTGAGTTGCCATTTCCAGTTCAGTGGGTGAACGTGTTGCCATTTCCGGTTCAGGAACCAACGATTCAGTGAATGAGTGTTGCGGCTGTTACAATTTCCGGTTCGCGAACGAGTCAGCGAGTGACCGCGCTACCTCCATTTCCCGTTCGCGTACGATTCATTGAGTGAACGTACTGCCATACCAGTTCAGTAAGTGAACGAGTCGGTGGGTGAACGTGTTGCCATTTCCGGTTCAGGAACCAACGATTCAGTGAATGAGTGTTGCGGCTGTTACAATTTCCGGTTCGCGAACGAGTCAGCGAGTGAACGCGCTACCTCCATTTCCCGTTCGCGTACGATTCATTGAGTGAACGTACTGCTATACCAGTTCAGTGAGTGAGTGATTGATTCACGATTTGCCAAGGAAGTAACTACTCACAGAAATGCCACTACTTCCATGCTGGCGGGGACAAGCTTCTTTTTTTTTTTTGTCACGACGTCCGGGGGGTGAACGATTCGGTGAACGAATCTTGTTTTGAACGGTTCTTTTAAATGAACTGATTCTAGTGATTCGGTTCACCTAAAAGAACTGTAACGCCCATCACCACCTTCTGCGGTAGATTTTGGCTTAAGAGGAACGGAACTGCGAGGAAACTCGGATTTATATTCGGCAGCACGTGGGGATCAAATCTAAGAACACGTCTCCTTAAGTGACTTTTGTGCAGAGGTGAGGAGTGATTGCTTGGAGCTCCCGAGAGCAAGAGTAATAATTCCCATGAGGCTTTCATGGGGGAAGCAAAGTGCACTAGTGGAGCCATCAGGGCAGAAGCTGCAAGAACACAAGAAGTCATTTCAGAACCTCATTGGGAGTAAGGAATGATAGGAGAAGCCAAATAAGTGGCCCATTACCTACTCAGGGGATACAGATTTTCAATTTCCTGTTTCCATATCAAAGTGCTCTGTGGTATGAGAACTAGAAAAGATGGAACACGTCATGCTGTGGGATCTGCAGCCACTAAACAATACTGAGCCATATAACGGAAGCAATTTGCAAAATAGATGCGGAACAAGGATATTGTTTGTTTTCAACCAGCTAAAAACCAAGGTGGACCAAGTTTTCGAACACCATGAAAATATTCAATATCTTTTACCGCATGACCGATTTCTGTTCCATGTACAGCACTTTGTATGGACCCCTTCAGAGTTTGTAAACAATGTGACGCAATTTAAAGGGCGGGGCTTAGCTGGAGGCAAAAAACACCTCAGTTGGCGTATGGTTGTAACACAGGTTAGCATATTTTCACAAAAAGTTCACGTCGGAATGGACGCGGAAAACGGCCATTTGAGTGAATATGTGAGTAAACTGACTCCCAACGTGAATGTTACTTTAAAAAGTTAACTGACTGATGGGACGATATTTACTGACCCGTACACACTCACGCACTCGATAGACGATTTAACGGGACTACCCACCGGACATTTAAATCTACCTTCTAGAAAAACTGAGCGTTTATACTAAAGATAAACTGAAGGCCTATAAATCATTACATGTCTCCAACTAACTACGTCTTGAACGGACATGTTCAAAATTTCGAATAGAACAACTTGAGCGAGGACTTTTGTGCCGTGCGGTCGCAAGTGCTGCCAAGTCAACGACGGGGACAGAAGACGAGGATAGACGAGGCATGGACCTCTCGTACAAAAAATTTGACAAGTTATCGGAACCATTGTGGGGGCTTTCGCCTCCACAAAACTGAAACATACAAGCTAACGTTTGGTTAGCTAGCGGTTAGCATTTGCGCATGTAAACACGGACTTTTTGTAAAAAGAATCCCGCAAATAATGACTAACTTAAGTCATTTCAATCACAACTAATTCTAGCCCATATCATTGTCCAGGCTGAAGCTGATCGTTAAATCTTACCTGATATGAAGTGTGCGCTACAAACACGAGCATTGTTGATGATAGTCTCAGACAGTCCAGTCCTTTCGACGTTTAACCTCAGCCGTCTGCGATTACTTGACTGACAGACGCTGGGATGCGAGAGAATTTCAAGTTTTTGTTACAACCAAAAACACAACAAGACGACATTTTTTACAGACAACCAGCGTTGTTTACTTCTTAGCTGCACTTCCGTTGCCTCCAGCGGTTGTTTTTGCCTCCAGTAAACACCGTGACGTCATCGTGACGTAGGTCATGAAAGGGTCTATACTTTGTGTTGTTTTAAGTGATTTATAAATAAAGTTGAGTCGAGTATTACATATCAGCCAGTTTTTTTTATGAAATGTTACTTATTTGTTGTTTTTGTTTATTTAATAGTGACTCTTTTGGGCTTCCATCGTCTTTCCTTCCTACCCGCGTCTTGAATCAAATATGTACGATCATCTTCCTCTTTCTTCCCTTGCAAAGGTAACATTAGTGCGTTGTTACATTAAAAGTAGCCAGTGCGTCGCTAGAGCCTTAAATAAATAATTACCAGAGGCGGGAAAAAGTCCTTGAGGAAATTTTGTATTTGAGGATTATCTGACATTACATGAGTCACTTGCCTCGGTCAAAAATGTCTAAAATTTCTCATCAGCATTTTTACCATGTATTTGTATATTTCCTCTGGATGACATATCGACGAACGGACCACTGACTAACCACAGCACTCATCATTTCTCATTCTATCGGTCGTCTTCTACTCGTCTTTCAGATCACACATACTGACTGTTTGGCATTCATGACGTGTCCGCACACAAACCAAACACCGCCGCATACATGAAGGCAAAAGTGTCACAAGGAGACAATGACCCTTCACCTTTTTACCAAATTCCTGCTTGTCCTGTCCAACCGATTCTACCTGCGTGTGTAAGAGGCTTCGTTCATAATCCAACTAATGCAAAGATAGATGGTGACACGTTGTTTTTTTTTGTGTATGACATTGCCTTGCGTACGCACGTGTGCCTTTTGTACTTGTGTGTAATGAGCCAGTTTGGCGCATTGCCAAGCCCCAACCCGCATGCACAATGAGGATGAAGGACAATACAAGGGTATATGAATGATGGCTGTTTCCTCCCCAGGATTCAAATTCATTACCACGCCTGCTCGTGTATGTGCATATGTCAACACACCCTCTTTTGACGCGAGCGAATACATCAGTGCCCGGGTGTGTAATGTATGCGTTTTCCCCATGTCACACCGTGTTAAAAGGCAGTTGGTTTTATATATATATATATATATATATATATATATATATATATACACACACACACACACACACACACACACACACACACACACACACACACACACCTGGGGGGGAACAAAGTTTGGTTCCGTTTCACGTACGTCTCCTTTTAAGGTAACACACTCGTTCACTTCCGGCAGCACCATTTCAGTGTGCGTTACTGACTATAAGTAAGTACTATAGTTGTGAGAAATAACATCCATATGTGCTATATACGCAGTTCAATGTGTGTTATTTATGTTTGTAGTTAAGGTAACTACTGTGTTTAATTGGCTCGTTAACTCCGCGGAGCTTCGATGCTAAAAATAGAACGGTGCCGCTCACGGCCTACACGTAAGCTAGTATTAGCTCTTACCCATCCTACATTGTTTGTAATGTAGCTCTTTTCGTTTTCTCATTTGGGCTTGTATTTTAATTCCTGCATCTTATTTATTTTTGTTTCAGACCACACACACATAAATACAATTTTATATTGTACAAATAATATTCCACCTGCTGCCATTAATTAAAGCATTCAAGACATTCCAGACTCCTGATTCTCTGACCGGAATCAATGGTCCAAAATGCCCGCTTCAAATCAGCGTAATTCTTATAATTAATGTGGACAACACGACAGCGCCTCTTTCGCACAATTTTAAAGGGATTGAGTGAAGTCGCTGCGATTCGCAGGAAATCAACTTGGCTGTGCTCACACCCACAATGTTGCAACGTTTTTTGTTTTTTTTTTAAACTGCGGCAAGCAAAAAAGATCAAAACCTAATGTAGCCCACACCATTGCTGACCGAAAAACCAGATCTGGAAAAAAAAAAAAAAAAAAAAAAAGCGAAAGGGAGTAACGACCACTGGATTTCAATCTTAGAGTTATGATGTCCATTAGTATAGATGATATATGAGATATCCATTACTGCGCTCGTCTTCGAAGCCAGGATGTAATAGCCTAATGTGTTAAAGCGCGCCAATCCATACTTCCTCGACTATCAACACACCATCATCTGTATTGATTTATAAAATGCTCATCACTTTGCAAAAGCAGAATTGAGGCAACATTGCGTCCGATCACGTTGCCGCTTGGCAAGTCGAGAGGTGAGATCAAAAGTTCGGCTCCAAAGCAGAGCGATCTGCCAGCTGACTTTACAGTATGCGAGCGCTTTTCTGACAATACTGCTACAACTGCAAAAATGCATGTTTTCAAGACCAGCTGCTTTGTCTTCAGGGCGAAAAATAATAATAAAATATTTAGCACTCTACTCACACTTATGATGCAAGTAAAATTCCACATCACATTACATGTAATTTATTTTATTTTTTTGGCATAACATACCTCCACTGATATGCAACTAGTCTATGATGAAACGAAATCCATTCCAATAACCAACAGCAATTCATCATACATTTTAAACGCTATGTTCAACAAAACAAACTTTTTTTTTTTTTTTATAAAGTCAAGAGCGTTGACGGTGATGTACGACACTCAAGATGGCCACATTGCAGAAACGGTATATCCACCTGATGGAAATCATCTGACTGTAAATGGTTCTTTACCTGCTGAAAAACGGGGGGGGAAATACCAACTGTATTGCCAGATGATGTCAGTTCTCCACCAAACTACCAAGACACCTCATCCACCTTGAGACGTTTTGTGCACTATGTCCAGGAATGACCCAGACTTAGGACTTCACATGCTTGTTTATATTATTTGCTCAGAATCCAATAGGTTGTTGTTATTGGTATGTACAATTTCTGTAAACTTTAATATTTTAAGGAAACTTGTTCAAAAATACAGTGTCAACTCAAAAGGCTCTAAAGATGGACCTTGTCTTGCGTTTGAGGGAGGAGATGAAGACAAGAAGCACCCACGACAAAGACACTAAGAGGCAGAAACTAAAGAGAGCTGTACACAGGAACAGAGATCAATAATCTAGCAAACACGAACATCTTTCAGAGAGCTTATATAGAGAATCAATCAGTCTGATCACAGATCGTGGCAAGACATCATGTGACGTGAAATTCTCCGATTGGCTGCTGACCATCACGCAGTACCAAAGTTTCCCGTCACCACACACATCATCTCGGCACCGTATAGGTCTACATCATATAAACACAAAACTAGTAGAAAACCAGATGATTGTTACATGAAACAAAAACGTCATTCAAACAGAACTCCTTCATGACTTGAGTGAGCTGTGCAACGGACTGCGGCTTCCTCACCTTTGCTCCTGTTAGCTGTGCCTTTTTCTTCAGGTATGCGCACCTTGCATGGGACCAGGTCCTCCACCAGAAATCCCTCGTCCACCATAATGGCCATTGACGGCTTTAGGAGACGCACGAGACCACACTGCTGCAGAATCTCCACCGATTGAGCCTTCATAGAGAGTGTGGAGATAAACGTGACAGGTCCACGAGACGCGATCCCAATCAGACCCTTAAAGGTGCTTGTGGGACTTGTAGCAAGAGTCGAGCTCACGCTTCGGCGCTAGAGAATCTGGCGTTTGTACAGTCCAAGATTATACGGGTTTCTGCATAGCCTGATAAAGACCTCTGGCACGTTTTTGCTTTATAGTCTCCTCATCCTGCCGAATGCAGATTGCGCCAAGCAGCTCATACAAGGAAGTTAGCCGAGGTGCTAATAATCCAGCTAACAGTTGACTGGTGGATCTGAAATATGATAGCCAGATCATTCTGTACCAAACCCAATGACAGATCGCATATGGAGAGAAATAACTCATCAATAGGCTGAAGAGACTGTAAAAAACAAAAGTATGTTTATCAGTTGTGCTTTGGATAATCACATTATCTAAGAAAAGAGACTAAATTGACACAACGAGACACAGCTGGGCAAGACTCAAGTGGCAGGGGATGCTGATTGGTTGACACATGAGGAAGGGCGGGTAAAACACAGGTGGACTTGACGAGGCTTGACAAGACTGAGGTGGCACACAAGGACAACAAAACAGATCAGGGCTGAAACATGAAAAACTCAAACAGAACCTACTCAAAACTAGAAACCTGACAAAAGCAAAAACTGTAAAAAAAAAAATAAAAAAAAATAAATAAATGCTGTTTGTACTTCGATACAGCTGACGGTGGACAGCCCACATCTTTGGCAACCGTACGTGTCGAGTTACCTTCTTCAACAAGTTTGATAATCTCAAGCGACATCTCCCTTGTACCTTGTGGTGGTAATATGCTGTTTTGCGGCTCCAAAATGCAAGGTGACAGACAAATTGTTGTAAAAAATTACGTTTTTCAGTTACCTTTTACTCCACTGCTTCAATATGATTCTGCACAATAACGTGGATGACTCACATCAATAACATTTAATACACAGTGTTTTTACAATTCTGAATTTAAATAAATTCATGTTTGCAGAAAATGTAAAAATACAACAGTTTTAATATCTTAAAAAAAAAAAAAAAAACTTATTGAAACATTTAATACAAAAATAAATGCAGAAGGCTCACAATCACTGATAAGGTGAAAAACGAGTGGAATTGTTACTTTGCAAGTAAGGGGCGGGTCATTAATCGTGCGTTTAAAAAAAAAAATAGTGGCATTAAAGGAACTTTAAATTAACTCAAAGTGAATGCACTAATTTTGACACCTCTAATAAATATAAAACAGTATTTGGTTCATTTTTTTTTGTGTGTTTTCTGAATCAAACGAAAATATGACTTACTAGGCCATTATTTTGGCAATGTGACGATATTGATTTAAAGCATGTGTCCAGCATGGCGGGGTTTCCTTCAGATGTAAATCATATTTAATAATGGAACAGCTATGACACAAGAATATCAACTTAATCTCTTATAGGATAACACAAAAAAATAAAATAAAAATAAATGTGAGCCTTTTTGTGCCTTGTAGAGGACCTGAGCAGATTCTATGATACTTTACTGTAGTCAAAAAAAAAATTGAATAGCACCACATACTGTAGCTAAACTACACAAAAAAACCAAACCATTTGTAGACGTAAATAGTGTGTGATATGTGAGAAGCATTTGCGTCTATTCTGCCCTTCAGTGGTTTCATTTGAATTTTTGCAGTCCTAAAGCGCCCTCCTGTGGTCGCTACGTTTATTGTTTGTTGTCGAGTAAAAAGACGCCATTTCAATGTGGCAACAAGCAACGTCGACACGTTCACTCTTACGAAGACCGTTGAAACCTATTTTTTTGTTGTTGTTGCTTTGGACAAGAATTGTCCGTAAGTATATGTGATGTTTAGATAACACTTGAAGGTTTATTTGAGTTCATTTGGAGACTGTTTAAATGTGCCGTGTAACTAGCTACTAGCATGAGAGTGTCGCGTAATCGTTAGCTCATTTCACATTGTTTGTTATTTTATTTTTCTAGTTTTACGATGACGTAAACAAGGGTAATGGTCGAGGCCATTGTCCAAATAAGCAGCCCAAAAAGAAAACGAAGGACAGCAAAAAGTCGTCTTTTTTTTCTCTTTTTCCCCCCCCCCCTTTCTTTCTCTCCAAAGTCTGCAAAAGAGCACAGCCCGGCAGGACACTCCACAGTGTCGCCATCAGCAATGGTAGACTCTGATCTGGTCCTTGTCATCCAGGCCCAGCTGGACGAGATTGCTCGATTGGGAGGACGAAACCTGGTAGCGGGTGAACAGAGGTCTGAAGGTACTCAGTTAAGGACATGGGAAATTCACACAATCAAGTCTAAATAAATACATAAATAATGGTCTTGTTCAGCACCTCGGTAAGTTTGGCCGATCTGTCGTAATAACTTATCATGCAGGAACAGATTTGCTTTGCTGTGGTCTGTTCTAAAAATAGCTTACCAGTGATGGGACACTGTGTCTTGCTTATAATTGAAACAGAAGAAGAATGTCAACAGTTGAATTTTTATTTTATTATTATTAATTCAATCTCTGGTGTCATAACCTTATTTATTGATTGAATTTTATTATTATTAATAATAATTCAATCTCTGGTGTAATAACCTTATTTATTGATGATTGAATTTGTATTTTTTATTTTAATTATTATTATTATTATTAATTCAATCTCTGGTGTAATAACCTTATTTATTGATCAACAATCACGAGTCACTGCAGATAAGCAAATGTGAAAGGATACATGCTGTTGTCTTTCTTCCGCATTTCCAGCCACCTCCTGTTGCTGTCAATCTGCTGCTGCAATCTGCGGCCATCCACTTTCACCGACTTCTCAACGTTCAAGCTATGCGGAAACACAAATGTGCGGGAAATACGTTTGTCATGACTGAAAGTAGGAAATTCGAGAGCAGGGGTGTCCAAACTTTCAAAGTATTACTTGTGCGGAAATGTAAAAAACAGCATGGAGAGCAACGTCATCTTTTAGTGCTTTTCTATTGGCTGCTGCTTGATGACCTCACTTCTGTGTGACACACTTTCAAACGTCATCATTTCGGTTGATATCAAAATAAATCTACTAAAAATCACATTTCAAATCATCCCCAAAGGCTCATGCTTTAAATTAATTACCAAAGACTAAAACGAAGGACATTTTTGCCATAATTATAGTTCGTTTTGTAAACATAAAATGTTGTTTCAGTTAGCTTTCGTTTTTTTGATAAGCATTTTCGTTTTTATTTTATTTCGGTAACAATATTGTTTTGTGAATTTTAGTTTTTTCATGAGTTTTAGTGAACTAAAATAACCTTTAATATAGCACGTGTTTTTTGACACCCTCCCTTCTTACTTTGACCATCTCCAAACATTTTTGTTTATATTTGATTTGAACTGAGTCAAATGCCATTTTTAGCACATGTCGCGGGCCACTGAAAAATGGACGGCGGGCCGCAAATGGCCCCCGGGCCGTAGTTTGGACACCTCTGTTCTCGAGAATATTGTAATACACGTCAAAGATGACTTTACCTAGCAGGTGTATAGGATGCAGGTGAGATGAATGTCCTCGGGGCGTTGGCGTTAAGTGCAGCTGCTTCTGATGAACAACAACAACAAGAACAGCTGAACAAGAACGATCACTTGCCCGTACCAGACAAGCGCCACGGAACAGTTCTTGTGCATACCAGGAAAAATCTCTCTCCATCTGCGCATTGTGACATCCTCGGCAGTTCTCAGTCCGCTCGTGACGTAGCTGTCCGGGTCAGAGGTCAGCCCGGGGGCGCCGTGGGCCGACGACTTCCAAAGCGGGTTCGGTGGGCCGAAAGAGGTTGTGTCCGGCATGGGCGGAGCTCTTGCGGTGGCAGTGGAATGAGACAGGACAGCAGGGAAGGCCGGCAGAGACGCGTTGCTCCCTTTCTGACCTAATGATCCCAGAGCCCCCAAAACCGTGTTGAGCTGGCCTAAGATGTGCTGCTGGGACTCTGCTAGCTCCTGGAATTTGGCCGAGTACGCTCCACCTGAGAAGTGACAGGATAACAGACGAGATGAGGAAGGGAAAATGTTTTTGTTTGGGGTTTTTTTTTTCCCTTGCCTGTCTCGTTGGGAGGATCAACAGTGCTGCTCAGGTCTGAATCTGTCACATCAAATGTGACCTTCCTCTCTCCAGTCAACAGCGGCGCATCTTGAAGGAATGACTGCAAAGTAATAGAGGAGAAAGTACTCAGCAAGTATAGCAAAAAACAAAAAACAAAAAAAAGTTCTCTGGACACAGAAAGGAAATTGCATGACTTTATCTGAAGTAGTGAATTTCGGCTCTTTTCGGGATTTTCGGCTCTTCATTTGGATCGGCTCGGTCAAAAGAGCCGGCTCTCTTTTTGGCTCTCAAACGGCTCTTTTAGCTTTTCTTTTATTTACGACAAGATTACCATACATTTTGATAAATGACTTGGTGAACTAAATATTTAATTTTAGTTTAAAGTTTCATTTTCACAGGGCATGTTTTGACCCTTATTTTTAAAAGCCACGATAATGGTCAGATGAAGGGGAACATAAAATGCTTGTTGGATAGAGTCAAAATTAGTACCTCAATATATATATGATGTATTTTTCTATTTAATATTTCTGTTTTTCATTGCTGTAATGTACAAAAACACAATAATGTGCGTGTTTGTTTGTTTTTTACTTTTTTTTAATTATTATTACAATATTGTGACTTTTTTTGTATCGCCAACCTCCCTATAATTATCATATCGTGACCTTCATATTGTGATATCGTATCGTGATGTTTGAATATTGTTACATTTACTCGTGCAAAATTTCAACTACCAATCAGAGTGTTTTAAATCTCAATATAAAAAATGTAACTATTTTCAAACTGTTGTTTTAACTGGATTTCGTATGGCCCAATGTAGACACTTTTGAAGTGTTGAATTAACACTCCCCGAATGTCGCTTTGCAGATGCACTGCTCTAACGCTTTACCACGAGTCAAAATGCTTTAAACTCTTTACAATGACTCCGTTTTCGCATCTATATTTCATATGTCGGGACCTCCCATGACATATTGTCAATACGAACCTCTTCAGCTATGGACGAGTCGAACTGCATAAGTTGCTCTTTCCTGCGATTGAGAGCATTTCCACTCGTAAGCATCTGCTGGAGCTCAGACAAACTTTGTGCCTCCTGACGAAGAAGAAGGGAAATTAAATGAAGCATTTTAGCGTATCTGCATACATGCAAGGAGAATACGAAGTTCGTACCGTTTGTCTCGTTAGCGTTCCTTCCACGTTGGAGTTGTTGTGGGCCACATGCGGCGACCGTCTTTGCATTAGTCGGCTGCTCTCCTTCTCCAGGAACAGTTTGCTCTTTTCAATGGATGTACAATGGGAGGAGTTTAATCTGTCAAGTGTGAACCGCTGTTAGTGTTGTGAATGGGAATGATATTTTTTTGCTGATTAAAATTTCAATCGTCCGACAATCAAATATTTTTTGTACCGCTATTTTAAATGGAACTGAATGTCAGAAATTCTGCTATGAATTGGCCATGAGTTAGAATGGCTTTAGTGTTGCAAAGCCGGATTTTCAATGGCAGTAATACTTCTGGTCGCATTAAAAAAATATAATAAAATGGTGATGCAAAGATTACAGCTAGAAAAATGTGTTTTTATCATTAAAAAAAACAAAAACACCACCACACAGGTCTGTCATAAAAAAGAAACATGCAGACCGAATGACATAAAGCACTTAAGACTTGATACAGAAGTGAATAATAGTTGATTGCAAATCGTGCTTGTAAAAACTTTCTCCTCTGTTGATATCAAAAACCAAAATGTTTTCAGTCTACAGGAAAAAAAAAAAAAGAATTGACCTCATTGCACCATCACTTTCGGAGGTCAGCGTAAATGTTGGGATCCCATTTCAAAATTCCAATACCGATGAGGGATGAGGTATGTTGCAATCATATAAAAGTCTCTCGTGTACTTACTCAAGGATGTCGCAGTTGGCGTCATGTACAGTAGCGGCAAGCGCTTCGTCCAGATCGCCGACATGGAGTGATGCGTCTCTTTGGCCACTGGAGGGCGACGTCGCCTTATTTTTGTCTTTCTTTTGTCTTGAGGCACTTCCACCTTCCCTTAATTCCAACTCACTAACATGAAATCAAATTGCAGAAGAAAGTGATTACTGCCTGTTTCGAACTGAAAATCCACCTTACAACGTGGTCACAACTTCCCGTTCAATTTCACGACTGCGTACCTGACTCTGCGACTCAGCCGGTGACATCGTTCCTCAAGGACGGCCATCTTGCCCTCCAGCCGCTCGTTGTCCTCCCTCGCCTTCCTGCTCTCCTCCCCGAGTTTGTCTCTCTCCTGCCTCGACCTCTCCTCCTCCCGCCGGGCCTGATTCCGCTCCTGCCGCGCCACGCGGAGGAGTTCTCCAGCTTGGGCTTGCTCCTCCTTCATTCTCTCCAGCTCCAACGAGAGCTGGTCTCTCTCCAGGGTCACTTTGTGTAAGGCCTGGTTGCATACAAAATACATATTTTAAGCAATATGTAATTCACGGCCTTTTGGCTACACAACAAAAGCACGCCACCCCTGCCCGTTTGCCGAGATCCTCCTCTTCTTCGCCAAGCTCCTTCCTCTTCCTCTGCAGATCTGCAGTCTAAGAAGAGACGTCATTCGTCTTTAGCTGTATTCTGACGAGTTAAATGACAAAATAGTACCTTGCCGTGTAGCATTTCCTCCTCTCGCTTCAGCTCGTTTGATCGCAGCTCCAACTGATTGATCAGATCTTTAAGTTCTGATTCCTGCAGAAAAAAAAAATAAATAAGAAAAAGACGAAGTAATAATTATTCATGACTTTGAAATGTGCATTTCCACATTTTTTTTTAATGAGGTCATCCAGTAACAATGTACTAAAACAAAGATAAGGTTGTATGTAGAAAAAAAAAAAAACTATTTATGCACCTTTTCCCTCACTGTGTAAAAAAAACAAACTGTATTGAACACTTGAATTCTCCCATTAAGATCATTTCGGGAGGTGCTTGATACCGACATAAAACATTTCAAGGTTACGAGCAAAGCCGTGAACTATTTTGCCCAGCAGAGTAAAATGATGTCATCACTATGGAGGACCAAAACTAAATGAATAAATAAATGACTAAAAGTGAAAATAAAAATGGATATAAAATATATTTAAAAAAATATATAAATGGTAATAAAAAGAGCAAAAAAATGTCTATACATAAATAAATACATTTGTATTTCATTTTTTAATTATATATTTTTTATATCTGTGTTTATTTTTCACTTTATTTATTCAGTCATGTTTGGATATCATTACATCCCTAGTTTCTCTATATAAAAAAATAAATAAAATCTTAGCACATTTGATGTGTTGAGTCAGAATGAAAAATATAAATATATTTTGATTACTATATGGTGATTTGTCCTACAAAAGTGTCCCTGGATTACGCAATTTGTCAATGCTCACTAATACAGACGGAAAGAGAAATTGCAGTCTTGCACGTTATTTGTAGTGGCACACAATTCAGCCATGATCTTTTGAAGAAAAGAAAAAAAGTTTATGAAATTGTCCTGCACATATTTCACATCCTCCTGCAGCCGCCACAATCAATCCTGTAATCTGCAGGCTCTCTTCCTGAACATTTTCCTGAACCAAATTTACGCAGGTCGCATGCATGGCAACGTTTGTTTGACGTTTGTTTGATCTCACCCTGCGCGAACGCGTCTGCCGTGCCTTCTCTATTTCACTGTCAAGCTGCTTGTGGAGACTTTCCAGCTGAAGAGCGTGCGAGGCTTGAAGATGCTCTCTGTCACCCTGCAACGTCGAAAGCAAGCGGTCCCTCTGGGCACCTTGCTGTCGCAAAAAAAAACAACAACAAACAAACAAAAACATTCATATTCGAAAGAGAAAGCAACACAAAGCACAGTGAATTCTTTAAAATGATCAATTCCGGTCCACGTTATCTCATTTTAAAATGGAAACGATCATCCATGCTCGTCTTCTCCCTATTATTCTTTCATCACTTATCAAACAAAGCGACATTAAGTTATGAATTTCCAGTTGCTGAATACTTCAGAGGAGTGTCGCTTCGCCGTCTCATTACGCGAACGCAGGCTTGCTGAAATCTTTGCTTCGATCGGCGACGTCTCTTCGCACAAAAAAAAAAAAAAAAAAAAAAACAAGAGAGCAGATGCGTTCTTCTGACCTCCTCCAGTTGTTTCTTTCTGATGTTGTTCAGCTCTCGCTTGTGCTCCTCCCTCAGCCGCTCCAGCTTCTTCTCGTGGTCGCGCTGCACTTCTTCCCGCACTTCCGCGAGCAAACCCGACAGCTGTGCGGGCAAAGGAAGGCTCAATTTCAAGCTTTGTTATCGTGAACTTACTTCCAATAATGGAGTAAACCTCTCTGTGGTGCTCTGCTAGCTGCTGTTCAGGCCGTGGACCAATCAGCTCCTTTCTTCTCTCTGTGCCAGTGACCTTTAAGCACACAAATGAAAAACAAAAATGATCATAATGACGTATAATGTGGAGTTGACGTGCTAATTGCTGTTTGTTTTTTTTCATAACAAACCAAACAAACAAACAAAAAACTACCTCCCACTTAAAAGAGTAGAATTTCTCGTCTTGGAGTTTTTTTTTCTCTGCTTGCAGCTTTTCTTGCGTCGCAACCTTCAGACGCTCAATGTCCGACTTATTCTGAGCCTCCAACTTGTCACGCTCTGCTGCCTTTTCTTCTTCGAGGGTGACACGCAAGTCTTCCAGCATGGCTTCGCTCTCCTCCCTGATCATACAAAATATTGGAATAAATTCATGTCGGCTGTATCAAATAAGCATCAGTGCATTACTTTCATGTGATTATTCCGTCATGTTGATAATTACAACTATCAGATGTGCTGTATTTGATTGTTTTCTTTTGCTGATGAACTGTATCAACGGGTGTCTACTAATGCTGTCTATATGCCCTGGTAATTATTCTTGACATTTTAGTGCCTGTTTGTTTTCAGCTTGAATTTGGGGCAAAAACCGACTATGTGGCGCCATCTTCAGGTGAAACACAATTTGGCCGTTTGTCCTCTCATTGGACAAGCAGAGACGACTTTGATGTCACTTCGACAAACTGACGTAGTTGCTCTGGCAACCTTGGAGTGTTATCCAAGCCCAACAGGAAACGCCCCCTTTGAGGGCTGTTTTCAAATATGGGTGGAGCAAAAACCTTGTGTTGCGTTGTGTTAGAATAAAGTGCAATTGCACCTCCACTACACTAGGGGGCAGTGGCGCTGTCATTTTTGGCAGAGTGTAAAAAAATGAAAAATCCAAAACTAGAATATCTTTATACTGCAGCCAGCAACACGGCTCGGCTTGTGATATCACTCTGTATGTGTACATCATATTAATGTCTTCATCATTACCAAGCCACTATGAACATGAAGGTTATGAATTAGTTTGTGTTTCTCCATGATAACAATCACTCCATTCTGACTCTGACCTGAGCTGATGCAGCTGCCTGTCGCTCTCCTTCATAACGGACTCTTTCAGCGCCTCCAGCACGCTGTCGGACTCCTTGTTCAACCGGACCTCCTCTTCTTGCCTCGTGGACAGGAGATGCTGTTTCAGAGCCCTGATGAGGCACATTCAACTAATCAATCAAGTTGAAAGTCGATTTCATGAGTGATTTTTTTTTTTCACAACAGCAAATGTCATTTGGTATCATCATATAAATGACGCATTACAACTAGACTAAGTGCAATTTCTGGAGAAATTGCGTGGGAATGCTGAAAGCTGAATACTCAACTGAAAGTAATTAACTATTTACTACTACTACTAGTAGTAGTAGTAGTATTACTAGTAATTATTAAGCAGTAATTTGTAGTTAAAAAATGTGACATTGTATGCAATTGTAGTGAATACGGAGGTATGAAGCTGAAACTTTGCGTTGAATTTGAATTCTGAATATAAAACGGATAATATTGAAACAAAACTTAACGACAAATGATATCAAAAGTAATGGATGTGAAATAATTTGAGGTGGCCGTTGACGGACGGACATTTTACGGCCAGTTTCCGATTGACGATAAACTTAAAATAATTGACAAACTAAGAATTGACGGAAGGGGGTTTCCGTCCATTAATATAATCATCAATCCATCACGACGTCAAATTGTATCAAGAGCAGAGATGGGAAAACACGACACAGTCGATTAGGTTGTGCAATCAAGTTATGCGATAAACAATAATAATAAATATTAATAGAGATAATGCTAACTTAGCATTAGCTTAGCATGCTATCTTAGCATTAGCATTAACTTAGCATTGGCTTAGCATTAGCTTAGAACGCTAACTTAGCATTAGCTTAACATGCTAACTTACCATTAGCGAGGGATGTTAAAAAACAAGAATTGCGAAAGTGCCGAGTGCTCAGAAGAGTCGATAATTAGCACGAAAGTACCTCAGTTGTTCTTCGCTCTCTTCCGTAAGCTTTTGCTCCTCCTGTTCGTTGCTTCTGAGCTCCTCTTGGAGGAGACGTTTTCTTCTCTCCTTCTCCTGCATGAATCGCTCCTTCTCTGCCTCCTCCTCTTTCTTTATCTCCTCCACGAGGAGAGACATTCTCATCTCTTTCTCTCTTTTCAAACGTTCCTTCTCTTCTTCTTCCTCTCTGGTCATCGTCTCTTGAAGACGAATCAGTCGATTTGTTTTCGGTTCCACCATTATTTGATCCTCGCTCTTCTCCACTCGGCTCTTTTCTTTTTTAGTCTTCCCCTTCTCATTTTCTTCCTCCCTCTCTTCTTTCGTCTCATCTTTCCCGATTCCAAATGTTGATTCTTTGTCCAATGATCCCAGGAAATTCCGCACGACAGTTTCCCCTTCGTCGATTTGTGTGTCGGACGTTCGGGACAGTCGACCTCGGGACGTTTCGGGCCTTTGTAGATTCAGAAGCGAGCTGAGACCAGCTGCCGTTTGTTGGCTTGATCGCTGGAGCACCAATCTGTCGACTTTTGGAGATTTGGGTTTGTCTTTGTCTGCAGGCTGCAAACGCCTTTGGAGAAGAAGAATGTATTTGCAATGTTAATTCATTCCAACGACTCGCCTCTTCGCAGCATTCGTTCATTTCAATCATGACATATTCTGAGAACAGAAATTTTCATTCTTTCATCAGGTTTAAAAATTGGTGGAGTCCATCGACGACAGGGCTGCCCAAACTTTTTCATTTGAGGGCCACATCCAGAAAATCACATCATGTTATGAAGACAAATTGTGTTTAGTCCTAAAAATTGTACAAATAATTTAGTTGTGCTTTTGCATACTTAGAAAAATGTTACAGTATGTAAACGAATTGATTTGTAATATGGCAGTTGGGTTATTATAGTTTGGGAATTTTTCATTTTAGTTTGTATTAAGTTTTGAGTTTTTTTTTTTTTTTAAGTTAGTTTTTATTAGTTTTAGTTCTTTATAAAAGCTTAGTTTTAGCTTTTTTTTTAACGTGTATTACTTGTGCACAATATTTAAAAAAACACCATGGGAGCGACGTGACTATTCCGGTTGATATCAAAATGAATCTACTAAAAATCACATTTCAAATCATCCCCAAAGGCTCATTAATTAAATTAATTACCAAAGACTAAAACAAGGACATTTTTTGCTATAATTATAGTTTTATTTTAGTTAGTTTTATAAACATAAAATGTAGTTTCAGTTACTTTTCTTTTTTTTTTAAAAAGCATCTTCATTTTTTATTTAGTTAACGAAAGTGTTTTTTGAATTTTAGTTTTGTTGTTTTAGTGAACTAAAATAACCTTTCATAGCACCTGTTTTTTGACACCTTCCTTCTTACTTTGACCATCTCCAAACATTTTTGTTTTTATTTGATTTGAACTGAGTCAAATGCCATTTTTAGCATATGTCGCCGGCCACAAAAAAATGGACGGCGGGCCGCAAATGGCCCCCCCGGGCCGTAGTTTGGACACCGATGATCTATGGCTTTCTTCTTCTGGTGTCTGGAATCTATTCGATAGAGTATCACCATAAACAAGCAACGAACCTCTTGGCAGCCCCGCCCTTTATGTACTTATACATTGCATCATCCTGATCTTCTTCATCGTCATGATCATCTTCCAATGGACTCACAGAGCCGGACAGATCATTCAGGTCCAAAAGCTTTTCTGACATCTTTGCGAGACAAAAATAAAAGAAAACACTTTATCGAACAAGTTGGTCCACAAACACTGGACATATTATTGTTATTACAGTATTGCAAACTAATGAGAGAGAGAGAGAGAGGGGGGGGGGGATATTTCCCCCCCTCCTCTCTATATTTCTATGTTGGTTTAGGACACATAACGTAACCCGGTCTGATCGACAATGACGGGGAGGCATCTTACGATCATTTTTACGTGCCAGATTCATACTGTACGCCCACGCCAACCTCTGAAAACATATTTTTTTTAAACGATCGCACCAATAATTTGTACTTTATGAATGACGTCGTCGTCGTCGTCCTCTCTGCTGTGTACAGCTTAAAATGGCGCTCAAAACGCTTCCTCTCGGTCCAACCTGGCTTTCTGATGATGTCATCTTTCTGGCAAGTGTTACTGTAACAACCATGTTCTTAAATTCGCAAATCCGTTGCCATGTGTGGTTAAATCAGGTGCAAAAATCGGTTTTGTGGGCGTGTTTGCGCCGGTATATGATTGGAGCAATATCCTCGGCGATTAGGTGGCTAACTGGGCGCAGACTTGCAAGTGCGGTTGCGGTGCAATATTTGGCGCTATTAGCGGACGCATTCTGAGTGAATTTGCCCCAGAGATTTCATAGCCATCCGTACCTCTGCAGGAAGGGCCGATTTATTATTCACACCCTCCATCTCGCCAGGTTCTCCCTTTTGGCCGCACGTTTGATCAGTCAGTCCCGCTTTGTTGCCTCGCTGGGCAGATGGACTCGTTTCCATCTCCAACATCTCCATTGGCTCCTCCTCCTCCTCCTCAATCAGAGACGCCGACTGAGCCTTGTGGGCATCGGATTCGTCTTTCAGCTCTTTTTCCTGACGTCGTTTGTCCCCATCAGCACTTGCTACGCAACTCTCCAACATCTCGTTCTCATCGTCTGTCAATTTCATCTGGCTCAGGGAGCATCGCTCCAAATCAACACGACTTTCATCTTCCTCTCCTCCATCTTGTCCGCCATCATCCGCAGCACTCTTCTGCACAACTCCACCATGATCGTTTTCCTTCACGTCTGCGTCATTATTTGGGGAATCTTCTTTGCCCTGCACATTTTCTTTCTCCATCTCCTCTGCGCACTCCGTCTTCTCCACGTCAAAGATCTCATCTTGCTGGACTCTCTCAGGTCTGCCACCTACATTGTCGAGGAAAAAGTCGATTCCTCCACCATCTCCTTGGCTTTGCTTTTCATCCTCCTCATCACCGGATTTCTGACGCTCCTTTTCGAGAGTCCCGTGACCTTCGCCCTGCTTTTTGTGAGCATCGCCATCATCATCATCCCCTTTTTGGTCACTATTCTTTTCCGCGTTCTCATCTTTATCTTGGGTCTCCGTTTCGTCCCCCGTCTTCCCGAAAGGCTCTCCACCTTCGGCCACAGTCTCATTGAGACGGCTTCCAGCTGCCAGAGGGGTCAAGCGGCGGCCTCTCAAAGAGTCCTTTGGGGAAAACAGTCCATCCATTCCAAACAGATACGAGGGAGAGAAAATTAGGAAGGGGTGACGAGGGAAGCAGGCAGACAAAGACAAGTCACAACATTTTCACATGCATGCAAGATTTACTTGATCAATACATGCAGAATTAATAGATGGTGTTTTTTTGAAAGACGCGTTAGATGACAGACAATACGCATGGAAAAAACATAGAACTGACCTGATGGTGGCACATGCATGCGATTACAAAAAAAAAAATATCTCACATCTTTGTGGAAGGGGAAACCAAAATGTTTATATCGTAAAATTTGGTGTATTGGCGGTATCGGCATATACGCTACACCCATTAAAAAACAAATTAATAAATCCAAACTTAAAGGGAAAGTTAATTAAAAAAAACAAAAACTAATTAACTGTCAATATAAACCTAATTAGAGGCAGAAGCCATAACCAACGAGGTGTTTGCTGTACACTCGCAGGTACATTAATAATAGCATAGCATTGACTATTGTGTACAGTTGTTTGATGGTTTCAAACAATCGAAGCAGCCTTGCTATATATTATAGAAGTGTATTGCATTCACTTGGAAAAAAAAACAAAACTTTTTTTCTGACTTTTTTTGGGGACCCTTGTTTTTTTTTGTAGGTTTTTTTTTTCTGTTTTTCTGAATATTTTTTTATTAAGCTCCCACAAGAAAAACAGGAGGCTTTTTTTTTTTTTTTTTTTTTTTACAAGTGAATGCAATATGCTTCCGCAATTGTAAATTATATTATATATATATATATTTTTTTTTTACAATTATGTTTTATGTGCCCACACTATTCTGATTAATATTGTATTTGTGTGATATGAATTATGCAGCCAAAAAAAACAAAAAAAACACCTGTTTTTAATCCATCTCATGGGGGCAGCCATTTTGCCACTTGCTGGTCGATTGAAAATGACATCATAGTTGCTCAGGTAACAACCAATCACAGCTCCACATCAGAAAACAGGTGAATCGTGATTGGTCGACTCATTGCCTGAGTGGCTGCGATGTCATTTTCAGTCAACAACAAAGTGGCAAAATGGCCGCCCCCTGAGACTGATAAAAACACAAAGCAATAATAATCAGAAAAGTGTGTCTGTATATTGTAAGAAAACTTTTGTGTTGACTTCCCTTTTAAGCTAGCAGAATTATGTTTGGGTAACGATAGTAGCATTGAACTAAATGTGAGCAGATTTGATTTAAACACGTTTAAAAAGGACACTTCAAATAACGATTATAAACAACTTTGGTGGAGTTGAACAGAAGCTGAGAATTAGAAAAGTATGCAAAAAGGAGGTTAAAGTGGGGGAAAAAAGATTGTGGCTTGTTGTCCAAACTTTATGGTACAAATGTTGACAAACCATGAAGATCTTGCAATTAAAAAAGAACAACAAAAAACAGGTCTACAATCATAATGTGATTCCCTGATTTGAAAAGGGTCGAACTCAACATAGAAACATGAGGACGACCATGCTGTCAGAATTCAGATGGCAAAACAGTAACAGTGACAGTAGGTGGAGAGAAGGACAAACAGGAAGGCACAGTGGCAGCCATGCCCGTAGGACAAATCCCAGCAGCACAGAAGCTGCTCAAACACATCCTGGGCCATGGGGCACATGTCACAAATAATTGAAAGATGAACGAAAGATACACAGGAGGATAAGATGAAAATATCATTACATTAGAAAATGGTGAATAATAATAACAACAATACATTTCAAATAAATCTCAAAGTGCTAAAATGAAAAGATAGTGAACTTGTAAACATTTTTGTCAAAAAGGCAAATACGGTACAATTTGACCAAAACTAGAAATCGAGACAACATGCGGTAGTAGTCACTGATATGATTAGTACCGACCGGCCATCTTTATTAAGTCAGTGTTTTGTAAATTTAAAATTCCTGGATAACAACGCTAATTAGATTTTGCATTATAAATGTTTAAAAAAAAATACACTAGAGGTTAGAGTGCATTTTAGTTTCATTTCTAAATTTCAGTCACCATATCAATATCTCTAACACTGTGTCAGTCATGTACTGTAAGTCGCTGCTTTGCTTGCTTGGGGAAATTATAGCATAGATGACTTACAAAAAGGTCACGTCAACACCAAAATGATAACACATACAAAACAGTTTCATTTTAAATGAAAAATGAACAACAGTGGCAAAAAAAATAAATCAGACCAACAATTTGGTATTTACATACGCGTTTATGCGCATACCTGTCGCGATGGCGGCTCACAGCTGTGGCCTCCAGATATGTCCTGCATTTCTGGTTCAGTCCTTTCCTCTGCTCGGGCTGCAGCACTAGCGTCACTGTCCTGACCCACATGCATGTGCACGCACACACACACACAAATAATAAAAATAATAATAATGAAAATGAAAAACGAAAGTCAAAGTAAGGCGTAAAAGGAAAAACAAATCAAGCCAATTGCTAACGAGGCCATAGATAAGCAGATGTGTGTACCTCATATTGGATGCCCCCTCTGAGTTCATCCAGATCCAGGTGGAGGTTCAACAGTTGCCGGTCTGAAGACCGCTGAGTTGCCAAAAATAAAAAGAAAATCAATTTAAAAAACGTCATCTTCACATTATGTAAGGCGCATATGCACCAAGTCTATACGAATAAAAGTACCTCATTTTCCAAGGTTTCATCGCCGTCATCGCAGCCAGGCATGGTGAGGTACACTTTTTCTTCCTTCTTGAAACTCAAAACACTTTCAGTGCCAGTGTTGCGCAGTACCTGAAAAGAAGGGATATGAAAATCAACACTTGAAATGCTGAAAAACGACATCAACTCAAGTTTATTTAACCTCGCAGCGGGAGCCGCTCGGGCCCTAACGAGAGCTGCGCATCACAATGACGCGACGCAATCTAATCAAATACAACGTTGTCAAGGCTGACGTGAAGGATCAAAGCCTTTGTAACATTAAACCTGATTTGACGGAGCGTCACTAAACAAAAAAATATTAGTATCAAAGTCACTGTTGTGGGGAAAATGGATCTTTTCTTTTCAATGTTGGCTCAATGTCACTCAAATGACCGATTTTCAAATGGTGATAACTAAAGAACGGAATAAGGTAGAAACATACTTTTTTTTTCTAATAAAAGAATGGAATGCGATCTTTCATGTGGTCGCCATGTTGTATATGTGGCAAAAGAACACAATATTCTGTTTGCTTCGAAAAATGAGTTCGAATGCTCGAAATCCGCCGGCATCGGGGGTTGTTTTTTTGATAACGTGCGGCAGTAAAAGAGTTAAGTGTATACACAAGTTTGGAGTAAAAAGGACACTCCATCCATCCATGTTTTGTACCGTTTATCCGAACTAAAACAAAGTCAAACTACTCCAAATTGAAGACACCTGATAGTAAGCCAGCCATCTGCAAACATTTGGCCGAACTCCAAATCGTAATAGAACACCATTTACGTTACGACATATTTGATGACGGATTACCCCAAGAGATGCTCTGAGGGGTTCCAGTCCCGCAGATCCACGAGAGCGCGGGAATGCAGATCCAGAGATTGGCCCGAGGACAGGTGCATCGAGACCGCCGAGACGAGCCAGGTTTCCGATTGGAGGCGGCAAAGACCCCAATGCTGAACCCTACAAGATGGAGAGCAAAGTCAAAAGTTTGTTTTGAAAAAAAAAAAAAAAAAAAGTCTTCGTTATTGTTTCATGACGGTGCACTGCTGTCATAAAAATTGGAGAACTTCGGGTACTCACTTCACTCTTGGCTGAATTCTTCTTCTTTTTGTCTTTTTTTTCCTTCTTTTCTTTCTTCTTCTTCTTCTTGGGCCCGGTGCCCCCAGCTGCGGAGGCGCTTCGGAGACCTTCGCGTTCCTGGATAACGAGGCGGCGGTAGTGCTCGTCGCACGGGTGATCCCAAGTGGACGCACCAGAGGAGAAGTTGTAATAGTACAGGTCTCCTGTAACAACATCTTGGCTGCAGCAAGGACCACAAGATGACACAAAGATGACATCATTTACAGATAGCACGGTGCTCCACACTTTTTTTTTGGAAAATCCATCAGGAGCTGTGATTTCGGGTTTTAACCCAGAAGATCATTACTGATGAAAAGTAGAGCATCTTGGTTAACTCATAATAACTTTTAATTGTGAATGTGCTGTGCATTGCCAAATTTGGACTTTTGTTCTTTAAAAAGGTACCAATACAGCGCGTGACAAATTATTATGGAAAGAGATGGTTTTTTTCTCTGCAAAAGGCACATACTTTTCAAGTCACCAACTGGAGATAATTATTTGAATATTATGTAAAAATATATAGGAATAATACGTACTGGGACTGAATATCTGCGTTCTTAAAAATACATGGAAAAAAAAAACATTGCTTTTCTTGCAACCACTGAACTTGCGAGTTTTTGAACAGCACAGTTTGTGCTTGAATTTATTTCCTGTTTGTTGAGGGAAAAAAAAACATTCAAATTATTCTCTAACAGTTGATGACTTGAAAATTATGTTGAGTGCCATTCGCACGGACTATTGATAAAAAATGACAGAAAAACATCACTTGCATAATAATTTGGAACACTGCACTTCCCAGTTGACGCACAACACAGATCTCTTTGGCTAAATGCGAACGAGCTGACTAATGGAGTGCTTCAACAACCATTTAAAAAGTGTCTACACACGTCACACACTAATTCTTGCGTGTATGCCTTTTTTTTCTGAAAGTTAAAAGTCATAAGATAGGCAGTTTACAAAACATTCATTTCATTCGACGCAAGTCACATATGAAAATAGTGGTCAGGTGATAAGAATATGGAATATACATTTATTCAGTCAGCATTCGATGTACAACAAGTAACACTAGTAACAATAGTGTCAAAAGAAGGTTGTTGGTGGCCTGCAGCTGACATCTCCTTGGAGATGGCTTAAAAAAAAAAAAAAAAAAAAAAAAGACTAACATGCTCTACTGTCACTCTCAGATGTCTAGAGCGCCTCCAAACCCAAAACTGTAAGACAAAGCGGTTGCTGGCTAGAAGGATTCCATGATGTGTTGCAAAATGTGTGTCCTTAAAATAAAACAAAAAACAAAACAAAAAACATGGATATTGAACGCTTTACCTTTTAATCCCAAAGGTTTCCATGCAAAATGAGCGCATGCATTTCATTCTGCAGACCTCCCTAGTACATAATATCCATACATCCATTTTTTTAATCAGCCAGAGTCTGGACTTCACTCTGGAGTCACTCGTACATAATATGTATAATTTGGTTTTTAGTCGCTCTCAAAATCCCATCGGAACTTGACTGCAGTACATCCCCTGACTTACCAAGGCTTCCACTCCGATGGAAGAGGGGCAACAATTCCCTCCCTGGCCAGCCACATGAGCTCTGTCTCATTGTCAAGATCAATGCCTATCTCCTTTGCATACTCTTTGATTTCTGATAAGATGGGGGAAAAAAAGGAGTGGAGGTTAAAATAAAAGAATTAATGAGATGTAAAACTTTGAGCTTGTGACAAAACAAAAGACCAATAAATACATTGTTTGTATTTATCTCCAATGTTTGAGCATTATGACATAATTCAGCGTAGTGTACAATTTTATCTTAACAACCTATGTGTACCTTGTTCCGAGGGATTATAGTTTTCATCAAAGTCCTCCTCAAGGATGAGTTGGTCTCCAATGACCATTGGCGCACTCATGATTACTGTAAGTAGAAATGTATATCCAAAACACATTTTTAACACATTATGTAAAAAAAAAATGCCTCCGAGGTCAAGATGTAAATATAATGAAAGATACTTTGATATGTTATACACAAGGATTTCTCCGAATGAAGCTGTAGATTAGAAAAGCGAAGCGTCTCAAATACATTAGCCATTTAGCTACGGCTAGCTAAGCAGCTCCGGAAAAAGAAAAAAATAAAACTCGTGAATCGCCAAGGAGCTTACCTCGTAACTATCCGACGGCCCTTTGCTTCTCCAGATTCTGTCAGCTCAGAAAGCTGGGCATTGTTTTTTGCTAATGATGTAAAATGAGACGCTTATTAGAGTAACATCTCCAAGGACGCTTCGCTGGTTTCCTGTTGACGGCTAGAAATGGGCTGTGATTGGCTAGGAGCGTGAGACATTCAGGAAACATCGTAAATTGTTCTCTGCCTCATTGACGTATTTGAAGTCGTTTGTTTAAAAACGGACAAAGCAAAATCACCCGGGGGGGGGGCGGGGGGGGAGTTCTTGTATATCTCATATATCAAAATGGACATCATACCATTTATCAAATATGGACATACTCCGAGAACACTTGTAGTTTAATACGTTGTTTGCCAATGTGTATTTTTATTTACTTGCAATTGAATATTTGTTTTGTGAATTGTGTTTTCTTTTTTTTTTAATTAAGAAAAACAAAACAAAAACTAACTTTGAATTTGCTTTGCCACCATTATAACAGCGTAGCTACCTTTTCATGAAATTAAAAAGGTAAAACGACTGCTTTTTATATCGCGCTTTAATCCCCATATGGTGCCCAAAGCGCTTTACAATTGAAGCCTCACATGCATCCGTTCACCAGTGGTTGACTGCCTCCATGCAAGGTGCTGCCAGGTCCACTGGGAACAAATGGGGGTTTGGTGTCTTACTCAAGGACACTTCCACATGGTCACCAGGGGTGAGGATCGAACCCTCAACCTCACAGATGGTAGCCGACCGATCTACAACTGAGCCCTTTTCTCATAATAATAATCATAATAATAACAATGATAATAATAATAAAGCAAATGAAAAAGACTGAAGTTCTCAGTCATGCACCATTGGTGTGTAAATACAACTTTATTCTCAATTTGTTTCCACACAGTTGCACATAATGCACAATAAAACATCCATCATATTGAAATTTGGACTCGAGATTTGTATGCACTAACGTCTTGAATGGAGCCTGCTGCCAGTGTTGATTGTAGTAACTTTTCACAAAGATGGCAAAAGGCTACTTGACGCTCTCATGTCAGATAAGATCCTGAACAGCATCAGCTCATTTTATTATTGGTGTTATATTTGTATTTAAAAAAAAAAAAAAAAACTGAGACAGCTTTTTTTTTTTTTTTTAGGTGGAATTAACTGCTTGGCATTTCTTAAATCAGGATTGATTATTACACAAAAAGTGTGGCCGACTTCCTTCAATTTTTCTGGACGAGTCCATTGATGTCAAAAGTTTGTGCACTGTGCCTGCCTAACCACCACAATATTATTTCTACGCGTGACCAGAGCCGACAGATAAGGAGAAAGTCAAAGCTCTAGGAGGTTTGTGTCGTGTGTGGCGTTTGCTCTTCGGGCTCTTGCTTGCCGTCATCACCAACGGACTGTTGCTCTGCCAACAGGTCTGTTAGCTTCAACCTCAACACTGAATCCTGAGACCCTGCTGCCGCCTGCAAAATAAAAGCAAAATTATTGTCATTTATTCAAACTTACTTCATTTTTCAAATTGGGTAATTGGCATATTTCAATAAATCAATCATGACTGTCATGTTTGGGCTGTATTGTAGTATTTTTTTCAACAATATAAAAAAATCCAGTATATACTAGAGATGTCACGATCAGGGCAATATCGTGACATCGTGATATTGAAACTGCCACAATATCGCCGTCGTCATGTTCACAATATTTAAAAGTCTGTAAAAAAAAAAAAAAAAAAGTCAGGTTTATATTCATTTGTGCAGATCTAGCACCCTCTAGTGGCTATTTCATTGGTGCAATTTAATTTTCATTTGGGATGTTTTGGTCTTCTGTTTAAAATCTGTGCTAATTGTTAGATGAAGGGGAACCTAATTTGTCACAGAGACAACAAAGAGTTGATTTATTTCTGTTTCTTTTTGACCAAGCCCATAAAAAAAAAAAAAAAAAGGTAAACGTAATGTGGTTCTGGGGGTACAACAAATTAATTCCCATTTCCATTCATTTCGATTGGAAAGCATTTCAGTTTTGCGAACAGGGACAATATTCTTTTGCTGCTGTGCAAATTCATTCATTGCAAACTATTCGTAAACTTGAAACAACGTATGCCGGGACCATCGCAAACCAAGCCACTCCTGTATGTTATCCAGCACCTACTTTTATCTATTGAGGAACTGGACCTTACCAAATCAACACTTACTGTTGATGAGCCTCTCCTTCTCAGTATGATGCCCTCTGCAAGCAAAGCTTTTGCAGTCTCTTCAAACAGAGCAGAGTCATCCATCTCGGATTGGCTCTTTAACTCAGCATACTTGTCTACAAACCTACAGTGGAACATAACATATTTAATGTTGTTGCCCTTCATCTTGAATGTGCCATGACAAATAAAAAAACACGATCACAACAAAGCCAGCCCAAACATAACATTACTTAGAACCCCAAAATG
Source organism: Festucalex cinctus (assembly GCF_051991245.1). Taxonomy (NCBI): domain Eukaryota; kingdom Metazoa; phylum Chordata; class Actinopteri; order Syngnathiformes; family Syngnathidae; genus Festucalex; species Festucalex cinctus. The sequence continues at coordinate 1,519,853 of NC_135423.1, forward strand.
GCGAAAATACAATAGTTACCTTTGACAAGTAGAAACGAAGTTTGATTTGGACAGATCAAAAGGGCGAACGCCCATCCCGTATTGTTCATAAAATTTCCTGAAAGCAGAGAGATACAGACGTTTACATAACGTATGATAACTTGTCATATAAAACACGATCATCTTATGAAGCTAAATATTAAAACTGTCATTTACTTACGCTCTAATTTTATCTTCTTCGTAGAAAATTTCAGGCACCGGGTCTGGTTTCTTGCCCCTGTATCTTCTATTGAGACTTACATACAGTGGTGGCCGTTTTGGTGGAAAAGCTTCATACACATCATACCAGATTGGTTTCTCTGTTGGTTTTATCACTCCCGAGCGCATTAGATCCCGAACCCTGTTAATCATATTATCAGACAATTGGTGATGTTACATACCAATCTAATTAAAATTAAAGCACACACTAGATATGTCAGACAAATTCTAACAACACACAACTTAATAACACCACATGGACGAACAAGCTTTTTGCTGAAAACATGGCTTCAATTAGATGTTTGGACAAAGATATGAGCTTTCTACTGAGCCCCTAAGGTAACATGGTAGAAAAAACAACAACTTTGCGTTCGCGAGGGAACGCAAAGTTGTTGTTTTTTCGCCTACCGTGTCACCTTAGGTGCGCCGTAAACACTTCCGGGTCATCTTCTCTGTGAGCAAAAGCGACGAGGACGGAACGTTTGTAAACATGAAACAAAGCAGTGGGAAAGTTTTCCCAAAGCGACTAGGATGGAGTATGTATTTTTCCACTGCTTTGTTTACGCGTCGCTTTTGGTCACAGGGAAGATGACCCGGAAGTGTTTACGAGGCACCTCGGGTGACATGGTAGGCGAAAAAAACAACTTTGCGTTGCCTCGCAAAGCAACTTTGCCTTCTTCTTCTTAAGAAAACCTTCTTCTGCCTGTTGTATAAGTAGTCACAAATAATAAACGAACGAATGAATGAATAAATACAAGGTTGTGCCAAATTTAATATTCTGTCGGCAAATCAGGTCGTGACACGAAGTATGTCCAAGTTGCTTTGCCGTACTACATGTACATTTAGGGTCGTCCTTCAAAAGATGAGCAACGAGTCATAGCGTGAGAGGCAAAATCTTAAATGTCTGAGAAGTTTTTTTTTTATTAATATTGTTCAGCATTTTAACCATACACACGCGTTCAAATGGGGAGCAATATAATGAAAAGTTCTCTACGAATAAATCAGTCGCACAACTATGTCGTCATCAAGAGGCACGTCGGATATGCTCTTGAAAAACAATTACGTGTAAATATATGTATAATCTTTATGCGTGATCTATATAAAGTAGAATTAACTTTCGTCATAAAATCTGGTTATCAGTGAGTGTAACAATTTGAGGCCAAAATTTGGAAGGAATGCACTAGCTCAAGTGTTGACTCTGGCGCAACAATAATGATTTAAGTAACGAAAAACATGTCATCAAATATTCTTTCTTACCGCGAAAACACGGTTCCAATCTTCTCTAATCTGCTCCCAGCCATTTATTTCTTTTTGGTGCCGCTAAACCACGGACATCTGCCTTCTCCTCAGAATGTAAGAACAGGACTTCCGGTAGTACTTTCGTGTCTCTTTCACAATAAAGTATCGGTGCTTGATCTGAAATGACTAAAATTTATGTGTGTATAATATTCAATGCATCTATTTTAATTTCATATTTTAGATAATATAATCATACTAATGATATTGTGCATTTTTGTTTTTCAAAATTTAGCTGTCGTTGTGCTATATTTTGTTGTTCTATTTTGATTTCCACGTCATTAAATTTCTTAAAGCCTATACTACACCTCGCCACTAGGAGGCGTTCAAGATCATGTAGCTTTACTGACGTGAACCCGTGTACCTTTTCTTTTCATACACATTTGACAATGTTTTATCAATCAATCTATCACTCTTATCAGTCTATATATATATAAAATGCGAACAAAAAATGGCGCAAAGATCATTTCAAAACCATTTCCACTATTAATGTGCACCTATTACCCGTACAACTCAATTTAAAAATGTCTTTTTGACAGTGATATGAAAAATAAACAACTTCATCAGCAAACACTTGTCACCAGTGTCTTTGATAATACGTAATAATAATAATGCTAATAATGCTACTACCACTAATAATAATAATAATAATAAAAATGACAATGTTCAACTATTCTAGCAGACTTTCCTTGACTTTTTTGTTTTCTAGAGAAAAAAAAAAACAGTGTGGATTTTTCTAACACTGACAGTTCTATTTATTTATTTATTTATTTATTTAACAACTTTTCACAAGTCCCGCCAACTTCTTCCAATAATTCCATCTAAAAAATAAAATAAAATACTTTCCTACTACAATATAGTAATTTTACATACTGTTTGGATTTATGGCCAAAAAAAGTTAACCCTTGGCTTTTTTTAGTCATAATAATACAATATCATCAACCCACATGTGGAAAAATATGTGCAATATGTGTCGTAGTTGTTTATTTTGACTAACCCGCTTGAGGATTTTTTTTTTTTTTTAATTATTAAAACAAGAAAGGATTGGTCTCATTTTTATTTATTTTTTTTAATAATAAAATCCTGCCAATTGAACAAGGGTGTGTAGACTTTTTATACCCACTCCGTCTATCCATCTATAGATGATGCAAATTTATGGTTTTTATGCAGTATGGGAGACCCGTACTGAATAGTTTATAAATGTGTTATTAAAGACAATGTAAATCTTTGTTAATCATTAATAAAGAGTCGTAAGGTTTTGAGTCATAAAAGTTGGACAATAAGATTTGCTCACTGCGTGGCAAGTTGAAGCCACACTGTGTAGTCAACCTGTAAATATACAGCCGTCACCATCTTCATCTTCTTATAGATAGAAAATTAGTGCATTATTCTGTTTAAAAAATCAAAAATAATGGTACAGCCACTTATATCTGGTGTTAACAAGCTATTTGATAAAAATGAAAGTACTTATAAACCATTTTAAAACAAACAATAACGGTACCCTTTCCAAATGAAACACAAAAATGGATTGTCTGTTTCAAACGTGTGTACGATTTGATGACATATTTCTTTATATGGCGGCAGTTATAAATAATATCTGACTTTACCTAAAAACAAGCAAAAAAAAAAAATGCGCTCCATCTACAAGGTGGCAGAACAGGGCACGGTTGAATAGCGACACGTGCTGGCTAATTCTCACCATGTACAAGTAAAAAGGCCAAAGTGAACTTTAAACTTTGTTGTCAGCTGACCATAAAAAAAAAAACTTGTGTATGGGGCCCTGGCTCAACAGGATCAGGAACATTACTCGCAGTTCTTAGCACACACTTTCACACGGGAAATTACTAACGCTAGCTAGCATGTTATTTTAGTAATTTCTTTTCTCGGCTTTTGAAGTATGATTTAACTTCTTTTTTTTTTTGCTTTAAGGCGGAGTGGAGAATCTAAAATGGAGAACCACATTACACTGTAATCTGCCAGCGGTTCACTTTTCTGGTTCGGCAACAGAGGCAGGCAGGCAGGCCAGGTTGAGTTGAGGAATGTCAGCGCGTTAACAGGGTGGTGTAGCGAGAGGGACGGAGCCAAACAGAGGAGGGACAAAGAGCAGGAGAGGGAGAGCGAGTCATAAATGCAATAATTACAGCTTAGGTAGGAATAAGCAAAGCACTCTGGTCCCGCCGGCTGCCAGCGTAGCGAACAACAGGACCGAATGGAGAGGACCTAAGCAACATTTCTGTTTTGTTTTTGTTGCTTACGCTGCACTTCACAGCTCCTGATTGGGATTTATTTGTATTTTATTTTTAATGAATACAATCACGGATGCCAGTCATTTCTCAAGATGGATTTTCTTCTGGATTCTGGCTGATTAGGATGGATTATTTTCATACGGTTCCCTCCAAGTCTGTCTGAATATTCTGAGCACACTTGAAATCGAGAACTGCGATACGAAAGTCGGCATGTCTGTGGCTGCTCTGTTTCGGGGCATGTGGGGGACAAAATCCCAGGAAAGCTCTGACAAGCATCCCACCGCTCAGCCCAGCCACGAGCAGGACTACGACGACGACGACGACGACGAATCCAGGGTGGGCTTCAGCAGAGAACCGATTCGCAGGAACTCTCGCTTTTACCGTTCAATGAGGAAGAAGAGAATGGCCGCTTCTGAAAACTCAGACAGTAAGGAAACGTCGAATCGTCTCGCGATCTTGGGTTGCTTACCCACAATACATCGTGACTGACGGGTCAGTTTCTTAAAATTGTGGCCCACGGAACCACCAATAGGTCCCTGAGACACCACAAGTACAGTCCATGAGCGACTTAATATCAAATTCTTTTTTTGCAACACTGCCACAAACTACAAATACGCGTTTTAGTCACATCTTAGTCCTGTTTCGTGTTTGGTAAGTGCAAGTCGTTTTTGTTGTAGTAGTAGTGACCATTAAGTACAACTGTCAACAAACAGTTTTAGTTCTAACCTCATCCATGAAATTAGGCCACATCCATGTGAGAATATTTTCCAAAACACATCTTTTCATCCACAGGCTAATGTTGTTTTTGACCTTAATGAACTAACTACACTACACTAGAGTGTGAAGACTTTTCCAGAACTTCCTTCTCAGCATCTGTGTAGTGACGCATTTAAGCTGTATTCAACAATGGAACGGCAATCGGATGATGATGTCGCCTTACGTGTGTGTGTGTGGAATTCATTTCCCGCAATAACAGACTCAAAATATTTAAACATGATGTCGGGGTAGAGGCGGTCAAATGCACAACAAAGTCAACTGATGTGGCGTTTTCAGTCAATGGGTATTTTTTCTTTTTATATAAAATATAATTTTCTAAAAATCTATACGTGTATAACAGAGGTAGTCATAATAGTTTTATATTGATCAGTTGAGAAACCATCTAATCCAGTCCCTTTAAATTGAATGTACTGTAGAAATGAGAGACAATATACTTGTCAGGTCGACTATTCTTTACTCATGGCTTCGACTTCAGACGCCATATTGTGTCGCTCCGTGTCACTGTCATATTGGCAAATATATGCAGACGCTACTAAATGAGGAACAAAAGCTTTTGCCACGCAATCGACGGCAGCGCAAATCTGTGTGAGTTCAACCTGAGTAACCTGTTGGGTTAAAATAACACAATTGTCTGCGTAATAAGCTGAAATGTTCCACGTCAACATCTGACCTCATCAGACTGAGCAAAAAGAATTAGGAGTAAACGTTTACATTCAATTTGTTTTTTTTACTCACAGTTACAGACTAACTCAAAGTGAAATGAGGGAAATGCTTCATTTTGCTTGACCGTGTAAAGAAACCATTGTTCTCAAGAGGAATAAACCATTTTCACTGAGCCATACAAAACTTAAAGTGTTTGGGCTTGGACTTTGCCCAGCATAGAACAGGCCTCCACACGGTTATAAGCTGATAAAAATATAACCAGACTGACATGCGTTATATAAAGTCAGTACAAGTCATAAAAAGGCACTGAGGCCTGTCAAAGCGTTGTCCGAGATCTCTTGATAAGGTTGTTGATTTTGCAGCACAAACAGAAAAGTGCAAGCGCTTTTAATCAGATCATTTCTTCAACAAAGTCAACTTTCACTCAAAAATAAAACAAAAATACATGTGTATGCTGATCAAATTGTTTTGGTTTTTTTATATTCTGTACTTTGTTGGCATTTTGCCGTTTTGGACGACGACAGGAACTATTTTCCATTGAGAATGAAAAAGTAACCACAATTTAATTATTTGGACATTTTTACGCAACGAGAAAATGTTCAATGACGCCGTATTCGTCTGACACCAGATTTTTCACTCTACTCGTTATGCATTGATGACGCATCATTAACAGGTTCATGCATATTTTCTACGATAATTGTCAGGGAGTGTCACTTCTGCTGCCATTTAACAGCTTAATGTTTTAAGTACAAAGGAAAATGAGGGCCGCACCAAAAAATAATCATGTATATAATATATATAAAACTTGAACAATAATCTATATCGCGAGAGAATTTGGGGGTTGTCCTTAGACGTAGTGCCACTGAGACATTTTTGTCGTTCCCTTGTTAAAATTTTGACGTAACTCTCATAATTTTCTGACTTAATTACGTTTTTTGATAAGGCTGTTGTACCCATTTGCAATTGGCTGGCAACCAGTTCAGGGTGTACCCCGCCGAATGCCCAAAGCCAGCTGGGATAGGCTCCAGCAAACCCGCAACCCTTATGGAGGAGTAAGCGGTTAAGAAAATGGATGGATGGATGTTGTACCCATTGTTTTCTTGTATTTGCCCCGGTTTATCTGTCTATCTATCTCCTTATCCCCAAATCCAGGAGTGGGCAAACAGTCCTCGATTAGGCAAACAGTCCTTGGGAGTTTTGGATGATTTCCTTCTCCAACACAGCTGATATATATATATATATATATATATATATATATATATATATATATATATATATATATATATATATATATATATATATATATATATATATATATATATATATATAAAGTCCGATTGGGACTTTGCTGACAACGGCGGAACCGACGGCCGTCACGCCTCCGGCGTGTATATATATATATATATATATATATATATATCCTGGAGAAAACATCTGTTCAGACGATATGGTGGAATGATATTCAGGTTAGAGTTGTGCACTAGTGCACTCACTTACAGTACTAGGTGACATGCAGCAAGTTCACGCTGACTGACCTCCCACATACACTCCCCTCCAAAAGTATTAGAACAGTGAGTCCAATTCCTTTATTTTTGCTGCAATCTGGAAGAAAAAAAATGGGTTTGATGTCAGAAGATGAATAGGAGACCAAAAAAAAAAAAAAAAATCAATCATACTTTTACTGCTGGGCACTTACGATAGATCTGCATTTGACACACAAATTAGAAGGTAGCATTGTTTGTAGATCACATTTGTAGGTGAACAAAAGTACTGGAAGTTATTTGTTTTGGAAAAAGTTAGTCCGCTACAGTTGGCTGGCAACCAGTTCAGGGTGTACCCCGCCTACTGCCCAAAGCCGGCTGGGATAGGCTCCAGCACCCCTGCGAGCCTTGTGAGGAGTAAATGATTAAGAAGATGGATGGATGGAAGTTAGTCCGTACAGGCTCCTCAGTAGGTAAAGTGCTTGTACAGCTCGCAAGCTTAATGGTGTGACAGCATCTTTATAGCGGCTAGCTAGCTAGCTTGATGGCTTGCTAGCATATTTTTAAGTCCTGTTTTCTTTAATATGTTGAATATCGCGCACATATTACACGTGTTGAAAAACATTTGACTCGTCAATCCCATTGCAATATAATCACAGCAACACTGTAAATATTAACTGCTTTCGGCACTGACTGAGTTCAGCGAGCAAAAAAATGCTGTCATGTTGTGCTTCATTTCAATAAATTGTCTCTCTTTCTCTCCCTCCCAGGTTCTCCCAGGTCTGGAGTGGACAACACCACATCAGCAAGCTCTTATTCTTATACTTCTTCACCCCATAAATCACCGGAACTGTCTGTGGCTTCTCGGTGAGTTGACTTACCATGACTATCAAAACAATTGCGCATGTTGCATGTTGAAACAATCCGAGCAGACACGCGCTGAAGGCCATTAGATTTTCACCAAAATAGAAACAGCATTCAGTCTTGCGGTCAGGTCAGTCATCGAACGCCATGTCCCAGCTTCAAATTGTGAGTAAAGTTCTCTTTATCAAGTGAGCCTAAAACGAGTATATGAGTAGCCCATTTCCTGTTGCTATGTGCAACATTCAATTCAAACCGTAAATGTTACAACATTGTACACTCTCTGTGGCTTATTCTACCTTGTGATACGTGTTCTGTATTTGTAAAAGCTATAGTGCAGAAACAATGTTGTGAAGTCATCTTCCTGTTCTGACTCTCATTTAGTTACACATTACAAACTCCATTATCGCTGTCCTGTGAAAAACACTTTTTTTTCTTATTTTTTTTTTAATTATCTTTTTACATTTTTACGTTTATGGGATCATACTGAATGTTACGGAGACGTGGGTACGGTTTACTAAACTGTGGGTACAGATTAGCAACAAAAAATAAATAAAAAATTCAGACCCTGACACCAGAGGGGCTCCATAGAATGCAGACATCCCAAAAAACAGAAAAGAAAAAAAAAGAAAAAAAAAAGGTGTTTTTCACAGCACTGCCATGTTCTTTGAGATATCTTTCTTGACAGGTACCTTCAAGGCATGTTTATGTGAATATTTTTGAACACTGAGCACTCCCTTTAAATGATCATTAAGATTGCAAAAGGGGCGGAGGTATCCAGAAGTAGAACTCGTATACACCTTCAACTGGATTGTGAGAATTATATGAAATTAGTTGCACAGGCGTGGTCATTTACGCAAACTGCGTCATGTAAAAATGTCTTGCTGTATGCAGTCATTGCATGCAGCTTCACTGATGCTAGCTTAAATTGCACTTGTTTGTGAAGCTAACTACCTTGAGTTTTGTTTTGAGGAACTGTTGAGAAAAAAAAATACACTCTATTTTGATTGATTCAGGAATAGTACACACTCATGTTTGATTGTTGGCGCCTGTACTCCGATTCCTGCTCAATGGCTGTCATTTCTGACAATAGATAAATAAATAAACAAATAAATAAATAATAAGTTCAGACAAACTTTTATGTCTTCACAAGTCCCAACCCATAACTAGGCTAAGTGCAATTTGTGGAGAAATTGCGCGGGAATGCTGAAAGCTGAATGCTAATAGCGGAACGCTAAGATTTGAACGCATGTGAAATGCTTATGACGTAAATTGACAGATAAATTATGAAATGATAACCTCCTGGTTTCTGGACAATGCTCTCGTTTCACTGATTGTGGGAATGAATCAGTGAAACATTATGGCAATATTGTACAGAAATTCCAGCAATTAGTTGTATATGTGGCTCGACTTCTAGCACATCCATGAAAACAAACCAACAAATTACGCACATCGTGATTACACTTTGCTTTTGGAATTTCTGTTCCAAGCATGGCTTGGATAGTTATTCCACTAAAGTGGGCTTTTTTTGTGATAATGCAAGTCTGTGATTTCACCACATCTCCCTCATTCCAGAACTGTGTTGCCAAGCAATGGTGAGGCCAGCAGCCGATATTATTCTTTGTACAAGGATGCTGTGAATCAGGGAAGAGGAAGTGTGGGAGGAGGGAGCGCGGACATATCTGCTACCTCCTACCACCACCACCAGCACGGCGGCAGCGCTTTAACGGCCGACTCGATCTTATACCGGACTCACGCCATTCAAAGTGGTGACATTAAAAAGCTGTCTGAGCAAACGACCGCAGCCTGCACTGTACGCGACATTGGAAGTAGCATGAGTTCGGGAATGCCGAGCCCTGAGGGAGCCGACCGGGATAACTTCAACCACAGGTTTGTCCAAATTGCACTCAAAACAACAGGATATGGGGCAAATAATTCAAGCTTGTGGATTTCTGCTACAACTAAAATGATTTGAAAACCAGCACACGAGGAAAATCATGAGCAAACGTATACTTTTTTTTCCCCCTTATGTGCATAGCTATTTAATAAGCAGTGTTGTATTGAGAGTGAATGTTACTGAAAAGTAAGTAAAAACACAAATAACAGCGTGTGCTGTGACATAACAGCTTGCTGCACCATCGCCTCATTTAAATCCGCTGACACATAGTCAACATAATCATCCACCTGCTTGCCTTAACAAATACACTGCCAAAAAAAAAAAAAAAAAAAAAAAAGAATTATTTTTTCGAGGGTCAAATATATCTTCAACCTTTCTGGGTCACTGAATTGGTTCTATTTTATTGTATTTTATTTTTACAATTATTTGACTGATAATGTGCTTTGACAGTTCACAAAATGGACTTATACCAGGGGTGTCAAACATAAGGCCCGCTGACCGGATTAGGCCCGCAAAGGGGTTTAATCCGGCCCGCAAGATGATTTTGTACAGCTAAAAAAATAAAAAAATAAAAAATTGTAACTTTGGACTAATTAATCAGTCAGCCACAATCAAAATATATCCAATTTGTAACTTCACAAGCAGTCCTTGTACGGGGGGAATCGTCCTGGATGTCATTATTTTACACACAACTTAGTTACGGTTTGTTTATTGTTTATTTATTATATGTCAATTATTATTATTATTTATTCTTTTTTTTTTATCATAGACCGACAAATGTGTTAAATACGACACAAATTCAATTACTGCTAACACAAATAGATATGACGAGGATTAGCGTCCTTATAACATCATTAACTGCGCTACGCAATGCATTTTGGGAACAATATATATATGAAAAACAGGCAGATTTAACACTTCCAGGACTCTGTTCCATTTTTTGGAACAATATGATTATAGTTGAGCTCCGTAATTTAGGGCTGGCCTAGCAAAAATTTGCGTATAATTGACGGCAATCATTTTTAAGTTATGTACCGTTATTTTACCCACTTGGTAATATATTTTCCTCCATGCGGCCCCTGAGTTTGACACCCCTGTACTATACTAAAGGTTCATGGTTTGACGTCACTGCTAATACATTATTGCCTAATTATCTAAATATTTAATTGATTTTTTTTTTCTTGATTGAATCCCAAATAAAACATGATTTGAATATCGAATACTCTTTCACGATATTGCATCAAAAATGAAAAAATACTGATGGACGTGCTTGAAAAAGCAGATGCTTCATCAAAGTTGTTGCATAAAGAGAATAGCAACGTCACAGTTAGCTTATTATTTGAACTTCAAAAAAGGAGTACTGAATCACAGAAACTTGAACCAATTTGGGAAAAAAAAACAAAGTCGTTTTCTGATTTAGCAACAACAAAATATGCTCAAACTTTTTTTTTGGGCAACAAAATGCCTGTTGACCAGTATTGTCTTTCTGTTCTTTCTTTTCAGGTTGCTGAGCAATGGCTCTTACTCCAACACTCTCAGTCACAGTCTCAACATTGTCAAAAACATCGGTAAGATGTTTTGCTTGTTAAGAATAGTTAGGGGTGATATCAGAGGTATAGCTGATGAGTTAAGCGATTGTTGTTTACGCACAAATCTTCCACCCTGTGCGTTTTTCAGCTGCGTATTTTTTCCCACTCTTCTTATGTAACTTGCAATCCAGTTCGACGCCCACCAAACCAATCTGCAGTATATGACTGGGGGAGATTATGCAACACGCTCTTGTTTGTTTCGTCTCATTTTACCTTTTGGTATACACGCAGTCCATATACCCAGAGAAAAAAAAATAAAAAATCATTGAACTTTGAACCCACTGAAAAGAATTGGCGTGCTTCTTCAACTCCTACGTTGAATGCGCAACATCGTTGCTTCTGATCCATACAAAAGCCATCGTCAGTGTTTGGACAATGCAACGCTTCCAAATCATTCTTTTATTTTACCATTGGACAAACAAAATGCTTGAGTGATCTTGATGTGGCAGAACTTTCACAAAAAAAAAAAAAAGTCTTGACCTCTTCCCGATCGAACTAGAACAGAGATAACGCTCTCAAGTCCTACGTCAGTGACCTCTGACCTCAATTACTGTTCATCTGGATGAATATTCCCAGTGATAATACAAAATCATACGGAGCCCCTAAGGTGACATGGTAGAAAAAAAACAACAACTTTGCATTCCCTCGCAATCTTTGCGAGAGAACGCAAAGTTGTTTTTTCGCCTACCATGTCATCTTAGATGCGCCGTAAACACTTCTAGAAAAACGGGGATGTGCAAAAATTAAAATTCTACAAGCTAATGCCGTATTTGTATTTTGTTTTCCAGTCTTCTTGTATCAGGAATACCGAGATACATCAAAGAAGCAGGAGATTGAGGAAAGGCGCCAGCGTGAGAATCGCTTTCCTTCCGCCATTTCGAGAGGGTCCAATGTCTCTTCCCCTCCAGCGTTACAGCTGCAGCTGAGGAACAATGCCCGTGCGCTGAGCTTGTGGCAGAATCTGGAAGTGGTGCAAGCCAGTGGGCTACTCACCCAGTTGCCACAAAAGGAAATTATAATGCAAGAGGTGATTTAAAGATCCCCTGTTATGACACCAATCATCCTCTGAACTTCCTGATACTGTATCAAAAGAAATGTTCACGAAATTGTACCTTGTTGTAGAGTTGCAGTCTCCACTAGGAAGGTCTACTGTTATAGCCTAGCATCAAACGAGCGGATTTTGGTGGGCGTGGACAAGTCTCATCTTTTCCGTGTGCTCCTGTTTACAAACGGAGTCTTCACGTCTGCACCTGAAGGAATATTGGCTCATTAGTTTCAATAGTTGGTATCGATCCCGGGATAAGTGAAAGATGTTCTGCTAATCTGCGTTTGTATTGTCCCAAATTCCTCAAGCAGTCGTCAGTTAAATGTTTGCCACGAACCGTCAGGGCTGCTAATCCTCCTCCCGACCGGGTTCAGCTACTGGGTTTGACACCCCCGTACCGGTCGAACCATAAGTCGTACGGGGAAAATGAACACATCCCCGGTCCGGAGAAAATTGTGAGGGTGGAGTTCGCGCTGAGCTAGTGACGTGTAAAACCGAAAAAGGTGGGGTTAATGACATGTAAAACCGACCTGCTGAAACTGCCCATTTGAGAGTGCTGTTTGAGCTAATGTGATACACAGTTTCCTCTCCAACGATAACCTCCTGGATTCACTTGATTGTATTATGACTAGGGCACTATATGACACAGGATTTTTTTATTTATTTTTTTCTGTCCAGGCCATGTTTGAGCTTATTACTTCAGAGGCATCCTACTACAAGAGTTTGGAGATTCTAGAAACCCACTTCCTTCGTAACCCTTCTTTAATAAACACTCTCAGCCAATCTGATATGCACTTTCTCTTCTCCAACATCGAAGAAGTCATGAAAGCCAGTGAACGGTAGGATAACGCTTTGCTTAGCACAAATCGCTGCAGGTCATCTTATTTAATCCATTTCAGAAAACAGACTTTTTTTTTTTTTTTGTTAGTCGTCACTCATCAGCTGTTTTGATGTTTTTAGGTTCCTGATGGATCTCGAACACCGAATCGAGAAGTCCATTGTGATTTCGGATGTGTGTGACATTGTTTACAACCACGCTGTTGGCCACTTCAGCGTCTTCATCAAGTACGTCATTAACCAGGTGTACCAGGAGAAGAACTACAGGCGAATTTTGTGAGTATTATTCATCATTATTCCTAGTTATTTGTTGCATTCTGCACTGTAGTTCTTTTCAATATCAATAAGGTTTGTTTGTTCACACCCTGTAAAAAAATGAAGTTGACATTTTTGTGGTTCACAAAAAAGTACACCATTGTACTTTTAGGTCTGCACATAGCCACAAGGGTATTACTGACTTATATACCCCCAAAAATAGAATTTAATAGATTGGGAATATACATGCAACCCACATATTTTTGGCTCGGAAACAATCATACTTTGTACATATAATTAAACCATCCCTGTTTCCAACATGGAGGGGTTTCCAGTATTTGATTAGCGGATTTGAAAAAGCTCCAGTCATGTGATCAGAGAGAGAGAGAGAAAATGCATAGTTCTTCAGATAATAACACTGGAATTTGCATAATTCAAGTGTGTGACCTGTGGTGGTGGTGGTGGGGTTGTGGGGGGTGGCGGAATCAGCTAGCGCGCATGAGTGAAATAGGAGTAACACTTATCTTAATAACAGCAGCTTTGTTTTGGATAATGGCAACTGTGACGGGCGTGGTTACCTTTCAATTAGTGTATACCGCTTCTCATCAAACGCATAGCAGAACCAGTGTAGATGTTCCCACGCACTGCACAAGACAGATCGCAAAAAATGCACCAAAACTCACATGCTATTATTTTTTCGTATAAAAGTTTGCTGATGTAAATGACATCCATCAAGTTTCGTCCTGACTAATTTATGATGTACCCAGTTTCAGAATAGACGGCTTCCTTGTGATCCCAAACAGAACAACCAAAATACAATAGAAATAGGTGCACTTATGTCAATTAAATTGAGTTGGAGAAGTTGGATTACACTCATAAAAGTGTGAGGAATTCCACATTGTTACATAACAGCACATAGTCAATTGTGTCAGTTATATCAGCCTGAGAAGGAGATGAACCGACCGAGGGAAACAAAACTAGGGATAGACCGATTATCGGCGCCGATATTTAGCATTTTGAGAAATATCGGCATCGGCCATTTTGACGAATCATATGGCCGATAATAGATCCATTTTTTTTTTTAAGTGTTAACTTCAGGAAACTAATTTGAATGTAAATGTTTTAAAAAAGTTTTTATTTTCATTTTTGTCGACCCTGGGAACTCTCTGCACCTTCTGTTTTTGGTTGAAATTAAAACTGAGATAAGTAAAAATTTAATACTTTGGATATTTTTAAATTTTGGAAGACTTTTATTTCGTGTAGAAAAAAAACCCTTAAAAATATTTTACTAACCCTAAAAGTTGCTCAATAAACATATGCTTTAAAAAAAAAAATAAAAAAAAAAATAAAAAAGATAAGAGCTGGAGTTTGTATTTTTTCCAAATTTTGATGTCCCTTTTTAGTGAAAATGAATATCGGCTCCAAATATCGGTTATCGGCATCCTTCACTACTAATAATTGGTATCGGTATTGGGCCCGAAAAAACCTTATCGGTCTATCTCTAAACAAAACAAAACAAGGTGACTAATCATCAAGTCACTGTCTTGTACTCAAACATTTTATTCAGGCAGGCTGACAGTTTTCACTGGAATTAATTCCAGCGCAGTATATTGACTGGATTCTTGCTAAAAAGCAAATGTGCTTGCTTGCTTGTTTGTTTGTTTGGTGGCTAGTGAAACATTTTCCCTATAGTCGTGTCAAGAGATCAAACCTGTATCGCTTGTTGACATACCATCTTCTCGAATGTCTCGGCATCTCACTTTTGTCATTCTTGGCAGCGTGTTTAAATTAGTTTGCCAGTGTTTTCCCACAAAGGATATAATAGTCTCTATAAGTGAACAGTTTCTTCGCTTAGACCTCACCTTTATGAGTAAAGAGGTGTCATCTGGTAGATCGATCGCTCTGTCTTTTGCTCAATCTATGTGGCTGTAGCAGGCATGTACTTTTATGAAACTCAGTGGCGCTAATGTTATTGGTTTAGGCTTGCGTGGCTTCCTCTGAGATGGTTGGGTGGTTAAAAAACAAAACTGCTGTTTCAATTGTAAAGTTCCAAAAGTTTGACTGACATTGTAAAACAATTAACAGTATTATTAGTACCGTGGTTCAGCGTAGACCCAAAGTAGGCCTACCTGTCTCTGTCAGTCAAGCACAACCTATCAAATAACCTATCATCATCCTTATGAAGACAGCTGTTTACATGATGCGTGTAAGCGAGTGCAAAGACACAAAATATCAGACGTTAAGGTTAAATCCTGGCTGAAGGTGTCCGAGCCAAACAGCCGTGAGCAGTGTCTGTCTTTCTCGCTTTTTCTTAACTGGAAAAACGAGGTTGACAGTGAGTGACGTCAATATTCAGTGGAACTGAATGCTGTGTCGTTTTGTTTTGGCGTAACTATGGCGTCACCACAAGCGGGGAAATTACTGTACTCTTGTGTGTACGGTTTGAAATGAACTGCATCACTATTTGACAATCAGTAAACACGTTTTACACATCCGTTCAGCTGGTACAGCGGCGAAACAAAACAAACTGAAGAAACGTTGCACAGCTGATGTAAAGGTTGAGCAGGGAAGGGAAAATTCAGAGAGGGAGTGGTCTGGAAGAGCCGGCTTTTAAAGTCAAAGGCGCACCTACCCGACAGGTGTGTCTGAGCCCACACGGTGAAACTGGCGCTTGGGGAAAGATTGAACACAAGAGA
The DNA here is from genome assembly GCF_051991245.1 of Festucalex cinctus. NCBI lineage: Eukaryota > Metazoa > Chordata > Actinopteri > Syngnathiformes > Syngnathidae > Festucalex > Festucalex cinctus. Next base: position 1,535,733 of record NC_135423.1, read on the forward strand.
TTATATGCAATCACATTGCACCTTGCTCTCATGATACTCAGACGGACATTGATAGATAGATAGATAGATAGATAGATAGATAGATAGATAGATAGACTGTAGGGTGGGGATGGACAAAGACGTATGGCAGCATGCATCATCAATTGAACAAGCGCTGAAATAAAGCCAAGTCACAGGTGGTGCCACAAGCTAGCTGTAATACTAATTATTGTAGCTACGTTACTGCAAAGTGGTACACCCAGAATGCTGCGCCCTGATATGTGTGAATTTCTACATTGGGTGTGTCGCCAATGCTTGATCAGCATAGTGGGTGAAGGGTGTGACGTAGCTGCTGTGTGATGTGTTAAACCACTACTCAATGCCAGCTTTTCGTTGGTTGATTTTTATTAGATTTTTCTTATTACACAGGTCAAAATAAGTGGATTGGTATTGCTGTTTGCTAGACAAAATTTGCATTATGTGCCTCAATAAAACTCATTGAATATGCAGAAATGAGGATCAAACTTTTTTTTTTTTTTTTTTTTAAAGATTTTCCAATCAAAACACACTTGCATCACCTACACATGAGAAGTAGGATGTGGAAGAAAATGTTCAGTACGCACGGACGTATATTATAATGGACGAGCAGTCTGGCCTCTGTTGGTTGAAGCCACAGGCAGCCATCTTGCATTCCCCGTTTCTGACAACTACAGTTCGATTTTTGCTGAAAACAATGTTATCTGCACGTGTTACGCCAGGATCCCTTTATGGATTAATGAGAGCCACTCAAAGAACCAACTTTACTTTGAGCATCGACCGTTCTCATTTTTGGTCTCAGTGTTCTGAATTGCTCCTCGAATAAAGTCTTTGATTACATTATTTTGAACCTTGCATTACTTTTACTATTATTATTATTATTATGTCTTTCATTCATAAAGCCTTACCAACAATTGTGTCCGTGTTTAAGGAGGTTATGGGTTGTTTGCTAGTTTGGATTGACAAATCTTCCTGTCAAATATATGTGTTCTTCAAATTAACAGACGGTTTTTCACCACAGCTGAGTAAACAAACTCACCCTTCAACTATTGGAGGAAATGTAGTACTGGTGTTAACTAAGCAGAGACCTTATTTTCTTAAGCTTGTGGTACCATGAACATGCGCGTCTTTCCAGAGAGGGAAACCAGGCATTCCGGGAGACCATGGCGGTATTGGAGAACCATCCGTGTGTCCGAGGTCTGTCCTTCACATCGTTCCTCATCCTTCCTTTCCAGAGGATCACAAGGCTCAAGTTGCTTGTTCAAGTGTGTACAGTAGACTGACTTGATTCAATGTTACAGTAACAGTTATAGTTTTGGAATGCTTGTATCACTTTTCTTTTTTGTTACTTTTTTTTTTCCCACATAGAATATCCTGAAAAATGCTGAAGAACACTCTGAGAGGGAAGCAAATGCAATTAAAGCTCACCAGCGACTTGAGCAGGTAAGCATTCGGGATGTAACGATATCCAAACATCACCATACAATATTATCACGATATGAAGGTCAAGATACGATAATTATCACAATATTGTGGTGGGGGTGGCGATATTTAAATTCAATAATTGTGAATATAAATTTAAAAGATTCTTAATTGTCTTCAAGTGCAATGAGTCAGGTCTTTCATAAATGTAAGAAAATACTTTAAGATAACAGTAAGATACACCTCCACCCCCCAAAATAAAGTCCTTTAAAACTGTATTTTCTTATGAATTTATGGGAAAAATAGATATATATATAAAATAGATTCATGGTTTATGAATTGATATTGGGCTTGAAAATTGTTACCACACATAGTAACAATAAAGTAAAGAAAGAATAATCATACATAAAACCTCTGACACATAATAATGATTTTAAAGTGCTATTTAATTCTGTCAGAATAAGAAACCATTAACAAGTAATAGAATAATACTAATGATTTTTCATTGAATGATATATCCTTTGTGTGTGTCGGTGTGTTTCCTACAGATTGTGAAAGAGTGCAACGAAGGTGTCCGAAAAATGAGTCGCACAGAGGAGCTTATCAGCATTGAAAAGACTTTAGAGTTTAAAACCAAGGTAAAGAACTGTAACTGTACGTCTTTCGTCTGGCCTTTTAACCGCACATTCACAAAACGACTATGTTCCTGTTCTGTTGCACTGATTTCACTTATTTTGGTATAAAAGGGATAGTTTGTGTTTTTGGACATGATTATTTTGGGATCGGCCAGTCGTCCCTGCGGCGTCTCCATCTTGTCCAGAATGCTGCTGCTCGTCTCCTTAACTGGTGTCTGTAAGAGGGAACACATAACCCCTATTCTGGCCTCTCTTCACTGGCTGCCCGTGAAAACTTCCATTTGTTTTCAAATCCCTCAATGGTCTTGCACCACCTAATCTCGCCGAGCTCTTGCACCCCTACACACCTGCCCGCTACCTCAGGTCAGCAGACCAGACTCAATTGGAGGTATCGAAGTCTAAGCGGAGGCTTAGAGGAGATCGAGCCTTTGCTGTCGCCGGTCCCTCCCTTCGGAACGACCTGCCACTAAATATTAGGCAATCCCCCTCTTTATCCTCTGTGTTCCCTCGCAAAGATTGCGAGGGAACACACAGTTTTGTTTTTTTTCTACCATGTCACCTTACGGGCTCCGTTATGTTTCTGCATTTAATGATCACTCACCCATGGGTGCACACTCACCTGAGATGCTGTGACGCAGGCCAGAAACACGTATCGTATTTGGCAAACCTTCCTGTCTTTCCTTGTAGTCTGTGCCCATCATCTCCCACTCCCGCTGGCTGCTCAAGAAAGGCGAGGTGCAGCTCATGGCGGGACCCAAGAGCACCAGGACATTGCGAAGCCGCAAGCTTTACCAACCCGTCGTCCTGTTCCTGTTCAACAACCTGTTGCTGGTCACCAAGCGCAGCTCGAGGTAAGCGTCCTTGAAATCCGTCTCATTTGGAATGCAATCGGTCAGTCTCCGGTCCTGAACACGTTGCCTTTCCAGTGGGGACAAGTTTCAGGTTCTTGACTCCTGCACACGTGCTATGCTGAGGACTGAAGATCTCGAGGACCAAGGTCAGGTGCTGGCGTACGTCTTCAATCTTAAGTTGCTGGAGAACCAAGAGGACCGTCAAGTCAGCTACATGCTCAAGACGTCAAGCATGTAAGTTGCTGAATCGCTTATCGGAACGTTTAAAAGACTGCTTATCACTTCTTCTTCCATGGATGGAGAAACTGTGTGAAAAACGACAGACACATTTTCAGAATCGAGCAGATTACATTTTGCCAATTTACATGGTTGTGTAATTTCACACTTGATGAGTGGGTAGGCACAATTGACACCCAAACATTTTCAAAACAAGCAAATAAAAGTCCAAGTTCCATCAAATGTCCCCTTTGGTAATCTGGGAATATATAAGGAATCAAGTTGTTACTTTCACATCTTATGACGTGGTGGTGGGGAGAGGAGGAGGTGCTCGAAACGGTATTTAATCAAAACTAAAGGGCCAAAAGCCTTGCGATTGGTTGGCAACCAGTTCAGGGTGTACCATATCTACTGCTCGAAGCTGGCTGTGATTGGCTCCGGCGCCCCGCGACCCATGTGAGGAATAAGCGATTACGAAAATGGAAGGATGGGTAAACAAGGTTGGTTCAGTAATAATTTAAAAAAAAAAAAAAAAAAAAACGGAAAATCCAAAAGTCCAAAACAAGATTCCAAGTAACAAAGGGACACACGAACAACGATCGTGCATGTCCGTGTAACGTAACGCGTAATATAAGTAACAAGATAAGTAAAAGTTTGGAGTTTTTCTAATGAATTCAAACCTGTGGGCAGGAGTGATAAACTTCGATGGATGTGTACACTGACTCCAAACCCGCGCACTCGTTTTATGTCGACCAGCGCACACCAATCAGGTGAGATATCAAATTACACAAACAATTAACACGCAAATATGACGCTAATGCGAACCTATCGACTGTGATTTTAGACTCTTTGCAGGTGCAATGTATTCAGTCGTACTCCTCTCAGGAGCCGGACGAACTCTCCATTGAGATGGCCGACGTTTTGAATCTTTTGGAGAGGACGGATGATGGTATGTGGCCTCAAGTCACCTTCAATATGGCTCGGTGTTATGGAGGACCAAAACTGCCAAAATTCAAAATAAATAAATGATTAAGTAAATAAATAAATGACTAAATAAATAGATAAATAAATGACTAAATAAATAAATAAATAAATACATGACTTAAAGTGAAAATAAAAACGGATTTATTTCCATTTATACATTTTTTATATATAGTTTCGAATTATATATTTTTTATATTCATTTTTATTTTCACTTTTAGACATTTATTTATTTATTTATTTAGTCATTTATTTATTTTGAATTTTTTGTATGGAGGACCAAAACTGCCAAAATTCAAAATAAATAAATGACTAAGTAAATAAATAAATGACTAAATAAATAGATAAATAAATGACTAAATAAATAAATGACTAAATAAATACATAAATAAATACATGACTTAAAGTGAAAATAAAAACGGATTTATTTCCATTTATATATTTTTTATATATAGTTTCGAATTATATATTTTTTATATTCATTTTTATTTTCACTTTTAGACATTTATTTATTTATTTATTTAGTCATTTATTTATTTTGATTTTTTTTGTATGGAGGACCAAAACTGCCAAAATTCAAAATCAATGAATGACTAAATAAATAACTAAACAAATGACTAAGTAAATAAATGACTAAATAAATAAATAATAGATAAATAAATAAATCACAAAATAAATAAATAAATGACAAAGTAAAATCAAAAACGGATTTATTTCCATTCATATTTATTTTTTGGATATAATTTTCAAATGTTTTTTATATTAGTTTTTATTTTCACTTTTAGTCATTTATTATTATTATAATTATTATTATTATTACTTTAATTTTGGCAGTTTTGGTCCTCCATACCAGTGTTACCGATTATTAGTGAGCGTTGCATCTTTTTGGGTTGCGCCCAGGCTGGATGATGGGGGAAAGGCTCCACGACGGCGAAAGAGGATGGTTCCCTAGCCGACTCGTGGAGGAGATCCAGAGTCAGGAGGTGCGAGCTCAGAACCTGAGAGAAGCGTTCAAGGTTCATCACGCTCAAGAAGGAGGCGGAGCGCTGCAGAGCGGCGCAAGGATTGGCTTAAGAGGGGGGAGACCCATGCCAAAGGTCTCCAGCCTCTTCACTTCCTGGAATGACCAGATGAGCAAGAAGTAGAAGATGCATCGAGTCCTTTGAAATCTTGAACTACGGGGCAGATGACTTTCAAGCGTCGACTGTCTTGCTCTCAGTGGCCCCTTTTACACCGAGATGGCGGCAAATTCACACATCAGAGCTATAACAGAAGAGATTTTGCCGCGACCGTGTGCTACTAATAGAAATATGGCTGCATCTTTTAGCCATTGATACAGCAATTTCATTCATTCATAAAATTGAGTTACATTTAAAAAGATGTACTGGGAAAAAAAAGAAGAAAAAGTGTTGTTCATTTTTCTGCCACTAGATGGCATAATTGCATTTTTACGATAATGGTGACAGTTCAGTGAATTTTTTTTCATATTAAGAGTAATCTTTAACATGAAGTAATTTATGAAATTCTCTACATTTTTTTACAATCTGATCCCAGTCTCCACAAATATATGCATTATTAATAAATGCATTACTGCTAAATTTTGACTGGACATGTTTGCTGCGTTCGCGAGTGGAATTGTTACTTTACAAGTAAGGGGCGGTCACTAATCGTGCGTTAAAAAAAAAAATTAGTGGCATTAAAGGAACTTTAAATTACCTCAAAATTAATGCACTAATTTTTGACACCTCATATATATATATATATATATATATATATATATATATATATATATATATATATATATATATATATATATATATATATATATATATATATATATATATACACATATATACACACACACACACATATATACACATATATATATATATATATATATATATGCATTTTGATTTTGATGGGTGATCGTTCGGTGTGCGGCTGGCTTCTCTGTTATGGCTCTGATATTACCTCCAAACATGGAATATTGCCAAGATGACTTAGTCCCCGCCCCCTCATTCCATCTCGGTGCCGTTAATACACGGAAAACGAACGTCTTTCATAGGCAGTGTAAAAGTGGCTCGTGATTACAGATCAATCCAAACGACTCAAGTAAAGTTGCATGGCTCACAATTTTTTTTGTTTTTGTTTCGTTCTGCTCTTAATATGGTGTGTAATAAATGAAGAAACTACATTTGATAAAAAAAGAAAAAAAAAAGAAAACGTACTTGAGGGTCCAATGGTCGATACCCACGAATTTTGTTGTAGTTAATTTATTGTGAAGATACTGTAAATGTCCCTCAGATGCATGGGCAGGGTTTAACCATTTAATTGTGTTCCTTCATTTCATGATAAAAAAAAAAAATGCTGAGTAAATATTATATGAAAAGCACCATTGATTACCCAAGTGTCTTTCTATGACTATTGACAAAAAGTGATTCAGCAAAATGTATTTGGGATGCATGTGTGACTCCTTGATCCCCCCCCCAAAAAAAAAATCCTTCTGGGATGAAAATATACAAAAAAACAAAACAAAACAAAAACATAAAACATTTGCATCATTTCTATTTGAACTTTTAGGAAAAAGCCACACAAATGCAGATGATAAATTCTTGTTGTATTGCATTTGGATGTAAATGTGTATAATTTAATATGATGTGTGGAACAGCATGATTGTTGGAGTCTGTATGTTTCTGGAAGTGTACATAAATGAAAACATTCAAACTAAAATGAGAACAATTATTTTGTTTTTTGAAAAATATGTACAGTAGATTGTTGATGATAAAGTAAAAAAAAAAATGTAATCATCAGGAGGTTTGCTGGTTCTGATTTCTTAATAATGCCCATCCCCAGGTCATTTTGTCCGTTTTGCTTATCCCCCTTGAGGAAGGTCATTCGGACCGGAACACTTTTATAGGCGGGTTTCATGTGACGTGTCATGTGACATGTCAAATGCCAATTTTAGTTTTTAATTTTGTTTTGAGTTTTTTTTGTTTAAGTTAGTTTTAATTAGTTTTCAGGGTGTTTCTGTTAGTTTTTGTATTAGTTTCAGTTCTTTAATAAATGCTTAGTTTTAGTTTAGTTAGTTTCAGGATTAGTTTTAGTTTTTTTTTTTTTTTTTTTTTACTTTTGCGCAATATTTAAAAAACACCATGGCCGTGACGTCATTATTCCGGTTGATATCCAAATAAATGTACTAAAAATCACATTTAAAATCATCTCCAAAGGCTCATGCATTAAATTAATTACCAAAGACTAAAACGAAGGACATTTTTGCTATAATTATAGTTAGTTTTATTTTAGTTAGTCAGTCTGCTTGACCGTGCTAAAGTTCCCTTCAGGGCCAGTAGAGGGAGCCTTTCATGCTCTCACACAGCCAACACAGGCGTTTCAAACGATCAGCTCATCAGCAAGCTCTGCGTGAAGCCTGATAACGATCCTCAGCTGTGTTGGCTGAAGGAGACCAGGAAAATAGGCTGGATAGGGGTACTTAAAAGGATACTATACTTATTTAGCCCATTATAGCAATAAAAAGTGAATATTTTGTCTACAATTAGTACCTTTAAAAACACATTTTGCAACTTGCTGTCGACTAAAAATGACATCACAAGGGCTCAGGTAACCAATCACAGTCACCTGTTTTCTAGGTTTGGCCATGTGACATAAATAAAATGAAATCAAATAAAAATGTTTGGAGATGGTCAAAGAAGGGAGGGTGTCGAAAAACAGGTGCCATTAAAGGTTATTTTAGTTAACTAAAACTCATGAAAAAACTAAAACTAAATTTCAAAAAACAATTTTGTAAACTAAATAAAATAAAATATTAGAAGATGAAAGATTTGAAAGATTCCATTGCATTAATCAGATCATTGTTTATTGTATTTTCAATTATTTGATATGATAGTACAGTCAAGCTAAAAAACAAACAAACAAAAGACTATTTTGAGTAAAAATAGGTCTTCATGTCAAATCCGATATAAAGCTGCTTCCAGTTTTTGTTGTTCCAAGTGCTCCTGTGAACGTTCCATCCAGATGCGTAACGTTTTCCATATTGATCGTGAAAGTTAGCACCAAACATGTTTGCATGTTATGTCCTGGTATAACTGGAGGTCGTGCAGGTACAAAACCAAAAATACGATCTTTTATTTCTATTTTAAATACTCGCATGTTAGTGTGTAAACACAATAAAGATAATTGTATAAAAATATTAAGGCTGAACATTGTATTGCGTTTCACATTCAGTTGATTAGATCACTTATTGCAAGTAGAGTATAAAATTTGGAAAAAAAAAGCAGTCTATCCAACATAAACTATGTGATTCTTAAAGTCTGCTGCGTTCTCACCAAAAGCGGGGGAAGGCGTTTCCAAAGTGCGTGGGGCGGCGTGGAGGACGCGTTTGGCGTCAAAATTTCGAATAGAACAACTTGAGCGAGGACTTTTGTGTCGCGCGGTCGCAAGTGCTGCCAAGTCAACGACAGGGACAGAAGACGAGGATATACGAGGCATGGACCTCTCCTACAAAAATTTGACAAGTTATCGGAACCATTGTGGGGGGCTTTCGCCTCGACAACACTGAAACATACAAGCTAACGTTTGGTTAGCTTAGCGGTTAGCATTCGCGCATGTAGCATGTAAAAAGAATCCCACAAATAATGACTAACTTAAGTCATTTCAATCACAACTAATTGTAGCCCATATCATTGTCCGGGCTGAAGCTGATAGTTAAATCTTACCTGATGTGAAGTGTGCGCTGCTAACACGAGCATTGTTGATGATAGTCTCAGACAGTCCAGTCCTTTCGATGTTTAACCACAGCCGTCTGCGATTACTCTGACTGACAGAGGCTGGGATGCGATAGAATTTCAAGTTTTTGTTGGTGCTTTTACGGTTCTGGCAACCAAAAACACAACAAGACGACATTTTCGACAGACAACCAGCGGCGTTTACTTAAGTTCTAGCTGCACTTCCGTTGTCTTCAGCGGCAGTTTTTTTTTTTTTTTTGCCTCCAGTGAACGCCGTGACGTCATCGTGACGTCGGCCATGAAGGGGTCCAAGAAGTGAAAGTAGTTGGCGGTGCTCGCTTTTTGTTGACTCGCTAAAGTTTGAAAGTGTGAAATTAAATAAAATATAATAAAATTAAAAAAAAATAAAAAAATAAAAAAAGTGCTCCACTTCCTTGTTCACCAAGGGACACGCCTCCTCCGCTCCGGAAGCGCGATTGAGCGGCAATCGTTCCAAAAACACCCTCCGCGGTGAAACGCTCGCGAAGGAAAGCGTTCCGGTTCGCCATTTCGGATTTGGTGAGAACGCAGCATTAAAGTCATTTGAGATCAAATATGTATCAAAACAGACTTCAATCATATTGTGTACATTGTATTTTTCGAGGGGAGGCTTGACTTGTATCCCCCTAATGAGTGGTAACTATCACACACCCAGCTTAATATATATATATATATATATATAAATATGTTTCTGTTCTGTTGAGGGTTCCTGATAGAACGACAGCTGTGTTTGAAGACAGAAGAATATGGCTGATACATTGAGGTAATAGTTAACGATGAAACGTAGTTGACACCTCCAGCAAGTATTTTAGCAGCAACACAAAACAAAGCCAGTTGTTGTAAGTGAGGTTATTTCAAGTTGCGAGAACGACGGCCCGGTCTGGAATGACGACGGTGCAAAACCTTCTGGAGGGCAACAAGCTACCGCTCGGCCTTTATCTTATAGCGGAGAACCAGGTAGGTGGCCAGCCGCAGGATGATAAAGAAAACGCCCAAGACGATGAAATCAATGTGGAGTTTGGCATCCTCCACGTCCAACAGCTGAAGAACCTCCTCGGGCTGCTGGAAGCGGCACGTCTTGCCGGGACACTCCAGCGCTGAACGATTCATCCCGTAGATGGACAGAATGACTCCTTCAAAACCATACCTGTGAGAGACGCGTCAACAAATTCAACTTCTTCTGAGCAGACACTCTGCAACATTTTGTTTGCAACAGTTCTTATTCATTCTAGTGCAGGGGTGTCCAAACATTTTTGATTTGAGGGCCACATACAGAAAATCCAAAGGACGCAAGGGCCACATAATGTTATGAAGAGAAATTGTGTTTAGTCCTAAAAATTGTACAAATAATTGATTTGTGCTTTTGCATATTTAGAAAAATGCTACAGTATATAAACCAATTGATTTGTAATATGGCAGTAGGGTTATTATAGTTTTGGAATTTTTCATTTTAGTTAGTTCTATGTTTTTCTACACCATTCCTGTTATTCTTATTCTTATATTTTATTCCTCGCACTTTTTTGTCCCGCTACTACTTCCACATTTTTCATCCGATTCACTCCATTCCAATTTCAAACTATTCCAAATATTCGCACCATTGGTTCTTCCATTTTTCTTATTCCTACGATTCACGCCTTACCCACAATTCCCGATTTCGTACCCCCGATTTTCCCCCATGTATTCTTAACGGCAGATTCTACGTTTCACATTTACTTCCACATTTTTCATCCGATTCACTTCATTCCAACTTCAATATATTCCACCAATTCGTGCCATGAGCTATTCCAGCTTTTCAGTTCCAAAATTCACACCTTACCCACAATTCCTGATTTCGTACTCGATTTTTCCCACATTCTACATATTCCGTTTACATCCACATTATTCATCGGATTCGCTTCATTCCAACTTCAATATATTCCAACAATTCATGCTATGAGCTATTCCAAATTATTCCACAGTTTTTCAATTCAGCTTTCCAGCCTTCACATGCCATTTCCCCAGAAATGGCATTTTCTAGTTTTTATTAGTTTTCAGGGTGGTTCTGTTAGTTTTTTATTAGTTTAGTTCTTTAAAAAAAAAATGCTTAGTTTTAGTTTAGTTTGTTGTCACACACCTGACGTATGACACATACGAGCTCCACTGCAGGTACTTTGGAATTGTGTCAAAGTTCACAAAGAACCCAGAGAAAAGCAACACCGGGATGGCTGTGACTGGTCCAACAAATGTGGCCACCTGTGTACAGGTACATGGATTTATTTTAAACACACAAGTTGAACCAAGAAGATTTTTATTTTATTTTTTTTCAAATGCAGTACCTGCAGTGAGGTGGAGGCGGCGCCAACGAGCAGGCCAAGGGATTGCGCGACCAGCGAAGTGCAAATGGACAGCGCGATGAAGAGCAGGTAGCGGGTGGCTTCAGGGGGCTGCTCTGTCATCCAGTACACGATGCTGCAGTACATGATGGGGCAGATCACCTGGAACAAAACATATTGCTATTGGCATAATATTGCTGTCGTTTCATTTCCATCCGTGTACACTAGGCGGAGTACAGTTTTGTTGATTCATCAGCACTTGCATTGCCTCAGCCTGTAATTGCAGATCGTATGCAAGATCTCGTATTGTATTGTAATTATTTTGCCATATAAAGTTGTCAATCCACTGTTGGATTCATTCTCAATGACTGTTATATTGACTATTTATTTAGACATCTATAGCAAAAGTCACCAATTTTTTTGAATGATCACCGAGTTAGATTAACTCCTCGGAGAGACAAGTCAGCGCCATTTTCCCCTCTCGTTTCCTGCTTGCTTATCTTAGTTTTATTTCCATAAATCTTTTTCAGCATTTACATCTTCAAATGATCGTTTCTGCAAAATTCCTCGTAAATCGCAATGTCCCGTCACTGGCGGGCTATTTGATCATGTGGTCTTTGGGGGGCTCCCTCATATTGGCGACCCTAAACTTTACTTTACGAAATCATCTCGCGTACGTTTGACACCCTTGCTGTAAACATTTGAATCTTTTTAACTCATTCACTCGCCGCCATTTTCACATTTCGCAATCCCGTTCGCTCCCGACTGTTTTACCGGATTTTGACTGATTTTGCAAGGCCCACAGAATATTGTGTTCAATTGCTCTAAAAGCATGGAACCTATCAAAAGAAAGATTAAAGTCTCTTCTTTCATCAGGAAAAAAAAAGTATGTTTCTATCTGCTTCCGTTTTGCAGCAATTAGCATTAGAAGAGAGCTAAGTTTCATCAGTTTTTACAAATCTGCTTAAAATTGTAAGTAATTTAGCTTTTTTTTCTACATGGCCCTGGTTGATCTCCTTTGCTCTGCTGCCACCTGCTGGCCGTTTGTGTAATAACTACCATTTCTGCAACCATTCTTTGCAGTTGAGAGGCTGCATCAAAACCTTCTGTATGCTCTAGCATTAAAAAATAAATTAAAAAAACGTATAAATACGTCTTTGGGACACTTACATTTAAAAAAAAACTTATTTACACGATATTGGGAGCAAATGAGTTAATCAGGTGTAAAATACTCGAGTACCACCAACCCACTTGGAATGGAATATCAGCCATGGTCTTGGCCAGATAATAAGCTTTCAGGCTGTACCAGTAGTTCAGATGCTCCCTCAGAAACACTGACATCTCCAGAGGAACTGAAATAACAACAAACGAGTATACTGATTTGACACACTCGCGAGAATGCTGAAGTTGCAGCTCTCTGCTCCATTTTTTTTTTTTTCATACTCACAGGTTAACACAGTTGGCATGAGTGCTCCGAACATGAGGAAAAGCATTGAGAAGAAGAGAAATCCAGTGTTGTTAAGCACCTTGCTGGCATCATTACCAATGTGGAGATACAGCAAGCCGATCAACACACCTATGACAACGTGGGACGTCAGTCTGAGGTGGCTCAAAACCTGAAACCACAGGAAGAGCGGCGTGCCTCGTTGCAGCGCGCGTTGCATTTCTTTCGTTGTTTAAATCGGCGTTTGTCATGTTGCTACCTGGTCTCGACAAATGGTTATGAAGGTTCTCTTGAAGAGGATGCAGAACTGTGTTAGTGTGCTTGTGGCAAAAGTATGTCTTTCTATGTGTCCAGTATCCTGAGCAAAGAAAAAAAAATAGAGACAGTTGGTATTATAGTACATATCTTAAGAATTAGACCAAAGTTCAGTGCAGCCATCTTCATTAACTCATTCACTGCCATTGATGTGTATATCCGTCAATGGCAGTGAATGAGTTAAGTCAATTCCGTTCCCATTGACGTGTATATCCGTCAATGGCAGTGAATGAGTTAAAACTCATTCACTCCCGCCCATTTTCATTGAAGCAACCCCTTTACTGGATTTTCACTGCTTTTTCAAGGCCCACAGAGTATTGTGTTCTATTGCTATGAAACATGGAATCTACCAAAAGAAAAATTTGCATCTCTTCTTTCATCAGGGAAAAAAAAAAGAATATTTCTATCTGTTTCCGTTTTGCAGCAATTGGTATTAGAATATAGCTAAGTGTCATCATAAATCTGTTTAAAACAGTGGGGGGGGGGAGAAAAAAAAAAGAGAGTTTTTTGCAACATGGCTCTGTTTGAGCTCTTATACTCTGCTGCCACCTGCTGGTTGTTTTTGTAATAACTACCATTGCTTCAAGCGTTTTCTTCAGTTCAGAGGCTGCATCAAAGCCTGCTCTAGCATAAAAAACATTAAAAAAACAAACAAACAAAAAACATATAAATACGTCTTTGTCGAGGCGTAGCACGGACTACCAAATTCACATCCCAAACACCGTAAACCAGATTTGACCCATCCTAAAAATTATTATTATGAAAATAATGTTTTCCAAAAGCAAGGCGTAAGAATTGGCTTCATTTGTTCAGTTGAAAAAAAATAAATAATTAATTGAATTCAGAAACAGATTGACACCAGCACTTTTCTTACTTGCCCACCTTGGAGTGTTCTGTGGTCCGAACCACCGAGCCATTGTAGCCACACTGGTTCTTCTTCTCTTCTATTGCACACATTCCTCCTTGGACGGCCTCAAACAAAACCGGGTTCAAGTCTCCGTACTCTCCTGATGCCACTTCAATGACTAAATCAGATCAGGAAGATGGCATGTTAATTGGAAAGGAGCAAATCAATAAGACGTTTGATGATCGTAAACGACGTCGACTAAAAAGAGACCTACTGAAGTCTGCAGGGTTATGATAGGTAGGACAGTAAAGTCCCAGTCCCTTCAAATAGGGGATGAGGTAGGGCCCTGTGCCTTTATAGATGCACTGACCCTGACCAAGAATGTAGAGCTGTGAAAGGACACATTTTTTAATAATGAATTTTTTGGGTGATATTTGGGAGAATGATTCAGCAGAAAGCAAACTTAGGGGCCTATTCACTAAATGTTTGCGTCGCCTTTGCACCGCGCTAACCGGCAAAAAATGGAGCAATCTGTGAGCGCCTAATTCACTAAACACGTTCAGATGGGGAAATCCGTCACTAAGTGTTCTGCCGAACAGATCGCATCACGGTGCGCCGGTGTTATTTGCGCGTATGTAAATGAGGTCATTTGCATACATTTGAGGCAAAATATGGCCACCCCAATGCAAATGAGACTCGTTGATATGCAGCGTCTAATTCACTTAACGGCAGCGCAAATAGCCACACAGAGTTTGCGTGACGCAAATAACGTTTTTGGAAAGCATGTATTAACCTGCCGCAACCTCGATCCCGGGATCATGACAGCAGTGCATGGCACGGTGCACCGTCGCTCTCGGGCTGTTCACGCAGAGAGGAGAAAGAGAGAGAGAGTGAGTGAGAGAGAGAGTTTTTTTTTTACTGTCCTAGAATAAAGTGCAATTGCACCTCCACTACATTAGGGGGCAGTGGCGCTCTCATTATTGGCAGAGCGTGCGCAGGGAGCGTTCGCTCGGTGGTGTCGGGGTTTTGTTTGCACTGAGCATGCGCGCTTGGCACACAGCAAAAAAAATCAGCACAAATTATTTTATATTTTTGTTTTGCAGGTTAAAGGTTTTTTTTTAATATTGTGCTCCTGATTTAATGTTGGTGATCAGTTTGAATGCATTATGATTTATTGATTTTACGTAATTGTATTTTTCCGTATCATATGGTTTGACATGGTCAGTCAAAAAATGTTTATAGTTTAATTAAGTTGAGTTGAGTTGAGTTGAGTTGAGTTGAGTAGAGTAACTGGGCGGAGACTACGGGTGCGGTTGTGGTGCAATTTTTGGCGCTATTACCGGATTCTTAGTGAATATGCCCCTGAGTGTTTGTTTTTCAACCAATTTAAAAAGTATAGAGAATCAAAGGTTACAAAAACTTCCGAAATCAATGAAGTAAAATCAACATTTACTCATAAATACAATGGAAAAATACACAAGAGTTTCATGAAGACTGCTATGAATCACGATCTCAAATGCAAACAAAGGAAATCCCGCAATCAGAAACCGGTTCACAGAGTGAATGAATGACTCATGTCACAAAAGTAACAGGGCAGGTCCAAATGAAGGATAATGTGTGAGTGTCGTGAAAACAAAAATAGATTTGAGTTTTAAAAACAAAAAGTGGGTCAACCTTAATAAATTAACTCTTTTACTGCCACATGTTATCAAAACGTTATCATTCACGTCATCCTTGAAAACGTTCTATTTCATCAGATTTAGTCATCTTTCATTGTAATTTGATCCACGGGCAGCCCATTGAAGAGATACAATGCTGCCATCTGGTGGCCATAGTTAGTGAGTGTTTTTGATTCCACAACCCATTGACCAGGCAGCGCTGCACTTAGATGTTGCAGTGCCCATTGATTTAAAAAAAAAAAAAAAAATACAAAAAATGTAGTCGACGTCATTTAACGTTTATGGCGGCATACATTGTGATTTTATTAATCGTGATTAAACGTTTTTGGCAGTCAAAGAGTTAAACAAAATCAATTGATTATACAGTATGTCTATGTAAAGTACTATGCAAATTTTGCATCCATGTTTGAGCAAGTGTGGACTAACGTATACCTTGTCAAACATCTCAAAGAGTTTCGCACTTGGTTGGTGGATAGTACAGATGATGGTCCTTCCTCCCAGCGCTAAAGAACGCATCAGAGATACGACCTGATAACACGACACGCTGTCTAAGCCACTGCGGAGAAAAATCAGAGAAGTTCAATGAACACGGGGAATGCGAGGTGAAAAAAAAAGATTTTCAACATCCGACTTTTGTATTCCGTAACTTTGTGGCATTGTTTTATTTTAACAAGCACCCCCTTTGAGAGACACATTTTCAATCCACCCCAATCACGCCGTTTACGATACACGCAAGAGTTGAGTTAACAATATCCTACCTGGTGGGCTCGTCAAAAAACATGACTGGCGGATTGTTGACCAGCTCGAGGGCAATGGCGAGTCTTTTACACTGACCACCTGATAGTGAGCTGGTGCGAGTATGAGCGCAGTCAAGGAGCCCCAAGGCAATCAGAATCTCGTTTACCTGTCACAGAAGGATCAATCGACAGCAAAAGAGGTCAAAAATGAATTTCGGGAATCCCAATCGGCACATAAGCGCAGCGAGCTAGCTAGCTGGCTAAGTGCTAAATGCTAGCTAAACGCTCACAGAGTCAAACAAACAAATGCCAATGTGGGGGCTTAGAATAGCACTTGGTAGTCTTTAGCAAATGACCGCAGTCCTTAATTTAATCCACAGGTAGCTCAATGTTCTTTGATAATGATCAAATTTTAGCTAATTGGCACATCGCTAGCCTGTATGTGGAGCTGAACACAACCGCAGTAAACACAAAAGTAGCATGTTGGTTGGCCAGTTACTTAACTTTTGTTTTCTCTCTTCTAAAATCAAACATGCGGCTGTGCCAGAACTCACAAATGAATTAGCATATCAATATTACTTTTGAGCGTGTCGTAAACTTGTCAGAAATTGATCAACTGCCCTTGTGTACTTTGTCTATTTTACCAGTTCTTTCTTCACATCCATAGACTCATTTAGCTTCAAGTTGGCTGACACCTGTAACATAAAACAAACAAACAGTGAGTATGAAGAAGAAAAAAATAAACCTCAGCAAGAACACGCTGTGCAAATGTTTCAATCTAATCTGTTTTCGCGTTACCATCATGGCCTCTCGTGCAGTGAGATGTGGCAGCAGCATGTCTTTCTGCATGATATAACACGACATTTTCCGAAATGACCTCAGGTCCCGGGGCCTCCCATTGACAAGGATTTGACCCCTCATTCCCGTTTCCCTAATCAGAAGAAAGGTCACATTCATCATCAACAGTACAGCGAATCAAGTTACCGCATATTGGAGGTCATTTTTTTAGCTTTAGCGGAAGCGTTAGCTCACCTGTATCCCGCCAAAATGTTCATTAAGGTCGACTTCCCGGCACCTGAGGGACCCATGATTCCTACAAGCTCCCGACTGCAGAATTTCCCAGAGAGGCATTTCAATAAGGGTTTGAATCCTGGTACAAATATTGAAGATAAACATTGATCTTTTATGGATTTATATGTAGGAACAGTAAATGAAAACCTCGCTTCCAAGTTACAATTGTAGGGGTGTGAATTGCCTCGTACCTGACGATTCGATTCGTATCACGATTCACAGGTCACGATTCGATTCGATACCGATTAATCCCGATACGAATTTATAAGTCGATTGTTGTGATTTTTTTTCATTCAAATTTAGAAAATACTAATCAGTAAGCTTGTAGAGTGTAAGATTTATATGAAAATGTATTATTTATTTATCTGAAATTTCAGTCTTATAGAGGTTGTAATTTGTTTCATGTTTGAACAGCATTGAAATAAAATATTAAGGCTTAATGTTCCGTTCATATAACATTCTTCCATGCTCAAGGTGCGAATCCTAAAAAAAAAAAAAAAAAAAAAAAATCGATTCTGCCGATTATTGAATCGATTCGAGAATCGTGCGATGTAGTATCGCGATATATTGCCGAATCGATTTTTTTTAACACCCCTATTTGGAATAAAATGTTTATGGATAGCCTCTTGAGAGGAGAATTATGTTTCATAAAACCTTTACAGTCATGACAAGAGACACATAGAAAAATCCGTTCGCATAAAATCAAACCCTCTGAATTAGTGATGGGACGAAGCTTGTGTCGAGGCGCGCATCATTTTGGCAAAACCCGTAAACGGTGACGTGCGACGCCATCGCCGGCCGGCTGAATCGCGTGAACGACGTTTGGCGCGCGTTGCAAACACGGTACAGAATGAACAATCCATTAGTGTAAGTGGGAGACACGTAAAAATACCGACCTGAATTTATATAAAGTGGCACTCGCATTTCTCTGCACCCCAGCTTGTGAAAGAATATTTTCTAAAGCTGGTGAAATATTGTCCAAAAATAAGAAACCGTTTAAAGACAGCCACTGTGGGAAAGCTATTATTTCTAAATAAAAATGAATAACAAATTATCCTTAGCACTTGTTGTATTTTGTTCACATACTAAATTACTAACACAAGCACATTCATATCTTTGTCTTAAGCAAATAGCCATCGGATTCTTAACAATGTTGACCTCTTGGGCTTCTAGACCACTTGATGGCGCCATAGAATAAATCAAGCGCCATGAAGCTTTCTGGGGGTAAATGCCACGGAAGAGGCGGGATGTGATTTTGCACATCAGTTTGTTTCCGGTCCGGGTTGCGAACGCGCAACCGAGGGGCACAAAGTCGGAAGCGCAAGTAAAAAATAAAAATAAAAAAACAAAAAAACGTATAAATACGTCTTTGGGACATTAAGGACAAAACATTTAAAATAGAACGTATTTATACGTTTTTGGCAGCAAATGAGTTAAGATAATTAGTTTTGAAATGCTCATTCCGTCAAATTAATGAGTTCACAAAGCGCATGTATGAAAGTTGAGTTGAATGTGCCGTACCTCTCCTCCGACAGCACGATCCCTCCTGAATGGTGTAAGAGATGTCAATAAACTCCAGATCCACAGGTGAGCGTTTGGGCAGATGGGTGAAGCGCTGCGCTTCTGTGATCTGGTTCTCAACCTTCCTTAGCTTCAGCGCGGAAGCCCCCTGTTGCTGAGTTCCTCCATTACAAATGACATTGCCCTCCACGGAGATACTCACAGAGTCGGGTTCCATAGCTTTGTTATCCATGCTCGTCCTCTGTGGGCGTGAGACAATCGAGAAAGCGACGTAAGACAGGTGATATGTGTCATGTTATTCCATTATAAGCGGCATTTTCTAGGCGGTACATGAGTCAGATGATCAAATATTCCAAAACTGAATTGATGAAGCAGTTAATCTTGGTGAATATGCTTGGGGTAGGATAGTTTTCAAATCCAATTCCGTCCTCCTGACAACTCAACTTTATTTATAAAGCGCCTTAAGAACAGGCATTGCTGTATACAAAGTGCTGTACATAAACATAAATATCAGTTTTGAAGTAAACAAAAGCAAAGCAAACATTTTGAAGTGCAAATACAAGTTTTGTTTTTGTTTTGGGTTTTTTTACAAGTAAATACATTTTACATCAGTAAATAAATAAGAAGTAGGAGAGTGAAACAAAGAGATATTTAAATACATAAATAAGTAGACTAAACATCAAACTCATACACACCACAAAAACACCAAAAACAAGTCTCATGGTGCACCAAAAGCCAAAGAATAGAAGAATCTTAAAGTGGATTCTAAATTTCACGGGCAGCCAGTGAAGAGAGGCCAGAATCGGGGTTACGTGTTCCCTCTTACGGGCACCAGTTAAGGAGACGAGCAGCAGCATTTTGGACAAGCTGGAGACAGAAATATGTCCTCAAACTCTTCATGGCAAAGCTAACATCAAAATGGAAATTTAATCGACTTGTTTTATACTGCGTAAGTGGTTCCCAAGTCTGAGGTTTGTACAGTAATTTGTCCTCTTTGACTTATCTAATCTTTCGTGGGGGGGGTTCTTAATCCTTTCAGGGATTAAAATCAACTTTCTTTTCCAGCCTTGATCTGTTGGAATTAAGCAGGAGGGGCTTGCAAGTCACCTCCTTGGGAAAATCTGCAGACTCGTGCGCGATACAAAGCCAAGCGCGAATGTATGGGAAACGAAACGAGTATTCCTTCGCTTGCCCTCCGCTTCACACTTAGGCAACCTCATGTAACTGACAGCAGAGTGTGGGAGGTTTGAATTCTTTTAGCTAACAAACCGTTCTGATAAAGAGAAGCCGGGAAACCGGGCGAGACACATTTGATTGCCAACATATCACGAGTGAACCTGAAGAGTCCTCTGGACGAGGGCACGGTCCACGGAAAGAAGTTCACTCATTCACTCGCCGCCATTTTCACATTTCGCAATCCCGTTCGCTCCCGGCTGTTTTACTGGATTTGGACTGATTTTGCAAGGGCCACAGAATATTGGGTTCTATTGCTATAAAAACATGGAACCCATCAAACCCATCATTGCTATAAAAGCTACCAAAAGAAAGATTAAAGTCTCTTCTTTCATCAGGAAAAAAAAAAGTATGTTTCTATCTGTTTCCGTTTTGCAGCAATTAGCATTAGAAGAGAGCTAAGTTTCATCAGTTTTCACAAATTTGTTTAAAATTGTAAGTAATTGAGCTTTTTTTCTATATGGTCCTGGTTGATCTCTTTTGCTCTGCTGCCACCTGGTGGCCGTTTGTGTAATAACTACCATTTCTGCAACCGTTCTTTGCAGTTGAGAGGCTGCATCAAAGCCTTCTGTATGCTCTAGCATTAAAAAAACGTATAAATACGTCTTTGGGACACTTACGACATAAAAAAAACAACGTATTTACACGTTATTGGGAGCAAATGAGTTAATGGCCCAGTATCACGCCACCTCAGGTGCACTGTTACGCTTCATTCTCATTTGAAGTTTGTGCGCATCAAGTGCACACGTGTAGAATTGCTAGTACCCGCTTTTAATGAAAGGAAAAAACCACAGTGATCGCACAAAAAACTTGAAAAAATCTACCAAAAGTAGTCAGCTATATTAGGAGTGTGAAAATTTTGTGTCCTTCAAAGTTCCACTATTTTTTTTTATTTTTTTTTATTTTTTTAATTCCAGCTACAACGCAGCAGACATGGTCGTGTCAAGAATGAGCTAAATGTAATAATAATTAATTTAATTATAATAATTCAATAATAATAATTCAAACTTGATGCAGTCAAGCTGCCCCCCCCCCCAAAAAAAAAAATTCCAACTTTGAAGGCGAAGCAGCAACGACAGACACGCACACGTGACTCATCCCTCGTGTTGATTTATTCCTTCTCCTTTCTGTGATGTTCTCTTTCGTCGTTTCAGGGAGGCAGGAATGATGACACGCGTGATAGAACGGCAACTTTTTTTTTTAATCGGCTCCGGAGCCGAGCAACAAGGCAACCGCGACGAACATTTCCAAACAACGCACGCACACTTGGCGCGATGACGTCACACACGTAATTACGTGACTGCGTACGTATGACGACATTACACTTTCGACACCCGTTTTGTCTCGGTGTCGCACGGCATTGTGTCAAGACACGTGTTCTAATCGAGCGCAGGTTCAACATCCGGAGCAACTGTTCAAATGTTGCAATTTTGCGCCGTTTCACGCTGACGGCGCACCAAAATATCCCACACGAGCAATTCTCTTGCGCACACAAATCTTCGTGCCCACACAATATCAGCGACTGTTGACACAACTTCACGTTTCACACAGACCACCGCTCACGCACACGTCTCCTATCGCCCATGAGAAGTTATACATTGTTGCTTGAAATGCATTTGGATTGTGAGGCACTGGTTGGTTACATTTTCACTCTTAACTCATTCACTCGCCGCCATTTTCACATTTCGCAATCCCCTTCGCTCTCGGCCGTTTTGCTGGATATTTTGACTGGTTTTTACAAGGACCACAGAATATTGTGTTCTATTGCTATCAAAACTTGGAACCTACCAAGAGAAAGATTAAAAAGTCTCTTCTTTCATCAGGAAAAGAAAAAAAAGTATATTTCTATCTGTTTCCGTTTTACAGAAATTAGAATGTTGCTAAGTTTCATCATTATTCACAAATTTGTTGTTTAGAACTGTGGGGAAATCAGCTTTTTTTGCAACATGGATCTGGTTGATATCTTATGCCCTGCTGCCACCTGCTGGCCGTTGTTATTTAATAACTACCAATGCTTCAACCCTTCCCTGCAGTTCAGAGGCTGCATCAAAGCCTTTTGTATGCTCTACCATAAAAAATAAATAAAAATAATAATAATAAAAATAAAATAATAATAATAATATTTATAACAATAATAATAATAATAATGGTGATGATGATGATGATGATGATGATGATAATAATAATAATAATAATAATAATGATAATAATAACAATAATAATAATAGTAATAATAATAATAATAATAATGATGATGATGATGATGATGATGATGATGATGATGATGATGATGATGATGATAATAATAATAATAATAATAATAATGATAATAATAACAATAATAATAATAATAATAATAATAATAATAATAATAGTAGTAATAATAACAATAATAAAATGCAACGGGTAAATACGTTTTTGGGACACTTAAAACAACGTATTTATACGTTTTTGGGAGCAAATGAGTTAATGTTTTCGAACAAAAAAATAATAATAATGGATTATCTACCTAAATCTCAAAATAAGATTACACAATTTGAGTGATTCATGTTTTAAAGATATTCTATATTTTATGTTTTTCAATTATAATGGTAATTATTTTTATACTGGATAGAAGTTATTATTTTTTTTATTTTTTTTTAATTGTATGTATTTTTATTTCTATATACATGCCATGTTGATGTATGCCAGGAATTGATGCACATTTTTCATGTTTAATTGGCAATGGCTATAACTAAATCTTATTAAATTACAATAAGAAAATACAATTTGGTTCAGGAGCAATTCGTTTTCATGGACGCTCAGATTGAATTGGAGTCGAAATACAGTAAATAGGTTTGAACTTTAAGTACAAAATCGCGCTAAACATTTTTGACTATGCTTGACTAGAAATAGTATTAAAGAGTTTACAGTCTGTGCGCGACGCGATTCTGCTCTTACGTAACACGAGGAGGCTGAAACTCTGAACTGTATATTGAGATCAGACCAAGCAAAGTCGGTTAACAGTGCAGGTCTCCCATGACTTTATAAGCTCGATTGCTGAGGAGGCTTAAATGGGGAAGGAAAAAAAAAAAGAGCCATTTCTTCATTCAAGCTACAAACAGTGAAACTGACATCACAGAAAATGTGAAGTGAACGGCAACAAAAAATCGTTGTGAAAAGTGTGCTTTAGGCATTATTGTGACCAGTTTTCGGCTTTTTGATGGTTCTGACCAAGTCATTTCAAAATAAGATGCTGCCCAGGGGGTTTTAAATACACTACGGACAATCATTTTTTAATCCCACTTGAGTTATTGAGCGTCATGTATCATAACCTCAAACACACTGAAAGTACAGGTCAAAATAATGTAAGAAATTAAAAGTCATGTATTTGTGTGGTGTGTCGATTTCACATCTTATATATCATTAAATCGAAAACCAAGATTTTTATTTTTTTTTTATGTTTCTAGTCACAACAAATGGACTTCTTACATCATTAATTCTTGATAGCTTAGTTTTTAGAAACGATTTGACGATTCAATCAAATACTTTTATATGATCACAGGACTGAAACGTGAATTCCAAATGCATCTATCAAGAAACGAAATATATATTATAGTTAAGCAAATGGCGTTCGTCGCAACAACAACAACAACAAAAATCAGCTTCAAGTTCATTTGAAAATGAAAAAAGGTGAGCTCACGATATTTGTCGTCAGGTGTGAAGAGTCCCGGCTTGAAGTGTGTTCTGCACCATCTCGGCTCGTTGGGCCCCCAGCTGACGCGGCTCATCAGGACAGGAGGGGCGTGGTTAGAAAGGGGGGGTGGGCGGGCTCTTCTGACATACCGGAGTCACATGAGGGATTAATTAAAAAACGCTTCTTGGAAACGTCACTTGATGCCATTCTTATCTTTATCATTGGTGACAGACTGTGGTAAATTTATGTCATGTATTTATTATTTTTTTTTTTTTGTTTCTTCCGGTTAATTGTATTGTGGTGACAAGTTGACAATGATGCACAAAGATGACGTTAACTTTAGGAGGAAGTGCCGATAAGTAGGAAAAAAAAAAAAAAAACTAAATGCAGAGGGTGTATGACCATGAAAGATTTCATGGTCTGAGTTCTTGGGGGGAAAAAAGAAAAAAGAAAAAGAAAAAAAAACGAAAAAAAAAAACGATTTCATGGTCTGATGAGGATTTTGAATGTGGATCCACATTTGCAGCTGTCTCATTAATATGAGAGCTCATACTAAAAAAAAAAAAAAAAAAATCACAATATTGTGATTTTGTACATAACAGCAATGCATCGAAAGCACCTACAATCGCTAATAACAATATTGAGGCACTTACTTGCTAATACAAGCACACATTGATGGCTTCACAAGCAAATTCGGTTCCCCTTCATCTGACAATTAGCATAAATTTTGAACATAGAAGGCCAAAACATCCCTAATCAAAATTAAATTGCACTAATAAACTAGCCACTAGAGGGTGCTCGAACTGCACAAATGAATATCAACCTAACTTTTTTAATTATGGCAGCCAGAAAGACTCCACATTTTAATTCTTTCTGATCTTCGGTAGGTGCTGCTGTTTTGATTAGCAACTAATAAACAAAACAAAAAAAACTGCAATTGAGCAGTAACTGTCCAGTAAAATGTTTAATATGACTATTTTCACACTAATTCTGCTTGAATTACGACTATAATTTGAACTCTCAAGTCTTCAAGAGGAGCTTCCGGTTTGAAGAGGTCCATCAAAACCGCTGCTGTCTCGCTTTCGGGGAGTTGACACGCCTCGGGGGATGTTTTGTGTTGTAACCGCGATGACGCGTCATGTGGAAGTTGGAGTCGCAGTTGAATTCCTCAGCGGTTTGGGAATGTGGCAAAAAAGAAAGACGACAAGCCACAACTCGTCCGTGATAATCGAATATCTCCAAGCAGTGAAATGTGACCCGTGCTCGTTGAGACATGAAAACGCAAAACAATGGAGGTTTGGACTTTGTCTCGAATTTGGTCTGCATGTCTTTCATCCATGTCTAATAGTCATTTGTCGCGAGGAAATGTTGCACTGGTGTAGCTCAGTGGTTACTTCATCAAGACAAAATTCTATGACTGAATTTGCCTCTTCTCAATCCCTGCTTGGGATCGAACCACGGGTGCTGTCCAGTGTACTTTTTATTCATTTTAAGGGTTTGGCACTGAAATTCTTGACTGGTATAATCTTAACCTTGTTAGTCTTAGAAGACTGTTTTCAATTTGCCTATTTTTAGTTTTCAAATAGCGTGCAGAGTGAATTTTGTGCATGCTAATAGCTCATTTGTCACCAGCTAGTTCTGCACTGGTGTGGCTCAGTGGTTACTTCGCCAAGAATCAATTCTACCGCAGAATTCGCATCTTCTCCATCCCGGCTCGGGATCGAACCACGGGCGCTGTCCAGTGTTTTTTTTTTTTAATCTCTCGTGATACAGTTTAGATTTGTTCTCATTTGAGGGTTCTTGAGCCGATAAAGTTATGTATACATTTTCAAACATTCCATTCGACATTATATTCTTCTGGCTCAAGTGGCTGCTCTATCTCAATCAATCATTTATTTCATTCATTTGCAAAAGAAAAAACAATACAATATAAAACAATATTATTCATCTATTCCAGTCCTGTTCGAATTCTTGCCCCTTTATATTTGTCTTGGTTTTTTATTCTGATGCTGAAATGAACACTACTTGTTAACCAATATTTTTCTGCGGGGATGCATTTTGTGACGCTGTCGACATCTGCTGGCTAGTTTGAGAAATGCCGTCGGTGACAAGTTCCGGGAAAGCAAACGAAACGTTTTTTTTTTTTTTTTTTTTTTTTTTCGTTTGTGTCTCGTGCTATGATCCTGTTTTCGTTTTTGAAATAAGAACTGAAACTCCAACTTTTTAGAATTTTCCCTTACTCGCTCTTGACAACAAACAAGAAAATCAAACTTGATGATGTTTTCATTTCAATCAAGTTAACGACAAATTGTTTTGCTATTTTTTTATATATATAATTTTTCATAAATATCGGTTTCCTAAAATAATAGACCAAAAAGAACCCAACATATAGTACTTGTTTTGTATAATAATGCATTTTTCAAAGGTTGCCATTGCACTGGTGTAGCTCAGTGGTTACTTCGCCAAGAATCAATTCTACCTGCAGAATTCGTATCTTCTCCATCCCTGCTCGGGATCGAACCACGGGTGCTGTCCAGTGTTTTTTTTTTTTTTTAATCTCTAGTGATACCGTTTAGATTTGTTCTCGTTTGAGGGTTCTTGAGCCGATAAAGTTATGTACATATTTTGTACTCGTTCTTGGCAAGAAAATTTTACTTGTTTTGTATAATAATGCATTTTTCAAAGGTTGCCATTGCACTGGTGTGGCTCAGTGGTTACTTCGCCAAGAATCAATTCTACCTGCAGAATTCGCCTCTTCTCAATCCCTGCTCGGGATCGAACCACGGGTGCTGTCCAGTGTTTTTTTTTTTTTCTTACAATCGTTAGTGATACAGTTTCGATTTGTTCTCGTTTGAGGGTTCTTGAGCCGATAAAGTTATGTTCACATTTTGTACTCGTTCTTGACAACAAACAAGAAAATCAAACTGTATGATACATTTCAATCAAGTTAACGACAAATTGTTTTTCTATTTTTTTTTATATAATTTTTTGATAAATATCGCTTTCCAAAAATATCCAAACCCAGCATAGTACTTGTTTTGTATAATAATGCATTTTTCAAAGGTTGCCATCGCACTGGTGTGGCTCAGTGGTTACTTCGCCAAGAATCAATTCTACCGCAGAATTCGCATCTTCTCCATCCCTGCTCGGGATCGAACCACGGGCGCCGTCCAGTGTTTTTTTTTTTTAATCTCTAGTGATACAGTTTAGATTTGTTCTCATTTGAGGGTTCTTGAGCCGATAAAGTTATGTATACATTTTCAAACATTCCATTCGACATTATATTCTTCTGGCTCAAGTGGCTGCTCTATCTCAATCAATCATTTATTTCATTCATTTGCAAAAGAAAAAACAATACAATATAAAACAATATTATTCATCTATTCCAGTCCTGTTCGAATTCTTGCCCCTTTATATTTGTCTTGGTTTTTTATTCTGATGCTGAAATTACCACTACTTGGTACCAACATTTTTCTGCGAGGATGCATTTTGTGACGCTGTCGACATCTGCTGGCTAGTTTGAGAAATGCCGTCGGTGACAAGTTCCCGGTAAGCAAACGAGACGGGTTTTTTTTTTTTTTTTTTTACCGTTTGTGTCTCGTGCTGTGATCCTGTTTTCGTTTTAGAAATAAATATTGAAACTCCAACTTTTTAGAATTTTCCCTTACTCGTTCTCGACAACAAACAAGAAAATCAAGCTGTATGATGTATTTTTTTTTAAATATATATATATTTTTTTAATAAATATTGGCTTCCAAAAATAATATCCAGACCAAAAAAAAAAAAAAAAAAAAAAAAAAAAAAAAAAAACATAGTACTTGTTTTGTATAATAATGCATTTTTCAAAGGTTGCCATCGCGCTGGTGTGGCTCAGTGGTTACTTCGCCAAGAATCAATTCTACCACAGAATTCGCCTCTTCTCAATCCCTGCTCGGGATCGAACCACGGGTGCTGTCCAGTGTACCTTTTATTTATTTTAAGGGTTTGGCACTGAAATTCTTGGCTTATCGAATCTAATGTCGAAAGTGTTTGGAGAATACTCTGTTCCCTTTGCGTATTTTTAGTTTTCGAATATGGAGCTCGTGCAGAGCGAATTTTGTATAGGCTAATAGTCTATTTGTCACCGACAACTTCTACACTGGTGTAGCTCAGTGGTTACTTCATCAAGAATCAATTCTACCACAGAATTCGCCTCTTCTCAATCCCTGCTCGGGATCGAACCACGGGTGCTGTCCAGTGTTTTTTTTTTCTTCTTACAATCGTTTGTGATACAGTTTAGATTTGTTCTCGTTTGAGGGTTCTTGAGCCGATAAAGTTATGTATACATTTTCAAACATTCCATTCGACATTATATTCTTCTGGCTCTATCTCAATCAATCATTTATTTAATTCATTTGCAAAAGAAAAAACAATACAATATAAAACAATATTATTCATCTATTCCAGTCCTGTTCGAATTCTTGCCCCTTTATCCTTGTCTTGGCTTTTTATTCTGATGCTGAAATGAACACTACTTGGTACCAACATTTTTCTGCGGGGATGCATTTTGTGACGCTGTCGACATCTGCTGGCTAGTTTGAGAAATGCCGTCGGTGACAAGTTCCGGGAAAGCAAACGAAACGTTTTTTTTTTGTTTTTTTTTGTTTTTACCGTTTGTGTCTCGTGCTGTGATCCTGTTTTCGTTTTAGAAATAAATATTGAAACTCCAACTTTTTAGAATTTTCCCTTACTCGTTCTCGACAACAAACAAGAAAATCAAGCTGTATGATGTACTTTTTTTTAAATATATATATTTTTTTTAATAAATATTGGCTTCCAAAAATAATATCCAGACCAAAAAAAAAAAAAAAAAAAAAAAAAAAAAAAAAAAAAAAACATAGTACTTGTTTTGTATAATAATGCATTTTTCAAAGTCTGCCATTGCACTGGTGTGGCTCAGTGGTTACTTCGCCAAGAATCAATTCTACCACAGAATTCGCCTCTTCTCAATCCCTGTTCGGGATCGAACCACGGGCGCCGTCCAGTGTTTTTTTTTTTTTAATCTCTAGTGATACAATTTAGATTTGTTCTCGTTTGAGGGTTCTTGAGCCGATAAAGTTATGTACATATTTTGTACTCGTTCTTGGCAAGAAAATTTTACTTGTTTTGTATAATAAGGCATTTTTCAAAGTTTGCCATCGCACTGGTGTAGCTCAGTGGTTACTTCGCCAAGAATCAATTCTACCTGCAGAATTCGCCTCTTCTCAATCCCTGCTCGGGATCGAACCACGGGTGCTGTCCAGTGTTTTTTTTAATTTATTTTAAGGGTTTGGCACTGAAATTCTTGACTTATACAATCTTAACCTTGTTAGTCTTAGAAGACTGTTTTCAATTTTCCTATTTTTAGTTTTCAAATAGCGTGCAGGGCGAATTTTGTGCATGCTAATAGTCCATTTGTCACCACCAAGTTCTGCACTGGTGTAGCTCAGTGGTTACTTCGCCAAGAATCAATTCTATCGCAGAATTCGCATCTTCTCCATCCCGGCTCGGGTTTGAACCACGGGCGCCGTCCAGTGTTTTTTTTTTTTTTTCTTTTTTTAATCTCTGATACCGTTTAGATTTGTTCTCGTTTGAGGGTTCTTGAGCCAATAAAGTTATGTACACATTTTGTACTCGTTCTTGACAACAAACAAGAAAATCAAACTTGATGATGTTTTCATTTCAATCAAGTTAACGACAAATTGTTTTTCTATTTTTTTAAATATAATTTTTGATAAATATCGCTTTCCAAAAATATCCAAACCCAGCATAGTACTTCTTTTGTATAATAATGCATTTTTCAAAGGTTGCCATCGCACTGGTGTGGCTCAGTGGTTACTTCGCCAAGAATCAATTCTACCGCAGAATTCGCATCTTCTCCATCCCTGCTCGGGATCGAACCACGGGCGCCGTCCAGTGTTTTTTTTTTTTAATCTCTAGTGATACAGTTTAGATTTGTTCTCGTTTGAGGGTTCTTGATCCAATAAAGTTATGTATACATTTTCAAACATTCCATTCGACATTATATTCTTCTGGCTCTATCTCAATCAATCATTTATTTCATTCATTTGCAAAAGAAAAAACAATACAATATAAAACAATATTATTCATCTATTCCAGTCCTGTTCGAATTCTTGCCCCTTTATCCTTGTCTTGCCTTTTTATTCTGATGCTGAAATGACCACTACTTGTTAACCAATATTTTTCTGCGGGGATGCATTTTGTGACGCTGTCGACATCTGCTGGCTAGTTTGAGAAATGCCGTCGGTGACAAGTTCCGGGAAAGCAAACGAGACGGGTTTTTTTTGCTCTTTTTTTTTACCGTTTGTGTCTCGTGCTATGATCCTGTTTTCGTTTTAGAAATAAAAACTGAAACCCGAACTTATTAGAATTTTCTTACTCGTTCTTGACAACAAACAAGAAAATCAAGCTGTATGATGCATTTCAATCAAGTAACGACAAATTGTTTTTCTATTTTTTTTTTATATATATATTCTTTTTTAAATAAATATCGCTTTCCAAAAATATCCAAACCCAGCATAGTACTTGTTTTGTATAATAATGCATTTTTCAAAGGTTGCCACTGCACTGGTGTGGCTCAGTGGTTACTTCGCCAAGAATCAATTCTACCGCAGAATTCGCCTCTTCTCCATCCCGGCTCGGGTTCGAACCGCGGGCGCTGTCCAGTGTACTTTTTCTTTTCTTTTCTTTTTTTTTTTAAAATAACTTTTATTACAATTCAATTATTAGACTAATGTATAAATACCATTTGAGTCAGACACAGTTTAGAGTTGTTGTTCTTGTTTGCGGGTTCTTGAGCCGCTAAAGTTAGGTATAAATTTTCAAATATTCCATTAGACATTATGTTCTTCTGGTTCGGCTGCTCTAGCTCAATCAATCATTTATTCATTTGTAAAATAACAAACAACAACAATATAAAACAATATTATTCATCTATTACAGTCTTGCTCGAATTGCCCCTTTATCCTTTCTCTGGGCTTTTTATTCTGATGCTGAAATTACCTGGGCAATTATTTGGCTATAATGTAAGTGCTGTACGTGTTGTAGCACCATCTTCTGTCACCGGGATACGTAATAGGTAGTATGGCTTCAATATTATACCAATTTAACACACTCGGGTTGTCCACCAAGATGTTTTCTCAGGTCACTGTGATAAAAGCACGACTTTCGATAAGACAATGTGATACTGAATTTACCTTACCATACAATTTACTTATCAAATGTTTTAATAGCATTTCTGACGCAGAGAAATAATTACTTTTATTCTGAATACTAGTTTATAGATTATAATGTTTTTATCTACTGTACAACATACAGTAGCTAGAATGTCATAGCCTCAGTTGTAGTTCAACAATTACCGTCGATTGTTGTCAGTAACTAACTGATAACTACACGTCGTATATACTGCAGTGGAATAAAAGACGTCCAGACCATAGACGTAAGTTACTCAACAGCGACTCGTATTGGTTGACACAGCTAATGTTGACTTTCACTTTTTTTTTTTTTTATACATACAAAACATTACTTTCGAAATGACACAGCGATCGTGGTGCACGATTATTTAATGTACACGGAGAGCAAATTTGACTTTTTTTTTCTTCTAATTTTTAGAATCAGCAATGCCGCAAAACCGATGAAAAATACTGACATTCGGTAACCTTAAAAATGCCATATGAAATATAAGAAAAGAAATATGCTAGCAAATAGATTATAGATAAGATAAGATAGTATCCATAATTATTTATTTACATTCATTTTTTTATGCGGGCAGCAGAATCGGTGAAAGGTAAACAATAAAGACAAACGACGGCATGACGCTATTTCCTGTCGCGCATGCGTAAAGTGGACGTCAATGCTGTTGACAAATGTGGGAGGTGCCAAACCTCGGCGTAAGTAGATTTTTCTTTGTCACAGTAAAATATGCTCACCAAAATGTAGATCACCGTGTATAGCGTCTAGATTTACAATTAACTTTAGGTTGTTGGCATCAATCATGTGCATATATTTAGCAACCATAAGGTAAAGTGCTTTGTTAAACATCTGCAAAGAACCGCTGGGGCCGAACGTTGTAGACAACAGGAAGGATCTCGACCAGCTAGCAAAAAAAAAGCGTAACTTCCGGTTTGGATCCATAAAGTATATGCAGCATTTGACATACCCGTTGAAATTGCTCAAATAAAAGTAAAAGCACTTAAAACCTAACGTGTCGTTTATTTTAGTGCTGCTGAATTTTCTGTTCAATTACCTTCGTTGTATGCTGTAATTTTGAGCACAGAAACCACTTCCGCTACGACAACAACAAAACAGTACTGTAGAGTCGTTTAGCGGAAAATGTAGTCTAGCAGCACAAAGCTACCAAAGTCGTTTTAGAACACATTTTAGACACACGATAACGAGCTTGTTTCTTCAAGTAGCTACCATTGGAAGTCAGCGTGAGGTTTTCTGCTCTCCATTAGTGTGGCTGTAGGAGCAAGTGAAGGCGGTTCTCCTTATCCAGGACTGTGGCCAGAAATGAAGAGGTGAGTGGGACTTTTGCCGCTAAAACCAAACAAACAAAAAACCCGCTCAGACGGATGTATACGTTGCTTCTGTTTAATTTACAGCCAACAAAAAAGCCCTGATGCAGACGGGAGTACTACTGTCAATGAAGAAGGTGAGGCAGTCAAATCAATTGTTAAGACTAATTTATAAATAAATGTTGGTAGAATCGACTGAAGTGTAATTTTCAAAAGCTATTTATAACATCCTCCGTTGTGGATATGTGCTCCGACAGGCTCAGTGGCCACTGCAGAAGACCCAGCAGCGATTGCAGCCATCCAGTCAGCCTCCACGTTCGCGGATCAACCCATCAAATACTTGTTCAAGACAGAAGGAGGAGTTGGACAAGTAGGAAGGCGCATGTGTTTGTTTATACTGTATGTGTCCTGCAACTGGCTGGCGACCAATCCAATTTGCTAAAGGGGAGAGATTTGTCTTAAAAGTCATTTACATAAATACATTCGGGGATTGTCACGTCTTTTTCAGATCCACAACCACATATTGGATTTTCACGTTTTTCAGATCCACAGACATTCATGATTTTCACGTTTTCTTCAGATTCACAAATTATATCCGCAATTTTCACACGTCTATGTTGTGTATGCATTTTTGAAAGTTCAGCACTGTTTGTGAGTTGTGGAATGCATTAGTGCGCATTCATTTTTGAGACAAAATTCACGCTGTTTCAAGATATTCACAGACACGAAGTCCTCAGATATTTACTGTTATATTTTGTTTCTGCTTCTTATGTGTGCATGTACTAGGGATGTAACAACAAGGGCAATATCGTGATATCGTGATATTAAAACTGCCACAATATCGTCGTCGTCATGGTCACGATATTTAAAAGGAACACATCTCTTAAAAAAAAAAGTCAGGTTGATTTCCATTTGTGCCGTTCTAGCACCCTCTAGTGGCTAGTTTATTAGTGCAATTTAATTTTTATTAGGGATGTTTTGGCCTTCTATGTTTAAAAACTATGCTAATTGTCAGATGAAGGGGAACCTAATTTGCTTGTGAAGCCATCAATGTGTGGTTGCATTGGCAAGTAAGTGCCTCGATATTGTTATTAGAGATTGGAGGTGGTTTATATGCATTGCTGTTATGTACAAAAGCACAATATTGTGCTTTTTTTAGCGTGAGCCCTTTTTTTAATTTTTTTTACAATATTGTGAGCGTTTTTCAAATATCGCCACCCCCCCACAATATCGGGATAATTATCGTATTGTGACCTTCGTATGGTGATGTTTGGATATCGTTACATCAGTATGTACTACTGCATGTTTCGGGGTAATGCGACACTTGCTAATAAAGTGATCTTCTTGTAGGTTACCTACCGAGTGATCCAGGTGTCCGACGGCCAGTTAGAAGGTCAGACGGATGGAGGTGCAGCAGTGAGTCTGGTGACCGGTTTCCCTGCAACCACTCAAGCCGTCACACAGGTGAGATGATCCACATTGTGCACCTTAACCTCTATCCCTGTTGTTCAGGGATTCAATTCAGGTGATTGACAGTTTGTAATGGATGTTTCTTGGTCCTCAGGCTGTGTTCTCCCAGTCAGAAGGGCTTGAGGGCGATAGCACCACCGAGACGCAGTACACATACTATCCTGCCACCATTGCCGACACCACAACAGGGACCATGGTGACCACCGTGCAGGCGTCGGATACGCTGCTCAGCCAGACTACACCCACGGGTAACAAAAACGTCGCTGTGCTATATATACATGTATGTGAGTCATATGTAATATGTAAGTTTGTATCCGTTTTGCAGCAATTAGCATTAGAAGAGAGCAAAGTTTCATCAGTTTTCACAAATCTATTTAAAATTGTAAGTAATTGAGCTTTTTTTCCAACATGGCCCTGGTTGAGCTCCTTTGCTCTGCTGCCACCTGCTGGCCTTTTGTGTAATAACTACCATTTCTGCAACCGTTCTTTGCAGTTGAGAGGCTGCATCAAAGCCTTCTGTATGCTCTAGCATAGAAAAAAACAAAATAATGTATAAATACGTCTTTGGGACACTTAAAACATTACACAAAAAAACGTAATTATACGTTATTGGGAGCAAATGAGTTAAGAACTTTCTTCCAGAACCAATTAATTTCGTAAGTAGAGGTACCACTGTAATTCCACCTGGTCTGGTGATTCTATTATTATTTTTAATTTATTTATTTATGTTTTTTGTTACAGGGCAGCTCTATGTGATGATGTCACCCCAGGAGGTTTTGACAGGATCCAGTCAAAGGACGATCGCACCTCGCACTCAACCCTACATAGCGTACTTCCATTTTTATTTACCGCAATTTAAGCATAAATGACCCATCATCTTACAGTTTGGCGTGTTTTCCAGAAAACAAGATGCTCCTCGCGGCTCCAGGGACGAGAAACGGCGCGCGCAGCACAACGAAGGTTGTTGGAAACGTTAACCGGCGCTTGACGCAGGAAAAGAAATCTGTTTGATTTGACAAAACGCACTTCCTGTACATTTCTCACCCCCCCCCCCCCCCCCCCCCCCCCAGTTGAGCGCAGACGCCGGGACAAAATCAACAACTGGATCGTGCAGTTGTCGAAGACAATACCAGACTGCAACATTGATTATACCAAGACGGGACAGGTGAGCTAGGATCTGTTCAAACTGCCAGTGCAGGAAAAAAAATTATCTTTGACGTGTAAAATCGTCTATGGCAGTGAACGTGTTAAAGATGCAGTGATATTAAGTCATCATTTTATCCATTTTGTTTAGAGTAAAGGGGGAATTTTGTCCAAAGCCTGCGACTACATCAAGGAACTCCGACAGAGCAACCTGAAATTGGGGGAAGATCTCGGCACACTTGATCGACTTCGGATCGACAATCAGCTTCTCCGACAGGAGGTGTGTAGGTGTGCGAGAGAGACCATAGACCCCTTCAGAGTTTGTAAGCAAAGGTGACGCAATTTAAAGGGCGGGGCTTAGCTGGAGGGCAAAAACAGACGTTACGTCATCGTGACGTAGGCCACGGACGGGTCCATATAGGTGCATTGTTTTGATATCATAAAGTCACAAATCTGCCTGCTTTGTTTTCTGCATCACTTTTTTTTTTTTTTTTTTTTGTGCTCAGGTTGAAGACTGGAAATCCAAGAATCAGATCCTGAGGAATGTGCTACGTCAGCATGGCATTGTGGGATCATCGAGTACGAACCCGCAGTGAAAAAAAAAAAAAAAAAAAAATATATATCTTTTTCGGAGCAGCTTTTTTTGAAGACAAACCCGCTCACCGGGCCAAAAAGAGAACTTGAAATGCTTTGACTGAGACTTCGGAGGCTTGTCAAGCGTGCATGATGTATAAGGAATTGTCATAAATATTCAACAGGTCTCAAAATGACAACTTTTAATATTTTTAATGTTTTAAAAATGCTTTTTTTTTTTGCCAATATTAATTGCATTGCATTTGAAAGAGAACCGAATACCTTCTTACGTCTGTTAGTCCAACTGTCACTGTCGTTAGCGCCATGCGATGGCCGATTATAGGCCTTTTCACACTGCACTTAGCAACACGCAGTGTTGCGTCGACAAGCCCGTTGCGACGTGACTTCGCCACAGTATAGCTTTCAGATTGAAAAACGAGGGGTTGTCCTTGCACACTACCCCGTGGTGAAGAGCAAGATGCCAAGTGCAGTGTGAAAAAGGCATTGATGCTACATATACATTATGTTCCCGTGGCCGCAGTGGTGGTTTACTTGTATGTGGGTTGTATTCTGGAACGTGGCAGGTAACCTGAATTTGAATCATACTTGTTCTGAAATGTTCTCCAAAGTTGCCCGGCGTCCATGTTTCATCTTTAGAAAGCCTGAGCGGAATGTGAACAATGTGTCAGATCTTAATAAGAACGTGAAAAAGCCACGCGGGACCCATCAGAACATGACTGGTGGTAAACGGCGGGCTGAACCGTTGTGAGTCTTTTAGAGTCGATAACCTGGAAGACAGGAAAAAACTAATTGTCAAAATTCAATGCCACTATGTTTTGAGGCAAACAACTGCCCTGGACGCTGAGAACATAGTATAAATATAATTACTTGTTTCTCCAGTTTTCTTCAAATGCTTGCATTATTGTCTCCAAACTACTGTATATGTGTATTTTTTTTTTTTTATTCATATTGCTTTGCAACATTGTTCTGAGTTCATAGTACCTTTTGCTTTGTAATAATATTTGCATTAATCTTTTCCGATGCCTTTTGATTTTAGCCTCACCTTGAATAGTAAGTACATTGTAACAATGTAACAGAATACATGCAAGTGAGGACAGTTAAATATTCATATGTAGGTGGGCAGCAATAAATGTGTGTTATGTGTAACTTTCACTTTGGTGTGTTGTGTGCTTTATAAATCAATTACGCACACTACTGTATTTAAGGAAGGGTGCTTTATTTTGGCAGATTGGGTGGCGGAAGTATTGTAATGATCAGAACATAATTCACCCACGGAACGTTGGGACGAAGGGGGAGTTTGTTGGGATGAAAGGATGAAAGGATAAAAGAACAAAATGTTGGTAGGTCTGTGAGCCTCGCACAGAGTGAGTGGTTGTTGCTGTTAAACGATGAGAAGCTGATATCAATAAACCGCCGGTCTTTGGCTCCGGACTTCAACACTCTGCCTCCGACTCCCGTCACTGCTCGCTACATTGGTGACCCCGACATTCGCCTCGTTGACGTTTCCGAGGCTGAGAATTTGATCGAATTGAGCGACATGGCGAACTCCGCTGATCTCAAGTTACCGGAGTTTTGGGAGTCGGCCGCGGTGACGTGGTTTGTACAAGCTGAAGCTCAGTTTGCCATCCGTGGAATTACGGACGATTCCACGCGCTACTACCACGTCGAGGCCGCGCTCGGGAGCTCCACGGCGGCCAGAGCTACGGCGCTAGCGAACACTACCATCTCCGAGCCACGTGCTCTGGCGGAAGAAGCCGACCGCTTTTTCCTGGACACCCAGCGGCACAACCACGAGGTCTTGGCCTCTGCACGCGCCTTCCCGGTCCCGGCGGCCGCAACGGCACCTCATAAGGTACGCGCTGCCGTGGATGGCCGATCGGCCCCTGGCTTATGCTATTTTCACGCACGTTTTGGTACCAAGGCGAAGAGGTGCCGCGCCCCTTGCTCCTTTGTTGCGTCGGGAAACGGCGACGCCTCCACTCAGTTGCAGCTGTGAGTGGGGGCGCAGAGTGCCGGCTGCTGTTTATCATGGACACCCTCTCCAGACTCAAGTTCCTCTGTGACTCCGGCGCCCGCAGAAGCGTGTTGCCTGCCTCGGCTGAAGATGCTGCCGGGGGCGCTCACGGCCCGCACCTGTCAGCGGCCAACGATGCACCGATCCGGACCTACGGCACTACGACAGAATGTGTCTTTGGTGTGCCCTCCATCCAATACCTCGGCCACCTCATCAACGAGGACGGCGCCACCCCGCTCCCGGCAAAAGTGGAAGCTGTTGCCGCTTTTCCTCGACCCCGGACGGCCCAGGGTCTTCGGGAGTTCCTCGGGATGGTGACTTTTTGCCACAGGTTCATCCGCCTCTTCCACTTCATCCTGGAGGGCCGTGAGTTCACGGTCTTCATCGATCACATGCCGCTCGCCTTCTCCATGTCGAAGTTGTCCGAGCCGTGGTCCGCGCGGCAACAGCGACAGTTGCCGTTCATATCTGGATACACCACGGACATCCGACATATCGCTGGCAAGGACGACGTGGTCGCGGATTGTCTGTCCAGGGCAGCCGTCAACACGATACAGCTGGGCCTCGACTTTTCCCGGATGGCGGCCGACCAGGCTTCCGACCGTGACACCCAGTCACTTCGGGGCTCCGACACCGGGTTGCAAGTTAAACCGGCTCATGTTGACCATGTTGACCCCTTGGACCACCCCGCGCCCCCCGCCGCGGCCGCCCCCCTGGGCTGCGCCTTGTGGACCGTGTGGGGTCCCTTCCAGTTGTTCCTGCATCCCCGCCAGTTGGTGCGCGGGTCTGTTCTGGTGTTTCTGCTGTGTCCCTACCGCCCTCGCTCCCTGGGTCATGTACCCGCAGGGGTCCGGCAGTTGCCGCCCCGTCATCCGGAGTTTGATTGTGGGTGAATTCTGGGGGGGCTTGTGTAGTGATCAGAACATAATTCACCCACGGAACGTTGGGACGAAGGGGGAGTTTGTTGGGATGAAAGGATGAAAGGATGAAAGGATAAAAGAACAAAATGTTGGTAGGTCTGTGAGCCTCGCACAGAGTGAGTGGTTGTTGCTGTTAAACGATGAGAAGCTGATATCAATAAACCGCCGGTCTTTGGCTCCGGACTTCAACACTCTGCCTCCGACTCCCGTCACTGCTCGCTACAGTATGCCTATTATGTCATGACGGCCTCTTGCGTATGAGAAAAGTTTGATATCTCAGATTTTTATTTTATTTTTTTAATTGTTTTTTTTTTAAACAAAAATAATTACAAATTGTTCGAAAGTGTATTGTTGCTCGTTCGTTTCTCAAGCTAGTTTGCAACGATAATTCGCTTGGCATACAGTAAGAAATAGGTCGCTTGCACATCGTAATGCATCATGGGAGTTTTTCCTTCGGGCGCCATATTGGGTGTCCGCCGGTTCACAAGGTACACTCGCGAGTTACACGGTAGAGCTTATCAACCTGATGTAATTTTCGCAGTATTTTCACGATTTACCGGAAGATCAAAAACAACGATACAGGCAGAAGGTGTCTCTGTGTGGCGGGATTGATCCTAATTACGTCCTGACCAAGGGTGATTTTTTTTTGACGGAGAAAGCTTGCTGGCCAAATGTGACATCTCTGGACATCTTTCCCTACCTCGTGTTGACAACATGCTCCATAACACGCCAACAAATCCCTGGAGGCTTACAATTATTTTGTAAGCGGGTGGATACAGAGTGTAAACTTTAACATCGCATCAGAAGAAACGGTTGCTGTTGCACGTAAGTAAACCACATGGTGTTGGTAATTCTGCACACAAAAATGTTGATTTGTTCTCAGGCTTCCTGTTATCATTGTGTTTACATGCACAGCTGGCTTTACCTGATGTGGTTTTTCTAATCATTTTATAACAGGCAAATATGGCAGAGCGTATAAGAATAAAAAGTAACTATGCACAGCCTCCCCGTGGCTTAATTAAATTTAATGCTACCCTTTCACTAGTTACATGTTACTTAATCAACTTATTCTAAATGGTTAAGGTTAACCACTCTCGGAGGACGTATTTTTAGTTTGTTTCCAGTACAATAAAACGTGTTCATGGTAACTACTGAGCATACTGACAGCTTTTCTTATGATCTCACGGTTAAGGAGGCTGTCACAACACCCAATTTCTGTCTGGTGCCGGATGGCAACAATTCCCATCACTTGTCACGACAACACCAATAGTATTACCAGGTATGTATGGCTTTACTTTTTGTAGTTTCTTATTTAATTCTATGTTTCATATTTTCATTACAATGTTTAATATTTTCAGATTCAGGCACAGATGAGTTTAACTGGACGGACTTCTGCGACTTTGTGGTGTGGACAAAGTGTGATTGAGCGAGTCCACCCAGATCGCTCGTTTTGGCCAGTTGGAAAAGCCAAGAGTTTTTTTTTTTCCCAAAATCCCCTCCTTACCTGAACTGCTCGGGAGAGCATTTACTAGATCAGCAGTGGACTTCCAGTGTTCCTGCTCAGCCGCTGTCACCTACCACTTGCTCATGTACTTCAAAGATGCGGAATAAAGTAGTTTTTTGTGCTGCAGCAGATTGTAAAATCAAATGATATCACTTGAAGTGTGCCAATCTAGACTGCCAAAAGGACAGTGGTTTTGTGACAAGTGTGAAACAAGGATTATTGGGAAAACTGTAACACAGTACTGGTACTTGTCTTACATTAAACAAATTTAAAAGAGAGCAACTTTTTCCTCTGTACATAGCATAATGAAAGTCATTGCGTACCCCATCAACATTACATCATACCGTCATCAGGATGGTAGACACCTGTGCTAAAATAAATACATTAATTAACAGTTCAATTTTTAACCCTGAAATTACTACATCTAATCATTATTCACTTCATTTTTTGTGCTTTTAGAAATAATAGAGATTTATGCCATTACTTTAAGAGGGACCATATTGCACATTGAGTCAAATCCTGTCATTTGTATTATGTATAGCTTTGTAAACAAACCCAACAATAGAATTTGTATAAACGCTGCCTTTATTAGCGCCAAACAAACAGTCGCATGTTGTCCTCCTCCAATGCTTTGATGCTCGCCTTCGTTTCCATCATGTCATTGGCAATCAAGTCGGTGTGGCATGAGATCCCTAAAGAAAAAAATAAAGAAAAAAATCACAAAAAAATACGGTACCAGTAATAGGTTTAATATAGTAAAGTAGTATAGTTTTTTTGTCAGTGTAAAAGAAATGTACACATTTTGTTGCATTTTTTAATGTATGAACATTGCTACAGGCAAATACTTATTTCTATAAACACTTCCAAATGTCTCTAAAATATAAGGTGCGTGTACACACACAAACAAACACATACATTCACTCATGCATACAATATATCATGTAATGAATTCTGAGTGGCATACCAGAGTCAATGATGTCAGCAGTACTTGAGAGTACAGGTTACTGGAGCCATCTGGCTGCATAACTGCAACAATCTCTGCCACTTCGAGTCGTCTTTTCTTTGCTTGTCTCTCCTGTGCACGTTCATATCTTGGCACCGACTGGGCTGAGACATAGATGTTGTAACTTGGGACCCAACTTTAATGTTGGAGCACAGTCGGGATGATTGGACAGAAAAACGGGCGCAGGGCGACCTGTTAAAATAAACAAATATATAAACAAATAAAATATGGAAAGACTGGTTATTTTACCGCAGTAGGGTGGCCGTGAATAAGTTCTTTAGCATGATGTGTAGGCTACCGGGGGTCTGTTTTCTTGCATCACCCCCGGGGGTCTGTTTTCTTGCATCAGCCCCTTCTGTCTCTTTTTTTTCCAAGTTTACATTTTGCCACCAAAAAACATGTTATCGGCATTAAAAGCCCAAGACTAATCAATCCAATTTCAGCAGTAAACACTTTGCACTGGCACTACTTGGGTGAAAATGTTCGATGTTAGCTTTCGGCTAACGTCCGCTAGCCAGCTTGTACTACCGAACTTGCTTGCTCATGAATCCAAAACATAAGCAACTTGCCCATATATGGGCGGTCGAAACGTTA
This sequence comes from Festucalex cinctus, assembly GCF_051991245.1. Classification (NCBI taxonomy): domain Eukaryota; kingdom Metazoa; phylum Chordata; class Actinopteri; order Syngnathiformes; family Syngnathidae; genus Festucalex; species Festucalex cinctus. The sequence continues at coordinate 1,577,266 of NC_135423.1, forward strand.
TTAATCCTCATGCATTAAATAAAGGTAAACAAGCTTACCGCTCACAAAGTGATCGCTGCACACACGAGCCCAAAGTAACGACTTCCCTCCGGAGTCCGCACTCCTCTGTCTCCAGGCCCTGGTTCCTAATTATTTTCGGAATTCGGAAAAAAGACCGACCATTTTCCCCCTTGGCTTTGTTCGAACAGCCAACGATACAGCAACAATGTACCATTTTAAACGCAGAAAACAAACGTGATAGATACGTGTTAGACCGAATCGCTACGTAAATGGAGGCCACCCAGCATGGCGACTACGAGAAATCCGAGGCGGAAGTGACGACATGTGCAAGCGACCTATTGGGTAGATGCCACGGACTTCCGGGTTTCCCACATCAGCGCCGTTTCCGGCCACTGTTGCCAGCGTTCCAACACTCGCACACCCCCCACCCCCGTCGACGGGAACGCGCAACCGAGGGGCACAGAGGCGAAAGCGCCAGTAAGAGGCCCACATGTCGCAAACCAGAACCGGAAACAAAGCTGAAGTGTGAAAACCCGGAAGTCCCGCTTCCTCCGTGACATATATAACACAGCCTAGCCCAGAAAAGATTCACATGTTGACGTAGCCAAAAATAAGTGAACCAAAGTTCCGGAGAGTCACAGCAGAAACTACAGCATACATCAATGTTTTTATTTTTTTTTTATGTATTTTTTTTATTTATCTTTTAACAATATACGCTTTACTAGGGTAAATGCGATGAATTATTTTAAATGAATCTTCTTTAACCGGATTAAATCGATTTCAATGAGAGGTGTCGAAAGTACGTTTTATTTTGTAGTCTTCGTGGCGGAAGAGACGTGTGGATCCAGCGGAAGTTGTTTTACTGTGCCAGGCTGCACTGCAGTAGCCACTAGGCAGGAGATCGAGACTTGTCGCGTTGTGTTGACAGAAGCCCATCAGGACGAACTCTTTGGATTGCAGACAACATCCTGAGCAGTATCCAGGAAAAAAAAAAGAAGAAACCGCAATGATTTGTGTACTGCTGGTTGCCGGCCACGGCACACTTTTACAAACTGAAATTAAGGTAAGGGAGGTGTTCACTACTGAAAATAATTAAACATAACGACCTACCAGGGCAAAGTCCACAGGGTAGCTGTGGATGAGGAGCGACAAACTCGCGAGCCAGAACTAAGCTTCTATCAAATCAAGCTGTTATTCCCATGCTGTATACCAACGAGTGAATACAGAGTGTCGATATTGATTAAGTAGTTTACACGTGGTTTCTGGCAAACAACGTATAAATCACCAATTTTGCACATTTTAAAACCTGTTGACTGTATAAAAATAGCCATGTTTGATACTACTTTTTTTTTTTTTTTAGTCACGTGTAACTCACAAACAACGTGAGATTAATTAATTCATCCATTAGTATATACTTTCAAGTCTCTATCAGAAATCTTGATACAAACTTTAGGAGCTCCATTAATGTATTGACAATATTATTCTGAATTTCAATAATAAGCACTGCTATTATTCGTCTCTCTTCAAACAGAATGACGATACCGGCTTGTACAGTCACCTAATTGGGGTACCAAAGACTTTGCTTCCTGGCATTGGAGGAAAGAAGATTTTGGACTTTTGGTGGAAAACCGTCAACTTGTGAGTCTCAGTAACTTAAGGAGCTTTAAAGCAGGGGTGTCAAACTCATGTTAGCATGGAGCATGGAGGAAAATATATTACCAAGTGGGCCGCATCGGTAAAATAACGGTATATAATTAAAAAACGATTGCCTTCAATTATACGCAGATTTTCACAGTTTTCACAAATCTATTTAAAATTCTAAGTAATTGAGCTTTTTTTTTTTCTACATGGCCCTGGTTGATCTCTTTTGCTCTGCTGCCACCTGCTGGCCGTTTGTGTAATAACTACCATTTCTGCAAACGTTCTTTGCAGTTGAGAGGCTGCATCAAAGCCTTCTGTATGCTCTAGCATAAAAAAAAAACAAAAAACAAAAAACGTATAAATACGTCTTTGGGACACTTAAAAAATATTTACACGTTATTGGGATCGAATGAGTTAATCATGATTAATCCAAATTCTAAGATGTGATTAACCTGATTAAAAAATGTAATCGTTTGACAGCTCTAACGTTTGCATGACGTCCTTTTTCTCTTTGTATGTCTGCTCTGTCCTCAGGCGTCAGTTATTCACAAAGGTGTACCTCGTCACGAATGCAGACAAGTGAGTCTGGAAGCAGCTCCGATTTTTGACCTTCTTCAAGAGAACAGACAGCAATGGCGAACCAAAGTCCCGATTTATTTTTTTTTGCTTTTGTTTGACGGCTTCCTCTGATTAGATATAAGCATTTTGAGCGCTGGGCCACGGCCAACGACTTCCCGGTGGAAAACATCATCAACGACGGCAGCACCACAGAGGAGGACTCGCTTGGCGCTGTGGCCGACCTGGAGCTCGTCATACGCAGTCGCAAGCTGCAAGACGACATCGTCGTGGTAAATCTGTCGAAAATGAAATAAGTATCCGTGACATTTTGTGGTTCTTGAGTTCTCTTCCGCGTTAAGCAGATAGCAGGGGACATGTTGTGTGCGGACCAAAACATCGACATCACTCAAGTGATCAGTTTCTTCCGGTCAAAGGTGAAAAGCATTTTTTTCTATATATATATTTTTTCTTTTGTTAAAGCAATGACGCGTTTGTTCAGAACTGTACTTTTCCTTTGTGTGTGCTGAAGCCTGGAGAACTGATCATCTACTACGAGATGGAGGAAAGCGAGAAAAGCACCTCCAGAGGAATTGTGGAAGTCTGTCCTGATTCTCATAGGTGACAAGAAATATTTAATGAATGAAAATCCATCTCAAATCGAGACTGGGCTCTTTCAGTTAGCGTTGCCTTATGACGCAGGATAACCCGTTTCTGGGAGAAACCCCGGGACGGGCTCACATCTTCTCGTCTGGCCACCGTGGTGTTCTACTGCATCCAGAAGGAGACTCTGCCCGTCCTGTCTGACTTCATAAGTCAGAGGGAAGCCCCAGACAGGTCCTTTGGAAGATTCTGGGTTTGTAAAAAGAACTTGTGCTTTTTTTTTTTTTTTTTACAGTATGCATCATCAACAGAGAAAAATCATGCTTTGTTGCTCTTTTAAGTACAGTGGAGCCTCTGAGGGCAAGCGCCATCTGTTCTGGGATGGAGCAGTTTAGCAATCTGTACCCACAGTTTACTAATCTGTGCCCACAGTTTACTAATCTGTACCCACAGTTTACTAATCTGTACCCACAGTTTACTAATCTGTACCCACAGTTTACTAATCTGTGCCCACAGTTTACTAATCTGTGCCCACAGTTTACTCATCTGTACCCAAAGTTTACTAATCTTTACCCACAGTTTAGCAATCTATACCCACAGTTTAGCAATCTGTACCCACAGTTTACTAATCTGTGCCCAGTTTACTCATCTGTACCCACAGTTTACTAATCTTTACCCACAGTTTAGCAATCTATACCCACAGTTTAGCAATCTGTACCCACAGTTTACTAATCTGTGCCCAGTTTACTCATCTGTACCCACAGTTTACTAATCTTTACCCACAGTTTAGCAATCTATACCCACAGTTTACTCATCTTTACCCACAGTTTAGTAATCTGTACCCAGTTTACTAATCTGTACCCACAGTTTACTCATCTGTACCCACAGTTTAGTAATCTGTACCCACAGTTTACTAATCTGTACCCACAGTTTACTCATCTGTACCCACAGTTTAGTCATCTGTACCCACAGTTTACTAATCTGTACCCACAGTTTACTCATCTTTACCCACAGTTTAGTAATCTGTACCCAGTTTACTAATCTGTACCCACAGTTTACTCATCTGTACCCACAGTTTACTAATCTGTACCCACAGTTTACTAATCTGTACCCACAGTTTAGTAATCTGTACCCACAGTTTACTCATCTGTACCCACAGTTTACTCATCTGTACCCACAGTTTACTCATCTGTACCCACAGTTTAGTAAACCGTAAACACGTCGGAATGACGTTGACGTCATTTGCACATCGTTTTGGAGTACAGCACAGAACTGGACTTCGACCGACTAAAGCGATATGATCTGCACATCCCGTGGACATCAATTGTTTTTTAGTGGAGATCGAGAGTCTCATTCCGTGAAGTGGTCGGCTTTGTATATAACATTATAAAACTTCTCACCTCTGAAAACATAGTTTCATTGGATATGAAGAGCCCAGTCTTCAGTAATGAGGTCGTGCACGTACGAGCGCACAGTTTGTTTTCGGCCACAGGTGGCAGTAGCGATTTGAAATTGAATGAGAATCCACTTGTACTTTGGCAACGTTTGGAATAAGGTTTCTCATGGTGGAACAAGCTTTTGCTGATACAATCTTTTATATCATAGGAGCGAGTCATCAACAACAATCTTCTTGATGTGTTTGGAATGAAGCTTCCAACTGCTTTCCAGCTCATTGGACAAGTGGTATGTATGTGCTTTTTTTTTTTTTTTTTTTTTTTACATGATCATTTTACTCGTTTCCAGTTGCATCAGACTTTTAGAGCATTTTCATGCCTGGCTCGTATGAGTTGCAAAAAATAAGTGCGCCAAATAAGCAAATATTTGTTCAGTAAAAGTTTCTCAGGAAGCAATTTGGTTTGAATCTCCAAAATATAGTCCACATAAAAATATGACCGTCCTGATTAAATGTTTATTTCTGTTCAAGCTTTGATGCTAATTTGTCATTTCAACTGGATGTTGATTTTTCTGCCGTCGTATTTAAGGGAATTTGCATATAAAAGTAACTTCCTTATTTCAATGAGGTGTCTGTTACCATCTCAGGGGCTGTCCGACTACACCAAGTGGCTAACTCGCTTCTCGACCAAGCCAAGCAACAAATCCACCCGACCAATCACATTTCGCTCTTTTGCCAGGTTTGTGTAAAATCAGCGACCGATTGATTTATATTTACACGAGCACGTTATCGTTGCGCTCTATCGTCTGATAACGACAGGGTCGGATTGATGGGAAATCCATCGGACTGCTTTCACGGCAAAACCATCGCGATGACCATCACGAACTTCTGGGCCGAGGTCACCCTCGTGAAAAGCCAGACTTTGGTACGGCGATACGCACCCATCGTGGCGCGCTCGCGACGACAACAACAAAAACTAAGTGAGTTGCTTTCATATTGCAGGTTCTTGTTCCTCATCCGCTCAACGACCCCACAGAGTTTGGAAGCTTACAAGATTTGTTCAGTATTAGTAGGAAAGAAGGGTGTGTATGATCAGACGAACGTGACCATAATAACGATATTTTTCTGTTATTGTAACATGTTAACGGTTCGTCCCCTGCAGCTACTTTGGAGGCCTTCGGCTGCTGCAAGCAACCTGTAAGAAATTCTACCAGTTCTGCTGCAAACAAGGGTGAGATTTTTATGGAAGCGCCAAGATTGAATACTGGGGTGTCTAACCTGTGGCCCATGGGCCATTCGTGGCCCACCATCCACTTTTGAGCAGCCCTTGGCAAATACTAAAAACGCTAATTGCCACGAGTAAATGTACAACAGGGGTGTCAAACTCATGTTAGCTGAGGGGCCGCATGGAGGAAAATATATTACCAAGTGGGCCGTATCGGTAAAATAACGGTATATAACTTAAAAACGATTGCCGTCATTTATATGCAGATTTTCGTGGACCTTCCCTCTCCCCAGCCACTTCTTCAACCAGCAACTCCGGCGGGATCCCGAGGCGTTCCCAGGCCGGCCGAGAGACAGACGTCTTCTCCAGCGTGTCCTGGGTCTTCCGCCGGTGTCATTAAAAAACATAAAGGACGCTTGGGGACAACAGAATAACATACGCTACACACTTGCTAGTTGCTAATGCTACGAAAGCAAAATGGTGCATTCAGGGCACTTTCACAGCGTCGGAAACTTCAGTTTTCTTAGATAACGTTTTAAGGGGGGGAAATAATCGTCCATATGGCCCAATTTGCCGATTATTATTTTTTTGGCCGATGTTTGAATCCCAATAATCGGCCGATTATAATCGGCGGCCGATTAATCGGTCGGATTACAATACTAATCTTTTTTTTTTATCTTTGGAAAATGACATCATTTACCAACTAAAACGCTGAACGGGACAGCTCTTAAAGGGGGGCAATATAATCAGGGACGGACCGCCCCCTCAGGAATATCGGTCTATTTTCCGGCACCACCCCGTTGATAAATCTTCATCAGGACGTTGCCGGCAATTTAGTAGTCGACATTGTGTGTTTCACCACTGATGCGTGCCTTCGTTTGTCTCCTCAGCATCGCACTGGCAAAGCAGAACTTCACGCTCAAGTATGACACAAATATTCCACGACAAGTGGTGAGTGTCCACGTCAGGTACTGATTGCCTCACAAACAAAAAAAGTAAACAAAAAGGGAAACCTAAACATCCTTTTTCTGTCTTTTTTGTTTTGTTTTTTGTTTTGTTTTTTGTTTTGTAGGGCCTCGCTGGGAGCAGGTTCGTAATTTTATTTCCACTTGTCCTCCAATTCAAATGGTGTAGGGCTGGGTCTAAAAAAATAAAAAAATTAAAAAATCAAATAATCGATATCAAATCCATTTTCCTTTTCAAGCTTGATATCGATTCATAAATCCATGAATCGGTTATTTTAAATCTCTCTTCCCCCGTAAATTCTTAAGAAAATAGAATTTTAAAGGCAATTTTTTTTTCGTACCTTACTGTTTTCTTGAAATTTAATGTTCACATGAATTTAAAAGTATTTTGTATTTCTGAAACGCCCGACTTGTTGCACTTTAAGTCAATTCGGAATCTTTTTCATTTATATTTACAATTCGGGATGGGAATCTCAGACTGTCTCACGATTCGATTCGATTACGATTTTTGGGTCTACGATTCGATTCAGAATGATTTGATTGACAAATGATTTCTGCTTCAATTTACAGATATGCAAAAAAATTGTCATGATCGACTCCAGTCTGCTTTGCAAGACAAAATGACAAATAGAGACATTAAAGTGTCTTTTTTTTTTTTTTTTTTAAACATTTATTAATTTTGTATTGTGCCTTTTTTCCACAAAACCAGCATGTGAGCTACAAGTGCTTTTTCCCCTTCTTCTTCAATTCTAATTTAAATAAAATCGATTTTTGGATATTAAATATCAATTCGATTAATAAATGAGAATCTTGATTCCTTTATGAATCCATTTTTTGGCACACACCTATTTCAATTATTGAATTAGATTATGAAATATTTTCATCTCATCCTTGCTGATGTCAGTGTTTGTGTCACACTTTTAAGTGATTATAAAACGTATTTCTTCCATTAATAAACTAAATGATTTGGCCAGTTCCTGCCTCTGCAAAATTAACTTTGGAATATTTGGAGTTTTTTAATCATGCCCTTGACATTTTAAGAAGAATTGATGTCGTAATAAATCGATATTTGATTGACGTGAATGAAACCGAATCGTGAAAAAATGGAAAGTGAATAGAATGTCTGTGGTTGATACAGTTGATGTGAAATATTGATCTGCTCTTGCAATATTGTGTGCAGCGCCATCGTCTCGGCGACCCTCAAGTGTCTCATGAAGTTTTACAACCTGACAGATCAAGTAAGTTTGACGCCGCCTCACCGATACTCGCGCCCGTCTTTATTGTTAACCTCCTCCAAGCGCATCGCGCTGTCGTTCCACATTGTCACGGCCTGGGTGGCACGCGCCAGAGGTCGTGACCTGTTATGTGTCCGTTTACAAAACGTGACGTTCGTGATGTCAACCTTTAAGCCTTTAAGCGATGTCGTTCTTTAGTCCCTTTACGATTCACTGTCTGTGGGTGCAGGCTGAGAACTGTGTGTGGTTTGCCGGATTATTGTCCACCTGTTCCTGTGTACGGCGTCTCTGAGTTTATCTGCTTCTCGATGTGAATGAATGGACAAAATCTTAGTTGTGTCTGCATTTTGGGATCCAAACCTCTCAGTACACAACACAAACGATGCAAGCCCATTGGAGATTTTATTTCTTAATAAAATCTAGAAATTTAAAATAGTTTGCATTCAAACAAAAACAATTTTTTTTGTCTATTAAAAGATAAAATGTCATTTATAATGTGGCTTGTATAATTTGGATTATAACTACTACGCACACATGGGAAATTGTGGTTCAACAGTATTACTGTTAAAAAAAAAAGAAGAAAAAAAGAACTCATCAAAGAGGCTCGGAAACAAATGATGCTACTTTGATATTTTGTTGCACAAGCTTTTGAGTCGATTTTTGTAGCTCCTTCTGCAAGCGCTCAGTGGGTATTTTGTCTGCTTTATTTTTACCATTAGCAAAAACTTTGACTGTGTGTATGTATGTCACCACTACATCTGAAAAAAAACAAAACAAAACTTTTAATTGCAAGGAAAATATTGGAACAAACGGCAAAACACAAAATCGACCGCAAGAACATTCGAAGCAGTGTCCACTTTGCTACTAAACATGACCGAACTGTCTCGTTTACGTCCATGCCAGGACCTCCCGAAGCCGATCCGAGCCAACTTCATTCTCAACGTGGAAACCGATGAACTCTTAATTACCGCAGGCCTTCAAGATCGGGTTTCACAGGTGAGTGACCGCACCTAAACGGGGCCGGACTGGCAAATCTGGCGCACCGGGCATTTGCCTGGTGGTTCGACACTCATCAAGGGGCCAACCAATTTTTTATTTATTTTACAAGCGACTGACCCCCCATCTTAACTCATTTGCTCCCAATAACGTGTAAATACGTTTTTTTTTTTTTTTATGTTTCAAGCGTCCCAAAGACGTATTTATACGTTGTTGTTGTTGTTTTTTTGTTGTTTTTTAAATGCTAGAGCAGTGGTGTCAAAACTGCGGCCCAGGGGGCCATTGGCGGCCCGCCGTCCATTTTTCAGTGGCCCGCGACATATGCTAAAAATGACATTTGACTCAGTTCAAATAAAATAAAAACAAAAATGTTTGGAGATGGTCAAAGTAAGAAGGGAGGGTGTCGAAAAACACAGGTTATTTAAAGGTTATTTTAGTTAACTAAAACTAACGAAAAAACTAAAACTAGAATTCAAAAAAACAATTTTGTTATAACGAAATCAAATAAAAAATGAAAACTAACTGAAATTACATTTTATATTTTTAAAACTAACTAAAAATGTAATTATAGCAAAAATGTCCTTCGTTTTAGTCTTTGGTGTTATTTATAGTGGATTTATTTTTTTATATCAACCGGAATAATGACGTTTGAAAGTATGTCACACAGAAGTGATGTCATCTAGCAGCAGCCAATAGAAAAGCACCTTCAGATGACATCACTCCCATGCTATTTTTTAAATATTGCGCACAAGTAATACATGTTAATAAAAAAAAATAATGCTGAAACTAACAAAACTAAAACTAAGCATTTATTAAAAAACTAATACAAAAACTAACAGAACCACCCTGAAAACAAATAAAAAAATAAATAACCCTACTGCCATATTACAAATAAATTTTCTTCTATACTGTCGCATTTTTCCAAATATGCAAAAGCACAAATCAATTTTTAGGACTAAACACAATTTCTCTTCATAATATTTTGTGGCCCTTGCGTCCTTCTGATTTTCTGTATGTGGCCCTCAAATGAAAAAGTTTGGACAGCCCTGCTCTAATGTAACAATGTACATGTGCTTCATTACTCCTCCGTACGTTTTCTCGTGCAGGTCTATGAAGGTTTAGTCTACATGGACTTCAGCAAGAAGCTGATGGACGAGCAGGGTTACGGTATTCACGCCACTGGACACTACAACCAGGTTTATCGTTGAAACGCACTTCATGAAATCAAATATGTGTTGTGGTCTTTTAGGGAAGTACATCTCTTTAGATATGAGCGACTTGCCTCCATTCTGGTTGGCCTACTTGAGCGACCCCAGTGACTCTGGACGCATTCATAACAACGTCCGGCAACGCTGGCTCAGCGGTAGGCTGATTTCTCTTTTTCAGAATTCTTTTTTGTTTTTTTTTTGTTTTTTTATCCCTACCTCCAATTGCCGGGTTATGTTTCAGACTAATCCTACAGTCAGTGAAATCTGTAATATAGAAATACTCTGCCCTATATAAATGCTGTCTAGGCATCGTTGCTTTCTATAAGCAGGTGTGTCCAAACTACGGCCGTTTTTTTTTCTCTTGATTTTGAAATAGGCTCAATAAAATAGTTTGTGTGGGTTAAATCTTTAAAGGGATGCTTTACTTATTAAGCCATTTTTTCAAATATTAATATTTTGCCTATAATAAATTTGATATTTTCATTATTTTTCACATACAATTAGTACCTTTAAAAAGACATTTTGCAACTTGCTGTCGACTAAAAATGACATCACAAGGGCTCAGGCAACCAATCACAGCTCACCTGTTTTCTAGATTTGGTCATGCGACATTCACAAGCTGAGCTGTGATTGGTTACGTGAGCCCTTTTGTGATGTCATTTTCAGTCGACGGCAAGTTGCAAAATGTGTTTTTGAAAGGTACTAATTGTACATGAAAAATAATGAACGTATCAAATTAATTATAGACAAAATATTAACTTTTTATTGCTATAATGGGCTAAATAAGTGAAGTATCCCTTTAATATTGTGTATTACAAATAGTTTTCCAATCCTACTAATGTAATTTTTTACTTTTATTTTTTACCCGTTTTTTTCCATTTTTTTTGTGGCCCGTGACATATGCTAAAAATGACATATGACTGAGTTCAAATCAAATAAAAACAAAAATGTTTGGAGACGGTCAAAGTAAGAAGGGAGGGTGTTGAAAAACAGGTGCCATTAAAAGGTGATTTTAGTTCACTAAAACTAACGAAAAAACTACAATTCGAAAAACAATTTCGTTAACGAAATAAAATAAAAACAAAGATGCTTTTAAAAAAAAAGAAAATTAACTGAAACTACATTTTATGTTTACAAAACTAACTAAAATAAAACAAATTATAATTATAGCATGTCTTTGGTCATTAATTTAATGCCTTTGGGGATGATTTTCAATGTGATTTTTAGTAGATTTATTTTGATATAAACCAGAATAATGACGCCATGCCCATGTTTTTTTTTAAATATTGCGCACAATACACATTAAAACAAACTAAAACTAATACTGAAACTAACTAAACAAAAACTAAGCATTTATTAAAGAACTAAAACTAATACAAAAACTACCAGCATTTTTCTAAATATGCAAAAGCACAAAACAATTATTTGTACAATTTTTCGGACTAAACAATTGAAAAAAATTGAAATTGAAAAACCGATATCTCTCAGGGCAGAACGGTTCGATGTGGTTTGATTAAGTCTGGGAACGATCCGATTTTCGATTTGATACGATTCATTTCAATCTTCAAAACGTACAAAACATTTGTTGCTTGTAGATGTTAATCTTAAAACGCCGCAAATTTTTACAGCATCTTCAAACGATGTTGGAAAAACAACAACGCGGCGCCTAAGTATCGATTATTTCTTGACAGTTGTCTTTAACGTGAAAAGTGGTTTCCGATTGGTTCTATATTTAGCACGAGTTGTCTTTCTTCAGGGGAACCTTCTGTGGTCGAGGCAATGGAGACGTTTGCCCAACTTACTGACCAAGCCAGGTAACTCAAGTCACTAAGTTATGCCTTTAATGTGTTTCTTTGTTTTGTTTTGTTTTGAAACTCGACCATCATTTCACTTTAACAGCGGCTCAAAGAAAAGTTAACGTTCCATCTGTTCTCTCAGGGTGGCCCTGATGAAAAAAGACTGGAACTGTCTTGCGGAGCTAATGGACCGCAACTTTGAGCTAAGGAGGTAAACCGTCCGGTCCAGGGGTGTCAAACTCAGAGGAAAATAACGGTATATAACTTCAAAACAATTGCCGTTATTTATACGCAGATTTATGTTTTGATTGTGGCGGCTGATTAATTAATTAGTCCAACATCACCATTTTTTTAATTTTTTTTGTAACTTTACAAAATCATCTCGCGGGCCGGATTCAAACCCTTTGCGGGCCGGATTCAAACCCTTTGCGGGCCTGATTCGGCCCGTGGGCCGTATGTTTGACACCCCTGGTCTAGTCAATTACATTAGTAGGATTGGAAAACTATTTGTAATACACAATATTAAAGGGATACTTCACTTATTTAGCCCATTATAGCAATAAAAAGTTAATATTTTGTCTATAATTAATTTGATACGTTCATTATTTTTCATGTACAATTAGTACCTTTCAAAAACACATTTTGCAACTTGCCGTCGACTGAAAATGACATCACAAAAGGGCTCACGTAACCAATCACAGCTCAGCTTGTGAATGTCGCATGACCAAATCTAGAAAACAGGTGAGCTGTGATTGGTTGCCTGAGCCCTTTTGTGATGTCATTTTTAGTCGACAGCAAGTTGCAAAATGTCTTTTTAAAGGTACTAATTGTATGTGAAAAATAATGAAAATATCAAATTTATTATAGGCAAAATATTAATGTTTGAAAAAATGGCTTAATAAGTAAAGCATCCCTTTAAAGATTTAACCCACACAAACTATTTTATTGAGCCTATTTCAAAATCAAGAGAAAAAAAACTTTACTTTAATTGAACAAACAGACTAATAATTGTTGATGCAAAGAAGCAGAGCGACATAGTGACAAGCATGTTTCGACGAAACGGCAAAACCAAAACCTCTTCCAGGTCCGTGTACTCGGATGAGTCCCTTGGTCCCGGCAACCTCAAGATGGTGGCGCTAGCGAAGAAGGTAGGCAACTTGTATCAGCTCATATTTCAATCAACAACGTTCATTTTCACATTTTGGGTCTTTCTTAATGCTTCGGCGGTTCTTGTAGTTTGGCTCAGCTGCGAAGTTACCTGGCAGTGGAGGAGCAGTGGTGGGATTGTGTCCACACCCGGAAAAACTAGTAAGATGACGTCTCTCAATATTACCGATTGCCTTTTGCTTTTATTGGGGGGAATGGTGCTCAAACTTTTTAGGGGTGTCAAACTCATGTTAGCTCAGGGCCCGCATGGAGGAAAAAATATGACCAAGTGGGCCGCATCGGTAAAATAACGGTATATAACTTAAAAACGACTGCCGTCAATTATACGCCGATTTTAGCTATTTGTGGGCCAGCCCTCAATTACGGAGCTCAACTGTCATCATGGAAAGCGGCAACACCGAGTTCCGGACGTGTTAAATCACATGCTTTGCATATATATTCCCAGAATGCATTGCGTGGCGCAGTTAATGACATCATAAGGACGCTAATCCTTGTCATATCTATTTGTGTTACCAGTATTTGAATTTGTGTCGTATTTAACATATTTGTCGGTCTGCTTGTGAAATTACAAATTTTATACATTTTGACTGTGGCCGCCTGATTAATTAATCCGACATTAGTTTTTTGTTTTTGTTTTTTTTGGTTAGCTTTACAAAATCATCTCCCAGGCCAGATTGAACCCCTTTGCGGGCCTGAAACGGCCCGCAGGCCTTATGTTTGACACCCCTGTTATAAGTAAATAGTTATATTAAGTTGAAAACAAGTACACATTTACATTTTCTCTCAAAAAATATATTTATATCATTTTATTTATTTATTTATTTTAAATGGCGGAATTTAAAGTGACACCGTTTCTATTTTTAGACACCCCGGGATACCTTATTACCGTATTACCGCCCAACCCTTGTGCGTACCTCAACCTCAACATGAGTCTTGCTATTCCAATACACGTGTTTGGGTACTTACTAGAAGTAACATACATATTTTCATTATCATCAACATTTGGAAGGATCCCACTCGAATACACTATGATTTGCATTTCTTTTGTGTAAACTGAACGTGTTAATACTTAGTACCAAGTTGGTTACTAGTCAGCTGTAAAACCAGCGACATCTACTCTGTCTGACGTAACTTTTGTTTTTCCCCATCAGGATCAGTTGAGAGAAGCTTTCCAAGAGGCCGGCTGCGTCTTCTGCGTCATCACGCCATTCAACCCATCTGTCAGCAAATGTCACCAGTCAACCGTGATTGGCTCCCCAGGGCTCAAGTCAGCCTGTTCAAGGCCAACGGAGGCCACTGGGGAAATAGCAACAAACGTAAATGCAAATATGTAAATAGGTAACAAGTTGGTGCTAATATGTCATGCGCAGTGCCTTGTAAAAGTACTCCATTCATACCTCTTGAACATTTTCACATTTTAGCACCTTACAACTACAAACTTTTTTTTTTTTTATATGAGATTTTATGATGGTCCAAAACAAAGTATGATGGAGAGAGATGATACCTACTTTTCAAGATTTTAAGAGAATGGAAATCTGAAAAATGTGATATGCTTTTGTATTCGGCCCCCATGTCAATACTTTGTAAGGCTGCATTATAGCTCCAAAACTTTGGGATTTTTCTCAGAAATTTTTGCCCTTTCTTCTTGGCAGATTGGATGGATTATGTATGATCAGTTTCAATGTTTTTGCTGAAGGAAAGTAACACCACTAATGGACTCTACTCGTTGCCATGTACCTCTGCTACAAAAATTTGATAAGTTATCGGAACCATTGTGGGGGCTTTTGCCTCGACAAAACTGAAACAAACCGCTAACGTTTGGTTAGCTAGCGGTTAGCATTCGCGCATGTAGCATGTAAAGACGAACTTTTTATAAGTCCGTACATGTAAAAGAAATCCCACAAATAGTGACTAACTTAAGTGATTTCAATCACAACTAATTCTAGCCCATATCATTGTCCAGGCTGAAGCTGATAGTTAAACCTTACCTGATATGAAGTATTTTGTTTGTCCGCGGTTCTGGCAACCAAAAACACAAGACGACATTGTCGCCAGTAAACAGTGACGTCATCGTGACGTAAGCCATGACGTTTCGTTTAGTGCAGTTTCTAAGACAATTTTGGACACAAAAAAAATATCACACAACTTTATTTCAATGATTTAAATAGATGCCACATTCATACCAGGGTAAACAAAAAGACACGAGGGAAATAATTTCTTTATAGCTTATAAATGTAACTAAAGAGTAGTGTGGGAAGTGTACAAATAAAAAAAAAAGTTAACATTTAAAGGTTGAAAACAGGACTAACATTGAACTCAAGGGGTAAAAGCAAACAAAACTATATAAAACAAAAATTTTAAATCCACTGTTTGTGTATTATAGGCAGAATAACAGAATCTATGAAGGTAGATACCGTCTTTATACATACAGCACATTAAAAAAAAAATCTAGGAAAAAAAAAAGAAGCAAAATGCAACCCACTGCACATAATAAAATTCTGATTTTCCCAATCTGTTGAGCAATGTATTGAAAGTGATGTTCTGTTTGAGGTATTCAGTCATTTGTAGGTTTGCCTTCATTGGCTGTTACCGACTTCCGGTCGCGATGTCGGAGGTGGCTTCAAACATTTGAGAGAGGCATCAGCAGTTAAATGCAAACTAAATATTTATGTGAGTACAGCATCCTGCGGGTAAACGTTAACAAAAAAAAATTCAGTTTTTTTAATTTGTATAATTTTTATATACAGATATTTTTTTTAGGGGTGTGAACTGTCAAGTACCTGGCGATTCGTATCACGATTCATAGGTCACGATTTGAGAGAAAGAAAAGTTGGAATATTTATGAATGTGATCAAGTCCATAATATGAGTAGAACATCGATCTAAACTTAAAAAAAAAAAAAAGGCTGAAAACCTCCAAAATGTTGTCACTGCAAGTCTAAATGATGAATTTAAGACATCCTTTTTAGCGACAACCGGTCTTGGTGAGGCGTTTTTATAACGGAGGCCGAAGTGGATGAACCGAACTGGGCTGTGGCCATTATCTGGCGTCGTTGAGCTGTCGGGCCACCGTCAGGATCTCTTTGGCTCCTTTGCTGAGGAGCAAGTTGGCCAGGTCCACCCCCAGCCGCTCGGCGTTGGCCTGAGAGCCGCCGCAGATCTTGATGGCCGTCACCCCCACCCGCTGGACCTGCTCGTCCACTTCGTCCGGACACTGGAACGCCCATTTGGTTACAAAAGTGCTCAAAATTGTAGCTGCTAGTCGAATGATGAGTATGTCTTTATTTAATCTCTCTTGTAGGTCTGATGACTTCCATGTTACCTGAAGCGTATCAGCGACGCTGGTCTGCATGGTGTCCTTCAGAAAGTCGGAACCGTCCAGGCTGTACACGGCGCCAGTCAAGTAAAGCTGCGCACACACGCACCAGATCAAAAGATTTAACGTCCCGGACTTTCAAAATGTGGATCCGCTTGCCATAACCAATCAAATGACACTTTATTTCCTTGGCAGGGGCCATTTCTTGTCTGTGATAAATCACCAACTGGGTGATGAATGAATGAATGAAAAACCGCATCATAAACTAAAACAGAAATCAAATTTCATTGGTATAGAAGAGACTGACAAAAATACTAAATCATAATAATAGACAATAATAATATAATATAAAATAATATAAATATAATGATAATAAATAATAATGAACAAATAAATATAAATAATATACAATAATAATAAAAACTACTGACAAAAGAGCCATTTTAGGCCAAATAACAAAAAATGTGTCTGGAGCCAATGTTCATAACCAGGGTGCAAGAAAAAAAAAAATTTTAATATTGTACATAAATGTATAATTTATTTCAGTGCAGTACTTCATGATACAAATTGATGAAATGCAAAAAATTATTTTATTTTGCATCAAGGCCAATTTGCAAAAAAAAATCTGGTTTCTTTAGTGAATTTTTTGTGAGTTGTAAGCTATAATCTAATTTTTTTAAACAAATAAAATCAATAAATATTTGTTGAAAATCTCTATAGGAGTTTCACAAATGAATTAAAACACTAAAAAAAATGGAAAAAAATATTTAGATACATAATAAATGCAAAATAATTACTACCTAATTAAATTATTGTAGCTATAAAAAGTTACGTTAATGTTTTTTAAATTGTGTCTAAAATGATTTTTAGACATTTGTGATTACTTCCATATCTACTGTTGTACTTGACTAGAATGTTCTAGCTAAAAGTTACATTAAGTTGCAAAAGACTCTAGGGATGTAATGATATCCAAACATCACGATAATGTGGGGAGGTTGGCGATATTTTAAAAAAAAAAGTCACAATATTGTAAAAAAAAAAAAAAAAAAAAAAGCACAATATTGTGCTTTTGTACATAACAGCAATGCATATTAACCACCTACAATCGCTAATAACAATATTGAGGCACTTAGTTGCTAATGCAAGCACACATTGATCGTTTCACAAGCAAATTCGGTTCCCCTTCATCTGACAATTAGCATAGATTTGAAACATAGAAGGCCAAAACATCCCAAATAATTAAATTGCACTAATAAACTAGCCACTAGAGGGTGCTAGAACTGCACAAATGGAAATCAACCTGACTTTTTTTTTTTTTTTTTTTTAACAGATGTGTTTCTTTTTAAATATTGTGAACATGACGACGACGATATTGTGGCAGTTTTAATGTCACGATATTGCCCTTATCGTCACATCCCTAAAAGACTCACACGTTGTTGTCACACGTTTCGATGAATCGTATGCGGACGTACCTGCGAGTCTTTCACTTGCGTGTGCACAGCCACGGGAACGCTGCAGCCTCCCTCCTGCAAACGAGACGTTCATCAGAAAACTAGTCAAGAACGTCGATGATGCCCAGCGCAACCTCTTTAGATCGGCGTCGCAAAAGTGATCACGCAGAATCTGCAAACACTCTGCTGAGATTTCATCTGAAGGATTATTTCCTGCGGCAATTTTTGTTTTCTTTTGGTTTCTTTGTGAAGCTGTACAGCAGTTGGTGTCCAAACTACGGCCCGGGGGCCATTTGCGGCCCGCCGGCCATTTTTTAGTGGCCCGCGACATATGCTAAAAAATGGCATTTGACTCAGTTCAAATAAAATAAAAACAAAAATGTTTGGAGAGGGAGGGTATTGAAAAATACAGGTGCTATTAAAGGTTATTTTAGTTCACTAAAACTAACGAAAAAACAAATTAAAAAAACAATTTTAAGGAAATAAAATAAAAACGAAGATGCTTTTTAAAAAAGTTTTTTCTTTTGTTTTTTAAAAGATAAAATTGAGTGGCCGTCCATGATTTTATTTGTTTTTCCCCAATAATGACCTTAAATTAGGTGTAAAATTTTCACATCCAGGTTACGGTAATTACTTGCACAATTTGCATCTCCCCCCGTGAGCATTGCTGGTTAATTTGTTTTGATCACAGGTCGATAGAATGACATTAAATATATTCAATATTTAGGGATACAAAGTTTAATCAGCCAATTTAATGGGCCGGCCAATTAAACGGTCAGTCGGGTCCTAAAATAATACAATTAAAACGATTTGCGCTTCAAAGTTCAATAAAATGTCTCAAAACTAACCGTTCTAAATATATTGGTTAAAAAGTTGAACGCATACCTCGGCAGTGTTTCTTTGGCGTACCACTAGGAGGAGCTCCACTCATAAATACACTTTGAGACATTTATAGGCAATTACGAACCCATTTTTGATATTCATGGCGGAGCTCAGTGACTGCAAATTATTTTGCATGGGATTTTTTTTTTTTTTTTTAATACCAGAACAAACTTAATTTTGGATGGATACCAGGCGCTTGAGAAAAGCTCTCTCGGCAATGCAGCGCAGCACGGTGTCCGTGTCATTTAGCACGGACAACATCTCCAGGATGTCAGTGTCTTTGGCTCGAACCTCCACGGCCAGAGCGCCCTAAAAAAACAACAACAAAAATACATATAAAAATAGAGCAACACTGCGATGACAACTCGTGCTTTTTCCAGAAAACTCTGGAATACAGCAATCATTGTCGCTACCTGTCCAACAGCATACATGCAATCGTCGGGCTCCAGGATCTAGCAGAGGACAGATGATATGTTAGATTGGGTGTTTCACAACCTTTATTGAGCCAAGGAACAGATTATAACAAATTTGAGCAAATCTCACGGAAAATTACCTAACAAAAAGGTCTGAAAAAGTGGAACTACATAGATGGTTGTACATTATTTGTAGTCAATAATTTTCAAATCAATGAAGTGAAATTGGATCATTTTCCGCAGCACACCTGATGGCCTCTTATGAACCACTGTTATGTGCACACTCACCATACTAGTACTGTACTCGAGACGCCTAGATATGATTTAAAAACAAAAACAAAATGGAACCTGGCTGATTCGGTTTTCCCAACCCATCCTCTTTAGACCAGCAGCAGCAAGGATGATGGCAGCAAAATCCTCCTTGTCGTCCAGTTTCTTCAGCCTCGTGTTCAAGTTTCCACGCTGGAGAGGAACGCTTAGGAAAACACAGCTCCAAAACCAAACAATCCCTTCCTGGCCACTACATTAGGTACACCCCATACACTTCATCTTCTACAGATTAAGTCCTAATCTAGCAACATGTTGATGACTGTGGTTCTATTTGAGGTGCCTTGTAAGTGTGAACAACTGAAATTGTATTGTCTCAGCCTGGTTCGGACAGTCAGCTAAACTCCATCGTAAACATCACGACTCTGAAGACGCCGCTCTGGTCCACAGGTTTAATTGTAAAGAAGGTGAAACTGTAACAACAGTATAAAGCAATGTCACTTTTCACTTCCAAGTAGATGTGAAAATTAAAAACACCTTAAATGTACAGGTTACAGTAAATTAATTACTGATACACAAATGGACTTCAACAAATATCACCTCAATCACTACAATAATGGTGTTAGGCTAACACAAAAAGCGAGTACTAGCAAAACGTATTTATAAACGTCATCAAATAAACATCCTTTCAAATAATAATAATGACACAGAAATGTGGATAAACAACACTACAAAGTTATACATATCCACGATGCTACTAAAGGCGTTAGATGTGTGTGGATTGTACTGGATTGGACTGTTTCTCACGTTTCTGTCACTGACGATCTAGCTCCTATACTTCCTGTTTTCGTCGACGCGATTTCCGGTTTGATGATGTCACTTCCTGTTTCGATCTACTGCTCTCTTTTTTTGTTTCTGAAATAAAGCGTTCTATCGTAAAATAATATACTTAACTATTCGTAGAATTACTAACGTTATTTTAGTCTACCTTAATTACTAACTTTAAAACACAAACAGAACAGAAATGCTCAAACGAAACCTGGAAAAGGATACGATATCTTTAAACTCCAAGTGGGGGAATCTCCTCTTCAATTGCGCAGTGCGACGTAGTGAACTGGTGCCAATCACACTGCAAGAATTTTATTATAATAATAATAATAATAAATAAAAAGCATGAAATTGTTTGTTTTTCGAGAGCTGGTTTCAGCGAGTGGGGTGCACCTTTTGTCTGGGAGAGACTCCAACGTTTTCCCGGCATGTTTTGGATGCAGTACCACAGCATCGTGAGGGTTCTCTCTCCTGAAAGAAACCAAAAAGAAACAACATTTAAGTATAGGGGAAATCTCCAAACTTGAATTTTGGAAAGGTTGTTGTTTGTTTTGTGCTTAGTATTCATATAATGATTTTTTTTTTTTTTTAAATGGTGATGCTAATGCTATGCGATGTTACCGGTTCGATTATTGTTTCCCAAAGTAAAAACAGAAGTTTGCAAATGTCTTATTTTGATTAAACAGATGATAATCAGTCTTTTTTTTATGTGAGATTAAAGAATCAGTGAAAAATTACTGTTGATATGCTGAAATCACAAGATTTGGTCAATTTTGAATAAAAAAATAAAAAATAAAAAAAAAGACTCACTTGAGCACAGCTGCGATGGTGAATCCTGCAGGCAGCGTGGTGGGAAGATCCTTCAATGAATGGACGACCAGATCTACCCTGTGGGACACAGTCATGTGACCAATGTCATCATGCTCCATCCATCTCCTTGCGGAATAATACGAGCATTCACAGGACGCTTTGAAGATTGCTGCTTAAATCTGGGGATGTGGGTGTCTCGTTCATCCACAGGCTGCTTTGAAATGTCATTCATACATACGGTAAGTACGATCAACTGCATGTTTCCGTTTTGTGTGTGCGTGCCCATCGCGTGACCTGCGAGTTGGCCAGTATTACTCACATATTCTTTTCCAGTGCAGTCTCCAACTCTTTGGTGAACAAACTCTTTTCTCCAATCTGTATTGAACAAAAAAAATAAAAATAAAAAATAGTTTCAGATTTAGAGTGAGCCAGTCCCCTCCAAAAGTATTGGAATGGCAATAGCTTTGTTTTGACAAAATTAGAAATTCCTAAAACACTTGAATGACTGTCTATTATGTTAACATGTCACTTGTCTCAGCACCTGACAAACACGTGAGTTACTAGTTCCCAGCCTCAAGTTGTCCAATTTCTTAATAGATCCCAATGGGTACTTTATAATGTGCACACTGGTGACAAACAAGCCTTATTACTGCACCTTCGATAAAGCTGTGTCAAGAATTTTGTCCCCAATTGTTGACATGGCCACTGGAAGAGAGAAGACAGCATGAGTAAAAAATAATAATAATAATAAACTGTTTGATGAATTGCGCTAACACATCAATTCCTCATTCGGGTTTTGTGACAATTTGCCATCATTTTGCAACAAACATTAATTGCTAAATAAGTAATAATCATAATAATGATTATGAAAAATAACGAGAATACTATTAATAATTGAAAAATACCAGTAATACCTCATCAACACCAAAACGGTTTTCACAAGTCTGATCATGTTGTAAAGAAAAGAATCAAATAACATTTTGAACACATTCAAATGATAGGAATAACATTCAAGAGGGTCAAAAAATGTTCCAAGTGATGATTCTTACCAATTTCCAAAAGGATGTCAGGGTGCAGCTCTCTAAGTTTCTCCGCTACACTGTCGGTCTGAATGCGAGCCAACTGCACAAACACAATGCTTTGAATCAGTTTTGAACATAGAACTGCAAGATATGACAATAGTGCACAGTGTTAAGTGTTTGCGTGACTGCCACCTAGTATGGAAAACAAAAAAAAATTCAGCCAACCATATTAGAAAATTTCAAAATTTTCAATAGTGTATGACATGTTTACTAGGTGTAGTAGTGTTACTTGTGCAGTGCAGTAGTTTACAAGTGAGGTGAAAATGCGTATAAGTAGGTCAAAAATGCTGAATTGTCTTACTAGCAAGGACGAGTGCATGAATCTTAAACTAGATATCGACAAAATACTCAAACGGCTTTTCATAATTGAATATATAACCCAATCTTTGCAATATATTGTACCTGACTCTTGCGGGTTCCAATCCGGATGAGGCGGCTGACTTTCCCATCGCCGTTCTACGACAGAAACAAAAGTTTAAGCACTCACACGCCTCCTCTGATGTTGCAGTCAATGCACCTCGTCTTGTAAACCACAATCTGACTTCACCGTGATACACTTGAACAGTCCTTCCTCCATCACTCGGCCTTGTGAACTGTAAAGAAGCTATTGTGCCTGCCTGCTGTGTCGTAGTTGGGACCTGTGCTGAAGTCATACAGCCTCAAGACACTGAACAGTAGTCTTATTTTTAAGAAGACAAGCCCTCATTCACAGGACCTCCGCCCCAATTCATCCCCTGTTGCCAAGAGATAAGCGACATCAGCGTTGAGTCCGTTATATGAAGCAGGGAGGGGCAGCTCAGTGTATAAGGTGTGGTCCGAAGCTTTTTAATAAATAAAGCTTCAGCTACTAGTACTACATTTCGGAATGTTTGTAATTAAACAAGAAACGTTCTTTACCAAAGAGAACATGAAGCAGCCGGTTGACTTGGCCTTGAAAAAAATAAAGCGTCTTACTCAGATGCATTAGCTGTCCATCATTACAATAAACAAAACTTGTAGGACAAAGTTGATTCATTTTGGCGTACATCTAAATAGTACTTTAAGTAAGTTTAGGTAAGTCAGTCCATCCATTTTCGTACCTAAACACTTTATAGTTGTCCGTTCTTGTTTTCCATTTGGTATTACTCAAGCCAAGTAAACGATAAATTCATAAATTCAAAGCTCTTCAGAATCTGCTGTCAACGTTTGTCAGGCAACGCCTCTCAGAATTTCAAGGGCCAATGCTGAGCTTGTATTCAATGACAGACGTCAACATTGACCAATTGGAACGCCGCCTGCCAACCTTATGCGGAAATGGTGTTTTGTCTGCCTCCATTCTGCAATGAATGTGCTTCACGCGTGGTTCAGATTCAACAATTTAATGTTCGGTTGAACATGTGCAGAGTCAAAACATAGTGGTAACACATAATCAATTAAATTACTGTTTTGGAAGTTTTCCTCTACTTGGTGGGTAAAGGTGTTCGCGCATGTTGATTCATTGAAAACTTACCGCAGAGTTTGCCTCCTCCGTCATGGTGCTGGCCCAGTTATCGATGTTGATGCCGATAAAACTGCGCCTCGCGAGGAATTAATTATGACGGGAAATCCTTGAAAAGTCTGGCGCTCATTTTAACACCGCTCCTCTTTGACCGAGGAATGTGACGTCATTGGATAGTCTCGAGGTCATTTCCGTGTTTTACTTGCGGACTGTTTCACAACGCTCTCGGGATTGGTTCCTGTACTTGCTGTAGTCCTCGGTGACTTCGGTTGAAGGTTGCAACATAAGTAGTTTACATAACTTAACTTTGACAAGATACTTAATTTTTGGGTTTTGTTAGCTGTAAAATGTAATCTTTCAAATTAATTGGGGGGGGGGGGGGGGGCGTACTGGACTAGGCGACCATATTTCTAGGGAAAACTTTTTTTTTTTGTTCTTGTTTGTTCTTGACTACGTGTTTAATTAAAAATATCTGTATAATGTGCGATCCCTGTTTCATTAAATTATGAAGCATTTCATGCCGTTTCCCTCACTTTTTTTTTTAACAAGATTAACCTGTTCCGAATACAACAGCTTGCCTGAAACTACAATCTTACATAATTTAGACATAATTTAGTGGTTGTGTTGACAGAATAACCCCCCCATCACATCACTCACTAGTCACTACCCTGTCACAATCAAACATGGCGACAGCCATTTATATACAAAACTGGTAAGTGTGATGGGTGAGAAGATAAACTGATGGACGCACACAAATAATAAAATGTTGACAAAAAAATAAATAACGATTTTATTTTTAATAAATATATTGTATAGAGTCAGTGATGGATTTATACTCGTGGAAATAATAAGGGTTTGGAAAAATAATTTTTAATGTATTTGGTGATATTTTGGATGCAAATGGTCAATATGGATATGTGAAAATGGCCATGTACACATGACAGTGATTAAAAATAGTATGTCACTCACAAAAAAAACGTATATATCATGTTAACAACATGCTAACAACAACAGCGAAATTAAAAAGCTTTAACCTTTAGAAACACTGGCATAAAAGGTCGTTACAATAGTTAATTTGAAGTTCACAGCTAAAAACGTGTGCATAATAAATGTTTGGTACAAGTGAGTAACATCAATATGAACTGAATTTGGGCTTATTTGTTTTTCTAACACTAAAAGTAAAGAATCACGTGACGACTTGAACGCAACACGTCACAGGTTTGCAGTGTGGGCTGATCTGGCGCTGTACTTCCGGTGGAGACGTGGCTCTGCACTGCTGCCATATTGACGCTTAGGCAAGCTAACAAGCACATCTTCGAGTGAGCGATACGTCGCACTTTGCCTATTCGGAGTGAATAAAAGAACCCAAGCTAAAAAAAAAAAAAAAAGAAGAAGCTGAAGGCCGTCATTGTATAGAAAGAGAAACGAACATGGTGAGTAAGAAAGGTCAAACCCAGAAAGTGAAATCCGTTTCGTTGGGCCTATAGTGCTTCAAAGCATAGCAGGTAGCTGGCTAATGCGAGATAACAGTCAGGTTTCCGAAATCGAAATTATATTACCAACTTTTTTTTTTCTTTAGTGACTCTTTGGATGTTTTCGTAGAGCTGTAATTGATGAGGCGAGTTTAATTTCAGTCACGGAGTGCAGGCAGTGCTGACGTGAACCAGCTCCTGTCTGTAGCAAGAGCATTGCTAACGTTACCCGCTGTTAGTGTGGATATTCCTGTCTCAAACCGTCTCTAGATAACTCAAGAGTAGGTTAGAGTTCCGTCGACATCATAACTTAACATGAATTGGACAATATATACGTTTATTGTCATGTGCAATTGATGTATTTATCGTCGTTTCGTAGTTTACCGTTGAGCTAGTAAATAACCTATGTGCAAAATCGGAAATGCCAAATGGCTTCATTTTGAAAGTGGATTTTGGCCGTTTATACAGCCACCCAATACAGGAAATTCCTCATTTCGGAAGTAACAGATGGTTTTAAACGGTCTCATTTGGTTTGAATGTTTCTTGTCCCAGCTGTCTTGTAATTTACGCAAATAGTTTATACTAGGGATGCGCGATAATGCTATTTTCCACCGATACCGATAAACCAATAATTTAGAGGTGCCGATGTCCATAACCGATAAGTAAGCCGCTAATTGTTTGCAAAATTAACTTGAATACAAATATGCGTTCGAGTCCTACTATAAGTCAACAAATATATTGAAACATTGTGTAAACTTTGCACAATGTTTCAATGTATGTAAAGCACTATTAAGCTGAATTTTATTGATATGAGCCACAAACACAACAGATGGACCAACGTGGCATGTCTATAATTATTGCTGGATTTCTTTATCGGGTTTATCTGTATGAAATCAAATTGACGATAATTATCGGCAGATTTCTCTATTATCTGGTTTATCTGTTTGACGTCAAATTGGTCGATAATTGCCGATAATTATCGGCCACCGTTATGGCTGCTAGTTTCTAACACCGGAGAATTGAACCGTATCATACAATGACAGACTAATTATCAGACATATTTACTTTGTGTCGAGGTGGCATTGTGTTGATGTTGGAAGTCGACAGTCGTGGGAAGACTCGTCAAGTTAGACGCCTTCCACACGCGACAAGGCAATTGCATCGACGGCAATGTATTACTTGGAGGGTTTTATTTTGAAGTTGAGCCCCAATTGTGGTTAAAACTCTGTAATATATGTTTATTGTGACAGTCTGTCCGCATGGTGTTGCGTTCCACACCGTATATGACTGACTGTGTCATCTTCAGGTGCTGTTGGCAGCGGCGGTGTGCACCAAGGCTGGCAAAGCCATCGTTTCGCGTCAGTTTGTGGAAATGACGCGGACGCGAATCGAAGGTCTCCTTGCTGCTTTTCCCAAACTGATGAACACGGGGAAGCAGCATACCTTCGTGGAAACGGATAGTGTCCGCTACGTCTACCAGCCCCTGGAGAAGCTGTACATGGTCCTCATTACCACCAAGAACAGCAACATCCTCGAGGACCTTGAAACACTCAGACTCTTCTCTCGTGTGGTAAGCATTCCCTCGTTGGCGATTTACGCTGCTGTTGTGTCGTGTTGCCCCTGATCAGTTTTAAATGTTCTGTCTTGTACTGACTGTATACACGTGGTGTATGGCTATGGGGTATATGGCACGGAAGAGGCGGGACTGTTTTTTTTTTTTTTTTTGCACATCAGTTTGTTTCAAATATCCTTGAACCCACCTTTAACTCATTCACTGCCAATGACAACTATAGACGTCAAAAATCCAAGCAAACAGCCAGTGTTAATTTTGGAAAAAAATAAATAAATACAATTTAAATTTTAATAACAAAAAAAGACATTTTAATTTAATTTTAGTTATAGTCTTCTGACTAAATTTCATTAAAGCCTTAGTCATAACTCTAGTCACCTGATTGTATTTTAGTTTTAATCCAATTTTAGTCAACAAAAATAAAGAGCAATTTTAGTCGACTAAAATTGACTTTTGGAGGCCGAGACCCCGTATGTGGTCTCAGTAAGACCAAGACCGACCACAAGAACGTCAACGCCCGTGTTGTAGGGTAACAGGAATCCGTTCTATGCACGATGGTAGCACAAGGCAATGAAATTGTTGTCATCGTTGTTATTAATAACAACAATGATTAATAACTATGAATGAAAAACAATGAATAACTAAAACTAAATTCAAATTTCTTGTCCAAATTGGCACTGGCTGTTTGCTTGGATTTTTGACGTATATATTCGTCATTGGCAGTGAATGAGTTAAGGTAAACAAACAGTCGCTACCATTAATCGTTATATCGACATTACACATGTAATAGTGTCTTAAAAGTGACTTGCTGATGATTCAGTGTCAACACATTATTTCATGAGTAAACAAGGGTTGAGGTATCTGTTGGCTACATGAGCTCAATAACACAAAAACCCGCTCAGTACCAAGTCAGTGAGCGTTGTTTAAGCAGGCAAATACATCCGCCATTCAGCCACTAGGTGGTGCACTAACAGGAGAAATAAAGATCAGATCACAGCCATCATTCAATAATGCATGCTTCTGCAAAAAAAAAAAAAAAGTCGGACGGTCCTAACATGTTTTTTGTTTTTTTATCTTTTTTAAAACCTCAGGGAAAAAAGTGGCGTGTTCTTATCGTGTGTGGTCTGCTCAAGTTAATCAACAAAGCACACCACACACACAAATAATTCTACGAACAATCACAACTGTCCTCCCTCAAATCAGACATCTGTTGAAATACGAAGACTGACTTGAGAGATTCCGCATGGTGCTGCAGAGCATCCAGACCTTTGGAAAATAAAGACGAAATAGTATTGAAAGAAGATAACCAGAAGTTAGGCAAACTGTTTCCTTATATGGCTACTGTGCACTGGCTGTGTGTCAGGATTTCTTGTTAGACATTGTTTTCCCTCACTCCCTAAATATTGTGCAAATCTTACCAACCAAGATACTTTTGTCATGTAAGATACTGATGTCAAGCGTCCTCTTTATGCCCGTCCAGATCCCGGAATACTGCCGTGTCCTGGAGGAGAGTGAAATATCCGAGCACTGTTTTGACCTGATCTTTGCCTTTGACGAGATTGTGGCTCTCGGCTACAGAGAGAACGTCAACCTGGCTCAGATCCGCACCTTCACCGAGATGGACTCTCATGAGGAGAAGGTTTTCCGCGCTGTCAGAGAGGTGAGTTCCATTCAGTTGGGTCTGGTCCTTTTCAGGCTGGGTTTATACTCTGTTTTCCAGGTGTGCAACATGTCAAATCAACTGTCTGCACACTATATAAAGGAAGAAAAAAAAAAACAATAATAGTGAGTGCCATGCAGCAACTGCAGTTGCAATTGGAGGAAAAAGTATGTGAACCTTTTGAAAGTTTCTTATATTTCTGCATAAGTTGGTCATACAGTGTGGTCTGATTATCTAAGTCACAAGAAGAATCAGTCTGCTTAAAACTAATTCCACCACCGCTACATGTAAACCTTCACAGCACAAGGGGGAAATAAACAAGCATACCTCTGCTGCTTTTTTCATGCGGCAATAATAGAGCTGTCAAACGATTCTCATTCTCTTACAAAGGTCCACCTGCCTCGCAGCATCCGCGAGCAGCGAGCCGACAGGCTCCGTGGAAGTACGGCCACAGTTTGCTCAGATGGGCGAGACAAGGAATAATTTAATTAATTATGCCTGTTGTAATGGCGTTTTGTACATAAGGGTGGCATTTGGTGATTTTTATTAAACCTGAAGAGCAAAAAAGCATGTAGCCTAAGTGTTAGACATGACAGTGTAGACCGAAGCAGGTGGCTCAGGACAGCCAATATTTGAAATCGTATTTCGCCAACCCACAGACCCAGGAAAGAGAAGCGAAGGCTGAAATGCGGAGAAAGGCCAAAGAGCTGCAGCAGGCTCGAAGGGATGCGGAGCGCTCTGGCAAGAAGGGACCAGCTTTTGGTGGCTTTGGCAGTGGCGGAATGACCGGCATCTCCTCGGGATCAATCATCACAGAATCCATCGTAGAGCCTGAAAAGCCCAAGATCACACCAGCTCCAGTCAGGTACACCGAATAAGAAATCCACAGTTGGACGGTGCTAGTTGTTCTTTAAAGTGGTCAAGTGATGTTTTTTTTTCTCCCGTTTCCAGACCAAGTGGACCAAGTAAGGCGCTGAAGCTAGGTGCTAAAGGGAAAGAGGTGGACAACTTTGTTGACAAGTTGAAGTCGGAGGGAGAAACCATCATGTCGTCATCTGGGAAGAGAGGATCAGACGTTTCCAAAGTTCTGCCGCCGCCAGTCAATGTAGAGAGGTTGGGACTCAACTTATATCTGTTCAAAAAAAACAAAAATGTTTTACCGAATAGTAATAAGAGGAAGGCTTCATTAACTCGTTTACTCCCAAAAACGTATAAATGCGTTCTATTTTTAATATTACCATGCTCACAAAGATGTAATTATACGTTTTGGCTTTGCTGCAACCTCTGAACTGAAGAGAATGCTTGAAGCAATGGTAGTTATTACAAAAACGGCCAGCAGATGGCAGCAGAGTATAAGAGACCAAAAAGCTCTTTTCTTCACTATTTTTAATAGTTTTGTTCTCATCAAAGTAACTAAAAATCCAAGCAAACCATTCCATAAAATGTAAACAGGAAGATGGTTAATCTAACAACAAGCAAGTGATATAAACAGTGAAAGCGGCTTTAAGTGCCGTATAATGTACATTTGTTTCCCTGGTCTGTTAGGTTAATGTTTTTTTTGGGGGGGGGGGGTTTTGGTGTTACTGAAGGACATTAAAAAAAAATAGCTATTTGTAATGTTTATACAGCTGGTTCGGTTCCTTCCACAACAACTTCTTCCTTTTAGCTACTAACAATCATGCCATCTACATTTTGTGGTACTTGCACACAACGTCTCTAATTTTTGCCGCCACTCCTCCTCGTGTGTTTGCGCTCCACAGCGTCCATCTTCGTGTTGAGGAGAAGATTTTGCTCACCTGCGGTCGTGACGGCGGGCTGCAGAACATGGAGGTGCTGGGCATGGTGACGCTCCGAGTCACAGACGAGAAGAACGGACGCATCCGCCTCGTTCTCATCAATAATGACAATAAAGGATTGCAGCTGCAAGTAGGTGTTTGGCAAAATAAAAAAATAAAAATCAGGCACTCACATGACAAAAATTCCTTGTCAGAGGAAGTAACTCGTACTAAAAATATTTAGTTGGAGGATGTGAGTGCTGAGGTCTTGTGTGCAAAACTTAGCATTGAGCTTATTAAACACACTAAAATCCACTTTGCAACAACCAGAAACAAATATTTGGGATTTTATGCACGTTGAGGTATGCTTGGGTAAGATGTGACCAAAATTATTATTTTCAGAATGTTATTGTATTTTTGTATTAAATTTATTTTACTGTAATTTTACTGCAACACGTTATAAAAAAACAAAACTGTGCCAGCCAATTTCAAGCATTTTAGCTCATCTTTCAAGGCTAACAAAATATTGTGTGCTTGTACGACATTACAAAAAAAAAAACAAATGGAAGATCACATTTTATTCTTTCATTAGGAAAAAAAAAGTGTTTCTACCTTATTCCGTTATTTAGTAATCACCGTTTGAAAATGGGTCATTTGAGTGACATGGAGCAAAAATTGAAAAGATAAGGAGAAAACAAGCTTTTTGTGAAAAGATACATTTTCTCCAAAACAGTGACTTTGACGCTAATATTTTTTGTTTAGTGACGCTCTGTGAATTAGGTTTAATGTGACAAAGGCTTTGATCCTTCACGTCATGCTTAAAAACATTCAATTTCATCGGATTCCATACACTGGCAGCCCATTGAAAAGAGATACAATGCTGCCATCTGCTGGCCATAGTGAGTGTTTCTGATTCCACAACTCATTGACCAGACAGCGCTGCACTTAGACGTTGCACTTCCCATTGATTAAAAATAATAATAATAATAACAAAATAACGTAGTTGATGTCATTAACCTTATTTATTGATTGATTGAATTTTTATTTTATTATTATTATTATTATTAATTCAGTCTCTGGTGTAATAACCTTATTTATTGATGGATTGAATTATTTTTTCATGTTATTATTACATATATTACATATTATTACTATTCTCATTGCTGCTGGACATGTCAATTTGAGCCATCCCAAAGGGATCAATAAAGTCAAGTCTAAGTCCTTACATTCAACACACACCAAAGCAGCAGATACACAACTTGCGTGCATACCGTAAATACAGTAGATTGACCAGACGTACCGTCATGTGCCCCTCAGACACATCCCAACGTGGACAAGAAGATGTTCACATTGGACTCGGTGATTGGCCTGAAGAACCCTGAGAAGTCCTTCCCTCTCAGCAGTGACGTTGGCGTGCTGAAATGGAGACTACAGACCACAGACGAGTCGCTCATACCTTTAACAAGTAAGTCCAAATGTACAGCAAAGAAAATAAAAAATAGTGAATTATTTTGTGTGCTCCGTTCCGGTTCCCGTCCCATTTTATACATGGGTCCTTTTTCACAATGTGTCGTCTATCCGTCAGTCAACTGCTGGCCTTCAGAGAGCGGCAACGGCTGTGACGTCAACATCGAGTACGAGCTGCAGGAGGACAGCCTGGAACTCAATGACGTGGTCATTACCATACCTGTGCCGTAAGTAGATCAAATATTAACAGTGACACAGTTGGCATAATCAACTCATTTATTCCCAGCTATTTTCATTTGTTTTAGTGGATTTTGATTGATTTTGCAAGGTCCACAGAATATTGTGTTGTATTGCTATGAAAACATGGAACCTACCAAAAGAAAGATTCTTTCATCAGGAAAAATAAATAAATATTTCTATCTGTTTCTGTTTAGCGGCAATTAGCATTAGAAGAGAGCTAAGTTGAAATCTAGCTTTTTTTCAGCATGTCTCTGGTTGATCTCCTTTGCTCTGCTGCCACCTGCTGGCCGTTTATCTAATAACTACCATTTCGTCAACCGTCCTTTGCAGTTGAGCGGCTGTATCAAAGCCTTTCTGTATGCTCTGGCACAGGGGTGGCAAACTGCGGTCCCCGGGGGCCGGAGTCCCGCAGGTTTTATAGATTTCCTGACTCGAAGTGCAGCTGATTCCAATTAACAAGGCTCGTTATCAGGCTTCTGCAGAGCTTGCTGATGAGCTCATCATGAATCATCTGTGTTGAAGAAGGCAAATATCCAAAACCTGCAGGACTGCAGCCCTCGAGGACCGGATCTCGCCACCCCTGCTCTAGCATTTAACTCATTTGCTCCCAATAACATGTAAATATGTTTTTGTTTTTTGTTTTTTTAATGTTTTAAGTGTCCTAAAGACGTATTTATATGTTTTTTGGGGTTTTTTGGGGTTTTTGTTTTTTATGCTAGTGCATACAGAAGGCTTTGAACTGTGAAAATGGCTTGGAGTGAATGAGTTAATAAAAAAAAAAAAAAAAAAAACATTTAAAAAAACGTATAAATACGTCTTTGAACACAACACATTTGAAATAAAACGTGTTTATACGTTCTTGGGAGCAAATGAGGTGAAACTGAGATGCGGCCATCTGTATTAGAAAAATGAATCTGTGTTGGATCAAGGCGGGTGTGTCCCTGTGCAGGTCTGGCGTGGGTGCGCCTGTGATCGGAGATCTGGACGGAGAGTACAAACACGACGGCAGGCGAAACGTCCTGGAGTGGTGCCTACCTGTCATCGACGCCAACAACAAGACCGGCAGCCTGGAGTTCAGCATTAGCGGACAGCCCAATGACTTCTTCCCCGTCAACGTGTCCTTTGTGTCCAAACGCAACTACTGCGACATCCAGGTAGCAACTCGATTGCGTTCACTTCAGTGCTTCTCAATTATTTTCTCTCATGCAAAGTAAGAAAACATCTCTCGTCCCCCGCGACTATAAATAGTATCATTTGTCTATAAAATTGTTATAAGCACACCTCTGTGTAACACTGTATCCTTATTAACGTATAAGAGAATAAAAAAAGAAATATGGACCAACTTACAACAAAGAATAGCTTTATTAACTGTATCAAAAGATTTAAAGTACATCTGAAATTCAAAGATAAAATTAAATCCTTAATTAAACTATAAACATTTTTTGACTGACCATGTCAAACCATATGATACGGAAAAATAAAAATACATAAAATCAATAAATAATAATGCATTCAAACTGATCATCAACATTAACTCAGGAGCACAATATTAAAAAAAAAAAAAAAAAAAAAAACTTCAACCTGCAAAACAAAAATATATAAAAAAAAAATTATTATTTTTTTGCTGTGCAAAGCGCGCATGCTCACTCAGTGCAAACAAAACCCCTACACCACCGAGTGAATGCTCCCTGCGCACACTCTGCTAATAATGAGAGCGTCACTGCCCCCTAATGTAGTGGAGGTGCAATTGCACTTTATTCTAAGCCAGTAAAAAAAAAAAATCAAAATAAAAAAGCATGTTCCCCGAGGTCAAACGCGCCAACCTTGATGGAGCCTCGCCCCCCCCGGGGGGGGGGGGGGGGCATTTCATATGAGGGCACCTCTAAAAGTCTTGCATCATTGGCTAATTTGATTGTACTGTTTGCTATGCCGTCCGTCTGAAACATGCTAATAATGACCGTTCTTTTTGTTGTTTTTCTGCATCAGGTTTCCAAAGTGACTCACGTAGATGGGGACACCTCGGTTCGATTCTCTTCAGAGACCTCCTTTGTCGTCGACAAATATGAAATCCTGTAAGAATGTTCGAAATAAAAGTGGATAAAAATGGCCCACGGAAAGAAAAAAAAATAGTCCAAATCTGTGCTCCAGAGAACGATTGCCAATTCCTTGCCTGTATAATATTACACAGACTGTGTACATGATCAACAGGACTCCATCATCCCTCTGGCAAATCACGCTCCAAGTGCTGCGGTCGCGCTGCAGTGCTCTATTTATCTTCCTTCTGTTAACCTTCATTGAAAAAATTTCGCAACTCGAGCGCCGTTGTGGTTGACCTGAACGGAGGCCGAGGATGATTGTGGGGGCAGGCCATCGGTCACCTCGAGGCTTTTGAGTCCGTCGGTGCGACTCTGGGACAAGCCTGACAACGCGAGGCGACGGCATCAGTCTTCACTCAAATTGGTCCGACTTAACATGCGTCCTTCAACAACCGCGCTTCTTCCCTCTCAATTTACATTGCAATTGCTCGATTTTGCCGGTTGGGGTTCTTGCTTCGTTTTTTGTTTTGTTTTTTTTCTCCCCTCAAATGTTCTTGTCCTTAACTACAGAGTTGTAGTTGTATCTGTACTGATAAGCAATTCAACTGTTTGTTGTTCTCGCTGATATCTCATTTGTGTTTTTGTGTGAGGACACCTTTATAGTAGAAAGCTTACAGATTGGAACTTGTCTCCCAAGCAAAATGCTCAATCTATTTATGGTCATCTCCTGTCTGCAGTCATCATCTTATTGCAATGTGTCCTTTTTATTTGAAACATTTGATATTTTTGTTACTTTTTTTTTTTCCTGTATAATTTGTCATTTTCCGCCAACACGGCATTGAAGTTTGACATGGAAGCGCAGAACCAGTGAATAATTGATTATATTGCAACTGATATTTTTTTATAACGTCCCTCTTCACACAAAAGTAAACTGTTGCACTGAAGGCAGTTAAGTGAGATGTACGCTCAAAAAAAACAATGAAGTGGTAAATGCGACACCGCCCAGCTGTCTTAGTTGGTTTATTTTTTTTTATTTTTTTT
Organism: Festucalex cinctus; assembly: GCF_051991245.1. Lineage (NCBI taxonomy): Eukaryota > Metazoa > Chordata > Actinopteri > Syngnathiformes > Syngnathidae > Festucalex > Festucalex cinctus. The sequence continues at coordinate 1,611,836 of NC_135423.1, forward strand.
TCCCCACTTGGACTCCCCAAATTTCAATTTAGTAACGGTTGTGTGGATGTGTTGGAGTTGGAAATGACTAAATCAAGCATTTTTAACGAAAGTTCCGAAGGGGAATCGTAACATTCCATTGTACAATTAGGGGGGGAAACAGAATCTTTAATGTAATAAAATGTATTCTTGAAAAATACGTGGTTGTTGTTGTTGTCTTTGTATGCAATTTTGTACCAATTCTATTGTCCATGTTTTGAGTTCCCTGCTTCTGAAAACAAATAACAGTGAATAGTCTCTCAGATCTGGCAGGTGAAATGAACATTTTTGCACATGTGCTACAAAATAAAACTAAAGTGCAGCGCTGTTGTCAACTATCAGTTTGATCGATTATCGGCAGCTGCTGAAAGTAACTTAAAAAAGTAACTTTTAATCTAACTTAGTTACTTTTAAAATCAAGTAATCAGTAACGCAATTTAGTTACTTTTAAAACCAAGTAATCAGTAAAGTAACTAAGTTACTTTTTCAAGGTAACTGTGGCAACACTGACAATCAAGTACCAATGGCAGAGAAGGACAAGGCCAAGACTGCATTTTGTACACCTTTTGGCCCGTTTTGAGTTTCATCGTATGACATTTGGTCTATGCAACCCACACCTGTCGCAACAGCAGACTTTCAATGTAGTTGGCACAGAAATGCGCCCATGTGACATAATCGCACTCAACTCGATTGACGAGTTAAACTCGACCGTGAGACGTTGTTGAGCGATTGTAGATCATAGAAGTTGACCCATAGAAGTCGCTGATGAGTCACGTAATTAGGTTTGTGTGTGTTTGTTTTTTTGTTTTTTTTAGAATTTTCTGGCTGTAACTTCGCCGGTTACCTACCGATATGCTGCTGCCTGGCTGTCTGTATGTTTTTGTTTTTGTTTAACTAAATTCTGTCTACAGTCTACAGTAGAGAGCGCTTCCCTCGCACTGGAGTTCATCCCACCAGCATTCACTTATTTAGAATTAAACAAACGCTGACGATGATAAAAACAAAACAAAACAAAAAAACAATGATTATTAGTATCATAATGACAATGCAAGAAAGTAGAGAGGAAAAAAAAAGACACTGGACGGCACCCGTGGTTCGATCCCGTTAAGGACTACGTGTGTTGCGATCCCGTTAAGGACTGCGTGCGCTGATCACATATGGTTTCAAAGGAAGTAACCACTGAGCTAAACCAGTGCGGTTGTTACATACGAATATAATGCTATTAATAGTTAATATTGAAGGTTTACAGGTTCAAGTTTGTGTGTTTTTTTTCTTGTTTGCTTGTTTGTTTGTACGCATTTGATCAACTACAGGTCAAGAATATCGATCATATGATTTTTTGAAGCGTCTGGATGTGACAGGTTTTTGTTTGTTTGTCGCCATCTACTGGTGGGGTTTATAATAACAGCTACAAGCAACCATGCGTGGAATTTTCAAACACCGGTAAGTACATTTTCGTGAGCAAAATGACTGTAAAGCTGTCGTGACTTCCATGAATTTACTTGCATTGTAAAAAAATTACATTTGGTCAAGTGGAGGCACTCGGGTAAATATATGAGTTATGTTCTGCTAAATGAAAACTCCCCCCACACCATTCGCCTCCCAAAATAGAAATATTCAAGAATTTCATTTTGACCAAGTCTCAAACATTACACCAATATATGTTAATACAGCTTCCAAAGAAAGTAAACTTTTTTGTTCGTCTAAAATATGCAAGTTAAGTGAGGTAAACTCCCCCCTCACAGTCGCGTCTCACTTCAAGAGTCAAATCCAGCTTTCGTCAAAAATAAAACATGTCAAATAAGTGAAAGAATGACAAGAAGCAAAAACACTGGACAGCGCCCGCGGTTGGAACTCGGTCCGAAGTTAAGAGGCGTTTTCAATTGCACGAAGTAACCACTGAGCCACACCAGTGTAACAACAAAAGCTTCCATTTGGGAGTTATAACTATAACACGGAAATGCGCCAATAGACCATAGAGGTCGCTGGTGAGTCACGTAAACTGTGTCGTCTTTTTTTTTTCTTCTTCTTCTTCGCTGTATATGGTGTCTGACATGTTTTTTTTTAACTTCACGTCAGAGTATTTTCTATCTACGGAAGGGGATGCTTGCTGGTGGTGGTGGTGGGAGTTCAACTGGGACGTTTATTTTGATTTTTGAGCATCACAATGACAAAAGAGGGGTTTTTAAAAAAAAAAAAAAAAAAAGAGGGGAGAAACAAAAAAATACTGGACGGGCGCCCGTGTGGTTCGAGGCCATTAAGGACTACTTATGAGGTGACACGACACGGAAATGATACTAGAGTGAGTCGACCTTGAGACTTTGTAGTCTACAAAGGAAAGGCGTCTCTAGACCCCAGAAGTTGACCCATAGTCGCTCACGTGTGTTTTTTATTTTATTTTATTTTATTTTATTTTATTTTATTTTATTTTATTTTATTTTATTTTATTTTATTTTATTTTATCTTCCTCTAAGTTACCTATACCCATGTGGTGTCAGTCTGGCAACAAATGTATTTATTTATTTATTTATTATTATTTTTATGTTTTTTACTGCAAATATGTTTTGTTTTACATTTCACAGTAGGCAGCACTAGTTCCCGTGCAGTGTGGTTGGAGTTCATATCCCACCGGCATTCACTTAGAATTAAACAAACGCCGACGTTGACATAAAAACAATCATGATTTATTAATGTAGTCATCACAATGAAAACGCAAGGAACGAGAGGGAGAAAAAAAAGCACTGGACGGCGCCCGAGGTTCGATCCCGTTAAGGACTGCGTGCATAGTAACTGCGTTCAGGTTGCTGGAAGTAACCACTGAGCTAAACCAGTACTCTAGTCTCATGGGAATATATGGCTTTATTAATAGTAAATATTAAAGTTTTATATAGGTCAAGTTTATAGTGTGTTTTTACTTTTTTTTTTTTTTTGTTTGGTTTTGGGTATTTGAACAACTAAAGAGGTCAAGAATGTCCATCATAAGTTTATTATTGGACGTTTATCGATGTGGTAGTTTTTGTTTATCACCATCTAGTGGTGTGTTTCACAATAACATCCAAAGCTCATCATGCCACATGGGACATTTTTTGTATAACTTTAGGTACATTTAAGAACACTGAATCGTTAATGTAATAAAATATATACTTGAAATATACATGGTTGTTGCAATTGTATTGTTTTGCATATTTTTAATAATTGTCCCTTTCCATTCTATGATGCAAATAGTGCCAAACATCTGTAGATAAATAACTTGAAAATGTAAAATAAAGAAATAGATAAATGTCAGACTTGTACATTTAAATACAGTATTGTAGGCTATTTTCTTTTGGGTGCGGGATAAATCAGGGACGTAAACCTTTGTGATAAAGGGCCACATTTGAATTTGAAAACTGATAGTTTAATTTATCCGATCTACCAGGAGGTGAAAACGTTTGCGTCCGCGACGAGTTGCGCATGCGCGACAAGAATACAACCGAAAGGCTTCGCTATTGAGTCAGTTATCATTGACCAAGTCTCTAACGTTCCACCAATATATGTTAATACGGCTTCCAATATATATATATATATATATATATATATATATATATATTTTTCCTGTCAGTGGAAACCGGTTCATCTAAAATATGCAGTTCGCGTGCGCATGCGTGGGTTAACTTCCCCTCTCTCACAATAGCGTCACAAATCCAGCTTCCGTCAAAGTGAAACATGTCAAATAACTAAAAGAATTGAAGAAGCAAAACACTGGACAGCGCCCGCGGTTGGAACTCGGTCCGGAGTTAAGAGGCGTTTTGATAGCACGAAGTAACCACTGAGCCACACCAGTGTCGCCAACACCCTCCTTCCATTTCGACTTATATGACTATAAACACGGAAATGCGCCATTACGAACGTCTGCGGAAGAGAATGAACAGAGTGGCGTGATTTACAGTGACGCTGACCTTGAGTCAGTTAGGTATTATATTATTATATTATTAGTCACTGTATATGTCAAAGTATATGTCTTTTTATCTGACTGTAACTATATTAATAATATGGTGTATGACAACAAATGAGTTTTTAAAAACTGCACGTCAGAATATGTTCTATCTACTGAAGGAGTCGCTTCCGGGTGGTCAGTGGTGGGAGTTCATCCCACCAGCGTGCACTGGTGGTCCGCGGTGACGTTTATTTTGAGCATCACAAAAAAAGTGGGGAAACAAAACACTGAACGGCGCCCGTGGATTTGATCCCGTCAAGGACTGCTTTGCGACTACTGAACATATCAATATCGTCGGGGTTGACTGAAGTAACCACTGAGCTAAGCCAGTGCCGTGTACAACTGGGAAAAAAATATCTATTAAACACTTAAGTGTTCATTTTTTTGTGTTTCAAGTTATATTAGATTTTTTTTGTGTCATTGATGAACTTAAAGGTCGAGATTATATGTAATTGAAGTTGAAAATGTTTAGATTTGCGTCTTGTTGTGATAGATTTCTTTAGTTTGTCGCCATCTAGAGGTGTGGTTTAGCTACAGCCAAGCCATTAGATTTCAAATATGTAGTCCATGTGTAACAGATAGAAAAACAACTATTGTAAATCATTGTAATTTGTTTACTTATGTATTAATTTCCCCCCGAATCATTGAATTGTTTCATTTTATATTTCAAATGGGCTTTCTGAACAGCCGTGGCTTTATTTTGGTTACTTCCTGTGTTTTTGTCATAGAACTTTTATTTTGAAAGAATAGGTGATATACTGTGGTTGTTTCCCTCACAGTTTGGCTTTAGCCTCTTGTGCTAGCTAGCTAGCTAGCTAGCTCCCTAGCAGGTAACCGAACACGCAGGGACCTAGCTAGGCAGCTTGCTAGCTAGCACCTGGACTTGGATTTGCCACCTCTGCAATATATTATGTAGTTAATGTCATTTCTAGCATAATCCTTAAACTCCAAATTTTGTATCCTGTCACTATGCTGCTAGCTAGCGAGCTCCCTAGCTAGCTCCCCAGTGCTCAGATACCTGCTAGTGAGCTAGCTAGCTAGCTAGCACAAGGGGCTAAAGCCAAACGCTAGCTGGTTTTTACTTTCTGGACCTGGATTTGCCATCTCTGACAAAGGGTAGGACATTTCCGTCAATAATTTCAGCAATTTGGATGATTACTAGGGATGTAACGATGCATTGAAAATCAATGTATTATCGATGTAAACTACTTAAAATATGCATCGATGTAAAAAATAATAAATAAAATCATCGATTGCGCAGTTTTTCTAGCTGGACCCTCTTTGGGGGACAGACACGTTTCGCGTACCTGCGTGAAGACACCATTTTGGGTCCATTTCGAATGAAATGGGGGGGGGGCTGGATGACATCATTAGACATTAAATATGCCATAATATCAATAAATCCGTCGCAGCGCAAATGGAATTTTTACAGCACAAACCAGCAGAAATATAGCACAAAAAAACAAAAATTGACCCATTTCAGGGCCGGTTCTCAATAGAAGTGGGGCTGGGTGAACTCTGGATGACCTAAAAAATCTACTGCGGAATGGATAGAACGGATTCAAGTCTACGTGTCAATTCACACCAGCTTCGGTGCGGTGCCGAACGACTGCGGCGATGCGGAAGCTTTCCGCAAGCGTTCTATTTCTTCCGGACGCCGCGTGCGGATTTTCATGAAGCTATAAGAAATGACACGAGCCGGACAGGAAATCGAGCGTCTCGCATTAAGGTAAATCCGGTATATTTCAAAATAAAAACCGTTTGCGAACTCGTTTTTTGTGGGAAGGGAAGCTAGCTAGCTGCATAGCATGACATCAGTCGGACATTTAAGACAAAAAAATTAACTCAGAATAAATTAAACACAACAAAATGACACTTTTTAAACACGTATAACAAAATCACATCACTTCTTTATATTTTGTATTGCTATGATTTCGAAAAGTTTGTCTTCCATGTTCCATTGAAAAACATCTCAGGCCAGCACGTTCTGAGCACCCATTAGTTAATTAGCGGCAAATACAACTAAACATAAGCTGCTTTATTGGCAGCGACCCGCAGACAGGGCTTGGGCCACTTTGGTTTGTGGTCTCATTAGTCATATGGTCGAACAAGAATGTCTTTCACAACAACAACAACAAAAAATTCCATGTAGTTTCTGCTATTACAGCAGAAACAACGAGGCACATCCGTTTAGACGCATTGAACAGATGGGGGAGGAATTCAAAGTGAGTTTACCAGCACCCATACTTGGACTGTTGTTCTAAAGGAGGTAGCTTAGCATCCCTCTCCTCATAAAAGTGGGTGTGTCTGTTTTCCAAATGAGTGAACAGGATGATAAGCTTTGAAAGGGTCTCACAGGAGGGAGAGGCCAGGCCGAGCCGCCGTGTTGTCTTTGGCTTGGGAGAAACACACTTTTTTTTTTTTTTTTCTGGGAGAGGTCGCTGAGTCAGAGTGCATGTTTTGACTGGATTTACAACCGGACAATCGACTACTACTTCGCCATTCGGACTCGGGGAAAGTTGCGATGATGCTGAAGAAGGTGCGATTCAAGGTAGGAGAATCTTCGCACGCTGTTTACGTGTCAAGACCAACGTGTACGTTTTTAATAATGCTCAAAAAAAGTTAGAATCCTCCTTCATGGTCCATGTTCAATATCTTAATCCTCTTGTAAGTCACAAGCTTCGCTTAACGTCGGGAAAACTACTCAAAATGTGAGCGAGCGAAACGGACTTGCTGCTTGTTGGGTCTTCATTAGCAGTCCTGCTGCCAATGCAGTTCGAAGAAAAAACTGCTCAGACTGACCAGTGACACTAAGGCAGCGCTTCTCAAATAGTTGCTTTTTTTTTTTTTTTTTTTACTGTCCTAGAATAAAGTGCAATTGCACCTCCACTACACTGGGGGGCAGTGGCGCTCTCATTATTGGCTGAGTGTGCGCAGGGAGCATTCGCTCGGTGGTGTAGGGGTTTTGTTTGCACTGAGCATGCGCGCTTTGCACACAGCAAAAAAACAAAAAAACAAAAAACGGCACAAATTATTTTATATATTTTTGTTTTGCATTTTTGAAAATTGCACACCTAGAACTAGAACTTGCAGTAGTACAATATGAGCCATACTGCAAAGTACATGCAATGTAATGTCAAAATGTAAAAAACAAAACAAAACATTTGTTAAAAAACATCTTAAATCATGTATTGAAAGCATTTGTAGAAGAGAAAAGTATGTCGGAAAAATTGTCAGCCTCCGAGGTTGGAATTCTGCATGCCTGTGTGAAATTTTCTTTCAGTAGCCGTTCAAACAGCAACAAAGTCGACGTTCCATCTCGCAGCTTTTTTTCGCCCTCACACGGCCTTGCTACATTCTGTCTGCCAACGTCCATCTTTAGTTCATTTCATACAGTAATTGTCATCTGAACATCACTTCCATTTAGAAGCAACCCACTGAGTAATAGTTTTTTTCCTCCCGCTTTTCCATGCTATGTTGATGAGATATGTGAGTCTTTCCAGAATTGGAGGACAACGTTTTTGAAAAATGGAACATTTATTTTATGATTTATTATGTTTAAAAAAACACACAAAAAAAAAAACACAGGTCGTAGCTTTTTGCATAAATACTTTAAAGCCTGTACAATTAAATCAAGTAACATGTTCTTTCAAAACAGATTCAGGACTTTTATTTATTTATGTATTTATTTATGTATTTGTGTATTTATTTATTTATTTATTTATTCGTAATCGTGTCTGCATATTTTGGCAAATAGTTCCAGGGATACATTTTCTGTTAAAAAAAAAAAAAAAAAAAAAATCATAAAGTGGGAAATTGTCATTTTGAAGATTGATTGTTAGCCAATTTCGGCACATCTATTTTGATCATTTTCATATATTTTTTTTTGATGTCCTCGCTCATTATGTTATCACCTGTGAGCACGTTCTCATTTGTCAGTCTAATCCAATCCAATCTACTTTATTTACCGTAACACATTTTTAAATACAAGTGTTTCCAAAGTGATGCACATTGAGATCCACGCACTATCATAAAAAACTATTAAAACCAGCTATTAAAACAAACGGATCAAAATGACAAATGAATGTTTCTCTGCAGGATGTGGCGTTAGACACTAGGTGGCGCCAGTGTTCTTCCATTTGCCATGGAAAGAAAAAAAAACAGCATCACAATCCTCCCCCAAACCAGAAAATTAGTTAAATAAATAAAATAATAGGAGCCTCGATCGTTTGAAGTGGACTGGCAGAGCGCGGACGCCATTGTTGGAAAATGGCGCCACTCAACAATAGTGTTGAATTAAAAAACATCTCTCTCGTGGCACATTGTGGGCTCGTTACTATTTCCTGCTGACTGGCTTGCAGGCTTCTCGGTGAGGGTGAACATGTGCGACGTCCCATCCACCACCCATCAAGTGCAAAAACAGCTTCAATCAATAATAAATACAGATGATGACCAATTTCCATCCAGTTGCTAACTTCCTTCATCCCTGTCAGCTTCGATTCAAATTTGAGAGTTGATTTTCTGTGTTTTTATCCCTGGTGTGACGTTCTTGAGTCTTAATTGCAAAGTCAGCACACATTTCGGTCTTTGATCTTCTTAATGAGTGGTTCTTTCCGCTTTGCCCTCAGGTTGCGCAACTCTCTGCGTGGCTCCGTGAAGGCGGTGGAATTTGATTGGTTGCGTCGGCGCCGTTGATCAGGCGGAGCACAGCCAAAATATGTTTTGCATTCAAGATGAAAAGTGTTTACAGTCTCGGATGTCTGTTTACGCACAGTCTAAATGCGTGTACTCGCATAAAATGAGGGCTTTACTTGCTTTGTAGTTACCTGGAGGCACACTTCCGGTCTGGTGCGAGTTAAACAAGAATGTGACGTACTTTGCCACGTCATCATCACTAGGCAAGGCTATTTCGTCCCTCCCGACCGCCAGGTGGCGGTGCTGTAACCAGCACGGAATTTTACAGCACCGCCACCTGGCGGTCGGAAGGGACGAAATAGAACAGTAGTTACATTCGTAACTTTCGTTTATTTGTATATAGCACATTTTATACACAAGGCAACTCAATGTGCTTTACACAAGGAAAGACAACACATAAGCGTCAACAAACACAATAATTAACATTCAGAGGAATAAAAATAGGTTACCAAATTTACTAAAAAAAGAACAGAAAATATTAAAACATTATTCAATAAACTTTAAAATATTTAGCATAAGGAAGTTTAAAATAACAATAAAAATAATAATTGAAAATGGGGGAAAAACAACAACCTTAATTAAAGCTGTTTAAAAATCCCTAATCAAAGGTATGAGAAAAAAAAGCAAAGTTTTTAACTTGGATTTAAAAGCATTTAGCCTATTCCATCTGTGCGCAGCATAATAGCCAGATGCAGCTTCACCATGTTTGCTTCGAACTCTGGGTTCCATAAACATATAATTTTGCTTACGTGGCCCTCAAATCCAAAAGTTTGGACACCCCTGTGTTAAAATATAACGTAGGCTACTTGTACTTTCAGAGGCAATACACAAAAAAAATTTGCTTGACTGTTCTTCTCACGACTTTGCAATTGTATGATGAAGTCCCGGAATTCGAAGCAGGATTTTTATGACTGAGATGACGAAGAATTTCAAAGAGAGCGAGAGAGCTAAAAGTGTGTTCGACAGTGTAAATCTGCTCCCAGGGTGCAAGTCCCACCGATTTGTTTCAGAACTTACCTCACACACGAGTCCAGTTGGAGGATAACTTTTTTTTTATTTTTTATTTATTTATTTTTTTGAATGAATACAGACCTCTTTATTGAAAAGAATGAACGCCTTGTGTCCCCTTTTAGGGGCGAGGCGAACCGGACAGGAAAGCTGGGAGAGTTGAGGCGCCATGTATTTGTTCGTGTGTGAGCAAACGTCAAGCGAGAGTTGGAGAGGGAGGAGACAAACAACAGCAGCAGCAACAGCAACAGCTAGACAGCGTGTGTCAGCAATGTGACGGCCACATGGCTTTTGTGTCGTGCCTGTTTTGACAGCCGCAGAGCGCATGCGTGAATACGTAAGCCCGATGACAGGAGAGCAGAAACACGCAAGGTTAGAAAGCTTCTTTTTTTTTTTTTTTCGGATCTCAGCTTGTGTTTCGTTTTGATGACTTTGAGACGTCAGCAGCAGTTTTGACTTTCTTCTGCGTGGTTGGTGTTCATTCCAGCGTAACGTCACGTCACGTCATCTTCATCAGGTAAAATTGACACACAGTTGACTCACATGGGATGATTTTTTTTTTTTTTTTTTTTTGCTGAATGCTATGGGAGCCCATTCCCGCTAGTTAAAAATTATTAAATACATACATGAATAAATAAATAAATAATCAAATAAAGTAATAAAAAGGATTTTTTTTCGCCGTCAGAAACCGCCAGTGGATTTTTTTTTTTTTTTTTTTTTTTTTTTTTAAACATGTTCGTTAGAACGAGAATCCGCCAGTGGGGGGAGGGGGGGGGGATCTATCAGACTTCCATGCGGCATCTTGCGCCCTCCAGTGGCGAGCAAATTTTGAAACAATTTTTTATATATATTTTATTTTATTTTTTACTGGCGGGAATGGGCTTCCATCGAATGCAGACCTTTACCTCGTTTCTTTCCTCAAGGGTGAAAGCGTGTACTGACTTTATCAGCAGTCTAGACACAACAATTGAAGCTAATCTTGTCCAGAAGAGTCTTCTTGTTGAACCTTGTGAACTTATTTAATATCACAGATTACGTATTTACTTCTAGAATTGGGGGGGGTGTAAATGACGTAATGACGAAAATGGATGGATGACATGACGACTTGACTTGACTTGGCTTGGCTTGGCTTGGCTTGGCTTGGCTTGGCTTGGCTTGGCTTGGCTTGGCTACAGCAGTCACAACGGCATCAACAGGACACCACAGTACAGGACAATGCTCCGACACGGACTGAACGAACACCACTGACTAAATACACCAAGACTAACGAGACAATTATGCGTCTTCCCACAAAAGGTTCGATATGAAGAGGTAACGAGGCTCATGCAGGGCAGCTTGTTACACGAGCACCCTTGAGCAAGGACCTACTTTCCACATTCCTGGCAGAGAACGTGACTGTGTAGCGTTCCCAGACTCGAGCAAGTCTCCCAACTGCTGATAATAAATTACTCGTTAGTTACGTGACTTCATTTTGTTACAAGCATGATTGAGCCAGTACACTGGCACTCTATAAACGCCAACTCACTGTGCTCTCGTGCCCCTTTGGTTGCTCGGACGCTTCTGCTGCTCGCAGCAATTTACACTTTCCACTGGGATCAGTTTTTTATTATGTCACATTCATAGTAGGGATAGACCGATTATCGGTGCCGATATTTGGCATGTTGACAAATATCGGCGTCGGCCTTTTTCACGAATCTGAAGGCCGATAAAAGCTGGAATCTCACCGAGCAGCGAATGCTTGCGAACGTAACAAATTTTGTGAAAAAAAAAAAAAAGTATGTTTCTTTCTGTTTCCGTTTTGCAGCAATTAGCATTAGAAGAGAGCTAAGTCAGTTTTCACAAATCTATTCAAAATTGTAAGTAATTGAGCTTTTTTTTCTACATGGCCCTGGTTGATCTCCTTCGCTCTGCTGCCACCTGCTGGCCGTTTGTGTAATAACTAACATTTCTGCAACCGTTCATTGCAGTTGAGAGGCTGCATCAAAGCCGTCTGTATGCTCTAGCATTAAAAACAAAAAAAACAAAAACACGTATAAATACGTCATTGGGACACTTAGAACATTAAAAAAAAACGTATTTATACGTTATTGGGAGCAAATGAGTTAAAGAGCTATCCATAACAATTCATTTTGCTCAACCATGTTGTCACTCAAAATGCCGACGACAGACACACAGCAAAGACCTCCAACCGCCCCATTACTTTATTGTACATTTTTGATGATACAACTGGCTCACAACACGAGGCACAAACCCGACTGAGAAAGCTTCATTGGTTACCGGGCGCATCCGCAAGTTTGCGCCGTGAGCGACAACGCACAAGTATGATGTCAACTTTATTTCGAGACACGAGCGAAGTGCTTAGGTGTGGTTTTTATCTATTAGACAGGAAGTGGTGAAAAGAGAACAAGTGAGTCTCCATCCTGATATTCCCTTCAAGAAGTATTGAGTAAGTGTTTCCAAGGGGGCTGACGAACGTCCACCCAGTGTCTTTTGCGCTGAATGTCAAGACACAGAGAAGCGTCTGTGAGCATGTGCGCTCCTTGGATCACTTTCCATGACTCAAAAGGAAATCCCACGCCGACTCCCTCTCCGCATTGTTTCCACCGCCCCTTCTCTCTTGCTCCGTTCCCGCCCTTCTTTCATGTAGTTTACTGCCAACAATGTTCAATCCGGCATCGGACAAAGCTGGATGGACTCGACACGCGGCTAAATATGGATACTGGGTGGGTGAACTAAAAACCGGGATGAGTTTAAAGCTGAGAAAAGAGGGATAAGCAAGTGGTTTTTTTTGTTTTGTTTTGTTTTTGCTATGCGGGAAAACTATTCTAATCTCCTCCCAGGACTTTATAACAAGTCAGTTAAGCTGATATGCTTGAACAATAAAACCTCAATAAATTCCAACAACTATATGTCATATTTAGTCAGTTGTTGCGACCCTGATAACATTTAAATTTCGACCTGTTACTCGAGCAGACATAGCCATTGTCATTTTACAAGTGAAACAACAGCGATGGGCTGTGACTATAATTGTGATCTTAAAACTCATTCACTGCCATTGTTGAAACATGGTAAAAATTTATGAAGCAATTATAAATTGTTGATATAATGTACAGCAGGGGTTTCCAAACTTTTTCCTCTGAGGGCCACATACAGAAAAATAGAAAGCTGCAAGGGCCAATTTGATTTATTTATTTTTTTTAGTTCTTTATTAACACATTCATTTGCCAAACCAGCAAAAAAATGCATCATTTGACATCTTTTTCCGTCAATGGCAGTGAATGAGTTTTAAATGAATGAGTGAATTAGCATAACCTCACATCACATTGATAATCGAAGGACCGTTTCACCTTATGGTGGTTTAAGTGTAGTTCTGTCATGATCGATTTTTTTTTTTTTTAGAATTGATTAATCTATCGATTGGTTCATCGATTAATCGACCAATCAGATTCATTTTAATTTTGCATTAAGCGTATGACAAAAGTTATTTTCAACATGATCCTGGTTGATCTCTTGCGCTCTGCTGCCACCCGCTGTCCGTTTTTTGTAATTACTACCATTTCTTCAACCATTCATATGTATCTGCATCTTCTTCAGTTTACTTCTGTTCTTCCTTTGGCCCACATTTAGAAGTCCAAAGTTTCCTTCAAAAATATTTAATATATAATTTTGGTTTCACTTGCTTTGCTTGTCTGTTAAATATCCCGGTGCTCAACCTCCAGTGTTTACATACATACTTTAGATATTGGATACCATAAACCTGGTCTAGGGAGAAACAACACATCAACACGCTAGTTGCCACGGTAACACTCGCACGAGCATGTAAACAACATGTGAGCGTGACACATTTCCTGATATTTTACGACTTGTTTGCGACCTCATGGGAGCAGAGGTGGAAAAAGGAAAGATTGAGTCACGTCAAGTCGACGACGTCGGCGTTTTGCGATGTTGAAATGCCGATGGAAGTCATTTGACAGTAACTGTTGATTTATCATTGAGCCAATCCGGTCTCATTTCTTCTTTCTCTGAGACCACAATGTGCTAATTATAGACCATATTGGTACTCGTTTCACATCACTTAACTGATTCTTTCACAGCTTTGAAGGTTTGACAATAAAATGTTCTCTGCAGCCCCACAGATCTAAATACGGCATTCTGGTTCATATTGCGTGAGTAGAATATGAGTTAAGCAGCAAAATCCAGCCGTTTTCAGCCATCTCAGGGGGCGGCCATTTTGTACCAAAGCTTAAAAAAAATAAATACATAAATAAATGGAATAAAAGTTGAGCCCACTTGTGTAACTATATGCCCGAGACGGACACTGACCTCAAACTGTGTCACTGACAGGAAACGAGTCCTTGGCAGTGTTCGCCAAACAGGAAGTCGACATATAGTGACGGTCATCATCTTCCACTCTGTCACACTCCATCCTGTGTGTCAGTCTCTGGATACCAAACAAGGATGTTGAATTCTAAATAAATGTAACGTTAGCCTAATAGCATGAAAAAAATAAATAAAAAAATGGATGACTAAGAATCTGCATAATGAAAAAATAAAAAATAAAAAATTAGCAAGCATGTAGGTTTTGTTTTTTATTTCTACCATGACATTTATTATGTTATTTATAAACTAAAGACATTAACAAAAGATGTACATGTGTACGAAAAATGCATTTACATTAAACTATGATGCAAATGTGATATTTATAAACACATACATTAAAATATTGGTTGCTGTGGAAATCAGTGAACTTGGAGTGGTCTGTGGTGCACTGCCTTGTTGTTGATAGATCTTCATCTGGTTTGCATATTTGGAACAAAAAAACAAAACAAAAACAATCATTCATTAGAGACATTTTGTTTTTTGTTACGCCACATTCATCTTTAACAAGCGAGAAATGCGAATTTTGGGTGTTTCCGGTTGAGGATGATCAACTCCTGAGGGGGTTTGTTGCATGCGGAAGTTCAAAATATCTGTGGGACTTTTGTTTGTTTGTTTTTTTTCATGTTTTTGCGGGTGGTCTGTGTGGTTAAGTGTTTTGGGGCTGTGAGCGATAAACACAAAGAATAGCCCAGAATGAATTGTTGAAATACTGTATTGTTGTTATAAACAGGGCGGCATGGTGGGCGAGTGGTTAGCACGTCCGCCTCCCAGTACTGAGGACACAAGATCGAGTTCATGCTCCGGCTTTCCATGGGTGGAGTTTGCATGTTCTCCCCGTGCCCGTGTGGGTCTTCTCCGGGTACTCCGGTCTCCTCCCACATTCCAAAAACATGCTTGGCAGGTTAATTGGGCGCTCCGAATTGTCCCGATAGGTGTTCAGGGGGTCCCCTGCCTACTGCCCGAAGCCAGCTGGGATAGGCTCCAGCATCCCCCGCGACCTTTGTGAGGAGCAAACGGATGATACTTTTTTTTTTTTTGAAGGTAGTATGTTTTGGTTGGACATATTTAACTGTTAATATTTTCATGGGAAAACTTAACATTTATCATGTATATTGTTTATAAATTTAATTTTAAAATAATGATTTAAAAAAATATTTGATGTAATAATAGTGTTTTGAAGCAGCACGGAGTTATGCAACGTACCTAAATATTTTCTTTTGCGGACATAAACTCAAAATATCAATAAAAAAAAAAAAATCTCCCTCGAATCGTGACACGGCACATACGTGACGTCACCAATCCAGGCGGAAATGTTAACTTGTCATGTCCCGGAATGCTTCGCTTCAAGATGTCAACACTGTAGTTTTCCTTTCTTATGTATTTCATGGTGTGGCTTTATCTCGGAAGGGGGTCTCTTTCTGTATTTTATTGTTTGTTAATTTGTCTTGTTCCGCGTCGTACACGCTTGAGGGACCACCGCCATCGAAAAATGTGATCCCTATTCAAAGATTTTCAAAATATTACTCATTGCTGCCCTCAAGAGGCAGTTAATGGCACTGCCCCTTCCTAGCAAAATGGTACGTGTCGTTAACATTTCTCTGCTGCTTGTCAACACTGGGAATGTTTTTCATATAGTAGAAATTTATAAGCACCATATCTACCCTACATAATACAGTCACGTGTGGTTGTGTAGATTCATCCTTAGACCGATGTTTACTGCATTTCTGTGGTTGTTTTCTAAAAAAAAAAAAAAAACAACGTACCATTTGGGTCAAAACAGCAAAGAGAAAATTTTCCACTGCTGGTTTTCTAAGAGTGCTGAGTCACGTGATGTTCAAGAAGATCCCCCAAAAATGTATTGAATGACAAATGTTTGTGGTAAGGCACAAGAGTTCTGCTTTTGTCCCTCATCATCCATTCCAGTGGTAATTTATTTTGTTTTGTTCACGGGCGTCTAAATTCGCCCGAACTTCAATCGTTGAGAGCAAAACAACTCACGTTTACATTTAGTTCTTGGTATACATTTTTAACAGCTTTTAAAGTAAGTGACCATGTTGCTTTAGTTTAGCAGTTTATCTTCCGTTTTTCTTAATCATGCTTGCATCCTGTATTTTTTTTATTTTTTTTTAACAGCACGTCACGGTTCACCACATCTGCTGATCTGCTGGAAAAGGACTTTAGTTAAGGATCTTTTCACCAGCTTGTTTCAGTGAAACAAGACTATAGTGCTGGCCACACAACTCTAAATAACAGTAATTAGTTATAGCTAAATTTCTGATTTTTTTAATTTTAGTTTTAGTTTTTTCATTAGTTTTAGTGAACTAAAATAACCTTTAATAGCACCTGTGTTCTTCTTACTTTGACCATCTCCAAACATTTTTCTTTTGTTTATTTGATTTGAACTGAGTCAAATGCCATTTTTTGCAAATGTCGCGGGCCACAAAAAAATGGACGGCGGGCCGCAAATGGCCCCCGGGGCCGTAATTTGGACATCTTTGCATTAATGGAAATGAAAAAATGTGACATTTTGCAGTTCTACGTTCAACGACCCCCAAAAAACATTTTGTTGTCCCATAATAAATCCTGTTAAGTTAAGCAGGACCGCGGATGCGTTTGTCTATTAACTCATTCACTCCCAGGACTTTTTCGCTATTTTACTGGATTTTGAATGATTTTGCAAAGCCCATAGAATATTGTGTCCTATTGCTAGAAAAACATGGAGTCCACCAAAAGAAAGATTAGAGACTCTTCTTTCATCAGGAAAAAATAAGTATGTTTTTATCTTTCTCCATTTTGCATTAATTAGCATTCAAATATGGTTAAGTTTCATCATTATTTACAAATCTGTTTAAAACTATGGGGGAAAAGAGCTTTTTTGATCTCTTATACTCTGCTGCCATCTGCTGGCCGCTTTCGTAATAAATACCATTGCTTCAAGCATTCTCTTCAGTTCAGAGGCTGCATCAAAGCCGAAATGCATAAATACATCTTTGGGAGCATGGTAATATTTAAAATAGAACGTATTTATACGTTTTTGGGAGTAAATGAGTTAAAAAACATTTTGCATCGTGACTGTAGTCTGACTAGTAGCGCATTTATTTTGTCACGGCTAAATTGTTTTGTCTGCAAGCCTGTCAGTATCAGTCGGTCCACATATTTTGCCAGTGCTTCTTTCCCTCCCTTTCGTCTTCTCTTCTGCATTCCAGCTAAATGCTTGACCCCCCCTCCACCTCGTTTTCATAATCCATATTTTTAAAAAAAAGAAAAGTTTTTTTCCTCATGCATGAGAGGAGAAGCAGGCCTGATGTGCAAACAATGGGAGGCTTTCTGGACTGGCATGAGAGCAGAGATGAAGTGAGAGAGAAAGAGAAAGACAAGAATGTGGTGATGGACGCTTTCGGAGGGAGAGACAAACTGTCCAAGTCGACTCGCACAGTCTGGCAGCCGACAGCTTTGGTGTGCTGGGAACAAACCTCCCATATTGCACTAAATCAGCGGCGTCCAAACTTTTTTTCATTTGAGGGCCACATGCAGAAAATCAGAAGGACGCAAGGGCCACATCATGTTATGAAGAGAAATTGTGTTTAGTCCTAAAAGTTGGACAAATAATTGATTTGTGCTTTTGCATATTTAGAAAAATGCTACAGTATATAAACTAATTTATTTGTAATATGGCAGTAGGGTTATTATAGTTTTAGAATTTCTCATTTTACTTAGTTTTTATTCGTTTTCAGGGTGGTTCTGTTAGTTTTTATTAATTTAGTTCTTTAAAAAATGTTTACTTTTAGGTTAGTTTGTTAGTTTCAGTATTAGTATTAATTTTGTTTTTTTTGTTTTGTTTCAATATTAGTAATTAGTCTTGTCTTTTTAAAATGTGAATTACTTGTACGCAATATTTAAAAAAACACCATGGGAGCAACATCATCTGAAGGTGTTTACGTTTTAGTCTTTGGTGTGATTTTTACTAGATTTATTTTGATATCAACCGGAATAATGACGTTTGAAAGTATGTCACACAGAAGTGATGTCATCAAGCACCAAAAGATGACGTCGCTCCCATGGATGTTTTTTTTTAAATATTGCGCACAAGTAATGCACATTTAACAAAAAAACAAACAAAAAAAACTACTACTAATAAACTAAGTAAAACTAAACTAAAACTACGCATTTATTAAAGAATTAAAATGAAAAATTCCAAAACTATAATAACCTTATTGCCATATTACAAATAAAATGCTGTATATACTGTAGAATTTTTCTAAATACACAAAAGTGTAAATCAATTATTTGTACAATTTTTAGGACTAAACACAATTTCTCTTCATAACATGATGTGGCCCTTGCGTCCTTCGGATTTTCTGTATGTGGCCCTCAAATGAAAAATGTTTGCACACCCCTGGTTTACACCAATGCAAGTGTGATAAAATTAAAAAATAAAATAAATGTTTTATAGAGCATATTATTGCTGATTTTTTTTTAGCAATAACACAAGAACATACCAAAACAAATCTCTCTCTCTCTCTCCTCCCTCAACGCGCTCGAGCGCCCATCTGTCACTTTCTTCCTGTCGTCTTTGAAGCTCCCAGCCAGGAATGTCGATTGTCTTTACTAAAAGTGGAGCAAGCAGCAACAGGTCCACCTCCTGAGAGTTTGAGGATAATGCTAAGCTAACCGTTTGAGACAAAGAACGAAGCGGCATTTCCCGACAGACAGACGAAACCACCTCTGCTTCGTAAGGAACATTTCTGAGTTTGCCCTGACTTTTATTTTGAAGTGTCCGGTTTAATCGAGGTCACACAAGACAGGATTGAGCCATGATGGCTTTGCGCTTGCTGGACAATTGGAAGAAGGTAATTATCACCGTTAGACGAGAGAACTCTCCTCTTTTTTTTTTTTGTGGTTCATTATTGAATGAAGTAGTTGAATTAAGGAAGTCCTTCAACCTGTTTTTGTGATTTGCTGTTGAGTGCCGACTCAACAGAATATTGGCTCTGTCTGCGGAGGAAATATGTTGATGTTACAGCAGCGTTTGCTTATCTCGAGGTCAGGCAACATTTAGAAACATTCCAGGCATGCAAATAAAGTCACTCCCGTTCCCTGTTTGTACCAATCGCGTCTTTTTCTAACCTTGACGTTGGCTTCAACCACAAATCACTTCAATGTTTTTTTTTTTTTTTGTCGAAGCAGAATCACACCACTTAACATGTACTCTCCAAGGGATTATTGATGGACAGTTACATGTTGTGGGAACAGAATGATGGCACAAAAGGATTTTTTTTTTTGTTTTCATTGTAGCTTAGAGTCAAGGTGAGCAGGCCGAGGTGGCTGATTTCCAACGTGTGACCTAGCGGAAGGGATTTAAACGAGTCGACGTGTTCACCTTCCTCAGTGGCAGGCGGCTAAATACCCGCCACCATATGGAGCGTGCGTGCGTGCGTGCGTGCGTGCGTGCGTGCGTGCGTGCGTCCTGTCAGCATGAATCACATCTGAAGTGGTGAAGCAAGAAGTGCGAATCTCTCTTTAAACGCTTAAAATAATAACAACGGGACACATGGAAACAGATTAATCAGCACTGCACACTATTTTTAGTTCACTTTTTTTTTATGCTGATTGGACATTTCATAAAATACATATGTATAATGCAACTGGACCAGCGGTGTGCAAACTTTTTCATTTGAGGGCCACATCCAGAAAATCAGAAGGGCCACATCATGTTATGAAGAGAAATTGTGTTTAGTCCTAAAAATTGGACAAATAATTGATTTGTGCTTTTGCATATTTAGAAAAATGCTACAGTATATAAACCAATTGATTTGTAATATGGCAGTAGGGTTATTATTGTTTTGGAATTTTTCATTTGAGTTAGTTTTGATTCGATTTCAGGGTGGTTCTGTTAGTTTTTATTAGTTTAGTTCTTTAAAAAATGCTTAGTTTTGGTTGAGTTTGTTAGTTTCAGTATTGGTATTAGTTTTATTTGTTATTTTTTTCTTAATGTGTATGACTTGTGCGCAATATTTAAAAAACCAGCATGGGAGCGACGTCATCTTTTGGTGCTTTTCTATTGGCTGTTGCTCGATGACGTCACTTTTGTGTGACACACTTTCAAACGTCATTATTCCGCTTTATATCCAAAAATAAATCTACTAAAAATCACATTTAAAATCATCCCCAAAGGCTCATGCATCAAATTAATTTGTTTGCTATAATTATAGTTAGTTTTAGTTAGTTTTGTAAACATAAAATGTAGTTTCAGTTAGTTTTCGTTTTTTAAAAAGCATTTTTGTTTTTATTTTATTTCGGTAACAATATGGTTTTTGAATTTTAGTTTTAGTTTTTTCATGAGTTTTAGTGAACTAAAATAACCTTTATTGGCACCTGTTTTTCGACACCTTCCCTTCTTATTTTGACCATCTCCAAACATTTTTGTTTTTATTTGATTTGAACTGAGTCAAATGCCATTTTTAGCATATGTCAACAATTTCCAAAACTGAAGCCACCCTTACAAGTTTTTTTTTTTTTTTTTAATTATTATGATTTTCTGGCCAATAAAACATTCAATGAAAACCAAACTTTCATTTCCTCACTCAGGATATTCATGCGAGTCAGGCAGCCGCCGACATCTCGATGGACCTGAACCGGAATGCAGCAGAAAATGGTGCACAAGCCCGCCAGGTGTTAAAGGTGAGCGTGCGTTTTGGGGCATGTATCAGAGTGTGAGTTTACGGAATAAAAAAAAAAAAAGAAGATAAATATTCTTTGATTGCAGTACTGTAAATCTTCAGTGTGGGTTCTCTATTCTCTCTCTTATTATTTGGACTGAATTAATAGAGGGGAAAAAATACATCCGTCATTATTTCATTTTCAGTCTAATGCATTAAAATGAGATCACCGCTTTGATATGTGTCTTGGAGTGACATTTTTCGACACATTTCTGCAACTTATTCATCAGTAAGGAATCTGAAATTACAGCTTCTATTAGTCTTTTTTTTTTTTTTAAATCACACGAAGACAATTTAATATGTATAAAAGAGTTTTAAATAGGCCCAAACCGTGTTAACATCAACACAAGGTATATCAAACATAATACATAATACAGGACCAAAAATGCCAAAATCTAAAATAAATACAATGATATAAAATGTATAAAATGTAAAAATATATTTTTTATAAAAATATACAAAAGTTATAAAAAATATAATTGAAAAATTGAATAAAAAAAATAAGTATAAATAAAAATAAAAACAACAAAAATATATATAGTAGATGTAAATAAATAAATATATACATAAATTAATAAATAAAAGTACAAATAAACGCAGAAATAAAAAAAACGAGATTTAAAATATAAAAATAAATATAAACATAAATGTGGAATTAAAAAAAACAAAAATATATAAATATATTTTAAATATCAATAAATAAAAAGGCTCTGCTCTCATATTTATGTCATGCTGTCAACATGAAATCCATCATGAAATGTTATTCAAATGAGGGGGGCCGTCCTAAGCATTTTTTGTTGTTTTTATTTTCATTTAAATTATTATTTTTTTGTATTTAATTTTGGAAGTATATATATATTTTTATATCTGTTTTTTGTTTTTAATTGGGGTATTTTTGGTCCTCTATAAATACACAGCATAACTGAATGATTATGATCGTGCAAATGTAATGTTCTTAGCTCCTACACACCCGGTAATGAATAGAAGCGAAAGCATAACGCGCCACATGGGAGCAGCAGCGCTCTGCGGCGGACACAATAACCGCATTCCTGCTTTCCCATCGCTCCCTCGTCCACATTCGCACAAACAAACACCTGCCAGCAGGCTGCAGTCTCTAAATCTGTACTAAATCTGAGGCAAAATGATTAGTTGTGCTATATATATATCTAACATACATATTGAAGCGTCGCTGGGGAGCCTGGAGGTGCTCCCAGCATGCTTTGCGGCACTGTGGGAATAAAAGGGCGTTTAAACTGCACGTTCTGGGTGAATTGTTTTGTTAGTTATTGGTTCAGTTGTGTTGGGTTGTGATTGTGTTTTTAGGTGGTTGTTTTGTGGGGATTTGAGGTTGTTGTTTTTTTCTGTGACACCATAAGTGTATGTAACATGGACAAGAATGACTTGCCTGCAATTTTGCGAGTTGAGGGAAAAGAGCCTTCGGTTTACAAAATAAAAGTGGTCACGCTACTTCGCTGCCTCATCAGCGCCGTAATACATATCTAAGAGAGAAATAAAACAACAAATTCTGCGGTTTCTCGCCTTGCTCTTCCTCGACAGAGCACTCCGCTGGATCTGATCGAGACCGGAAAGGGACTGAAGTTCCAGGCAGAGCGCCCACATCTGGTCAGCCTGGGAAGTGGACGTCTGAGTGTTGCCATCACACTGCTGCCCCTACCCGAGGGTGAGTCGTTGGCGTCGGCGTGAAAAATGGGCTCCCTTACGCAACACTCCAGTCGGTTAGTTGCCGTGAGTGTAAAGCTTGTTATCACCTCACTGTCTACTTTCTTTCAGTGTTTGCCGGCGGGTTTCTACATGTGTAACCTTTTAGGCCATGTCTGCCTTTTCACCATAATACCGCTGCTGTGTACCTCTTTGTCCGCACCTGCTTTCTCTTTATGCGTGTGTATATTCAGGGTGTGTTTCTTGACACGTGACATTTTATGAGGCTCTCTGCCAGCTTGGAGCCTTTTTTTGTTTTTTGTTTTGAAAGTTTGCCCAACCATATTCAATCCTCTTCAGTTACAAAAGTACCAAAAACGCCCAACACATGTTTTTGAGTCAATGTGCTGCTGTTTAGTTTCTTTGCATTTTTGGCATTGAAATCCCCACGTAAACAAATGTCCATCACCACACAACTGGGTAAAAAAATAAAATAAAAATCTATGAACACATGAAAACACACAAAAACATGACAATTTGGCTGCTATATCCATACTGCATTTTTGGATCAGAATTTGAGTTTGAGTTAACTGAACCTCTGTTTGTTTTACAACAATTGTGAATCGACAACAAAATCATTCTGTACCCTAGCATAGTGTAGCATAGCATAGCATAGCATAGCATAGCATAGCATAGCATAGCTAACGCAGTGGTTCTCAACCTTTTTTCACTTTTTTTGTACCCCCTGTGAAATATTTTTTTCAGCCAAGTACCACCTAATCAACGCAAAGCATTTTTCGGTAAAAAATAAATAAATAAATAAAAAGACTAAAACTGAGTACCATCACTGTCTGATTTATTAAACTTTACAACCTTTCAAACTCCATTTGTATTGCTCTCTCCAGAACTATTTGGAGATAAAAACATCTAAAATTATATATACTGTATTACTGTATATAGAAAATGGATGAATGCCACCGTGCATATATATATATATATATATATATATATATATATATATATATATATATATATATATATATATATATATATATATATATATGCGTGCAGAAGTGTTTTACTGGTATAACCAGAAACTGTAGCCCGTGCATATGGACAGCCATGTCAATACTTTAACAAGCTAGTATGGTTATTGAGTTACGTGATTTAAGTGTCAAATTCAAATCATCACGCATGCTGTAAGCTACCACAATATTTTCCCATCAGTACGACGCTTTCCTTCTTCCCGGCAGGCCGCACAACTGTTGGTCATGGTCCCGTGGACGTCAGCATCCAAGGCCCCGGGGTGGAAGCGCGACATTGCTACATCGAGAATAGGTCAGGGGTCATCATGTTACATCCGTGCGGCAACCTGTGTGCTGTTGACGGACTCCAAGTGACACAACCCATCCGCTTGTCCCAGGGTAAGACGTCACGCTTTCACGCTGGCCATCTTTTTTTTGTGTGTGTGCAAGGTTAAGGAAGGTTGAATTTACGAGCTTTGGATATAGTATCTGAATTTTTTGGGGGGTCTCATTAAGTAAAAGATTGGTCCCGACGCTGTTGCTGTGGTGTGATGTGATGTAAATACAGTTGTGGACGCTAGATCAGTGGTGTCCAAACTATGACCCCGGGGGCCATTTGTGGCCCGCCGTCCATTTTTCAGTGGCCCGCGACATATGCTAAAAAAATGGCGTTTGACTCCGTTCAAATCAAATAAACAAAACAAAAATGTTTGGAGAAAGAAGAAAGAAGGGAGGGTATTGAAAAACAGGTGCCATTAAAGGTTATTTTAGTTCACTAAAACTAATGAAAAAACAAAAAAATTCCAAAAACAATATTGTTACCAAAATAAAATAAAAATGAAAATGCTTTTTAAAAAATGAAAAATAACTAAAACTAACTATAATCATAGCAAACATGTCCTTTGTTTTAGCCTTTGGTAATTAATTAAATGCACGAGCCTTTGGGGATGATTTGGAATGTAATTTTTAGTAGATTTATTTTGATATAAACCGGAATAATGATGTTTGGAAGTGTGTCACACAAAAGTGACGTCATCGAGCAGCAACCAATAGAAAAGCACCAAAAGATGATGTCACTCCCATGGCTGTTTTTTTAAATATTGTGCACAAGTCATACACATTTTTAAAATAATAATAATAATAATAATACTAACACAAACTAAACTAAAACTAAGGATTTTTTTTAAATAAATAGACTAATAAAAACGAACTAAAATATAAAATTGCAAAACCCTATAATAATAACCCTATAATAACCCTACTGCCATATTACAAATAAATTTGTTTATATACTGTAGCATTTTTCTAAATATGCAAAAGCACAAATAAATTATTTGTACAATTTTTTAGGACTAAACACAATTTCTCTTCATGTGGCCCTTGCGTCCTTCGGATTTCCTGTATGTGGCCCTCAAATGAAAAAGTTTGGACACCCCTGGTGTAGATGCATTCTGGTCTTTGAGATGAGTTTTGTTTATTATGCAACCCATTTATAATTATTACATTATCGATTTCCATCATGATGGCTAACATAGTACACTAGTAGAGCAAACTCATTCATTTGCTGACTCAGCAAGGGAAGTTGCTCCATTCAATAAAACACAGTTTTACACTCTTCTAAGTAGCCATTGACTCGAGGCCCACGTGTCTCTATGACGTTATCAGTTATATAAACAGAAGCATTCCGTATGGACCACGTTTTTTCGGATTTGCACTCCATTTTGCATTTATGCTTTACAAACCCACAGTTGAAGCCCACACTCAGTCCCCGCCCACCACTTATAAAGTTCAGTCGTGCACAAGCACAGTTGCGTGTTACCCACTCATAGTTGTAGCCGGATCCTGGTTCAAGGTGAAGCTAATAGAGGCGGGAGAAAGACCGGCAGTCCTGACTGACCTACCTGCCGAGTGCCGACTTAGTCATGTAACATTCTTAGACATTTACATCAGAGCTCAGCGCATTTCCAGCTTTGGGAGGAATGCTCATCATTAGTCACTCGGCTCACAGGGTGTGGATTTTCTCCTGCATCATTTTTTTTTCTCCCTCACAAGAACTTCTCTGTTACGATTGGATCTACTTTGTCAGCTAATATTGAGTCAATAGTGAGATGGGACTGAGCGAAAATCCACTGATCAGCTTAACATGGAACTTGGTGTGGAAACTATATTTAATTACAGTGTTTCTACAGAAGTGTTGTCACTGTCAGAATTGAAACTGGAGTGTCATTAAGGAGGTATTTTATGTTGTTGACATAGCGGTGTCGTGGCTTGTAGTACAGGAAACAAATCAGACGTCGTTGATGGTTATTAGTTACTCAATATTTTGATGAGTAACACAGTGCACTTAAAGGCCCCCCAGTCTGCCGGTTTCACTCAGGAAAATGCACTTTTTAAATACAGGATTTAAACAAACTGCTTCTCAATTTACAGATGTGGGCTTCTCTTAATTTCTGGTGGTGATTTTGTCCTAGTTACAGGCAAAAACAATTCAATCCGCTGTTTGTTTCACCACATATATAACGGAAGCATTTGCATTTGTGTTGCATTTGGGGAAGTATCCGAATTGCCGGTATATTCGGAATTGTGAGTCTATTTTTTATTTTATTTTTTTATTTAACAATTCCACACAAACAAACAAGGCACTCATGTATCATCAAATAAGAAATTAGATTGAGCAATAATATAATTCAACACAGAAAATAAAAGAAAAAGAAAGAAAATACCATAAATCCAACAGAAATTATATTTGTACGAGGACTTTCAAATCAAATGTCAATAGTAGGCCTATTTAATGGACAATTACATGGGCCAGCGTCGTAAAAGCGTTTAAATCACGATCAATCTGATTCCATTTTTGACAGTTATCACAACATTCAGCCAAAGTAAATATCCTTCATACAATGAATGGATTACATATGTCTGTATTACGGAGTAGAGCATCTTTATGTTAAGTCTCCACCATGACACAAGTCTCCTCTTGTGTGGTCTCCTCTGATGGTGCCCGCCCCTCTCTTCCGGTCTCCTCCTCTTGCTCCTCCCTCCGCTCCTCCCCTTGACAACCAACCCGGCCTCTCTCTCTTTCTCTCGAGTTTGTGCGGGCTCAGGGAGTGCTGAAAAGCCGGCAGTTAGTCACAGGAGGCTCCTCTCGGATGAGATAAGCGTCTTGCCGCCCGTTGGAATAAAAAGAAAGATAAGGACTCGAAAGCGTCTACAGTTGGTGGTGTGATGTCCCCCCCCCCACGTACGCGGCAGTGGGTAAACTCGGCGCGTAACAAGCGAACAAGTCGACAGCTGCCGTTGAGATTGCAGCGTTCATGAGTCAATAGGTTTTTATTGGGATTATCATAACAAAAGAACGCGAGGACAAAGCCCCGTAAACGCCGCTGTTGTTGCCTAAATTATTCGCACTAAATCAGAAGACACGTTTTTTTTTGTTTTTTTTATTATTTGAAAAGCCGCAGAGGCGATGAACACAGCGCAGGGAGAGAACGCCTTCATTCATAGGACGTAAAGTAAGTGAGCTCGTTTTATCAGCTCTAGTTTTTCTTTCTTTGAACACTTTCTTTGACACTGAACCCACACTTCCTGTACCTTAAGTCAGGTGAATGTAGCCACTGTCTTCGCCATCTGACTCCATACAGTTGACACCCACTTTTCACGGGGGGGGGCAGATACCGAGCTCGGCCGCCATTGGGAAATTTCCACGACTTTACAACTTTACGTTGTTTTTAAATGGCCAGTTTTAAAGCGTCTGTAATGACAAATAAATTAGAGAGTACTTAAATATTTTTTTAAAAAATATTGAGTTAATTTTTGAAAACAAAATGAAAAAGTTAATGAGCAGAGAAAAAAATCATTCAAATATTTGTTTTGACTCAACATTGCGATAAATGTAGAACAGCTAACACAGTGAACTACTAAAATGCCAAATGTAAGCACCGTAATTTGTAACTTGTGACCATTAGAGCTGTCAAAATTAATCAATTAATTGATTGAATCGATTATCAACTTAAAATATAGTACAGTGTTCCCTCGTTTTCCGCTGGGGTTAGGTTCCAAAAAATACCCGCAATAAATGAAATCCGCGAAGTAGTTAGCTTTATGTTTTACAACTCTTCTAAATGTTTTAAGGCTCTAAAATCCCCGACCGCACAATTTAGACACTTTTCTCATTGAGGCATTTACATGTTCTCACATTTCTCTCTTGTTCAAACATTGACAAAGTTCAAACCTTCATAAATTTTATAAAATGGGTATATTACTGTAAAAAAATATGCAAAATTGCACTTAAAAAAAAATCCGCGATACAGCGAGACCGCGAAAAGTGAACCGCGTTATAGCGAGGGAAGACTGTACACCAATTGTGAATTCATAATATTGACCTACAATTATTATCCTACCGCTATCTGTGCAAGTGTTGTGTTTCCTCATTGGTATAGTAAAACCTAAGCAAAAAATGTAACATGACTATCAATTTGGTCTGGATGAGTAATTACGGATGCTCGTTCATTGCATTGACTTATATTTTCCTATCTTGTCTCCTATACTGCACTTTTTGAATTGCTATATTATTAGGGATGCATGATGATATCGGAGGCCGATAATTATCGGCAATTATCGACCAATTTGAAATTGACAACATCTCTCAGCACTCACACAAACAGTTCAACTTCCAACACAAGTTTGAATCAAACTCGGTCAGTATGAATTCAACATTTACAACAGGTCAAACATTTCTCCCGCATGTATGCGAGTTCTGTTTATAGACAGTCAGCACACATCGGTCCAGTTTTGCAGACACCCCCCAACCACCTACTGACATAAGCAGACCTCACTGTCTCTGTCTACTGTTACATGGCTATTCCTGGTTGCCACTGTGACCCAACCAGGCCTTGTGACACCAGTAGAAACAAGCTTCATTTTTTAATGATTGTGGCTTCGAAAAAACGTTTTTAAGTTCAGGCTATCGTCAATATCAGGGGTTCTGTAGTTTTCATAGATTGGAAACAAACAAGGAAAAACAAGCAATAAAACAAAATAACAACAGGTTCAAGAGGTGAATAAAGCTTAGCCAAGTTAAACCGGTACGAAGCGGTGGGAGAGCGGCATTTAACTCATTTACTCCCAATAACGTATAAATATGTTTTTTTAAATGTTCTAAGTGTCCCAAAGACGTATTTATGTTTTTTTTTTTTATGCTAGAGCATACAGAGGCTTTGCAACTCTGCAGATGCAGTTAGCTAGCTCATCACTGCACTTAATGGATGAAACACTGACTCAACCCACAACCCTTTAATTAACAAAGGCCTGGTTAACTGAAATTTTGATCCATATTGTACATGACTCTGGCCAGTTTAGCATTAGCAGGACATAGACAGTCCATCGCTTTTTTGAAAGGGATGGCCTCAGATATAAAAAAAAACAAACATTTTGCAGCATGTGACAGGCCGCACGGTGCAGAGGGAATAACTTGTGACAACAGTCAGGGGCTGACGGCAAGGCACAAAGACATCTCACAAAGCCCTATAGTCTGCTTTGACTTGCATAGTTTCATGGTGCAGCATCCTTATGTAATATTGCACATAAAACTGTGAGCTCACTGTGGTAGAATGCGACGTGCTCCATTTCTAACCACCTCTGCTTCCTCACTTCTAATCTTTCAAGCAAATATTCTAGCGGCGAAGCTGACGTGTTGGAAAGATTGGTCCAGCGGTTGGAGCACAGAGATGTTATTCGAGAAACGATGGAAACTTTGGTCCATAGACACATTCCAATTGGTCCAGCTGCTTCTTTTAATGCCACATAGAGCTCTTGGCATAAAGTGGCCTAAACATTCATATGCCTTTGTGGCCCCAAAGAAATATTTATTCTGATTAGTCTTGTCAGCTTTGACATACCACAACAACAGTTTTCAAAATAGTCCATGATTTTTTCTTCTTCAAATATTAGCATTGTTGAATCAATTCAAACACAATGGTGTTTATTTCTTTCAATCACTACCAATGTCTATTCAATATAGTAGTTAAAATGTAGTCATGTGTTGACAATCTGAAATAGCTTCATTATATGAGTAGTGATGAATCATAAAAAAAATAGATTGAAGTGAAATACAACACATGAATGAATCTGACTGAACAAAAGTCTTTTTAATTGTGTATGTTATAACCGCTCATAAGGGTCACAGGGGGTTGCTGGAGCCTATCTCAGCTGGCCCTGGGCAGTAGGCGGGGTACACCCCGGACTGGTTGCCAGCCAATCGCAGGGGACACAGAGACGAACAACCATCCACACGCACAAACACACCTGGGGACAATTCGAGCTCCCAATGAACCTGCCATGCATGTCTTTGGAATGTGGGAGGAGACGGGAGTACCCGGAGAAGACCCACGCGGGCACGGGGAGAACATGCAAACTCCACCCAGAAAGGTCGGGGCCTGGACTCGAACCCGAGTCCTCAGAACTGGGAGGCGGACGTGCTAACCACTCATGCCGCCCAACTTATAATGATTTATTTATGTTTATATTTATTTTGTTGCCAATTTCAGACTTGGCCCAGACATTCTATAAAAAAACACAATACACAGTATTTTGCCTCAATATTGTTAGATTTTTAACGATTTCACACACTCTGGGGTTAGAGTGTTAATCATCAAGCATTATTTTTTTATTCTCATCTGAAAGGCGTCATACATGACAGCGTCTCTCCCAAAGGCAAAAAGTGCACAGTTTCAGTTTGCTGACTGGCGTGATCTATATATAGATAATGGATATTCACCTTGACTCAATCAGCCCTTGTGAGTTTTTTAATACACTTAGATGGTCCTGCAGTTTTATCAGAGTGCGGTTGGAGTGTCCTTGTGGGAGGATCGAACCGCTGTATGTTGTCGTTAGTCCCGAAGATCTGTCAACTGGAAAACTCAACGACTTATTCCGATGGAAAGCACTTTATCGAAAGCATTTGGCTTTGGTTGCTTCAAGCAAACGGGATCTGTGGAACATTGCGGCTGCTGAGAGATGTTACACGTCTCAAAGTTATTCGGCATGCATGCGCTCACTGCAATGAAGGCAAGGCAGATGAGATGAATCATTGCTGGAGTGCTGAGGAAGACATTGCTCCCCACCGCACTGGTCAGGCCATCCATTTAATTACTGGGTAGGATCTTATTGCTTGCACACACATCTCCACTCATCCTCCACTCTGTGATGCCAATCCCAACAGTGCAAGTCTGATGTGATATTACTTAGTGCAGTGTAATTATTCAAATGACGTGTTGGGAGAGAATTTGTTGATTAAACAGATTTCATTTTCTACCACAGCTGGTTTTGCTGACCTCAGCTTTCGAGAGGAGCGAATCCTCCTGAGACATTTGCAAACTGCCTTTTGGAAGGATCCTCTTTCAGTCTGCGTGCGTATTTTGCTATTTACTCGGGTTTTTGTGTCCGTTTTCGCCGCGCTCGAAATGAAATACAAGCCTCACCAAGGTGTGTTAAGAAAATAAGAGAAGACGATACGGTACGATGGTTATCTTACGATAGATCATCTTACTTCATTTGACAATGTCATAAAAACTCAAAATAGCATACAACTCTCAAGGGAAAAATAGTTTTGGACTAAAACAGTGGTGTCCAAACTGGGCCAAACTCACAGAAGCTATCGCGTGTGAATGAGTGAGTGGAAAAAAAAAAATCTGTGCATGCTTTCAAATTGCCGCGGGAGTGACGTCAGGCAGTCGGCAAATTCGCCCGGCCCCGTTTGCGACATGCCACCACCCCGCCCTGCGATTGGCTGGAGGGTTGTAAACACTGTCTTTCCACAGAAACGTCCCGCTGTTTGCAAAACAAACACAAAATGGCAAAAAACAGGCTTGGTTTAGGACAAAATCACCACCAGAAATTAAGAGAAGCCCAGATCTGTAAATTGAGTAGTTTGTTTGTTTAAATCCTGTATTTACAAAGTGCCTTTTCCAGAGTGAAACTGGCAGACTGGGCCTTTAAGGTCTAAGATAACCTTGAGACAAATTCCTAGCTCATTATTCTTCTTTTAGTTGTATTGTTACGTTCCCAAATGATCACGTTGAAAATGTGAAAGCAGGACTTGATTCACTCATCATCTGTTTCCTGTTCATCTTTACACCCATTGCAGCTCCACCATTAAATGCTCAATATCTTCAAAATGAATCACGACCGTTTCACTGTCAGCATTTGTTTGAGTACTCTATAATGAATAACTATGTATGATTTATGTCCCTCTCTCGAGTATGCTACATGGCTCGCAACGCACTCGACTGTAAATCAACTCATTATAGTCAGATCAGCTATGTGATGGCTCCCATCAGTGAGGGAAAATCCATCATGATAAGTTGATGGACGTTTGTCTGCTTCCTAATAACAGTATTGACGAGCGTTAATTGGTACCCAGAGGCTGCCAATAATTGTTTGTGTGAGGAGCTGTAGACTGACTGGCTGGAGAAATATCCAGTGCCCACGTACTTCAGTTTACAATTTACTCAATACACTGGACATATTTTTTTTTAAGCACTTGCTTCTCCAAACCTGCATCATCCTTTGAAAGGATAACATGCTGTATATGAGGGATGTCACGATAAGGGCAGTATCGTGATATCGTGATATTAAAACTGCCACAATATCGTCGTCGTCATGGTCACAATATTTAAAAGGAACACATCTGTTAAAAAAAAGTCAGGTTGATCTCCATTTGTGCAGTTCTAGCACTCTCTAGTGGCTAGTTTTATTAGTGCAATTTAATTTTTATTAGGGACGTTTTGGCCTTCTATGTTTAAAATCTGTGCTAATTGTCAGTGAAGGGGAACCGAATTTGCTTCTGAAGCCATCAATGTGTGCTTGCATTAGCAAATAAGTGCCTCAATATTGTTATTAGAGATTGTAGGTGGTTTATATGCATTGCTCTTATGTACAAAAGCACAATATCGTGCTTTTTTTTTTTTTTTTTTTTTTTACAATATTGTGATCTTTTTTTACCCCCCCTCCTGTTGACATGGATCCCACTTATGCTCCAACTGGAACTCCTTTCACCTCATAGTCATTGCAGCGTAATGGAGCTATATTGAGAAGACAATAAACATGCTTATCTCTTCGTGGAGATTGTGGACCGTGATTGGGCAGAATTAGTTACGTGCGTCATTGTCTTTGGACGTTTCAAACGTAGATTGTGTAGCCATGGGGATGAATGGGCACGAGTTGGTCCCTGTAATTTTAGGCAGACCTGATAAGGTTGACACAGAAACACTGTTATTACAACTATTGTGCTTTACAAGTACTTGCTTTTAATCACGGTATGTGTACTGTATAGTGGATAGGATATGGCATGCATACGTGGAATTATTTTTGACAGCTTGTAGCTTTCTTTATTCTGAGTGAGTGGCACAAAGGAGGAGTCCATCCACTCTTTTGCAGCCAATTTTAGTTCCTAAACTTACCCTCTATAATACAGGGGTGTCCAAACTACGGTCCGGGGGGCCATTTGTGGCCCGCCGTCCATTTTTCAGCGGCCCGCGAAATATGCTAAAAATGGCATTTGACTCAGTTTAAATAAATGAACAAAAACAAAAATGTTTGGAGATGGTCAAAGTAAGAAAGGGAGGGTGTCGAAAAACAGGTGCCATGAAAGGTTATTTTAGCTAACTAAAACTAATTAAAAAAAACTAAAACTAAAATTCAAAAAACATAAAAACGAAAATGCTTTTTAAAAAACGAAAACTAACTGAAACTACATTTTATGTTTACAAAACTAACTAAAACTAACTATAATTATAGCAAACATGTCCTGAAACTAACAAACTAAACTAAGCATTTTCCAAAGAACTAAACTAATAAAAATTAACACAACCACCCTGAAAACTAATAAAAACTAACTAAAATGAAAAATTCCAAAACTATAATAATAAGAAATCAAATTATTATACACATTATACATACAAAACATACATTATGTGAAAACATAGGCAGAGAATCACTTATCACGCTGTGAAAGTGAGGATCAAAGACATGGGAAGCATTAAATACTCTAACTACTGCATCATGTCTGTTATTTTCAAAACTCTTCTTTAAGAGTGAAAGTTGCATAAAGTGAATACACCGATTTTTAAGTTTATTAAAAATATATTTAAAAAAAAAAAAAAAAAAAACAGAAGCATCCTCTGACTACTTCCTAACGCAATCCCACCAGTTTACAAAGCTGAGATATCTGATGCCCCTCACCACAACTCAATTAGAAAGATAAGATGCAGTTTCAGAAGTAATGTAGCTTACTTCTTAAATGTAAATATCCTTTGACTAATTTGAGGTTAGGAGGTAATGGCAATCTGGCCTACTATCACCATTATGAATAAACCACTTTATTTGTAATATGGCAGTAGGGTTATCCCTTGTGCCATTTGCTTAGCCAAATATGTAAATTAGGAGTTGATTGTGCAGGGGGAAAACAAAAAAAAACAAAAAAACAAAAAAAAATGAGCCACGGCTTTGGAAAACTGGGGGACCGTCAAAATGCGAGTGTGCCAACATTTCTCAGCCATTGCATGAGGGAGATATCTATTATAATATCCCTGGAATTGGCGTTAGCCAACCGCGTAACATTAATGTACATTATAAGTGACATTTTTGGACCGATTGGACACTGCATGTATTTTATTGCAATTTCCGTGATTTCTGCATGAAATCCTTCTATGGACATTCCTCGACGGTGCCATGGCCATGAGAAAGATTTCGCACCCCAAATCCACCAGGTGGCGGTAGAGGCCAATTAATGATTTTCCTTGCAAACGCCGCACTGATTCCAGCACGCCATATTCCACACAGACTTATTTCTTCGTGCTTTTTACTGATTGTGCATTCGACAGGATGTTAGTGGATGCGCGTGCACGTTAGTGGGCGCGCGTGCGTGTTCGTGGATGCGCGTACACGCGCGCCACTTATATTTTTGTGCAGAAAAAGGTATTGCGAGCTATTGACTTATGTTTCGTGTTGGGATATGCTGTTTGTTTGTCTGCATGGACGTGGGAAGCACGTTCCCTAGTGGGAGGGGTCGAATGGCAATGCTCTTTGCCGTTGTTATGTCCCCAAAATGAGCCACTGTTAGAGGTGGGCGTCGTTGCAATACAGCGGTTTTCCTCAGTGTGTGAAGGCTGTTATTTAATTTTTTTTTTCTCTTTCTTCACTTCAGAACTTCAGAATTAATAGCGTGCATATTCCACACGCATGCACAGTTCGATCATCCATTTTGAACAGCCGAGCATTGACATTTGCTCTGCCAAGGCTGCAGGGGGCAGGCGTGCCATTGTGGCCAAACGTGCGTGCAACGTGGAGGTGACGTATTTCCCTTCGTGCATTCTTCAAAACATGGCAAGGAGCATGGATCGGTGAAAACAATAAGCAGAAGGGATAAGACAAAACAAAAAAAACGTTTTTTTTTTTGCAACTTATGAAGTGTAACATGTAACGGTTGTCGAGATGAATTCCTCGTCGGTTATCTTATCTGGCCGTTGCATTTCTACGTGTGAAAGTGCTAAGCTTCGATTTTTATTCGGCTAGTTTGTATTCACAACAACGTGCTAACGTGCTAAGAGGCTAACGTGCACGAGACATGAGCTTCCTGGATCTAAGGAAAAGAACGGCGATCGGAGACACAAAAAGCTGCAAATGCAAGTTGGCAAGTAAGTACTTCTACAAAATAAACATAAACGAACATATGAGCACGTCCTGGAATGCCGCGGGGGCCGTGTAGCTTCCCAACGGTATGTAGCTCGTCGCTGTGTTGACTTCCGTTCGCCGGATACAATTGGATACAGGCGGTGTAAATTTATCCGAAAAACACGCACGATTTCCGGGTAAAGTAAACGGACGGATCGGTGTAATGGAGCTTTTTCTTTCCGTTATTTGTCCGGAACCGTACGTCCTACGGGGAAAATGACACATATCTGACACATATCTGGAACCGTAAGCACAAGAGATACGTGGCTCGTTGAAGTGCGACGCCGGATATGGGGGTGTAAATCGGGCCTTCCTGTACCCGAAAATCAAACACAATTTGCGGCTAAAGTCACGGAGGGTCCCGGTGCCGCTCCGGAGCCCCACAAAAAGTACTTTTTTCCCCAAAGTTTTCTATCAAAGCTACCGTGTTGCCTGATGCTCTAACTATGTCATATGAAAGATTCAAATTTATTTCTTTATTATACATATATACAACACAGTTAATTTTCTTCATAATCTATTATTTGGCTTCTGTTGTCCTATGGTGGGGGGAAATAATAATAATAAATAAATATACTATATTTATGCATAGTTTTGATGCCAATGAACATTTTGGGTGGTTGAAAGAAAAAAAAAATGTTAAAAAATGACTTAGTTATCACACCTCAAAGTAGAATTACTTATTTGGCTAAAATGTACTCTTCGAGGGTGTTCTGAGTTAAATTGCCATTGTCAAAAAATTTGGCATGCATTGAAAAAATTGTTGTTATAACTTATTGCCTTATTCGAAGCTCTAATTATGTCATATGAAGTATTAATTTTTTATTTATTTTTTATACATGTATACAGCACAGTTCGTTTTCTTCATAGTCCATTCTTTGGGCTTGTATTGTCCTAAGAGGGGGGAATACATAAAAAAAAAAAAAAAAAACTTCATATGTATGGATAGTTCTGATGCCAATGAACATTTTGAGTGGTTGAAATAAAAAAAAATGTTAAAAATTGACTTAGTTATCACACCTCAAAGTAGAATTACTTATTTGGCTAAAATGTACTCTTCGAGGGTGTTCTGAGTTAAATTGCCATTGTCAAAAAATTTGGCATGCATTGAAAAAATTGTTGTTATAACTTATTGCCTTATTCGAAGCTCTAATTATGTCATATGAAGTATTAATTTTTTATTTATTTTTTATACATGTATACAGCACAGTTCGTTTTCTTCATAGTCCATTCTTTGGGCTTGTATTGTCCTAAGAGGGGGGAATACATAAAAAAAAAAAAAAAACTTCATATGTATGGATAGTTCTGATGCCAATGAACATTTTGAGTGGTTGAAATAAAAAAAAATGTTAAAAATTGACTTAGTTATCACACCTCAAAGTAGAATTACTTATTTGGCTAAAATGTACTCTTAGAGGGTGTTCTGAGTTAAATTGCCATTGTCAAAAAATTTGGCATGCATTGAAAAAATTGTTGTTATAACTTATTGCCTTATTCGAAGCTCTAATTATGTCATATGAAGTATTAATTTTTTATTTATTTTTTATACATGTATACAGCACAGTTCGTTTTCTTCATAGTCCATTCTTTGGGCTTGTATTGTCCTAAGAGGGGGGAATACATAAAAAAAAAAAAAAACTTCATATGTATGGATAGTTCTGATGCCAATGAACATTTTGAGTGGTTGAAATAAAAAAAAATGTTAAAAATTGACTTAGTTATCACACCTCAAAGTAGAATTACTTATTTGGCTAAAATGTACTCTTAGAGGGTGTTCTGAGTTAAATTGCCATTGTCAAAAAATTTGGCATGCATTGAAAAAATTGTTGTTATAACTTATTGCCTTATTCGAAGCTCTAATTATGTCATATGAAGTATTATTTTTTTATTTATTTTTTATACATGTATACAGCACAGTTCGTTTTCTTCATAGTCCATTCTTTGGGCTTGTATTGTCCTAAGAGGGGGGAATACATAAAAAAAAAAAAAAAACTTCATATGTATGGATAGTTCTGATGCCAATGAACATTTTGAGTGGTTGAAATAAAAAAAAATGTTAAAAATTGACTTAGTTATCACACCTCAAAGTAGAATTACTTATTTGGCTAAAATGTACTCTTAGAGGGTGTCACTGATTCCAAGGCACAAGGGTTAAAGGGGAAGTCAAGCCCCAAATCTTCTAAACAATATGTTCGATGCAGCCCTATGAGTAAATACGGTATTCTGGTTAATATTGCATTAGTGGCGTATGAGTTAAGCAGCAAAAGCCATCAGTTTTTATCAACATCGGAAGGCGTCCATTTTGCCACTTGCTGTCGAGTGAAGATGACATCACAGTTGCTCAGGTCTCAGGTATAACCAATCACAGCGCAGCTTCGGAAAACAGATGAGCTCTGATTGGTTGCTGCCTGAGCCCCGAGCAACTGTGATGTCATCTTCAGTAGACAGCAAGTGGCAAAATGGCCGCCCCTTGAGATGGATAAAAACGGATGGATTTTGCTTCATAGTTTATTATTGTCAAGAAATGTTTAAGGTTGACTTCCACTTCAAAGTCCCATGTCCCTGATGACGTAATTCAACAAATTCTAACGATATATACGTATATATGCTCTTTTACAGGCTGTATGCTGTGTTTTGGTCAGTCAGCCTTTTTTCGCTTCAACCACCCTGAAGAAGCCTTAAGGATGAAGAGCATGATGCCCCCTGGAGGCAACGTCTCCACAGGGGACTACAGACGATGTGCGGGTATGAGATGACGCTCACAAATTTCTCCCTATGACCTTGACTGTATGGCCATTTTGACGATCTGCTGGTGCGATGTGTCGTAGAATAGCATTGACCTGGGGGGGGGGGGGGTGGTGAATGGCCTAGTTTGTTGCAAAGACCAACATTGAAGGTAGTGAACTCATTTGCTCTCAATAACGTGCAAATACGTTTTTTTTCTATGTTTGAGGTGTTTTTATTTATTTATTTTTTTTTTTTTTTTTTTTTTTTTTTTTTTGTATGCTAGAACATACAGAAGGCTTTGATGCAGCCTCTCAACTACAAAGAACGGTTGCAGAAATGGTAGTTATTACACAAGCGGCCAGCAGGTGGCAGCAGAGCAAAGGAGATCAACCAGGGCCATGTAGAAAAAAAAGCTAAATGACTTATAATTTTAAATAGATTTGTGAAAACCGATGAAACTTAGCTCTCTTCTAATGCTAATTTCTGCAAAACGGAAACAGATTTTTTTCCCTGATGAAAGAAGAGACTTTAATCTTTCTTTTGATAGGTTCCATACTTTTATAGCAATTGAACACAATATTCTGTGGGCCTTGCAAAATCAATCCAAATCCAGTAAAACAGCCGGGAGCAAACGGGATTGCGAAATGTGAAAATGGCTGTGAGTGAATGAGTTAAAAGGTTTACAGGTGGCTGTTTGTCTAGCAGTAAACCTCCAGCCTGTTTCCTTTTTAATAGACAGTCATGGTTGTTGGTTACGCAGCAGCACAAGGAGATCTGCTGCTCAGGCTAACAATACTGGGCTTGTATAAAGTTCAACCGTTTATATTTTTTCCCCTTTATATTGAGCCTTTGTAACTTGAACTTGTAAAAGATGTCTGCAGAAAGTGCCTGTAAAATGTAAATGCAGTCTTTTTTTTTTCTTTCTTTATTGTGGTGAAACGTTTGAAAAAAGCTTTCAATTGTGGCTACCTATGTTTTGTAACACCTTGTTAATCTTGTCCTTTTAAATGAAGCAGCTGTCAAAGTGTGACGCTAGAAAGGCGGTCGGCCGCGACCTGGTGCCAGAGGTTACGCCATGCCTGTTTTATGTGCATCTCATTCCTCCGCGTCTCCGGGCAAACTTTTCAGCTACTTGCGCGTTTGCAATTCAGAGCGCTCCAGCTGGAGAGCACGTCACGAGAAGCGTATCTTTTCTTAGCGATCTCAGCGATCAGGGCCTTGTCTCAGCGTCTTGTTATTTCCCCTCCCCCTCATTTGACAGTGGCTGCTTGCCCCCGTGGAGTAAGTATAGCACACACGGAGGCTGCTTGGTGCGGACTTCCTGATCCAGTAATGAAAGCCTTCCGTTGTTTAGAGAAGCACCATTTTCCTTAATTATACATTCCGAGGTTGCATTGAGATGAAGGCATAGTTGGAACCACTCCCAGGATAATCCTAGCATATCTTCTGTCTGTTTATAAATAAATTACAGAAAATCTGTTTATGAACTTGTGGGCCACAACTATTATAGTAGGGCAAGCCCTAAAACTATTTGCACTTGATTGTTATCAGACATAGACTTGGGGAATTAATTTTGATAGAAACAAATACTGTATTTTCTCAAGTACAACATGATTTTTATTTATTTTTTTAATAGAAAATAAATAAGAAATCATGGGTGTATATTACTGTTGTTCCGATACCGATACTGGTATCAGCAAAGGCGCCGATACTGCATTAAAATAGTGGTATCGGTATCGGTGACTACTCACAAGTAACATGCCGATACCGTTAATTTTAACACTAATATAGGATTTTTGATGCAGCATCTTGTGTCTTGCTCGTGCACGACATTCACTGATGTGTGAGGAAAAAACCCTGAGGTATCGGTATGGTATCGGTATGCTTTCTTCCAGAACCAATTAATTTTGTAAGTAGAGGTACCACTGTATGTGCTTATAATCTAGGCTGGTGTTACCATATCTTTTGACAAAAACTATTTATAAACCTCCACTTCCATTCTGCTGTTGCTCATCTAACCTGCCACCTTATTTTGCTTTTCCATTTTTCCACTTTTTAAAACTTTTTTTTTTTTTTCCAATAATGATATGGCTTGGCAGCAATGGTGACAGGCTGACAGCACATCTGCCTGACAGCTAGGAGATGTTTTCTCCTTGCTTGTGCGTCTTTTCTCTGGGCACTTCTTTTTCCTCCCACATTCCAATTTACATGCTTGCTACATTTGAAGACGCTGACCAGTCCAGGTCGCATCCTGCATCTTCCCCGAAGTCAGCAGGGATGAACTCCAGTAGCCTGTGACCCTTATTGAGGACTTGCGGTATAGAAAATGGACGATATGCGGCTGTTGCAAGTCTCACTGGGTGCAAAGGGAAGTTCTTTGAGACGGTTACAGTTTCACTTTCAGCATGCCACGACATTGCATCGTCTCTCCTCTGATAATGGCTTTTTCAGAAGGAAATAAAAATAACTGCCAGTCAATAAAACTGAAATGGATATAAACGTTTTCCAATCCTCATTTTTAGTTCCAAACCAGAAATAAACCCCCGTTTTCCACCCTTGTAGCCATTTTACTTGAATATTCCACCACATTGGATCAATAAGGTCTGATGTGCAACTTTGCAGTGCAGGCACAATCATAGCACACAGTGTACGTAATCCTTGTCAGCTTC
Source organism: Festucalex cinctus (assembly GCF_051991245.1). Classification (NCBI taxonomy): domain Eukaryota; kingdom Metazoa; phylum Chordata; class Actinopteri; order Syngnathiformes; family Syngnathidae; genus Festucalex; species Festucalex cinctus. Next base: position 1,652,442 of record NC_135423.1, read on the forward strand.
CTGCTCATGATGGCGTTAATTTGATGTAACTGTTTTAAAAAGAAATGTAAACTATGTACAATACTGTATTCTGATATCTTTTTTTTCTATTCACACCCCAAGAACATGCTTAATATGTTCGTGTACAAAAGTATTCCTGTACTGTACGAGGATTTTGTTTTGTTTTGTTTTTTTGGTTTATGACAGTAATGGCATTTTTACACTTTTTGAAGTTACAAACAGTACACGATGAACAATTAAGAATTTGTCACTCACGTGGCACAAGAAAGCACATGAGTTACTGCCATATTTACTGTTGGCCGCTGTGAAAAACATATATCCCAGTGTATTTAACACAAATATTTATTGAAATCGGGACATAAATATTCCATTACCACGTTAGCGGTTTTGAAATGAAATGAAAGTGCAAATTCCTGTTATGTCATCGACAGAGTCGTAAGCCAAGGACCCCCTCTGTATTTCACTTACAACAATAAATATTTAAAACTAAGTTTATGAAAAATATGTATTTAATTTATATTAAAGTTTTATTTATATATATATTTTTTTTCAGCCATGAATTTTTATGTGTTTTAATTTCTCTCTCCCCGTTTCACAGCTGTAAACGGAAATAAAAATGTTTGGGTTGATTTTTCGTTCGGACAAATAGAAATGTGAGTGTGGTTTAATTGAATAATATTTCCATGGCTTTAAATCCAGAAATGGACTAACGACGAAGATAGGGTCAATAACTGTCAAACACAATACTGTACGTAAAACAACAAACAAAACAGACTGCATAGCGTGTGCAGTGAAGTCCGCGTCTTCGTAGCCGGTAACGGGTTCGGTGAACCTTCAACATAAAATTCCGACACGAACGCATTCATAGTGTAATCTCAGAAAAGGGCGATGGTGCGTTGCACCGTAGCCGTTTATCAGCATTCATGTTAGAGTCAGTGGAAACGGTGGATAATGCCACTGTGAAGTCTCCACGTAGGAACGAGATTCGTTTAAGTTTAAAGGCGAACGTTTGGACCGGAAACAGACTCCAGTTTGGTAACTTGACGAACAGTGGCGCCACAACCACCAACAGTGCCGAGTAGCACTCTCGATCCCTTTTTTAAAAAAAACAAAAAACAAAACTATATATATAAATAAATACCGGTAAACTGCTGCCGTCCTCGGCGTGCGCGCAGCCTGGATCCTCCGGGCTGCAGTCACAGCCTGTCTGCCACTGGCGCCCGGAGGATGTAGTTTGTAGTCCACAGTTTGTCAAAGAGCAGGTGGACGGCGCGAAGGCTGACCGGTTTACATTCAGTCACGTGAGTAGCCTTCTCCCGAAAAAGACCACATCATCATACGGTTTTGTATTCGCTGCCACCCCCCCAATCCAAACCAATGCCAATATTTTTTGCGATGTTCATATTTAGATACAGTAATCCTAGCAGTCACAGTGTGAGTCGAGTGCGATGAAGGTATCGGTAACGGAGCCACGGTGCGTAATTGCCAGATTTCCTAATGAAGTTAGGAACGCTGCCCTCCAGTTCCCAAGACGATGACATCACTCCACGGGCTTTCCCCAAGCGAAGGGCTGCTTTTATTTGGTTCCCCCCCCCCCTTCTTCTGCCACTGCACGCCATGCTGTGTGTGCTAAATGACGACGTGACATTTTGCGTCCACGCGTTGTTTAAATGTGTTAACGTAACACCTTGCAGACATAAACACTGTAAAACAAACCTACACATATTCAGTGGTGATGACTGTCATTTAACGCTGAGCAATGATAAGAGTAGCATACACAGGAGGCGACTCCCTTCCTTGCTGGTGCCAGAACAAGCTAATGCATTATTTGTGGAGGCTTCTTCTATATTTTACAATGTTCTGTTTCTGAGATATGTCTGACGCAATCATGAAAATAAATGCCTCATTTGTGAGCAATGGAAATTTCCCCCCATCCTCATCCTAATTTCTGTAACCAGGAATTTCTCTAAGAAACTGCGTGTGGATGGTGTTGTGAAATGCTGTTGCTGAGGCAAAAGTCAAAGCTTGGAACATAATATATGTACAGTAGACTACTGTAGCATCACAAAGTGATTGGATGCTCATCTTAAATCTTAGTAATGCCACACAGTATTATTACCATATCATTGCTATGAGATTGGTTTAATCTCCATTGGGAAAATAAAGAAACAATATTCAAATTCAGGTGAGAAAAAACAACAACATATCTGTCTTGATCATTTTTTTTAAACTATATTGAGGCTGTTTAGAAATGGTGACACTATTACATTTGTGAATTCCCCCAAAATTTTTATTTTAATTGAAGCAAGTCAATTTAAGAGGATTTTTGTTTGTTTTATTTAATCTGATCGTTTCCACAAGGCCATACAAATTAGTCTCCTCATGTTACTGTGTTTATTGTCACAATCTGTCAAGTTGACAGTAAATTGAGACTGTCAAGATTTGATTACTGTGCGTCATATGTTGTGTTTAGGCCATACAGTAATTAGGTTATGCACAAACATCCCCCCCCCCCCACCTGATCCCTATCTAAAGTACATCGCTGTCAGTGTTTTCATCTCCTCGTGTCTGTCCTTTTTTTTTTTTTCCCGCGGTGCTAATCGTTTATGCTCTCTTAACCTTCCATTTAGGTATGATCTGGAACATAATAATTATATAAACTTGCATGATTATCATTGCTGTATGCACTTGATTGGTGAAAGCTTTGACATGTTTTATGCAAGGAAACACAACAAACTAGCGAAAACCTGGGTGCAAAGAAAACTTCGGGGAAATTGAAGTCATCAGGTCAAAGACTGAAGCCTAAACTTTTTTTTGCTCACCAGCTACCGTGGTAAAGTGAGTGATGAACTTAACCGCCACTGATAAATAGGGATGTAACGATAAGGGCAATATCGTGATATTAAAACTGCCACAATATCGTCGCCGTCATGTTCACAATATTTAAAAGGAACACATTTGTTAAAAAAAAAAAAAAAAGTCAGGTTGATTTCCATTTGTGCAGTTCTAACACCCTCTAGTGGCTAGTTTATTAGTGTAATTTCATTTTAATTAGGGATGTTTTGGCCTTCTATGTTTCAAACCTATGCTAATTGTCAGACGAAGGGGAACCTAATTTGCTTGTGAAGCCATCAATGTGTGCTTGCATTGGCAAGTAAGTGCCTCAATATTGTTATTAGAGATTGTAGGTGCTTTATACGCATTGTTGTTATGTACAAAAGCACAATATTGTGCTTTTTTTTTTAGTATGAGCTCTTTTTTTTTGACAATATTGTGATCTTTCTAACCCCCCCACAATATTGTGATAATTATTGTATCGTGATCTTCTATCGTGATAATATCGTATCGTGATGTTTGGATATCGTTACATCCCTAAAGTTAAGCCACATTAGCCAGCTTGGCGGATGTTAATGTCAAGGCCTGTATATGAAACAGGAGTAGTCTATGAGTCAGATAAACGATGTCAGGTGGTCATATTGATATATATATATTTTTTTATCTCAAGACCAAAAAAAAAAAAAAAAATGTAAATTTTCATTTGGCATTGTCTTATTTAGATGGTGAAGCTTAATGGCATCTTTTTTTCCATTTGACCTATTTTAGACACGGAGACTTTGGTCAATGGGAATCACCAGGCCAGTCCAGCACAGTCTTCCCAAGAAATTGGCGAAAGAGTCCAGTCTGAGCACAGTGCAATTGTAAGCTCTATCGAAAAGGACCTCCAGGACATTATGGACTCCTTAGTCATGGATGACCCTGAACCTTGCTCCTCTGAAGACAAAAAGCCGCCTGGGGGCCAACCACTTCCCCATTCACCCCTGTTACCCATGGTCAATGGTGGGGGCAGGTATTTGCTGTCCCCTGCAACGAGTCCCGGGGCCATGTCGGTGGGATCCAGCTACGAAAATACATCTCCGCCCTTTTCTCCGCTCTCTTCCCCTTCAGCAGCCAGCAGCGGTAGCTTTACTAGCCCATCCCCAGGTGGGGCACCCCAGGACCCGATTTCTTCTCTACCGCCAGTGCCTGCGCGCTCCTCGAGCTACAACTTCACCAGCCATTCGCAACTTGTTTCCCAGCCGCGGACCAACCTACCTAACTTTAATGGTGGCGTCGTCGCTCAGAAGGTTCAAGAGAGCCCCAGGTTGCAAAGGAAGATCGCCGGGGAGGCCCCTCCAAGCCCGAAGACAAGTCGTAGAGGATTATGCCAAGATGGATCAGAGAGTCCCAGACAGACTCCGCTTTTGTCTTCAAACGAATCTCTCAGTAGCAGAAATATGCCAAGCAGCCCTGGTTTCAATCCCAAGTTCCCAACGTGTTCTTCTATGAGGACCAAGACAACCACAGTGCTTCACGAAAGGCCTGCGAGCCCTTTTCGGGAGCAGGCAAACATAACCGATCGCGCCATCACCTCAAGCCCGTCCAGGCAACTTTCCCAACCCACGAAGGCCTACCAGCCTCCCCTCGATCCTGTTGTCCACATCATTCAAGGTTCACCGTGCCAGCAGCCGCCAGAAAGCCCTCGCATGGCGAGGCGAAACGTCGAGCTGAATATGAGAGAACTTCCGCCCATAAGTCCCTCCATTGCTCGTCGAGGCGTCCCGGTACTTCCAGGGGCACTTCCAGGAAGTGCAATCCTAAAGACCCCCGAGAGCCCCTCAGGTGCGGGCAAGCTGGTCAACGAGAGTCCCAGGCTTCATCGCAAGACCGGAACCGCAACTGCGGATTTGACCGGGGGCTGGGGAATGCGAGCCCGGAGTCCCTCGCCCACGTCTCTGATGATGGAAAGTGGGAAAGGCGGCTTCGGCAACTCGCTCTCGTCTGCATACAGTCTGGGTTCTCTGCCTGGCTCGTCGCCCATGTCCAGTCCCAGAAGCAAGCGGAAGGTATCGACGGGGCGATCGGGGATGAGGGAGAGGAAGAACAGCATCTCGGAAATCAGCGACAACGAGGATGAGCTGTTGGAATACCATCGGCGACAGAGGGAGGAGCGACTTCGCGAGCAGGAGATGGAGAGGCTGGTGAGTACAAAACGAAAGAAAAAAGTCAGGAATCGGGCATGATCGTTTTAGATTTAATCAGCACAAAAATCAAACTAGACAAAATAGATTTTCTTTTTCAAAATGGTTCCCCCAGTGTTATCAACTATAAGGACAATCACATTCATTACACCATGGTTGACTAATTGGATTAGGTTATTTGTTTTCAGTCTAATCTTCATTTGAAACTAATAATCTGTTTTGTAAGGCACAGTTGATTAACTGGTATTGAATTGTTAAATAGGCGGCACGGTGTTCGAGTGGTTAGCACGCCCGCCTCCCAGTTCTGAGGACTCGGGTTCGAGTCCAGGCTCCGGCCTTCCTGGGTGGAGTTTGCATGTTCTCCCCGTGCCTGTGTGGGTCTTCTCCGGGTACTCCGGTCTCCTCCCACATTCCAAAGACATGCATGGCGGGTTAATTGGGCGCTCCGAATTGTCCCGTCGGTGTGCTTGTGAGTGTGGATGGTTGTTTGTCTCTGTGTGCCCTGCGATTGGCTGGCAACCAGTCCAGGGTGTGCCCCGCCTACCGCCCAGAACCAGCTGGGATAGGCACCAGCACCCCGCGGCCCTTGTGAGGTGTAAGTAGTGAAGAAAATGGATGGATGCATGGACGGAATTGTTAAATAGGATGTTATTTATTATTTTATTCGGACATCTTGTCTTGATCTCCTGCAAAGGAAATTTCATTGCTTGCAGGTAACAAAAGTGGATGAGCCAAAAGTTTAGTCATGTCTGTCACTTGGCTGACATGCAGCCTCGGGCTTCAGCATGCCAGCACGATCCCATAGAAACCACATTGTTTGTTGTTTCCTAAGATTTGCAAAAGGGGAGAGAAGGGTTGGTAGACATCTTGAACTTTACTCCTGATGAAATAAAACGGCAACAATTGACTGTTTTTATTTGCGTGAAGGTGATTGTGCAGAATCACTGCCTTCGTGACGGCAGTCTGTGATGGTGCGGATGTGAGCGCCAACTGTGAATGCTTGTCAGTCTTTATAAAGGGCCCCGTGATTGACTGGCGACTAGGCCAGGGTGTCGTCTGCCTTTCGCCCCAAGTCAACAACGTTGGCAAAATTGAAGGAAGTACAGTTCGTTAAAAAAAAAAAAAAGTAAATGGGAATTTGTCATGGAAAGAAATTACATAAATCTTAAGTTCGGCTTAAGTTTCTCTGTGAGTGTAGAATCAAGATTTTTCAGCAGCATGTTTTGTTATTATATTGTTGTACTGTAACACAGACACTCGCAGCTCTTTGAGAAACCGGCGCTTGGAGCCGCGGGGCCCGTAATTAGTCACAGTTGATTCACTGTCATGAGAGATTTTTATTTATTTTTTTCTCGCCCCAGAGCGTTTACATTGAAGTCGTTTCACACAGACCCGCGACTGCCTACACAACTGATTACAAAAAACAAGTTTGATGAGAGTTTCATTTAGGGAAAAAAAAGGAGTTATTGTTATTGCGAAATCGGTGTGAGTACACAGCTCTGAGGCAGCAGGACTGCAGGGGGCGCTGATTAATTAAAAAGGATGCGCTGACGAGCTGCATCTGTGGCGACTTTTTGAAATATTTAAGAAGACCTTTAAAGCAGGGGTGTCCAAACTTTTTCATTTGAGGGCCACATACAGAAAATCAGAAGGACCACATAATGTTATGAAGAGAAATTGTGTTTAGTCCTAAAAATTGTACAAATAATTTATTTGTGCTTTTGTATATATTGAGAAATGCTGCAGTATATAAACCATTTTATTTGTAATATGGCAGTAGGGTTATTATAGTTTTGGAATTTTTCATTTTAGTTAGTTTTTATTAGTTTTCAGGGTGGTTCTGTTTTTATTAGTTTTAGTTCTTTCATAAATGCTTAGTTTTAGTTTAATTTTAGTAAGTTTCAGTTTTAGTATTGTTATTTTTTTTTATGTGTATTACTTGTGCGTAAACATAAATAATAATTTATTATTAGAAAGTCTTGTTTGGTCCAAAATGAGCAAACATATTATTATTTTTTATTTGTCTTAATATTTTCAAATGTTTAAACATTTGCTTGCTTTGAACAAAAACATAAATAATCGTTTTGAATAATCGTGATTTCAGTTATTACCACAATAATCGTGATTATTATTTTTTCCATAATCGAGCAGATTGAATTGAAAAATATATTGTGGTGTGGCTAAATGGAATTCAGACCTTTTATCACCGTCTTGCACCACGATTCTCGTCTCTTTGCTGATTTGCCAGTCCAGTGCGACGTCACAAACGATGGCACCCATGAAGATTAGCAGACCAAATATACCTCCCGGCCGGACGCTCTCAGACAGAACATGACGCAACGCATTTGCGGCCCATTCCGGAACACAACCAAATATATCGACGCTCGTGTTGCACACTGAACCTGGCACCCCCAAGATAAATATATCGATAACCTTTTGTATGAAACCTCTCACTGAGGAGAAAAGCTTTTTTTGGTGGTCGCAATGAGCATTTTTCAAATATGTTCTGTCGAGACCTTTCCTGTTGAAAACAAAAACAGTTAATTAGTTCATTTCAATTTTGCTATTTAATAGTTATTGTCCAATTTGTCTCATAAGCAACTTGTTTTTGTTCAAGTTTCACGTGTTTGTGTTTGGTTGGAATTGCTGCACAAGTACTGGAGTGACTGCACAAGCTGCTCTTTGGGAATCTCTCCTCTAGAGGGCATCATCTGCCTGCTGACATACTTGCCAGACATGACTTTGCTACATCTACACCAGGGGTGTCCACATTTCTTTCATTTGAGGACCACATCCAAAAAATCCGAAGGACGCAAGGGCCACATAAGGTTATGAAGAGAAAAATTTGACAAATAATTTATTTGTGCCTTTGCATATTTAGAAAAATGCTACAGTATATAAACCAATTTATTTGCAATATGGCAGTAGGGTTATTATAGTTTGGGAATTTTTCTTTTTAGTTAGTTTTTATTAGTTTTCAGGGTGGTTCTGTTAGTTTTTATTAGTTTAGTTCTTTAACAAAATGCTTAGTTTTAGTTTAGTTTGTTAGTTTCAGTATTAGTATTATTATTATTATTTTTTTTTTAAATGTGTATGACTTGTGCACAATATTTAAAAAACAGCATGTGAGCGACATCATCTTTTGGTGCTTTTCTATTGGCTGCTGCTCGATGACGTCACTTCTGTGTGACATACTTTCAAACGTCATTATTCCGGTTGATATCAAAATAAATCAAATATATAAATGAATTTGTACTGATTTTTTTTTTTTTTTCTGTGTGCAAAGCGCGGCTTGCTCAGTGCAAACAAAACCCCTACACCACCGAGCGAATGCTCCCTGTGCACACTCTGCCAATAATTAGGGCGCCACTGGCCCCTGGTGTAGTGGAGGTGCAATTGCACTTTATAGTAGGACAGTAAAAAAAAAATCAAAATCAAAAATCAAAAGCATGTTCCCCGAGGTCAAACGCACCCTTGATGGAGCCTCGCGATACGTATCGCCTTGAAGATCAAGTATCGGGATACATACATATCGCGATACGTATCGAATCGTGACCCCTGAATCGTGATACGTGTCGTATCGTGAGGTTGGAGGCAATACCCAGCCGGAGTAAATATTGCAATATTAAAAAATAATAAAATGCAATATTTAAATGTGTTTATGTCCTGAAATTATTGCCGCAATCTCATCGAGATTCTAGCATGGTTGTAAACATCATTCCTCGTTACATAAAAACCGCATTCCCCAATTGAATGTTTTAGTTTTTATTACTCACGGTGCTCTTAAAAAAGTAGTAATGTATTGCACGTGCTTTATTCTCCCTTCCCAGTCTGGTACTCTTATGACCCACAAGGAGCATGTGGTTTTATGTCTGTAGCAGGTATGAATTCTCCTTCCATGATGCATGGTTATTAGGATCAAGTTTCTTGAAAAAAAAAAAAAAAATTATATTTGAGCTTGGGAATCGGACAGCCGTGTGGAATTGTCCAGGTGTGATGTGTCGGCGGTGTTTCAATCGGGCCGTCAAACTAACGCAACTCTCCTAACTCGCCATTAGTGGACCTTGTTCGCGTCAGGCTTGCAAAGTGCGGATATGAATATTTAATCTTCTAATTTCATGTTTACAGCAAATTGTTTAACTTGCAAGCTGATGCAACCGAATGCACATCTTACCAACTTGCAACTGGAGCGCCGGAACAATAATCAAGCAGTAAGGCTGCATATTTCCCAAAAGGTGTTTAGGGAATTGAAAAGAAAAAAAAAAGAAAAAAACAACTCTGGTACAGTCTTTAATCATTGTCTTTGATCCTTCCTGCCATCTAACGTGTGCGACGTGGTGACTGGAAGCAAGATTCCGTTTGAGGTCTCAGCTGTTTAACTCATTAGCTCCCAAAAACATATAAATATGTTCTATTTTAAATGTTTTAAGTGTCCCAAAGACGTATTTATACGTTTTTACGTTGTTTTTTTTTAAGTTTTTTTTTTATGATGTAGTGGCTGAGGCAGTGCTAGTAATTACAAAAACTAGGGCTGGGAATCTTTGACTGTCTCGCGATTCGATTCGATTACAATTTTTGGGTCTACGATTCGATTTTCGATTCTCGATTCAAACGATTTTCGATTCAAAATGATTTGATTGACAAATGATTTCTGCTTCCATTTACAGATATGCACATTGTCATGATCGACTCCAGTCTGCTTTGCAAGACAAAATGACAAATAGAGACATTAAAGTGTCTTTTTTTTTTTTTTTTTAAACATTTATTACTTTTGTATTGTAAGTGCCTTTTTCCACAAAAACAGCATGTGGGCTACAACTGCCTTTTCCCCTTCTTCTTCATTTCAAATTTAAATAAAATCGATTTTTGGATATTATTAATATCGATTCGATTCGATTGATGAATGAACATCTCGATTCTTTTATGAATCGATTTTTTTGGCACAACCCTAACAAAAACGACCAGCAGATGGCAGCAAAGTATAAGAAACAAACCGGGGCCATGTTAAAACAAGCTGATTTCCCCATAGTTCTAAGCCAAAATCTGAATATTGATAAAACTTAACTATATTCTAATGCTAATTGCTGCACAACGGAAACAGACAGGAACATATATTTTTTCCTAGATAAAAGAAGAGACTCTAATCTTTCTTTTTGGTAGGTGCCATGTTTTTATAGCAATAGAGCACAATATTCTGTGGGCCTTGCAAAATCAGTCCAAATCCAGGAAAACACTTGAGTGAAAATGGCTGGGAGTGAATGAGTTAAATGGCAACCGCCCTCAAGGGGAGCAGCGTCTCCATGGTTTTATCCCGACATCAGTGCCAGAGACATCTTTCAGGAGGACCAGCAGCTTATGATCCAGAGGGGTTGCCTGCCACCAGAGAGGCTGCCTGTCTGACTTTGATGCTTGTGTGCTGTAAAAAGAGGGGGAAGAGGGCGGGGACGGTGGAAGCACTGTTACAAGATTAAATAAAATGTCTCTTGTCTGGCTCATCCTCCACTGGGAACACCTCATGTCGAACCCCCGAGGATCAGGGCGCGATCACGAGTGGGATTTGTTATGCAGATAGCAAATGTCGATCTGCCTGCAGATGTATAAAAACAAGACTGCGTTGAACGTCGCCTGTCTGCTCTGGATGCGCCGTGCACGGGGAATTTGCCGAAGCGTTTGGCACAAGTGTTTAGCTGTACAATTACAAAGTACTGTAACCGGTCTGATGAAAGGTACACAGATGGGGGATTGCCGTGGGTGCTCAGGGAAGAGAAAACGTGAATGGTGCAAGACAAAACAGGAGACTCGCTCTCAGGGGAGATAAGGCGCTAAAAGAAGCAGATGCTAACAGTTGTGAATATGGGAGTGGAAAAGACTAAATGAGACCACCCTTGTTTGTTTGTTTGTTTGTTTGACATTATTTCAATACATAAATAAAATGACAACAATCAAGAAGAAAAGAAAATCAAAGAAAACATACAATTGTAAAGAAAACAATCGTATATTCGAAAAGGAGTGAGTAGTAAAACTTATTTACTCCCACCCCTTCTCCTGAAGTGAATGACATAACTTCCGTCCTCCTACATACACAGAATACATAAACACACACCCATAAGTTATGACCTAATTTACCAGATAAACAGTTCCACCTTTAAATCTACTGCTTCAAACATCCAAAAAGAAAACCATAAAACTAACCAAAACAAAGAAATAGCAAACAAACAAGCAGCAAACAATTGTAACCATCATATTGGAGTTCTTATTCAACAACTGTTGAATATTCTGTGGTAGTAAATTATATTTTGCTTTAAACATTATTTGTGCTGTTTGATACTGTACCATGTCATGAAACTTAAGTAATTGAGACTTTAGAAGTAATATGTTTGTATGATCCTGATAGCCATCTTTGTGAATAATCCGGAATGCTCTTTTCTGTAGGATATTTATTGAATGTAGTGAGGTTTTGTAATTATTGCCCCAAACTTCAGCAACAGTACTGCAAATAAGGAGAGACGAACGAACAGTACAGTGTGTGGAGGGATTTACTGTCTAACACCCTCTTCGCTTATTATTTATTATTGCAATGTTTCTCAAAATTTTCCTCTGTAAAACTACCTTATCGTGTCTAAAACCTTTTATCTGCTGTTCTTCCTCGGCCGCAGGAGAGACAGCGACTGGAGACAATCCTAAATCTCTGTGCCGAGTACAACAAAGGCGAGAGCACCAGCCCGGACCCGCTCAGCTGTGGCAAGACGACTTTCCCAGGGGCCTTTTCCGATTGCGCGTCCATCGACGGCGTCCTCGGCGGACCGTCGACCTCGGCCGCTTTGCGTCTGGCGCAGAGGCAGAGGGAGAGCGATGAGGAGAACCTGAAGGAGGAGTGCAGTAGCACAGAGAGCACTCATCAGGAGGTGAGGACGTCTCTGGCTCCGTGCACAGCGTCGCCACTGCTCAACGGAGATCAGGTCAGAGGGATTGCTTGGCTCGCCGAATGGCCGGCATGCCGCAGCACAACCCAGCATGTGCGGAAATGATCCCTGGCTTTACTGAATCCGGAAACTCGCGATACGTATCTTTTACTGAATCCCAAAATGCTAATCTGATTTATTGATTGTGGATTCTCTGATATTACATGCAAAGCTTGACGATTGCTTGATCGTGCGTTGGTTATGTTCAATTATTGCAGTGCTTCTCAATTATTTTGTCATGCCCCCCCCCCCAGTAAGAAGAAAACATCTCCCCCCAGCGACTATAAACAGTATGATTTGTCTATAAAATTGTTATAAGCACACCTCTGCATAACACTGTATCCTTAATAATGTAAAAGAGTATAAAAAAAGAAAGAAAAATGGACCAACTTACAACAAGGAATAGCTTTATTAACTGTAATAGAAAAGATTTAAAGTGCATCTGAAATTCAAAAATAAAATTAAATCCTTAATTAAACTATAAACATTTTTTGACTAACTATGTCAAACCATATGATACAGAAAAATAAAATTACATAAAATCAATAAATAGCAATGCATTCAAACTGATCACCAACATGAACTCAGGAGCACAATATTAAACAAAGAACAAAAAAAAAAAACACTTTAACCTGCAAAACAAAAATATAAAATAATTTGTGCAGATTTATTTATTTTTTGCTGTGTGCAAAACGTGCAGGCTCAGTGCAAACAAAACCCCTACACCACCGAGCAAACGCACCCTGTGCACACTCTGCCAATAATGAGTGCGGCACTGCCCCCAAATGTAGTGGAGGTGCAATTGCACTTTATTCTAGGACAGTAAAAAATAAAAAAGCATGTTCCCCGAGATAGGTCAGCTTTTGAAAACATTGAAGGCTCTTTAGGTGCGCCTTATAGTGAGGAAAATAGGGTATCTTCTGTGTTTAATCAAAATAAAACCGAACCAATACCATGGTACAACATCAGTCCACATTTTTTTTAATCACTATACGAATACGAAGTAGGAAGTAAACACCAATCACTACTTAATAAACAGTGAGCGGGGGGGAAAAAAATGCTAAAAAAAAAAAAAATCACTAGTGACAGCACTAAATCAAAGCATAATGAGATATTGTCCCCTCTTCCGTGCAGCATGAGGATGTGTCCAGTTCAGATGGAACGGAGCTGGGTTACCTGGAAGAGGAACGGGTCCGCGTTCTGGCGCGGCTTGACGATCTCAAAACTCGGCTGACGGAGCTGGAGCAACAATACCAAGAGTCCAAACAAGAGGTAGTTTGAAGCGAGCACTAACAAGAAGTCATGAACTCGAAATCCATGTGTTAACATACGTTGAATTATCCAAAAAATGTCTTGGTAGGAATAGGATGATGTATTAGTCATTGTTATTATTATAAAGCTTTTTTAAATTAGAGATGTGTCTGAAATCTTTACCCATTTTGTGTTGAATACGCATTAGCTGTGCACTGGATATAAAAAGTCACCATGGTAACTCGGAATTAAAAAAAAAAAAAAAAGAAAAAGAAAAAGGTTCTCCGCCGAGTCAGATCGAGTCGCATCTTTTGATACCTCATTTGTGCCGGTACGTTCAACGGTTTGGGCCGTAATTTTTTCTGAAGAATTGCGCTATAATAAACGCCAGCTCTGTTTTCTAGGATAGTAACATGTGCCTGCTTTGCTCCGCAGCAGTCACATAATAATGTAACTTTATTATTTATACTCTAGGCTGAGATGGAGCGTGCCTTGCTGCAGGGAGAGAGGCAGGCGGAACTCGAGCAAATCGAGGCGGAGACGGACATCATCAGTCAGCTGCAGCGCAAGCTGGACGAGCTGGAAATTGCCATTCAGCAGGAGAAAGACAAGGTGCCGATCATCTCACGACGATACTTTTTCTGCTTGTGGGAAAGGAGAAAACACACACTCAACCTGTGCTTTTCTTATGTTGCATAAACCGACACTCGCTTGTTGGTTCAGCACTGTTGACATCATTGTATTACATGTTGCAAGCATCTCTGAGGGATTTTGAGTTTTTGCTCGCATGACTTTGAGACTGATCAGTTTCTCTGATTTTAACTCTGCTGCCTCATTGACATCTATTAACGCCCTCTAAATCAGGGGTGTCAAACTCATGTTAGCATGGAGGAAAATATATTACCAAGTGGGCCGCATCGGTACAATAACGGGATATAACTTAAAAACGATTGCCGTCAATTATACATAGATTTTCGCTATTTGTGTGCCAGCCCGAAATGACGGAGCTCAACTGTCATCATATTGTTCCAAAAATAATACAAATGCAAATGGGACGCTGCAATACTGAGTCCTGGAAGTTAAATCGACCTGTTTTGCAATATATATTGTTCCCAGAATGCATTGCGTGGCGCAGTTAATGACGTGATAAGGACGCTAATCCTTGTCATATCTATTTGTTACCAGTAATTGAATTTGTGTCGTTCACTTATTTAGCCCATTATAGCATTAAAAAGTTCATATTTTGTCCATAATTAATTTGATACTTTCTTTATATTTCACGTACAATTTGTACCTTTAAAAACACATTTTGCAACTTGCTGTCGACTGAAAATGACATCACAAGGGCTCAGGTAACCAATCACAGCTCAGCTTGTGAATGTCACATGACCAAACCTAGCAAACAGGTGGAGCTGTGATTGGTTACCTGAGCCCTTGTGATGTCATTTCCAATCGACAGCAAGTTGCAAAATGTGTTTTTAAAGGTACTAATTGTACATGAACAATAATGAAAATATCAAATTTACAAGTTACAAATTTTATATATTTTGATTGTGGCCAGCTGATTAATTAGTCCGACATTACAATTTTGTATTTTTTATTTTTTTTAACTTTACAAAATCATCTCACGGGCCCGATTAAACCCCTTTGCGGGCCTGATCCGAGGCCTTATGTTTGACACCCCCTGCTCTAAATTTTCCCCCGCTTCTTCAAATTAACTTGCTGCTTGTCTGATCCATGTTTTGTTTTGTGTTTTCTTTACGACTTGCATGACAGACCTTTTTTTTTTATTTTGCTCACCTGCGCTGCAAAATTGGTTTCAGGTCGATATTGACAGAAAACATTTTCTTTTGATCATGTCTGCCAGTTTTAAGATTTTTGGAAAATCTGTTTTTTTTTTCATTGTAAAGTTCCCTTTTCCTTATTTATGTCCAAGTCATCTTTGGCAAGAATTGTAACACAGGTTGAAAACGATCCATCACCAACAATTGGTCTACTCCTGCTAACATAATTGAGCTTTTTATTTGCACGGTGTGAAATTTGAGCAGTGTTTTTTTCTCTCTCCCCTTTCCTTTTCCTCACCCTCTCTCTCTCTCGATCCGTCCATTGCTCCTGTGTGGCTGTGTGCGCTGCTATGTCGTTCTAGGAGAGGGCTAATGTTGAGGCCGAGCGTCGGGCCCTGCAGAGACTCCAGGAGGGCCACGCCGAGCTGAAGAAACAGCTGCATAACTGTCCCGAGTCCCTGCGCGAACACTTGCAGGAACAGTTGAAAAGGGTGGGTCGTCAGTATGGCAGAAATACGCCAAGCTTAGCCATCACTCCCAAAACCACCAGTGGAATCATGGACTCTGTCCTCGATACATATTTTCAAGGCCCAAGACCCTTTGTGGCATTGCCTCCCATGTAAAGCAGAGCTTAGTTACACAAATACTAATCATCTTACACCAACCTTGCATAATACGATTACACAGTTAATGCTCGCAAGTCGCAAGTAGGGGTGTGCTCAAAAAATCGATACGGCAATATGTCGTTGCGGGCCTCATTACAATACACGTATCGATACGCGGGCGTCAGAATCGATAAATCTCGTTAACTTTAAATAGGCAGTTAACGTTTGCCTTTGCAGCTTCTTTGAAGTTAATTGCGTAGAAATATATATATATATATATATATATTTTTTTTTTAGAGGGCGGGGGCAATATGACGAGAAAAAAAGTGAATTAGAAATGCTTTTTATCAACATTTTTTATTTTTTTGTCTGCCAAACTTGAAGAGCACCTGTTATGTATTAATTCTTTCGACATTAAACATTGTTTTCAACATTTTTTAATCAACCGCACTCTCTCATCCTCCTCTTTTTCCTAATCACTTAATTGCTTGCATAATTTTAAATGGAAAATGCACTCCCAAATAGTTTGACATGACAAATATTCTGAATGTCATACGCCAAACAACTTTACTTTAATGCATGTCGTTATGTTTACTGCTCAAACACAACCTGTGCTACCTTTAACGTAACCAAAATGAATAGTGTGATTAAAGGCGCAGTCTGCCGGTTTCACTCTGGAAAATGCACTTTTTAAATACAGGATTTAAACAAACAAACTACTTCTCAATTTACAGATCAGGGCTTGTATTCATTTCTGGTGGTGATTTTGTCCTAAAAGCCTGTATTTTGCCATTTTGTGTTTGTGGAGATCAAATGTGGCTCACGTGATGAACGGTCGCGCTCTGCACTGCACGTGTGGTTCTGATCTGCATTTCTTCAACTATTTGTCATGGCTGGCTTGCGTATGTTAACCGCTCACTAATCAATTTACATGGGCCAAGACAAAAAAGTCTTTTCTGTGTCTTCCGTCACAGTCATCCAGTTCTTTTAAACGACTGTTGGTTCAAAAGTAAAAAAGGTCATTTGTGTTTTCTGTGCATGTCAGTGACATTTTGTTTACAGACTTGAAAGCTCTGTGTTTAATATTCAGCAGGTTCACGGCTGTCAGTTGTGGCTATTAAATTAGAGTTGTTTAATACAGTACAATAGAGCAGGGGTGTCCAAACTTTTTCATTTGAGGGCCACATACAGAAAATCCGAAGGACGCAAGGGCCACATAATGTTATGAAGAGAAATTGTGTGTCCAGCTTCCTCTCACAGCCCCAAAACGTGCTTCTGATACGTTTCCCTTGTGCAACATCATAATTAGTTGATTTAAAATACTGCACTGTAGCTACCCAATGTTATTTTAATTCCAACTCGGATGTAAAAGTCAAAATGGCGTAACCTGTCTGCAAATGGCTTGCTGGTGATTTAACGCAAGATGTCCCATGTGGCCATTTGTTAGGATGGAGAAGCTCTGGAAGCGGGAACCAAAAAGTTTGAGGATCTGGAGTTTCAACAACTTGAGAGAGAAAGCGGCCTGGAGGAGGAAAGGGAGACGATCAGCCTGCAATTGCTGCAGGAGAGAGCCGAGTACCACAGCACGGTGGCCAAGAGGACGGTAAGCAAGCCTCGGACACAACAACTCGGATTTTGTTGAAACAGCAGCTCGACTCGGATGACCGAGCGTCTCACCTTAATTCATTTCGAAATGAAAACAAATCCATTTTGGCAATCTTGGTGACACACGCGCTCCAACACCAAATGGCTCCGACACACGTGCCATTTGACAATTTTGCTACAGCTTTTCGTAAAGCATCATGGAGGTAGACAACACATGATTAGCTTTTGTGGGGTACATAAAATGAGGTGGCGGGCCAGATCTGGTCCCCGGGTCTTGAGTTTGACACCTGTGCTTTCAACCATTCGTACATTTTGTCAGTCGGAGTTGTTTTTATTAATCCCATAATCTCCATAGGATTGCGTTCGACGTGTCCAAACTTTTTCATTTGAGGGCCACATGCAGAAAATCAGAAGGACGCAAGGGCCACATAATTATGAAGAGAAATTGTCTTTAGTCCTAAAAATTGTATATATAATTTATTTGTGCTTTTGCATATTTAGAAAAATGCTACAGTATATAAACCAATTTATTTGTAATATGGCAGTAGGGTTATTATTGTTTTGCAATTTTTCCATTTTAGTTACTTTTTATTAGTTTTCAGGGTTGGTTCTGTTATTAATTTAGTTCTTTAAAAAATGCTTAGTTTTAGTTTAGTTAGTTTCAGTATTAGTAATATTATTTTATTTTTTTTAATGTGTATAACTTGTGCACAATATTTAAAAAACAGCATGGGAGCGACGTCATCTTTTGGTGCTTTTCTATTGGCTGCTGCTAGATGACGTCACTTCTGTGTGACACACTTTCAAACGTCATTATTCCGGTTTATTGTCAAAGACAAAAACGAAGGACGTATTTCCTATAATTATAGTTAGTTTTAGTTAGTTTTGTAAACATCAAATGTAGCTTTTTTAAAAAGCATTTTCGTTTCAATTTTATTTCGGTAACAAAATTGTTTTTTGAATTTTAGTTTTTTCGTTAGTTTTAGTGAACTAAAATAACTTTTAATGGCACCTGTTTTTCGACACCCTCCCTTCTTACTTTGACCATCGCCAAACATTTTTGTTTTGTTTATTTTATCTGAACTGAGTCAAATGCCATTTTTAGCATATGTCGCGGGCCACTGAAAAATGGACGGCGGGCCGCAAATGGCCCCCGGGCCGTGGTTTGAACACCACTGTGCTATGCCATCACCGAGCTTCCAACAACAGTATTTTTGTGCTTATTCAGGAGAAAGTGTCTGCTTTGGAGAAGCAGGCCAAGCAGCTGGGCCTGCAGGCATCTCAGGAATGCGAGCGCCTCGCCAAAGACAGGAGCATCACCCTGCAAATGCTCCTAAAGGTTCACCATCCAAATACTGGCTCATTGCCGTCATTTTCAATGAAGGAATTTTGCAGGCCCTGTTGAATGTTTTTTTTTTTTTTTCGGAATCACTTGACAAGATTTGTCTTTGTGATGCAGGAGAAGGAGCGGCTGTCTGCTTTGGAGCAGACGTACCACAGTTTAAGTGGAGGAAAGAGCTTCCCAAAGTCCCCGACAGCCATGAGAGAAGTAAGATTGAATGCTCTTGTTATCCAATGAAAAGACTCGCACCCATAAAAACGAGGCCACTTGGCTTTGGTGACTAATGACTGACTCGTACAATTCAGCGCGCTTTTCAGTGCACTTTTTTTTTTTTTCAGCGCTTGTTGTTTTCTTAAGAGCTTACTTGTATTTTATACTTCACTTCATTGCTAAATGTACAGTCAAACATTCGAACATAATCCGTTATAGAAGACTTCGAAATCCAAAACAATTTTTCCCATTATAATTAATGTAAATAATTTGAATCCGTTCCAAGTCTATAAAAAAAACTTTTTTTCAAGTTTTTATTTTTATTTTTATTTTTTTAAACTATTTTACACCATAAACTGCACTGTATACTGTTTACCATAAATAAAAAAAGGGTAGAAATAGATACTGTTTTATTTGGATATCCTATATAAAATGATGAAAAAACAAAACAAAATGCAAACGTTTCTTTTTACTCTTTCTTTTACTTTCCTCTTTTCTTCACCAGCTTAACCACTTGCACTTGCTTTCTTTGGACCCATGATTAGGGGCTAATACACGACGCAAAACTTAAAAAAAAAAAAAAAAAAAAAAGATTTGCGTAAATAACAATGAACAGGTCTGCTCCGAACGAACTTTGAGCACGAATGTGCTACGGAGGAAGCATCCTGGGCATTCGAGTTAGCTCGGCTCCCGAGCGAGTCGCGTTCAGGTACGCTCGGCTTTTTTTCAGTTTGGTCGAGAGCTGATTTTTTGGACGAGTTCTGAGATATAAAATTCCCAAATTTCTGGTTGAAAACCGATTTGGTGGAGAACAGAAGCGTTTGAAAACCAAGGTTTGACTGTATTTCACTCCACACAGCCGTAACGGAATTTTTTTTTTAATAAAAGACATTTTCATGAGTTTAAAAAAAAAGTGGCTGACATTTCCTCCTCCTAGAATTCCCTCCTCAGAGCCCCTCCCTCTTCCACATACCCGTCCCTCCCTTTTCGCTTGATTGCACCCCAGCAGCTCAACAGAGGTCCAACCTGTCCATAATCGTCCCCGTGTGACGCTTCAGCTTGGCATCATTAATGGCCGCTTCAAAGTACGACTCCCATTCTGGCTGTTTGGTTTGCTGCCGGACATAAACAATGAAAACAACAACTTCCCTGCCTGGACAATAAAAACTCGCTATTGCTTTAAGCTTTAGCACATTTTTGTTTAGATAAACTTATGCGGTGCCTCAGGATGTACTGTTAAAATTGCATTAATCCAGAGCTGCAGCAGCTTTATGTCTTTCCCTATTATGTATATCGTAACAGGTCTTACTGTTGCTTAAAGCCTTTTTCAGAACCTACCAAGGAGTCACAATTCCAACATTGTCCCCTGCCAAAAAAAACAAAATCACGTGATGCACAACTATTAACTCATTCACTCCCAAAGACGTATTTATACGTTTTTTAGGTTTTTGTTTGCTAGAGTTTTTGTATGAAGGCTTTGATGCAGTTTCTGACCTGAAGTGGAAGCTTAAAGTGATGGTAGTTGTTAGAAAAAAAATAAAAATGAATGAAACAGATGAAGCACACTTTTTTTTTTTTTTTTTTTGTAATAACTACTATCACTTTAAGTGACCGCTTCAGGTCAGAAACTGCATCAAAGCCATCATACAAAAACTCTAGCAAACAAAAACCTAAAAAACGTATAAATACGTCTTTGGGAGTGAATGAGTTAATGGCATCTGCTATAGCAAGATGCGACTATTTCCCCCCCACACATAAACATAATGTTACTGAACATTGACCTGACATAAAACCAGATCATAAAAGCATCCGCCACTTTTTTTGCTCGAGTTTTTTTTTTTTAATTGCAATTTTTAGTTCATTTTTATTAGTTTTCAGAGTGGTTCTGTTAGTTTTTATTAGTTTAGTTCTTTAATAAATGCTTAGTTTTAGTTTAGTTTCAGTATTAGTATTAGTTTTTTGTTGTTGTTTTTTTAATGTGTATTACTTGCGCGCAATATTTAAAAAGCACCACGGGAGCGACGTCATCAATGTGACAATTTCAGTGTGTTAAACGGAGACAAACGGACCCTAAAGCAACTTCTTTTTGCGGCGGCGGCCACCCGCTGCTGCTGTCTCGACGCCGCCTCACGCCTGCTGTGTCCACGTGTGTTTGGGAAGGAGTACGTGACGGTGACCCGCTTGAGTCAGATGTATGCGATGCCCACGGTGGAGTCCTCGCCCGCCTCTCCACTTCGCCATCCCCTGCAGTGTGACGCTGCAGGCGCAACTTTCTCCCGCCTGCCCTCTTCTCCCGGCGCCTCCTTGTCTTTCCCTGCGGAGGTGTGTGCTGCTTTCCTTCTCCTTTTGCTTCTCACGTAACCTCTGAACGCACAATTCCCTTGTCAGCCTCTTGCACATGAGACATGCCATGGCTGTAAAATACTAATATGTATAATATAAAAAAAAAAATATATATATATATCATATATATAATACTGTATATAAAATTTGTAATAATATTATCTACTTCGTAAAGTATCATCAAGTACATACCCACAAAGTATTAAAATGGAACATACCAGCATGTAGGGATGTCACGATAATGGCAATATCGTGATATTAAAACTGCAACAATATTGTCGTCGTCATTTCAAAAGATTTAAAAGCTACACATCTGTTAAAAAAAAAAAAAAAAAGTCAGGTTGATTTCCATTTGTGCAGTTCTAGCACCCTCTGGTGGCTTGTGCAGTTTAGTGCAGTTTAATTTTCATTAGGGATGTTTTGGCCCTTCTAAGTTTAAAATCACTAATTGTCAGATGAAGGGGATTGTAAAATGTTTTGAAGCGAGTCAATATGTGGAGGAACTCAATGTGGGCTTGCATTAGCGATTAACTGCCTCAATATTAAGTGTTATTAGAGATTGAAGGTAGTTTATATGTATTGCTGTTTTGTATAAAAGCATAATATTGTGCTTTTTTTTTAGTATGAGCTAATTTTTTTTACAGCATTGTGACCTTTTTTAAACCTCCCCACGATATCGTGATAATTATCGTATCGTGATGTTTGGATATCGTTACATCCCAAAAAGACACAAAAACACTTTCTGGTAGTGTAAATAAGTCCATTTTGATTTCAGTTTAAGTTAACAAATATAGTTCAAAATCTTCACCTGTGTCTTTTTTTTTGGGGGGGGGGGGGGGGGGGGTTGCTTTTTATTGTAAGAAAATCTGTCATTACAACAATGGAGTGTGTCTGCAGTGATTTGAAATTCTGCTCAAGGATGATTGTCATGTTTTAATTCAAACTGCAGGGGAGATACATTAAAGGAAAGATTAAGTTGAAACGGAACAGGATGAACATGCTAATGCTACTGTGAGAAACTGGGCCATCGCGGTAGACACGTAGAATTAGTATACAGAAATGTAAAACGGGGATATAGCGGCTGGAGGGCAAAAAGCATACTGAACAATGCTGTGTTGGAGATATTTAAGAACACATTTCAAAATTATAACAAAAAAAAAACACGTTTCATCTTTCCTTCTTACTGTTTTAAATGCTTTCTAATCTCTGCATTGTTTTCTTTTCATTTTTCTGTCTTTTCTCTCTCTCTTTCTCTCTCTCTCTCGCTCTCTCTCTCTCTGGTGCTGCTGCTGCTCGGCGGGCTCTTCAGTACCAGCCCGAGGGCATCAGGCCTCCACTGGCCAAACTCGATTTAGAGCAGTGGTACCAGGAGCTGTTGATGGGTTCCAGCCAACTCTGGTCTCCCCCTCTGCCAGCCAAGTCTCTGTCAGGCCGCAGGCCCGCGCTGCAGGTAGAGGGTCTTCTTTCTCTTTCCCATTCATCCTGTCTTTTTCCGCACACTGTGGCGCCTCTGCAAAGGTCGAACCTGCAGCTTTCTGTTGCAATTTCATCTCTACGTAAAACAAAATAGGGCCCTATTTATTTATTTTTTATGAACGTCATAAACTCGGCTTGGTGGCTGGTGTAACAGAAGGCAGGTTAAAACCAGTTTTGGTAATTTTGTGGATGAGCGCAGCCTGGTGTATTGACGGGTGTCAGTGCAAGTGCTAAATAATGGTGCATTTCACCCACTTTTCTTAGCATATGTCGCGGGCCACTGAAAAATGGAGGGCGGGCCGCAAATGTCCCCCAGGCCGTAGTTTGGACACCACTGGACTAAAGGTTGACATCACAAACATCACGTTTTGTAAACAGACGCTTGTTACATCAGTACCTCAACAGACACGTGACGGGTCATGAACTCTGGCGCATGCGACCCAGGTCATGACACCACCGTTTTGTTTCACAGCATCTCAAAGCAATTTGGTCTCACCCATGGCAGAACGACCATCGAACCGGATTCCCGATACATGAACAGTCGATTCAGCTCGCTCATCCAAGTTTTGTGCTCCGTCTTCAGGTGTTCCGCTCCAAGCTTGAAAGTGATCCTGGACTAGCGAAGTCTGGATCTCCTCCGCAGCAGGGAGCAGCAACGTTGGGCCGCAACTCGAGCTCCAAGGTAGACTGGTTCTTCTTTGCAGGGGGATGTCTTCAGCGGTGATTGTTTTACTCTTCCCTCATGCCAAAGAATCTTCTGACCGGGTTTTTCTGTTTCCCTCTTACCTTTTTAAGAGCCCTCTTCTGACCCCCAAAAACTCGAGCAGCCTGCCCAGGAACCTGGCCGCCACCCTGCAGAGCATCGAGACCAAGAGACAGCTCGCTCTGCAGCAGAAAGGTAAACTGTACTCTGGATCAGGGGCGTCAAACAGTGGTATTAAAAAAACATGAGAGCAAACAAAATTATTTCTAACATTTTCTCTCCATTGTTGCAACCTGCACAAATCGTTTGAAAAGTTGTACAAATAAACAACTGAAATGAAAAAAAAAAACCGAAATGGTGTGTTAGGTCAAGTAGGAGTCTGGCGACCCCCACCGAAATTTCAGATGTTCTAGCAGTCTTTTCCTGACATGTTGCATTGGAGGAACTTTAAGTGGTGGCAGTTGTGCGTTTATTTCCGTTTACCGTGATTTTGAATGTGATTGGTTTATTCTGACAGCCGCATCCCTCAAGCAACTATTTTATTTGAGTGGCTAATTTTTATTTTCCACATAACTCATTTGCTCCCAATAACGTTTAAATACGTTTTTTTAAATGTTTTAAGTGTCCCAAAGACGTATTTATACGTTTTTTTTTTGTTTTGTTTTTTTTTTTTTGTTTTTTTTTTTTTTTAATGCTCGAGCATACAGAAGACTGATGCAGCCTCTCAACTGCAAAGAACGGTTGCAGAAATGGTAGTTATTACACAAACGGCCAGCAGGTGGCGGCAGAGCAAAGGAGATCAACCAGGGTCATGTTGAAAAAAAGCTAAATTACTCACAATTTTAAATAGATTTGTGAAAACGGATTAAACTTAACTCTCTTCTAATGCTAATTGCTGCAAAATGGAAACAGATAGAAACATACTTTTTTTTCCTGATGAAAGAAGAGACTTTAATCTTTCTTTTGATTTCTTATTATCCTTTTCCTGTGAAAATGGCTGGGAGTGAATGAGTTAAAGAATAAAAAAAAAACAAAAAAAAAACAGTTGCACAGATCACAAGTCATATTAATGTTGGCTTCTTGTTTTTATTTTTTACATCACCAAAACCTCACATTTGAACACTTTTGAACGCATTCAGACTATTTGTGTCCACGTTACAACAGCCTGTACAAATTCTTTCTATCTGTTTGCGTTTGTCTGCGACCGTCAGAAGCTCAGACCTCCACTCAGCCGTCCGTTGAGGGAAGATCAGCAGGTAGCGTTTGAAACGGTGTGACCTCAACACTACCTTGGTGTTACTTATCCAACAATAGCAATGTTAAACGATTGTTGGTGGGTGTTAATTGATGCCTCTAACCTTCAGTCGCTTTCATGCCTTGCGTGTCATTAACTCCCAAAAGATTTTTATTTTTTATTTTTTTTGCTGTTTTGACTGTCCTGCCTTCCTTTGTTGGGGAATAAATCATGCATGTTGAGGGTCTTTTGGATGGGCTGGACTACAGATGTGTCTAACAATGAAATCACATCAAATATGTAATCAAACCTGATGGAATTTAGACAGCCGACAATACATTGAGTGACGTGTGGTGCATGATTTAGAGAAGTGGTTTTCTTCTGGTCTGGTGTTTCTGCTGCTTGTATTTTTCCTTATTGGGCATTTTGCTTCCAGGATAAATGGTATATTAACACTAGGGCCCGACCGATATGCATTTTTGTTGGCCAACGCCGCTACCGATTATTGGCAGAGGAAAATACCGATTACTGATTAATCTGCCAATTATTTAAAAATATATACAATGTATAAAAATACAATAATTATTATTTAAATATATTATTAATTGTTGTTATTATTATTATTATTATTATTGTTAAAACAAATAAGTGTTCACGATTCCTCAGTGTCCTGTGAGCGTAACCAGAATAACATACACTACGCACTTGCTAGTTGCTAATGCTAAGCAAGCAAAATGGTGCATTCAGGGTCCTTTCAGAGCGTCACAAACTTTGGCTTTCTTCTATAACGTTTTAAGGGGGAAAAATAATCGGCCATTTGGCCCAATTGGCCGATGTTTGAAGGCCAATAATCGGCCGATTATAATCGGCGGACGATTAATCGGTCGGGCCCTACTTAACACTGCTCAAAAGCTATTAAAAAAAAAACAAAAACACGCTTTTCAGACGTCCCATTTCTCAGGTCAACAGGTGATTGAAGAGCAACGTCGTCGTCTGGCCGAGCTCAAGCAGAGAGCAGCAGCGGAGGCTCAGTGCCAGTGGGAGGCGCTCCACGCCTTGCAGCCCGCCTACTCCCCCCCCGGAATGACCTACAGTCCCGCACTGAGTCGCAAGTCTGCAGGCCCGCCTCCCCTGGTCCAGCACTCCATCCTCCACCACCATCCGACGTCGGCCGCAGAGCAGCCCTACGACACGCTGAGCCTGGAGAGCTCGGACAGCATGGACACCAGCGTGTCCACGGGGAACAACTCGGCCTGCTCGCCGGATCATTTGTCCGGGTAACCATGACAACCTCACCCACGGATTTATCATAATAATCGATGCTGGTTAGCGTTACGCGGAGGGCGCTAAAGTGTAACTGCCGTACTTTTCAGTTTGCGCGCAAAAGAGCAACTAAGCGAGTTTTGAGCAAATACTGTAACAAAGGATAGATTAGGACTGCTCGATTATGGGAAAATAATAATGACGATTATTTTAGCAATAATTGAAGTCAGGATTATTTATTTATTTATTTATTTTTGGTACAAAACAAGAAATGTTTAAGCATTTTAAATTATTAAGACTAAAAAATAGAAACGCTAATTATGTAAGTTTATTTTGGACCAAACAAATTATATTAATATTTATTTATTATTATTATTATTTAGTTATTTATCTTGGAATTTAAAAAAAAAAAAATTATTTTAAGTTTATGCTGATTTTGTAATTTTGATTAATACCACAGGCCTAGGATAGGTTTAAGAAAAAAAATCTGTGATTGTATTTGTGAATAGTGAACCGTTAATGCCCAAAAAAATATACAGTAGGTGGTCAGTGCTGTAGCAACAGATTTATGAATAACGAGAGAGGGTCCAAGAATTTGTTAATAATCCCATTTAGGCATTTTATGACAAATTGAGTCATGCACGCGTCGCAATGAAGGCACCCACAGGCACCATTTCCCAGACTGCTCCCCACCACTTCATCTTCACGTTTTAATTTGGGGACCATCTGTTGGGAGCGGCTTGTGTGCCGTGTTACGAAAACGTCTTCACTGCAGGATGCTCTCATCTCAACTCACTGTTCACGGCTTTCTTGGAGCTCACAAGAGACAAAAGTGTATTGGGCAAATATTTTCGGATCACTTTAATGGCCTTTATGCACTAATTAAAGGTGCACGTCGGAGACCGATGCACAAAGTAAAGAGAGGAAACGTGCATGTTTCAGGCCTTTTTTGAATCCAGTTTTTGACACATACGTCGTCTCATACACTCTACAGAAGTGCAAGTTTAGTCTGATGTAAAAGTGAAATATCACGCGTGAAGTCATAAATATCTCCGAGTCGGTTTGAATGTTTTTGTTTCCGTCCCAAGTGTCGGAGGAACGGACTCGCTGAAGATTGAAGAGATGGAGAAAATGCTGAAGGAGGCACAGATGGAGAAAGCCAGACTTATCGAGTTCCGGGTAAGCGTCGTGACAAGCGGGCCGTTACCAGATCACGCGTGTGACTCTTTGGGATCCCATTTTGCTGATTGATGACTTTTTGTCGTGATGCGATCAATAAGGGAGAAATGATTCCATACTAAAATCGAGTCCTTGTTGGCCTTTTTTTTTTTATCATTTCATTTTGTCACTTTGTTTCTTATAAAGGTGCAAATACAGTTAAAAACTGTTTTGATGAGGACATCAGGATCAAAAATGAACGTCTCATCCCGAGTATTGACGGAAAGAACTCTCTTTCAGGAACAAGAAAGCTTCGCTCGCCATCAGTTGTTGGAGGAAGAGCGGAAAAGAAGGGAAGAAGCCGAGAAAAGACTGCAGGATGAAACTCTCCACCGACAGCAGCTGGTGGAGAAGGAAGTGAAGTTGAGGGCCAAGAACTTCTCTCAGGTCAGTCAAAGGAGACGGAATCGGAAACGTGCGGCGTGAAATGACCTCTCGTCCGAATTGATAGCCGAGTTTTACAGACGTGCGCTTTTGAAGGGGTCTGGAATGAAGTCTGCTGCTTTGAAGTTGGGTCGCTTCAAAAAAAAAATACATATGCTGTTCTTCCACATAAGTATGTGTTTGTTATGTTTTTAAAATAAGATCATCTCCAATTGAAAAAGTGGTACAGTCCACCACTGTTGTTGCTGATGTTATTTTCCCATTCCATTTCAATGGCCATCAATTATATGTGGATTTTTGCTTTTCACAGGCCTTATGGGTCACAAATAGTGGGGGACTGTAATTTGGGAAAAAAAATACAATTATTTTTGCAAAACAAAAGAATGCAAAATTCTTAAAGACCCTTTAAGAACTTTCTCTTCTATTGAGTAGTTATTAAAAACGGCCTCAAACCGAGTTCGATCCATCAAATGAAGGCCGTATTGAATGATCTCACGAGTCAATGAGTCGTTGTCATCATCATTCATATCAGTTGACTGTTTTGAACTGTGATGAATATCGTGAATATTTCCCGACAAGTTAAATAGCTGCAGGAGAAAATAATGTTGTATTGCCCCTTCTTTATTGTGGGCTTTATGAAATGTTTCTGGGATGTCATATAAACATGAATATAGATAAAAAAAACAAAAAAAAAAACAGTACAGATCAGTAAATAATGAGCCGCCGTCCCCCTTTTCCCCCTTCTGTTGGGCGTGCGTCCAGGCCCGTCCCATGACGCGCTACCTGCCAATCAGGAAGGAGGAGTTTGACCTCCGCGCGCACGTTGAGACATCGGGCCACGGCGTGGACACGTGCTACCACATCATCCTCACCGAGAAGATGTGCAAGGGCTACCTGGTCAAGATGGGGGGCAAGATCAAGTCGTGGAAGAAACGCTGGTTCGTCTTCGACCGCCTCAAACGGACCTTCTCGTACTACGTCGGTAAGAAAGAGTTCAACTCGGGTGACTCGCATTCACGCCTGACTCGTTTTCTCAGGCCACGCGTCCAATAATCGCAATAGTGAAAAATCATCAGTGAAAAATAAGGCAGTATATTACAAGCACATCATGCATGAATATTTTTCAATTGGGGGTAATTCATGACAGGATATGGATATAAATACTAGTGACAATAAATACCGATTTGTTTGTTTTTATGAGTTATATATGTCATGTATATATCATTTTTGTTATGGCATTTTATAATATGTTTTGTGAATTTGCTTCCCAGTAAGGTATTCTAATTTGGTTTGGCGCTTAAAAAAAAAAAAAAAAAAAAAAAAAAAAAAAGACAATGTGACCAGGTAGTGTAGATGGTCTTTCTAATGTTTTCCCAAAACAAACATACATGAATTGATAATAAACCGATTGTGTTCCCCTAGTGTTGAATCTAAACTGATGAAATAAAGGTCCTATTAAATTAATAAATATAAGAATGCAGACAGCAACTGCAACATTTAAAAAAAGCCACATTATGCAGTGAACATTTTGTTAGCTTTTTTGTTTTGTTGGGCACATCATTTGTGAAAAACAGGCCATGAAAGACCTTCAAATATGTACCAAAAGCTCAAATATTGACGTCAGACATGTTGGTGGCAGACAATTTTTTATTTTTTCACAGTATAATATCTGAACATGTCTGCTCCATCCGGACCTTCGACGCACTGACGGCGCCGTAATTGATGTGCCGGCGTGAGCCGCGGGACACTTGTTGACTTTCAGCCCTTTGAAGTGGTCTGAAGGTTGCGCTTAAAGCGCACCTTGTTTCAAGTGAGGAGGCGCATCCAGATGACTGGCGCTGTCGTTAACATGCGCGCGGCGGCGGCGGCGCTCTCCGAGGAGGCGGATTGAGATGCATCGCTTGCCCTTGTCTCTTGACCTTGAACAAAAAGTCACCCGAAGCGGCGCGCCCAATGTTCATTCTCGTGAATCCGAAAACGAACCGAAACGTCACAATTTTGCTCTCAATCAAACGAGATGCAAAGGCAAGGCTATTTGAATGCTAAACAGGTCATTAGCAGATAATAGCGGCGTATTAAACTATTCCTCGAAATGAAGTCGTGCATCTCTACCTCCAACTCTTGAAGTTGGCTTGTGGAGTGTTTGCGCCTGGAGGTAGAAACGGGCTGTTGAGTTCCCCGCCGCTTCCTTACTG
This sequence comes from Festucalex cinctus, assembly GCF_051991245.1. Taxonomy (NCBI): domain Eukaryota; kingdom Metazoa; phylum Chordata; class Actinopteri; order Syngnathiformes; family Syngnathidae; genus Festucalex; species Festucalex cinctus. The sequence continues at coordinate 1,682,035 of NC_135423.1, forward strand.
CACTTCTGCAGCGGCTGATGAAACAAAGTGCAACGATGGAGCCGAGTAGCGCAAGAAGCAAGTCGAATCTCAACATACAATGAGAGCAGCTTGGCTTGGGGAAAAAAGAAAGAAAAAAAAAAAAGAGGGCCAAAAGTGCTGCGCTTGTCGTTTTTGATCCATCAACGCAAACGCGCTCGTCATCAAAGTTGTCAAAGATACAAGATAAGGTGCGACTGATTCCAACTGAAAAGTCATCAGCTGTTTGTTTCTTAGTCTTTTTAGTATGGGTGTCAAAATTATCACGTTATCTCTTAAAGTGCCTGTAACGGCACAAATTTTTTTTTAACGCTCGATTAACGACCGCTCCTTATTTGGAAAGCCTCTACTCGGGGAATTCCAGTCATCACGCAGTAGAAACGCCCACGTCAAAACTACCCAATAGAAATGCACTTTTTTTTTTTGTAATTGTTATGAAATAACTTTTATCAATTAATTTTTTTAAACTTTTTTTTTTTTCTTGAATTGTTATGAAATTACTCTATCAACGATAAAAAAATAAATAAAACCATATTTAAATTAGGGAGAAAAAAATGTACATTTTATTATAAATTTAGATATAAATTGAGATGTTAAATTTGCGATTAATTGTCAGTTAATTATTGAAGTCATGCGATTAATTACGATGAAAAATTGTTAATCGACTGACACCTCTTACTTTTACTTTGTAGACAAACATGAGACCAAGCTGAAGGGTGTGATATACTTCCAGGCTATCGAAGAGGTTTATTACGATCACCTGCGCAGCGCCACAAAGGTGAGTTATCTCAAAACCAAATTCATCCTCTCATTTTTTAGTGTTGTGGTTCTTCTTTCAATTCATCCTGTCCTCGCGCCATTCGATGCTTTCTTTCCTTCTGTTTTTGCACACATTTGCCGCTCTCACATCTTAGAGGGGCTTTTTCAACCTGAATCTGACGAGCGTACGTATCCGCCATGTTCACTCGTGCCCATTAGAAAGCTTCCCGTGAATGTCGATGATTGAAGTGGTCAGTTTGGATTTACGTGTCGTCGTGCTTTGTTTGATATGTTAATTGTGCTTGTGCCCTCAACTTGACTGTTTTTTGATATCGTGACATGACGACAACGATACGTTTTAATATCGCGATATGACCATATTGCTGTTATCGTTACATCCCTAATTCTATATAACTGCCATAAATACTCCCCTCCAAAAGTTTTTTTTTTTGCTATATAATGTTGAAAATATTTTCCATAAGATGAATATGAAACAATCTTCTCTCCCCCCAAGTTGTGTATTTGATAGAGGATGACAGGTTTTTGTTTGACCCATTTTTCGTGTGAGGCGTCATGAGGGTTATGTGAAGCGATAGAGGCACATATAGCTAACTATATGCTAGCTAATATAGCTATTAGTATAATATTAGTATTAATATAGCTATTAGCCTACATTTATAGCTAGCAGTATAGTTAGCGATATAGGCACATATAGCTAACTATATGCTAGCTAATATTAGTATAATATTAGTATTAATATAGCTATTAGCCTACATTTATAGCTAGCAGTATAGTTAGCGATATAGGCAAGTATAGCTAACTATATGCTAGCTAATATTGATATTAGCCTACATTTATAGCTAGCAGTATAGTTGAAGTATGTTAAACGAAATGGACAGTTGTGGAAATTTCCCGGGTACAAAATTCTTGGAATCTACAAATCCACGAGAATTTATGGGAATAAAAAAGAAATTTACAAAACTGAAGGTTGGCCCATAACAGGAAACTGAAATATAGTTGGAGAAAATATATTGTGGCATAATCTTAGCTTTCCAACGTGTGTGTGTCGTCCAGAGCCCGAACCCCGCTATGACGTTTTGCGTGAAGACCCACGACCGCCTCTATTACATGGTGGCACCCTCGGCGGAGGCCATGCGGATCTGGATGGACGTCATCGTGACGGGAGCCGAGGGCTACACGCAATTCCTCAACTGACCACGCGTGTGCTGACGAGCTCATTTTCGGCAGGGACTCTGAAGACACGCCCCGGTTCCAGTCTACAGCTTTTGTTTTTTTGTAAATCACACTGTGTCTTCAACCGCCACTCGTTGAAAAAGGAGCTGTTGGGGTCGACACACACCTGTATATAAAACAAAATGTACACCTCTCAAAGACTTTAAAAGCCTTTCTATATTGCCAAATGAGATCTTTTGTATTACCGTTTTTCTTTCTTTCTGTTTTTTTTTTTTTTTTTTTTTTTACTCTGTTGAACGAATTGCCAAATGTCAACAATCTATATTTTGAGCCGCCAGGTGCTCAGTGAAAAGGTACGCTTGTATGGTATGTAGAATGCAGCAAAAGCTCTTCGCCCAATTCACACTGACTGCGGAACGGACGCGGCAAGGATTCGAACGCATTCAAGTCTACGTGTCAGTTCACACCAGCTGCGGTGCGGAACGACTGCGGCGATGCGGAAGGTTTCCGCAAGCGTTTCTATTTCCTCCAGACGCCGCATGCGGGTTTTTCATGAAGCTGAAGAAATGACACGAGCCAGACAGGAAATCGAGCGTGTCGCATTAAGGTAAATCCGGTGTATTTCAAAATAAAACCATTTGCGAACTCGTTTTTTGGGGGAGGGAAGCTAGCTAGCTGTATAGCATGACATCAGTCGGACATTTAAGACAAAAAAATGAAGTCAGAATAAATTAAACATGACAAAATGACACAATTTAAACACAAAACGTATTTACCCATGGTAGGTCCCAGAAATAATGTCCAAAAAACAACAGGCAAGTGTGGCTATTGTTTACAAATAAGGACTATACACGGTTGTTATCGGGTGAACTCGACTCGCCAGCGTGAACCAGAACGTGATCTCGTGGTCTGTCGGGAGCAGATTTCCGGACACGCAACGCACGCGGTGTGAATTGCAGTCCTTGCGGCGTCCGAACGGAAACGCACCGCGTCCGTTCCGCAGTCAGTGTGAAATGAGCTTTACTTTGTTTGTGTTTGCCCCACTCGAAAGCAATCACGGCTTTTGACGGCTTTTGACGGCATCACAGATCGCATTGACAAAGCTGCTTGTTTGGTTTCCAGGTCTGCTTACAGGTACAATTATTGGAGCCAGTATTGTTCAGGTCTTTATTTAGCAGTGCAATCTGGGATTTGACCAGACTGTCATTTGACTCTCACACTAGTGATAAAAGTATTTTGTGTTTTTAGATAAGTATTTCTAGTGCCAAGATGACGACACAATTCAATCGTTTTGAAGTTCAACGTAGGCATATGTTGCATATGTTGTTTCTGGATTCGAGTAGGCTGTTAGCTTAGCATCATTGACCTTAAGAGGGACCTCTGAGCACTCACGAGCTGTAAAGTTCCATATAATGTATCATCTTCAAATCAAAGACAACTTTTAGTGTCAGCAGGGAGTCGCTGAAGTGTTTTGTTGGCTTTTTCCTACTTCATGAATGTTGAACATGTCAAAGCTAGTAGCATTAGCTTCATTGCTACACACTTGAGAATTTGAATTCCACTGTGATAACCGTACACTAAATATTAAGATAAGGAATGGTCTGTTTCCTTTAATAGGTCTGTGCTAAAGTATTTATTTCCCCCTTATCAACGCACACACATTTTTGTTTGTTTGTTTTAAACGGGCTACCTTGATACTGGTTAGCAATCAGCCTCATTAGTCCTATCACGAACCACATCACATGCTAGACGTAGGAAATATCAATCTTTAAAAAAAGAATTTCTATCAATATTTTTTTTAAAGTGTGTGAATACATTACTGAAATTGTGTTTATAAAAATGCTGAACAAAGATAAATAGTACGAACATATTTAGGCACAAGCTAATTATTTGCAGTTTATCACACTTAATGGTGTCGACTGAGAAAGCTTTTGTGCGCAACAGTGTAAATGACGAATCAATATTGGTTAACTATAGTGGTATATTTGACTTAAGCGATATTGTTTAATGCAATATGTGCTGTTAACCAATCCAACAATCAAAACAAATGTCTTTGAATTGTATTGACCACATCAGTCACCTCCCATTGTCAAATTATTGCTACTGTAAATTCCCATTTTGTGTGGGAGTTTACTTAAGAGTGACTTTGATATTGAGTCGTCCGTGAATTTGTGAGTCGGCAGATCGGTCATTAATGTACGGGTTTCGTGTAACAAGCATGTGGGGAGGATCTGGAACTGCATGTAATTGAGTAGGTTAATCATAATAATCATTTAAGGTTGCTGTGCCTCGGATAGTGACGTTTACCTCCCAAAAATGAGACTAAAGACCTTAATATATTATTGTCTTCCTTGCCTTTAACTCTTCCTGCACATGTGGTGTGTGCAAACCAAATTTGACGATGGCAAGGCTGTTCAAATCCTGTCTGTTGATATATGACATGTTGATATCTATAATGAAAAGAGTACAAATATGCTGTATAAAAGAAGGTGCCTGGATGGAAGTATAATATTGAAATGAAACACTACAATAGCATTATTTTCCTTTATTTCTTATTTTATTTCATGACTGTTACAGTTCAAGTTGTATGGTACTGTAGTGATGAATTTTATCTACTTTAAAGAAAGGTACACACCCCCGCATCCCCACACACAGCACTCTTGTTTTTTTGTTTTTCTCCCACCTACAGATTGTGTTTATACAGTTATTGGTACCTTGTATCATCCTCTACTTTCAGTTAAAAACAGATTTGTCAATCCTATTAAAACTGTTACAGAGCATTGTCTTCTTTTTTGTTTCTTTTTGTGGTTCTAGTGGGTTAAAAGCGTTAAAAGATTTCCAGTGTTGAGGCGAGGCAAGCAATAACTAATAAAGTGAATTCAAAAATTCCAAAGAAAACGGAAGAGCATCATTCGCAATCTCAGGGGTTCCCTTCAAAATCAAAACACCAAAGGAAAGAAAAAGGCACACGTCTAAAAGTTTGATGAACATCTTTTAGTCTTCCAGTTGATTCTGGGTTCATTGAAAGCTCGTTGCGGTAACGTCACCTGTCAAACAAACATAATTTCCATTAAAATACATATTACAGCACAAATGTCACCCAGCGTGTATCGCATAAACCTAACCAAAATAATCCTCTGACGAATGATCCCCTTTTAACTACTATTTATTTAAATTTGATTGAATTTCAGTTTGGAATTGGAGTGGAATCTTACAGATCAGGACTGTGCCGCCCGTGGCCCCCGGAAAAGTGGTCCTAGAGGACACAACACAAAGAACCCGTGAATTAGTGAAACTGGATTTCAACTTCCATTATGTCATCCAATAATCCTGATCCACGTGACTTACTCTTCTCACAGGGGGACGTGTACTCTGTCGCAGCCACATCACCTGCAAATAAAATGGAGATCATCTTTATGAATAGTAGATAGTGAGAGGGGAAATTCAAGTTTGGCAGCAGTACAAGGGTAAAGCGACACGAAGATCAAATATGGCGGACATGGACACGATCTTACTTGGCTGGTAGTAGTCGTACAATTTGACCACAGCTGCTTTCAGGTTCTTGACGGGCATTTCCTGCTCCAGTGTCATCCGGTAATCCACCGCCTCGCCTCTCCTCAGCTTGCAAACACAAAGCACACGACACCGAATGGGTTTGCGGTTCTATTGCGGGGGGTGTCGAGTTGGCATGAATAGTGTGGCGTCATAGCACTAATTGAAGAAAATGCAGGAAGACAAACTGACAAGTTTGTTTCGCTTCTTGGCATATGCAAAGAACAGATTTTTTTTTGTCAAATGTTGGCCTTCACTTGAGGGTGAAGTTCATTTGATGAATTGCAACATCGTCAGTCATTGATTGAGGATACCAAAAATTATCACTTGAGGAGGGAGAAATGCCAAAAAAATATATATATTTTTTTTCAACGGGCCTCTTACATATGTGGATATAAACCGTATGACTTCTTTCTTTCTTTGAGGATCATTTTTGCAGGTTAATCTCAGAACCCTGAAACAAAGATTTTACATTAAAAAAAATAAAATAAAATAAAGATCATACCCCGTCCATGTAGATGTTGAGATAACCTTCATCCAGTTCCACACGCTTCACTGACGGTTCGTTGTTCAACTAGAGCAGTAAAACGACCATCAGCGCAATTCAAACGACAGCTGACACAAATATTTGAAAGGGAAAACAAATGAACTCACCAACTCCAGAGAGTTTTTTGCCAAAATGTGTCCAGACAGAAGTTTGATGTTCATGATGAGCATGTTCGTCTCGTCTCTCCTGCCCTGGTACCTGCAAACACAAAAACGTTTCTTTGCAACCCTTTGAAATAAATAAACATTTTCAAGACAGAAACTTTTAGGGGTAGGTGCTCAGCAAAAAAAAACAAAAAACAAAAAAAAACAGTAGTTAGAAAGATTGAATTTATTAACTCGTTGACTGCCAAAAACGTTTAATAACGATCAGTAAAATCACGACGTATATTGCCGTAAACGTTAAATAACGTCAACATTTTTTTTTGTTTTTTAAATTCTCAGTGCAACGTCTAATTGCAGCACTGCCTGGTCAACGGGTTGTGGAATCTAAAACACTCTAAACCAGAAGATGGAAGCATTGTATCTCTTTTCGTCAATGATCAAAGCCTCTGTCATATCAAAGTTTTTCTTTGAAAATGTGTGGCAGTAAAAGAGTTAATTTCCACCAGAAGCTCTCGTGGATATAAAACGTCTCCAGTCCCCTCTTAATAATTGTTTCTAATCAAACTCAAAACTACACAACATCTTACATGAAAAGATTGTATTATGATGAACCATATTCAGCATGAATTCATTCCAGAAAACTGCTCTCCAAATGTTTTTGTGGGCGCACACGTACCGGGCATGGATGTTGAGGCCGATCTCAATCTTGCTGGGGCTGCACTTTGAGAAGGTGTTAGCGGAGATTTTGAAGACGGAATAGTCGGGAGGAGGGGGTATGTTGAAATGCAGGGTGATCTGCAAGGGGACAGGACAAACGTGCTCTTAACTTCTGATGTTGAAAACAATCAAAATCAGGCGTTGGAGTCGGAATCAGATTATTACAGAATGTACAAACTATAAAACGCCCTTAAGAAGCGTGAATAAGGTGAAGGAACTGAATTGCATGCGTACGGTTAGTAACACGTTACCTGTGCCAGAACACAGCTCCGTCCCCTGGCCGCAATGGTGTATTCTCCGGGGACATCGCTCAGGTTCTCCTCCTGGTACAGCAGCCGATTGCGCTGGTGCACTATGAACACCTTGTTCACACCTCCCAATGACGTCACCGTCACCGTAGTCCTGCCGTTGCCGCTGTAAGTGGCAGCGGCGTATTTCGCCAGCGCCTGGAGGGCCACGACGGTGTCCTGAGGGGCACACGGTCAGTCAGTCTGCCCAGATGGAAGAACCAGATGGAAGCGTTGCCTACCTGTGTGGAAGAGTAGCCCCCGTATTCATTTTGCTGCTGCGTGAGCCAGCGCACGATGCCGGAGACGTAGTCCAGCCCGAAACCTGGCATGGCAGGCCCGGAGAGCAGTGCCAGCATCACGTAGGAGGTCATCTCCACCGCCACAGAATCAAGTCCTGTGCCAGTGGATCCTTCTCGTTTCCAGTGGCGGGTTCCATCTGCCGCAAGAAGTCGCTGGTAAACATTCTTTTCGACTTTGCATGAACCAACTGCTAAGGTTAAAGTTATGATAGATTTGCTAAAATGCTTCACACTCATATGAACTTTCAGCGAACTGCTTTCTTCAAGATGAACTGTACCAGACAGTGTGGCGGTGTTTCAAATGAGTCACACTTTCCCCCACCCCTTTAGTGTAGCAACGCTAATTTTTGTAACCAGACAGAAAACAATCCCCAATAAATAGAGAGACGCAACTCTGCTCTCCTCGCTTGCGAGTAAAAATGAACAAGTCTTGTCTTCTCATTCTTATATGTTTTGGTGTGTAAATCTAAATGTCACGAAAACGACAGAATCAGAAATCTCAGCTTTGATTGATACTGTCAGAGCTCAATTCGTGTTGACAAAAGTGCACATCCTCATAACTGCGTCCATTCAACGAAAACACAAACGAGATTTGAAAGTAATATTCTGAGGTACCCATCGCAATGGACTTCTGGTGCAAGTAGGCGATGAGTTTGCTCCTCATTTGCGTGTCCCTCGCCAGCGTGAAGGTGTACGACATCAGCGCTGTGGTGTACAAGTTGTCCTTCTGGTCGGCCGCCTGCTTCAGACAGCCCAGAGCGCTCTGGATCACAGGATCCTGGCACAAAACAAAACATTTAAAGGTTCCAAAAGTCTCAACGGTGAACTCACAAAATGTATTCGGATCCTTTTGGACTCGCTTCCAAACATTTTCTCACAAAAAAATACAAAATCTTGCTTGTTAACTTGATATGTGAATTTGACAATGAAGATCCACTGAAGCGCGACACCACATGAGGTTGGAGGTCAACTGTTTGCAAAATGGGGGCGACGTCGGACTCACGTTAATGTCGGTGTCCAGTTCCAACAGGGCGGCAACGATGTAAGCTGTCAGGGACACGTCGTCGCTCACTCCTCCCTGATGAGACATTAAAACATGCATTCATATATCATTCTATATTTATTTTGGTTCTGTAACAATAGGGGGAACCCCAAAAATGTCACCTTTGTTCACCGTTAATATTGCATCATTAAAGACAACACAACACGAATTGGTCAAAAAGAATGTAGAAAATGACACCATGTGTGGACTGAAAAAATATGAAATTGAGCAAATGAATTGTGACCTACATGGTCGGTTTCAGCGAAAACAAACATATACTGGCGTGTCATCACCTTCATGCCATTGTGGAAGAGTTTCCCCACAGATGTGAAGCAGCCGTCACGGCCCTGCTTTGAGTACAACCACTTCTTGGCGTCTTGGATGTGCTTGGGATCGACAAAGATGTACGGCTTCGCGCCGCCAAATGACTTCATCACAAAGGTGGTCAGCCTTGAGAAACAGACGAGAGAAACAGACACTTTTGAAACACTACAAAAACATACTCACCAAGTGCCCAGCATTTCAATATTGTCTTTCCATTTACATGCCACAGATTCACCCTGGAAGGATTATTTTTTTTTTAAATATATACATTTTGTATGGCAAATGGGCTTTTCACTTATATTGCACTGTTTTTTATGCTATTTCTACAAAGCACCATCACTGATTTCCGCCAATGCTTTCCTACTGACCAGGTGTTGCCAGACTTATCGCTCTTCCCGAAGGCGCTGTAGGAGCCGTCGTCATGCTTGTACGTGAGCTCCCTTTGGTAGCCTGGAACACACACGTGCAATATATTTCACCATAATGTCAAACTAATGGTTCGAGTCATGTCCTAAATGATTTTTTAATAAGTGCTGTCTGTACTGTATGTGCAAATCCGCCACTGTACCTGTTGAAAGTTGTCACTCAACAAACTGTGTGAGTTCATTCTGTGCAATCGGAAAAGCCAATCGGGCCACTCGGTCGATTTGTCTCTGCTGATTCTAATTTCATGAACTTTATCAACTCAAAATGCTTCTTTGCTGTGAAATATTTTTCCTTCTATTTAAACAACTTGTGTCGTGTTTGTTTATTCTCAGCTCTTAATTAGTTATTTTGCCTGAGATGCACCAAACATACCCATTTAAAGGCAATGGGGGCGGGGTTAATGCAAATTGAAACAATTAAAACAATATTTAACTCCAAAAAGCACTTCTAAAATGACCAAAATGAAAATAGAATGTCGCCGGCTTGCGTGTTCATCAAAAATGAGAACAAGGTTCGTATATTTTATATTTTCACTGTAAGCTATGGTGATTGCGATGACGTCCATATTGTATGTACTTGCACTTAAGATGGAACTCAGGGGCAGCAGATACAATGAAAAGAGCATGCCCCAGAATTGAACCCTGTGGAACACCATAAGTTCCGTTATGCATGTGAAACAAATCGACGACTGCAAATCGGCTGCAGGCCAATATTGGCTCACCACTGGTTTAAAATACAAACTCAATTCTGTTATCAAAGACAATCGGGCGTTCCGAATGCATTTTTGACGGTCTCGACGTCGCCAACGACGACTCACCGCTCTCGAGGAAGCGCGTGGCCTTCTCCAGAATGTCAGCAGTCAGCTGACCTGTGCTTTTCAGGTAGTTGAGAATGAAGATGTTGGGAGCGAATTTCAACATGTTCTGCTCGCCACAACCGTATGGCATTGCCAGGAGTTTGTCCAGGTTCTTCATGGCTCGGCCCATCAGGTCACCTTCGGGAGAACAATCTCATTAGGGAGGCTTCCATCAAGAGGAAATGGAAGTTTTTTTCGTTTTTTGTTTACCAAGCACAGAGACGGTGGCTCTGTCAGATCCAGCAACAAATATCTTTGGCAACACAAGAGAGATTTTCTTTTCCTCTGGTCCATCTGGCAACAGAAAGTGTGCAAAAAATGTTTGTCATCACATTACTGGTTATGCTTTTGCATTATTTTCCTACAATTTAGTCTCACAGGACCTGAAAGAATCCATCTCAAACGTAACAACTCACGACATTCAAAAAGTATTTTAATCCATCAAACTCTCAAGTGAATAAAAAAACAGGTCCGAAATTGTGTCCAGCAAGATTTTCCAAACAAAACAAGTCTGAGATGTAAAAACGTACCTGCAGGACAGAGGAGCGCGTTGTGACTAATTGACTGAGGCGTTCCTTCAGCCTGCAAGAGAAACCAACACGGAAAATTGTTCAACTGGAATGAATTACGCAACATGACAAGTCAGAGACCCTGAAATTAGTGTTAATTCCGTCAACAAAAATAATTTCATCAACAGACTCGACACACATTTTTCACCGGACTAAAACTAGACTCGATTAGACTTGAACATAGCACAACAATAATGACGGCGATGCACCAAATTTCAAAGAGGATTTAGGACCCCCAGGAACTAAAAGCTCACTTTAATACTGTAAATACAAAATGTTATATTTTTTAAAATGACCCTCGTCAGTCACGTGCCCTTAAAATCGACATCACTTCACCGCACTTCAACTGCTCGAAATGACAAACATCTGCTGACGTGATGTCAACCGAGTCGTGTTACATTTGTTGCATCTGACAGGCACTGACCTCCACCAGCAGGCTGCGGACCACCGTGTCAATACGGCCCACGTTCGGGACAGAAGCCACCTGCCTGCCACACCTCAGGTAGGTCCTCACGGCCGCTGCGCTCACCTTCACGTCGATCTTGCCTGTGTGCAAACGAGCAGTCTCATTAAGATGTCCGTTTTCAGTCCCACCTTCCACAAATTTACCGTGAACAGCTTTCCGGACTCGTTTCGTTTTAAGGCTTTATTTCATCCACCTCCACATCATTTCACTGTCTCACCCAAATTCCAGTCTCATTCGCTGTTATTTCATGAAGTTCAGATTTGATCACTCTTTTATGCAGCAGTTTTAATTGAACTGCGACTTGAGGGCTTATAACTAATTCCAAAACATTGAGTGATGACGTTCGAATAGCAAAATACCTCATGACTGATTTGCTGAACGTAATTCTCAAAGTGCGGTGACGAAGGCAAACTATTTTTGAAGCGATGTCGTCATTCTTACCAAGGGCAGTTGGAGTGACGATCCAAGAGAACGTTTTGCTCTCCTCGCTGCACACGCACATGGTGTATCGGCAGCTGTCGCAGTTTTTGAAGGTGTACGAGTCGGACGGAGGCAGCGTCACTTTCACCTGCAGACATTATTTGTGATTTCCAACAGGTTGAACGGGTCCAATTGCAACCGATGTTCCTTCTTTCATGCCCGGCTGAGATTTACCATGATGCACTTGGAGAGATAGTTGAAGACGGTGGCTTTCAGAGTAAACGTTTCCCCGCGGATGACGGAGTAGGGCATCGTGAGGCTGACGAAGAAGGGCTGGAAGGCCGTCAGCGCAGCGGTGGGCGCCACACCGAAGCCCACCGGGGAGACGCAGAAAGCGTCAGCGGCCCACTTGGTGATGGTGTCGGGGACCGTCTTCATCACGTTCACTGTACCCCTGCGGCTATATACACGCACGCACGGCGAATTGACAGGTTGCTCAAAAACACTTTTGGATTTTCTGCCACGTGAAAATGCTCACCCAACAGAAACGAGGTCCCATATCCACGTTTCCGGGAAGAATGTCCGAACGGTCTCCTCCGCCTCGTCCACACTTCCGTCTACAGGAGCAGGAGGAGCTTGCCCCTCTCTCACCCTTAAGGGAAGCGCTCCGCCGCCTGCGCCCAGAAAACAGTAAGTTGGCTCAAGAGAGGACAAAGTCAGTGATAAATTTCAAGGCAGTAATCTCCTGTTTTTTTCTACAGTACAAGGAAAATGGTGACTGTTCATTTCCGCAGTTAAAGGAATGAAATTTTGTGCCCTTGCACAGCAAAGATCAGCAATTCCATCTCTGCAACTGAAAAAAATTATCCATCCATCCATCCATCTTCTTCCGCTTATCCAAGGTCGGGTCGCGGGGGCAGCAGCTTTAGCAGGGAAACCCAGACATCCCTCTCCCCAGCCACTTCAGCCAGCTCCGCCGACGGGATCCCAAAGCGTTCCCAGGCCAGCCGAGAGTCTCTCCAACGAGTCCTGAGTCGTCCCAAGGGCCTCCCGCCCGGTGGGACTTTCCCGCAACACCTCCCCAGGGAGGCGTACAGGAGGCATCCGAAACCAGAATGCCCGAGCCACCTCAGCTGGCTCCTCTCAACGCGGAGGAGCAGCGGCTCGACTCCGAGTCCCTCCCGGATGAGCGAGCTTCTCACCCTATACTTGGGGCAGGATCTCATCCGACTGAGATTTGGAGGTGCTGATCTTCCTCCCAACCGCTTCACACTCGGCTGCGAACCGCTCCAGTGAGAGTTGGAGAATAAATAAATGAAACGAATAAACGAACGAACGAATAAAATTAATTTAAAAAAAAAAACATGGTGGTGGTAGCCTTCAGATGCAATGCTACAGGGTTGTAATTCGTGAACAAATAATATATCAGCTCAAATGAGAAATCAGGAAGCAGCAAGTGCTGCAAAGTCACTATATCAAATATAAAGTATGTACTGTAATAAACCTACCTTCAAATAAAATCGGATATCTATATGGGCAGTCGAAGGGTTTCTTCACATCAGAATTGGTCACAAGCTTGACTCCAATCTCCTGCAATAGAAAAGATACATTTGTTGCAAAACATTCATCTGCAAATCACGCCTCCATGGAGATGATTTTGCCCACTGGGGGAAACAGAAGAGAAATGCACTTTCTCGGACATCTTAGTTAAAAAATAAACACATTGATTAAGCAATAAATTAGCTGTGTGTCATTCCATTTAATCAATGTACAATTCATCTGCGATGGGCTGATGGAATTGATTCATTTTGTGTCACTTTCTATGCAGCAGTGGTTGTTGTTATTTTTCAAGTGTTCTATAACTAAACGTGAGTTGAATTGGGCAGAAATCCCCATCTTCCGTCCACTGTGAATAATAATTATTTCCAACAAAAGTGAAAAACACTCGTCAATATCAGCACGTCGTGTGGTCTTCAAACAGCAAAAATTCAAGTCCAAAGCCTTACTTTAAAGATGCTGTAGACATCATCCTTCTGAGTGACTGGTGCGAAGGGAAGCGAGCGTCGGCCCCGCCGTGGCAACACAACGTCCCCAGGGAACGGCCCGGGGCCACCGAGGCAGGGATACGGTCCAAACTCATCGACCTCGTACGGGTATCCCGTCAACCTCTGCAGAGGCAGCCGACTGTACACCTACACAGTTAAACACAAGATTAAATCAAGGCTCAAAATATCTTTTCTTTGTGGAGCAGTTTTGGGGAGCAACTTGGTAATTTTGAGGAGCAATTTTTTATTTATTTTTTTGCAGGTTACTCTCAGGTAGGGTGGCAGACTGGACCACTAGTTGGAATATTGGATACTTTTATATCGGTGTAAAGTTGAATTTATCTTACATAGTCAACGGTGAGTTCCTTCTCGGCCTGCAGCAATAGAACGCTCTGGTCAATGGCTCGAAGAGAGCACAAAGAGCCAGGCTGAGCCCGGAGTCTCAATGTGGTTTTGGCTGCCGGAAGCGCCTGGCGGGACGAGAACTGAACAGAAACCTGCACAGAAGACAGCAGGGGGGTCAGTGGTGGCAAATACAGTTTTCAAATGATCTTTAGTTGTCATTAAAATTCAAGTGTAAAGTATGTCAGTTGTTGATTTTGGCAGGTGCAACCTTGTTCTTGAGGCACAGCTGGATGGGGAAGTCCAGGCTGTCCGCCACAGCCTCGCCATCAGGCAACACGGTGTAAACGACAACCTGTGCAAAGGGCGCCAGGTCGATCACTCGATGGAGGGGTATGGTCACCGCCCCTTTGTTCTCTGACAGAGGTAAGAACAAGACAACAAATGGAGAATGAAACTAACACGAACAAAATGGTCACTCTTAACTCATTTGCTCCCAAAAACGTATAAATATGTTCTATTTTAAATTTAGCATGTTTTTATTTATGTTACGGCATACAGAAGGCTTTGATGCAGCCTCTCAACTGCAAAGAACGGTTGCAGAAATGGTAGTTATTACACAAACGGCCAGCAGGTGGCAGCAGAGTATAAGAGATCAACCAGGGCCATGTTGAAAAAAAGCTAAATTACTCACAATTCTAAATAGATTTGTGAATAATGATGAAATTTAGCTATGAAGTAATGCTAATTTCTGCAAAACATAAATATACTTTTTTTTTTCCTGATGAAAGAAGATACTTTAAGATTTCTTTCTTTTGCTGGCTTCCATGTTTTGATAAGAATAGAACACCAGAAATCCAGTAAAACAGCCCGTAGTGAAGAGGATTGCTTCTGTGAAAATGGCTGGGAGTGAATGAGTTAATAGTTTTGACTTAATGAAATTACAAACCGTATTTGACTGACAAATAAACCCACTCGAGTAAGAACTGCGAGTTTCTGATGAGTCGTGACAACCCATACAAGGACACAATTATATAAGTTGAAATGCAATCGTATTACCTGTACCCGCTCTAACATGCACTCGGATGTGGCCATGCTGAACAATTGCTCCTTTGGACATCACCTAAGAAGTACACATCGAATCAAAGCCAAGTGTGACTTTACCCACACAGACATTCTTACACAGTTTCAAATTTCTACTTCAGACTGAAGTTACCAATGGATCAACTGGACTCACCAAGTAGTAAAAGTCTAATGTCCTCTGTCTCCTGTTGAGCTCCTTTCCCTGGATGATGTACTGGGCTCGTACCGTGGTATCTTTGTTACAGGCGATGTCGCCGTTCACCGGCATGAGCTTCAAAAAACTATTACTCTTGGAGTAGAACTTAGAAATGTAACGGTAGGCATTTATGTAGTCTGGTTTTCGGATGCCTTCAATATACACAATCTCATCGTCCAGCTGGGACTTGGCCTGTCAACACAAAAACAAGACAGTGGTGAAATTCTAAAGACAGTTTGACAATTTGAACTTAGGATGGGTCGGGTCATGTGGTAGTCGTGTAATGAGGCGACGTCACAAATTAGCATTAGCTTAAACTGTTAAGCAGTCAGTCAATCAAGACCATCTCGGCAATGTATCACTGCCTTTGTTGTTACTTTGTTGTTGGTCTCTGTCGCTGTTCTAGTAACAAACGAGAGATTTTGCAAACTTGGGACGCTGGACTGCAGAGAAAAACCTCCCAGGTTAGCTTCGTGCTAAGTGCTAACTAGCATGACAGAATGCAATGCAGATAGATTTAAAACTTTACAAAACAAAACAAAAACATCAAATGTCAACTTGCCGTTGGACAATGCGGATATGTTTTCAAAAAAGTGATTAGGTCAAGATATAGTTTTTGTATTTACCGTTTTGATCAAATTCGATTTTTCATTTGTTGTGATGTGACGTAGCTTAGCATATTTACCCTCTGAATATGTCGGTTCAAAGAAACTTTATTTCCTCAAGTAATGCACCACGGTGGCCTAAAAACAGCAACCTAGTAGTCACATACCTGAATATTCACATTGTCCTTCCAGTTGCTGGTGTCCAATGAAAACGAGGCCATGCCTTCTGCGTTTGTGGTCAGTTCTAAGGTGGCTGCGTCCGGGCTGAATAAGTACACATGCTCACGAGCCACAGGTTTTGTGTCTGGACCAGTCATTTTCACCTGCAAACAAGATGAATGAGGACAACATTTCAGATTTTGGATGGATAAACCTTAAAATAGTTGTTTAAATAACCTATAAAAAAAAAAAAAAAAAAAAAAAGGGGTGCCCACCTTTCCCGCAAATGGGATGCCAGGCCTGAATGATTGAGGAACATCTTCAAAAGTGACGGTTCTGATAACGGCACTGAAGCGTGCACGCGCTGTACCTTGCAGGGTCACCCCTAAACGGGAAAGATGATGAGAAATTACCACCAGGCTTCAAGTCGTACAGGTAACATGAAGGTGAGAAAAACTTTTCACGAGCTTACCTGTGCCGTATTCCTCCAGTTCAGCTTTCACCACAAAACTATCGTCATACATGTACTTGTTGAGGGCGAAATCTTCCAAGCTCACCATTTGTGTCGCGCAGCCACTTGCATCCGTCTGGAAGAGTGTCACTTTTAGACTGATGCGCTTCATGGCTCGCATGAAGGAAAGGATAATAGCAGTTTATTGTCAACGACTCACTTTCAGGCGATACGTCTTGCAGATGTTTGACTCCATCGGAGAACGCCAAAAATAGCGAATTGCATTCCTACAAAACTCCGCCTTGACTGAGCCAACAACTGGTTTTCCGTAAGTGTATCTGCGCGGAGAAGCAAAGGTTCATTTAAGACATTTTCATCTTTAGCATTTTCTTCACCATTGGCATAAAAGTTTCAATATCTCCATGTGTGTTTTTTTTTTTTTTTACCCCCTTTCTCCAAAAAGTTACGAGGAGACCTCATCAGACCAAAACACTTACTTTCCACAAATCTTCAGCGTGACCTCCTCATCCAGGATTGAAATCACACTCGGGAGTTGAACAGTTACCTCAAATTTGGGCAAAACTAAGAAAATATACGAATACATAAAAATGAACAAAAAAAGTCAATTAAACAAGTACAACATTTTTGTAGCAACTATAGCAGACCATATTCCTTGATTTCAAAGCTGTGGGTGATTTTCTCTCCTTTGTCCGTGGTGGCAGTGATTAGGTAAGTTCCTTGTGCCGCCTCTGGAATAATCGGATGCGAAAGATCGAGGATTCCGCTGTTGAATTTATCCAACCACTGAGCAATGCGATTGGCATTGGGATCCTACATGAAGACAGACACGAGACAGAAGTGTACATCTTGAAAATAGTCGTATCGTATAAAATTACAGTAGTATGGTAGTAACAAGAGACCATTGCCATCCAACCTGAAGGGGAGTTTTTTGTTTTTTTTATAATATTTGTGGCAGTTGATCAGCTTTGATGAATGTCTAATTAAAATTAAAAAAATCTTACATTTTATTCACACTTTGTGTTAAATTGCTAATCGTGTTTCCATTCTCCTGAGATTCATATCAAATTGTTTTTATTGTGGCTCTCAGACATTCAAGTGATCATAACGGGACCTATTTTCATATCCAGTGCACGTCTAACTGTATACTTGGGTGGAGTTTTCTTTCTTTTGCTATTTTTACAGACAGGCGCAGTTATAAAGTTGTATTTGGTGCCATTGTGGGATTCTTACCTGAAGCTCCACCACTGTGTACTGAAAAAGAACAAATAGACAAGTCAGTCAAACTCTGATCAGATCGATGTGCAGTATACATTTTTTACAGCATGCTTATTATATTGACAAACTGTCAGTGGGCTTCTGCACATTTGGTCCTGACTCATCTTGTCTCATTTGATTTCTTACATTCTTTCTTTTTCAACCTGATACAAACATGGTGGAGTATCTTCAACACTAATTGAAAACTTACCAGCCGGTCCATTGGGATGAAACTGGAATCCAAGGAAACAATGCGGAACTGAACTGTAAAGGAGAGTTTGGGAAATTCATTCTTAAAAAAAAAAAAAAGTTTCAAGCATTTCTTTAAATACATGACATATAGGTGAAATATCAGATGAAAGAAAAAGGAAAGTAGAAAAACGGAACTGCCAATGTTTTACTGGAAAAAAAAAAATTGTGAATCGTATATCAAAGAATGTACACTTTCCAATACACTAACATACATATGAATATGTAGTTTTGTATAGTAAACTATTAGACTAGATGAAGTACTATTTGCGTTAGTTGCGGGGGAAAAATAATATGCAACTATAGAGCATCTCATTTGTTCACTCGCATGACACTCATCATGAGATGATCTTGGGTTTCAGGAGCTTTACTGAAACTATGATGACATATCCACCTTTGTAAAAGAATAAAACGCCCATCCTTTGTTTGCCAGAAAAACACAAGTAGTAAACAGAAGCAGAGAGGGCCAGCTAAGAGGATTCAGAATGAAGCAACCTTTCTCCTTTGACGAGGTTCATCGTCTCAACTGGAGTTTGAATTATATCCAACATTCGTGTTTGACCCCAATCTCAATATTTTGATTCGTGGCGATACTTACCGGTCTGCCCAGGTTTGTAGATGGGTTTATCAGTCTTGACAATGTGGACGTAAGCAGGGGGCGCAATGAGGATTTTGGTCTTTTTGTTCATGGTGTCGCTCTTTCCTTTCACATCGACAGTTAGGGTTGCCACAGTACGAACGCGCACGAGTGGGACCTACGTGCCGAGAAAGACAAACGCACGCGGAAATCAACAGAGATGATAAACTGAGGAAGAACCTCGAGAGACAGATGTAGAGCTCCTTGTACGATAAAATCATGATCACATTAACTCATTTGCTCCCAATAACGTGTAAATACGTTTTTTTAAATGTTCTAAGTGTCCCAAAGACGTATTTATACGTTTTTTTTGTTTGTTTTTTTATGCTAGAGCATACGGAAGGCTTTGATGCAGCCTCTCAACTGCAAAGAATGGTTGCAGAAATGGTAGTTATTACACAAAAGGCCAGCAGGTGGCAGCAGAGTAAAGGAGATCAACCAGGGGCATCTAGAAAAAAAGCTCAATTACTTACAATTTTGAATAGATTTGTGAAAACGGATTAATTTAGCTCTCTTCTAATGCTAATTGCTGCAAAACGGAAACAGATAGAAACATACTTTTTTTTCCTTATGAAAGAAGAAACTTTCATCTTTCTTTTGGTAGGTTCCATGCTTTTATAGCAATAGAACACAATATTCTGAGGGCCTTGCAAAATCAGTCAAAATCCAGTAAAACGGCCGGGAGCGAACGGGATTGCGAAATGTGAAAATGGCGGCGAGTGAATGAGTTAAAGGTCAAGAAAAGGATGGATAGATAAGACTTGTGTTGATGACTAACTGACCTGAAATTCCAGGCACTGGTAATAGTTCCGTCTGACCGCTTGCTTCAGGATGAGGGTTTTGCGAGGGCCCGTGTGCAGGGTGACGCTCAACACAACGGGCTCTGTGGGCTCGTTGATGAGGGCGCACAGCGTTTCCTGCGAGCCTGCTTTCACCTGGGAGCTCACGGTCACGGCAAAGATGCTGCACACACGGAGAGAAAACAAACATTACGCTGGAACACGACACACAAGTGTCACAATATTGCACATTTTTTGAGACGGAAAATAGTACGCAACAATGGCCACTGACCACATTCGGAGTGAAACCCCAAACATTCTTCAGAAAAATGCCAATAGACATCCAACTGCTGATAAATTGTTGCGATGTAGATCAGTCGGGTGAAGACTTACGTGTCGTTGAATTGAGCTGATGATGCACCTTGCAGAAAGACGGATGCAAATATGACCGCCAACATGTGGAGGGTCGGCGCCATGTTTGCACGGTGCGTTGTTCCGACGAGTCTGAGAGGCCTTCTGCGCCAGTGCACTCGGACACTGATGCAAACCTTTTGGACTTTGCGTTTTTTATACTGTACCGACCCACCGCAACGCCCGCCTTCACGAACACTCCAAGCACATTCTCCGTTGTTTTTTTTTCACATTCTGCAACGTGCAGACAAACGAGTTTTTCTCCCCAAAATTTCAAACCGGACCATCCTGCTTCCAGTGGTCCACAAATTGTGAGGAATTTGAGAGATGTTTATGGCCAAGATCAAGATGTGAGATTGCACTCCATGTATCATCTATGTTGGATTTGATGTTTTTATGAAACCTGATCGTTTTATTGTATTTTGATTATGTCGCACTGTTGCAAACCAAATTGCAAACTGGGGACAATAAATCGCTCTTCTTATACTTCTTATTATTTTTTTGCTTCAGTTGCAATATTGAGCATATGTTCGAATAATTGAAAATATCCAACCACATTCGTCATTATCTTTCCTGCACTCTGAAAACAGTTGGGTCAAACGTAATGGATTAAAAAAAATAAAATAAAAATGGACCGATCACTTTATGGGTCAATTTGACACAACTTTTTGGGTATTTTTTTTTTTTTTTTTTTTTTTGTGACACCATGAAATGGGATGAGCAGTTGCTTGGATATAGACATCAAGTGTCGGGTATGTGTTACTAGTCGGGTATTTATTCAATCCATTTTTATTTGAATTTTCACGGTGAATGGGAACGATAGAACGCTTGGAGTTGGTGGATTTTGAAGCATAACAGAAAAAGGAAAATGCGAATTTTGGCAATGGAAACAGGTTTTGTGAATAAACGCTAACAAGACCGGATAGGCTACACGTTTTGACTGGATATTACGTGACACGTACGTTTGTAGTCTCAAAGCAATGGCAGACGATAATGTAAGGTATGTTTGGGGGGGACGACGAAACAAATCTTTTCGGAATTAATTAAAGAAGGGGATATTAATGCAATTTTAGGTGGAAAACAGCCAAAAAAAAAACGCTACGGTTTATCAAGAATTTAAAAAGCAAACTCGTACGACGTCATCGCACGGCGCAGTCGCTTCCTGTTCTTCTTCTGCTTTTAAATTAGTGTTGGATCACATCTCTATGGTGTATACTGCCACCTACAGCGAAGGAGTCCCCTCTCAATATTCACAAATGAAGAGTTTAGTGATAATCAGCCTGTTCACCTCCTGAGTCTAGCTTGACTGTATCCACGTCAGACTATGTGTGCTATTATGAAGTTTTATTGATTGATTGTATAACACATAAAATAAGGGCCAAAATGGAGTCCTCCCTAGCTGAGTAAACAGGGTAGACTGTCGAGTTACAACACGGCCGTTTGTGTCTTATACAGCCACGTTACAGTACTGACTATTTAAAAGTAAGTAGCGTATTGACCTAATCCGAACAGTTGCACAGGCTCAGCTGGTTCTTAGAGTTGCCCAAGGCAGGCCACAAAAAAGGGAAAGTCCTAGGCGCAAATCGTTTGCGGCCCCTCTGTTCGAGGTAGGCCAGCATGCCGATGTCAAATTGGCCAGAGCAACTTGTGTTACCGGCTGGATTGGGGAACACCAACCCAATCAATCACACAGTTGTCGTAGCGGTTCATACAATCATCCAATTAAAAGGGAATGTAACCGTTATATTCCTTCCTATTTACTTTCACGTTCACCTTTGTGTTCGTATTCTCATCTGTTAGCAAGGCATGTTTTCGTCACACTGGAACTAGAACTGCTTCCTGCTTCTGCGTCTAAGAATCGAGAAATATAGTCCTACTGGTACATTACTGTCGTTGCCAGTCAGACCCAATGCAAGCTGAGATTTTCTGGCGGCACATTTCCAATGTTATAATTTGGGACCGAGGTGAGGGAAACAGCCGGGTAGATGCTGGGTAAATGTGAGTGCATTGGCTTGTTTAGCACTGTTGAACTGTCAACAAAGAGAGCATTTAGCATTAGCTAAAGCACTAACACAAGCACTGGTGGTCACCAGATTGCCTATCGATTAAATTTGTTATGTCGTATCCGAGTTTTTCATTTTGAAAATCAGGTCAACCTAAGAATAATGCACCTTGTTAGCACAAATATCCTTAGGGAATGCTGACCAACTTGTGAACCAGTGCTAGTTCTTTGCGGGAGTGGGGGTCTATGGACGAGGGTGGGGCTAATGCATTAGGCCCTCCTCTGAGTGAATATTATACCCAAATGGGTAAGGATTGCAGAGAAATCATTGGTATTCGCCGTACCAACTGGCATGCTGCAAGAACTAACACTTCAGCCTGTATCCACGTGTCCTACTGTGAAGTTCTATTGTTTGTGAACACATAAAATGACGGTCAAAATGAGGTTCTCCCTAACTGAGTAAATAGGGTAGACTGCCGAGTTACGGCATAATCTTTTGTGGCTTATTCAGCCACGTTACAGGCTGAATAAGTACTGACTCTTCAAAATTTTGTAACATTGTTAAGCTAATCCGGACAGTACCGTTGTTGCACAGGCTCAGCTGGTTCTTGGAGTCACCCAAGGTGTTCAGGCTAATTATAGGGAAAGTCCCAGGCCCTGCCAGGGGGCCCAAATCGTTTACAGCCCCTCTGTTCGAGGTAGGCCAGCATGCCGATGTCAAGCGTCGGCCAGAACAGCTTGCGTGACCGGCTGGGTCGGGGAATACCAACCCAGTCTGACACTGTGAGTGATGGACATTTTGTGTTTTTAATTTCACAAGAATCAAGGGCGCACGTAAGTGGTGCGCAAGTGCGCATGCGTGCTAAAAATGCGTCACATACGCTCCAGATTCGGTTGGCCCAGTGCGCTTTTATGTTCCAAGAATATTTCGACTCAGTTGCTGTGAGGAGGCAAACCAGGTAGAAAAGTCAAAGACTGTCAGCAGCTACAAAATTTATTTCTTCAGAATAAATGGCTATTAAGACATTGAAGTCTATGTGGAGTATTACTTGTTGGGTTTTTTATGTTGACATCGTGGAGCACTTGAATGGTGTGAACAAACGCAATGGTGACTAGCTTGACTTTGATTAGCTCTAAGCTCTTACTAACACATTAATGGAGTGGCGGCGCCGGTGGCCCTGATGAGACGTGACGGCTTTCGTGGTCCGTCAACATATGACGTTACGTGAAATAGTTGATCAAAAGATTTTGGTGCATGTGTTGATACTAGATGAATGTGATTGTAGCGTTCTTAAACTTTTGGAGGGCATCAAAAATGGATGACCCACTATGACTGACTGATGCAAGGAGAGAGGTCATAACTTTACTCCATATTCTGTTCCTATCTGGAATAACAGACATATTTTAGTAAAAAGAAAATATTTGTTTTATCGTGATTGGGTAAATTACAGAGCACCGGGGTGTCCAAACTATGGCCTGGGGGCCATTTGCAGCCCGCCGTCCATTTTTCAGTGGCGTGCGACATATGCTAACAATGGCATTTGACTCAGTTCAAATCAAATAAACAAAACAAAAATGTTTGGAGATGGTCAAGGTAAGAACAGGTGCAATTAAAGGTTATTTTAGTTAACTAAAACTAATTAAAAAAAAAAAAAAAACTAATATTCAAGAAAACAATATCGTGACCATTATAAAATAAAAACGAACCTGCTTTTTAAAAAAGAAATCTAACTGAAACTACATTTTATGTTTACAAAACTAATTAAAACTAACTATAATTATAGCAAACGTCCTTCGTTTTAGTCTTTGGTAATTAATTTAATGCATGAGCCTTTAATTTGGTAATTAATGCATGAACCTTTGGGGATGATTTTAAATGATTTAAATGGCCAGATCTGTGGTCTGCAAGATAAATATACAGTACAGTACAGTACAAGTTTCAACAACTTTTTAGAAACTGAGCTATTTCCTGACTACTGATTAGTGCAAGTTTGACGCACACTTCTGAAATAACAATTTTACTCAAATAACCTTTACTCACGTCATTGTTTTCTGTCATTATTATATATCATTTATGCGAAAACTTTGACCATGTTAAAGATTTCTCACAAGTAGAAAACATATCCATATGCAACATTTTATTTCTATAAATCACAATTAACTGCACTTGCTGGTTTTCAACAGTGCGCATAGATGTGGAAAGAAGAAACTGGTTCGTAGCTGATTGATCTAAGTAGCAGACGGGATCAAAGCCAAGAAGATGACAAAAGATAAAAGAAGTCCATTGGTGATAATCTTGCCCCCTTACAAAGCCGACTAAATGGAAATCTCTGTCCGATGCACCTGAGGGACTCAGCCACAATATTGTCATAGAGGTTTTGATAAATGGTTTATATGCTGGAAAAGTCAGACCACATTGATGTCACACTGAAGAAAACCTTTCCACTTTTTTAGATTTATTTTGATATAAAACGGAATAATGACGTCTGAAAGTATGTCACATAGAAGTGATGTCATCTAGCAGCAGCCAATAGAAAAGCACCAAAAGATGACGTCTCTCCCATGGTGTTTTTTTTTTTTTTAAATATATTTTTTTAATCACATCTTGTTTCTAACCTTTATTATTTCAGGCACTTATTATTCCATTCACTTTTTTTTTTTTTTTTTTTTTTTTTTTTGCTATGCAATAACTCCCAGATAATACTTCCGATTTACACCGTTGAAATTTCAACTTGCTTCAAAAAATTCACGCCTCTCCTGGTATATATCGTCTGATTCCACATTACTTACAGTATTCACACAATTAATGTTAAATATCAACTAACTTTTCCCCATTCATTTTCAATAGTACATTCAATAGTTTGATACCAACTGACTATCATATCAGGAATTTAATTCTAATTTCACTGAAATGATAAAATGCATGTTATCTTTCAGCATCAGTGGACACTTTTCAAAAATAAAATACGCCATTTTGCCATGATATTGAACAAGTCAAGTTAGCTCAGCGGTTAGAGAAATCGGCACGGGGCCAGCCCGGGCGGGATAGTTGGCACGACCGAACAATCGCGATAAACGAGTGTCTCGCGAGAGGGAGCTCGTCTTTTTGCAATCCAAAGCCAAGTGTAAGGAAATATCACTTAATTTGTTCAAATGTTGATTTTGGAGTATTCTAAATTCAGTTTAGTAATAAATTGAAAGTATGAACTGACTAAAGTAGTTTTATTTTTTAATCTGATATGAAAGTCAATACACATCAAAACAAGTCATTGTAGGCATATTTGTCATTGTATTTACAAGAAGTTCTAGCAAATCTGCCTGTTAAATTTTTAAAGATATCTATAAAAAAATCTGAATGTTAATTTCAGTGTAAATGATTAGATTTTATTCTACATTTTGTTTTATATCTTATGATATGAAAGTCAACAAATCAATGTCATTCTATTGTTAGGATGCTCCAGCAAGTCTGCCTGTTGATTTCTTAGAGATACACATAAACATTTTTGATGTTTTCAGCGGAATTAGTAACTTTTATTGTACACTTTAATAGCCTTAAAGTTCGACAATTTTAAGTAGTAGCCTTTATTTTAGGCTTTATCATAATTAATAGCCCTTAATTTTAGCTTTATTGCATTTAATGTAAACTGAAATGACTGAAAAAAGAAAACAGATTGCAATTCAAGTTTAAACAAAATTCACATTATCTGATTCTTCAGGGATAAATAAATGATTAATAAAGGTGAGAGAAATAAGTGAAACATTTTTTTTTTTAATTCGTGTAAAGGCATTCCTCAAGAAAATAAATAAATAAAAGGCATTCCTGTTATAAAAAGGTGACAGCTCCATCACACCGAACAAGAATGAACATGAGAAGAAAACAAAAAAACATACGAGTGAACATTAAAAAGGAACATTACACCAATAGAGAATGCACAGTATTACCCAATATTTGACATGTTTGTACAGTACATTAACAGTGGCCCATGGCCACTATGTCTTTGTCAGGCCACCCGAAGTTTCCTGCCCCGACTGGGCCAGTACAACTTTTATAAATAAAGATGAGATCATGTTATTGTTGTTATAGTTGTTGTTGTTGTTATAATGCTTTGATTTCTATCAATCCCATAGTAGAACGTAAGTGGCCATTATTTTGTAGGGTTTAAGTGAACTCAAAAAACACAGAACGGCCATCACTCACAGCGTTAAGACTGGTTGTTATTCCCCGACCCAGCCGGTCACACAAGTTTCAGTACCTGAAACAAAGGGGCTGCAAATGATTTGGGCCCCCTGGCAGGGCCTGGGACTTTCCCTATGCGTGACCCGAATGCCTTGGGCGACTCCAAGAACCAGGTGAGCCGGTGCAACAAGGGCACTGTCCTCAATACTATGTTACTGACTTTAAAAAAAAAAAGTCTGTATGTATATACAATCAATAAAACTTCAGATTGGCACACGTTCATAGTCTGACATGTGGATACAGGCAAGCTGGACTTGCGGTGAACAGGCTCATAGGAACTTATGCCACTTGGGCAACATGACCCACAATGAAGGTTCTACATATGAATTAATATCAGGAAATTCAGCCCTGAATGAACTATTTCTAAATGATTTGAAACGAAATACCTTGTGATCAAGTATGCCTTTTTGTGCCCGAGTATCAAGTGATGTGCAGAGTCACCAAGTCAATTACGAGTCAACTGTTTAGGGAGTCAGTGGAAAGAGAGAAAGCGATTGACACATCTGCTAGTTTTAATGGGATTAGTTCAAGAGTGCGAGGTGGTGACTCGGATGTGAAAGGGTTCAAGAAAATGTTGCCTTTCCCTTGTTACTTCTTGCACCATGCCAGTGGGTACGGCGGTACCGTCAATCTTCTCCACAGTTCTTACTGTCTGCTATAGGCGCATTTTTGTCCTTCTTTGTGGCAGCACCAAAACAAACTGCGATGGATGAACACAGGCCCGATTCAATGACTGCTAAATAGAACTGCCGTAACAGCACCGTGGCAAGCTGGGCTTCCTCCAGCAGCCACATGGAGTCCTCTGCTCGGGCTTTTTCCTGAGAGACAATAATTCCTAGGAACTTGAAGGTTGACATAGAGCAGTTGGACAGCATGAGGGGCAGCTGTAGCAAAGGATGTTTGCTGATGTATCGCCACAGCCTTGAGCGGGTTCAACCGCAAGTTGTGTTGACATGTCGACATGATGAATGTTGTTCATTTTCAATTATTCGAATATATACTCAATGTTGTGACTTGAGACAAAAAAATAATGAAGAAGAGGATGTATACGAAGATCTTTATTGTCACCAGGGTGCAATTTGGTTTGCAACAGTGCGACAATCAAACAGTAAAACGATCACGTTTCATAAAAACGTCAAATCCAACATAGATGATACATGGAGTGCAATCTCCCATCTGATCTTGGCCATGCTCCCCACCCGTATCTATCAAATTCCTCACAATTCGTGGACCACTGGAAGCAGGATGGTCCGGTTTGAACTTTTTGGGGAGGAAAAACTCGTTTGGCAGCAGGGTGGAGAATGCGAAAAAACAGGGAATGTGCGGGGAGTTTTCGTGAAGGCGGGCGTTGCGGTGGATCGGTAGAGTATAAAAAACGCGAAGTCCAAAAGGTTTGCATCAGTGTCCGAGTGCACTGGTGCAGAAGGTCTCTCAGACTCGTCGGAACAACGCGCTGTGTGCGCCGTGCAAGCATGGCGCCGGCCCTCCACACATTGGCGGTCATACTTGCATCCGTCTTTCTGCAAGGTGCATCATCGACTTATCTCAATGACACGTAAGTCTTGACCCGACTGATTCACAATTTTTCATCAGTGTTACTGCATGTCCATCAGTGTTTTCTGAAGAGTTTTCGGGTTTGTACTAAGGGGCCACTCAGAATGTGATCAGCAGCCGCTGTTGCCCATCCCTAATCTAGATAATCATAACAAGTCCGCATCATGTTTGTATTAACTCGGGACAGAGCTCCTGCTTTTTTAGGATCTCAAGTTATGGAATCATTTGCTGTTGTGGTGACTGACTGGATCTGTGGCCGTAAGGTGGTCGATACCTGTCACGGTCACGATCCCCAAACCCATTGGTGGTAAGGGGACCCCGTCAAGAGTCCTATTGGGACTTTTGGTCTGTGCGACTGTGCCTGAGGGTTGGCCAAGTGGAAGGCAGCCTCGGTGGTCCTGAGTTAAAAACTCGGACATGGGATGGTGCATAAGTTTGGTCGTTCTTCCATTATTAATATCCATTTCCAAACGTAACATTCAATGGGTAAAAGAGACAGAGACCCAACAAGTATGACTACTAAAATAAGGATCTACTCTGAATTGACTCAAAAAAGAAGTTGGGGTCCGTTTCATTTTTAACACAAAACTGAAATACTGGTAGGACACCGTGACATTATGTTCAATAATTGCAGTCTACTATTACGTACTATTTTCCATCTCAAAAGAATTGCAGTATTGTGACACTTGGGTTGTTTTTTAGCGTAATGTTTGTTTTCTCTCCATGTGTGCAGCATCTTTGCCGTGACCGTGAGCTCCCAGGTGAAAGCAGGGTCGCAGGAAACGCTGTGTGCGCTCATCAACGAGCCCACAGAGGCCGTTGTGTTGAGCGTCACCCTGCACATGGGATCTCGCAAAACCCTCATCCTGAAGCAAGCGGTCACACAGACCTATTACGACTGCCTGGACTTTCAGGTCCGTTCGTCATCAACACAACTAGTATCTACCCATCCTTTTCTTGACCTGGGAAAGTGATCATTATTATTATTATAGTGCAAGAAGCTCTTGATCTGTTTCTCGAGCCTCCCCTTCCTCACTTGACAATGTGTTGCCTTCTGTGCATGCGTCTTTCTCGGCACATAGGTCCCAATGGTGCGCGCTCGTACTGTGGCAACCCTAACTGTCGATGTGAAAGGAAAGAGCGACACCATGAACAAAAAGACCAAAATCCTCATTGTGCCCCCTGCTTACGTCCACATTGTCAAGACTGATAAACCCATCTACAAACCTGGACAGACCGGTAAGTATCAGCACAATCAAAATATTGAGAGTTGAGAGAGAATGTATTGTTTTGTTTTTATATATATATACATGTTTTAGCTAAATGCTAAAACAAATTTTTTTTTCCCATAATGCATCAGGGTATTGACTTGCACATGCGCATACCCAGTGGCATTATGGGGAAAAAAAATGCTACGTTTTTAGCATTTAGCCCATAAATATGTTTGAACTAACTTGCAAATACAGTTAAACGTATTTGAAATATCTTTAAAGGAATTTGCTAACACGCTCGTACATTCGTGTTTGCTAGTCAAAAATGTTTTGTCCACATTAGCAGTTCCACACTTAAGATGTGGTCGATAAAGGGGGTGTATGATATTGCACAATATAATAATAATAATAATAATAATAATAAGAAGAAGAATTTTCTACCCAATGAACCATTTTTGATACCTAACAGAGAAAGAAAACTGCCGTCTTTCCTGTTTAATCTGATATTTTTACCTATATGTAATATTTTTAAAGCAATGCTTGAAACTTTTTTTTTTTTTTAATTAATTTCCAACATTCCTTTACAGTGCAGTTCCGAATTGTTTCCATGGATTCCAGTTTCATCCCAATGGACCGGCTGGTAAGTTTTCAATTAGTGTTGAAGATACTCCGCCATGTTTGTCCCAGTTTGAAAAAGAAAAGAATGCAAGAAATTAAAATGAGACAAAATGAGTTAGGACCAAATGTGCATGAGCCAACTGACAGTTTGTCATTATAATAAGCATGCTGTAAAAATGTATACGGCACATCGATCTGATCAGAGTTTGACTTGTCTTGTTTTGTTCTTTTTCAGTACACAGTGGTGGAGCTTCAGGTAAGAATCCCACAATGGCAACAACACAAAATACCAAAAGAAATAAAACGCCACCCAAGCACGCAGTTGGACTGCGCTTTACGCTAGACTCGCATCGGGCATGAAAATTGGGCCCGTTATGATCACTATGAGAGCCACAATGAAAACATTTGAAACGTAACATAGATGGTGTATTGCTTTAAGAGGGACTTCAATGGATCATTGGTATGAATCTTGGGAGAATTGTAGTCGTATGTTCATATAATGTCTCGACTCAAGAACACTATTAGCAATTTAACACAAAGTGGGAAGAAAATGTAAGCTTTGTATTTCCATTAAACATTCATAAAAGCTGGAGTTCTCGCTAATCAAGTGCCCCAAAAAGTTGAAAAATGAAAAAGGTCCCGTTTCAGGCTGTGTGGTGATGGTCCCTTGCATCTCTTAATAGGGTCAATAAGCATACTTTCTGTCTCGTGTCTGTCTTCATGTAGGATCCCAATGCCAATCGCATTGCTCAGTGGTTGGATAAATTCAACAGCGGAATCCTCGATCTTTCGCATCCGATTATTCCAGAGGCGGCACAAGGAACTTACCTAATTACTGCCACCACGGACAAAGGAGAGAAAATCACCCACAGCTTTGAAATCAAGGAATATGGTCTGCTATAGTTGCGACAAATATGTTGTACTTGTTTAATTGACTTTTTTTGTTCATTTTTATGTATTCGTATATTTTCTTAGTTTTGCCCAAATTTGAGGTAACTGTTCAACTCCCGAGTGTGATTTCCATCCTGGATGAGGAGGTCACGCTGAAGATTTGTGGAAAGTAAGTGTTTTGGCCTGATGATGTCTCCTTGTAACTTTTTGGAGAAAGGGGGTAAAAAAAAAACACGTGGAGATATTGAAACTTTAACGCCAATGGTGAAGAAAATGATAAAGATGAAAATGTCTGAAATGAACTTTTGCTTCTCCGCGCAGATACACTTACGGAAAACCAGTTGTTGGCTCAGTCAAGGCGGATTTTTGTAGGAATGCAATTCGCTATTTTTGGCGTTCTCCGATGGAGTCAAACATCTGCAAGACGTATCGCCTGAAAGTGAGTCGTTGACAATAAACTGCTATTATCCTTTCCTTCATGCGAGCCATGAAGCGCATCAGTCTAAAAGTGACACTCTTCCAGACGGATGCAAGTGGCTGCGCGACACAAATGGTGAGCTTGGAAGATTTCGCCCTCAACAAGTACATGTATGACGATAGTTTTGTGGTGAAAGCTGAACTGGAGGAATACGGCACAGGTAAGCTCGTGAAAAGTTTTTCTCACCTTCCTGTTACCTGTACGACTTGAAGCCTGGTGGTAATTTCTAATCATTTTTCCCATTTAGGGGTGACCCTGCAAGGTACAGGGCGTGCACGCTTCAGTGCCGTTATCAGAACCGTCACTTTTGAAGATGTACCTCAATCATTCAGGCCTGGCATCCCATTTGCGGGAAAGGTGGGCACTTTATTTATTTATTTTTAAATATTGTGTAAGCCATGATAAAACCATGTCCAGGGTCATCTGGGTTTCCTGCTATTCAGTAGTCAGGATGCCTGATGTGGACAGATTTCATTTTATAGACTATTTAAACAACTATTTTAAGGTTTGTCCATCTAAAGTATGAAGTGGCTAACATTTTGTCCTCATTCATCTTGTTTCCAGGTGAAAATGACTGGTCCAGACAAAAAACCTGTGGCTAATGAGCATGTGTACTTATTTAACCCGGAGTCAGTCACCGTAAAACTCACCACAAACACAGAAGGCATGGCCTCGTTTTCACTGGACACCAGCAACTGGAAGGACAATGTGAATCTTCAGGTATGTGACTCCAACGTTGTTTTTCGGCCACTGTGGTGCATACTAGAGGAATAAAATTTGTTTGTTTTTTAAACTGACATAGAGTGTTACGCCCCTCCAGTGGTTACAACAGGCATTTATTGCCGTGAGAACTGTACAAATACAGAACCACCATATTAAAAAGCTAAATAACACAAAATAATTCTCACAGAGAACATAAATGATACACATTCAAGATATAACATCCATTTGCCATATAGGCCTGTAAACATCCCCAAAATAAACCTGCTAACATGCTAACAATGATAGCACGCTAATGGACTAGCGCTAGCATGCTAGCGAGCTAACAGTAGTACCCTACTTCCAAAAGGCCTCGTAAATACTAACAGAAATAGTGCCTATGCTAGCAAAAATGTTACCTCATTGGCCGCATGTACTAGAGAGGAGTAAAATCGCGTCTTCCAACAGCTACAACAGCATCTCTTCAGGATGGCTTTCCATCGGCTTACCGGGAATAATATTAGCAATGCGTCTTTCATTAGCGTCGCCATACAAAACGCACTTAAAGAACATTAGTTCCACTATTAAAAAACGAGCCCTTAAAACAACAAAATGCTTACAAATGCATAAAATAAATCTTAATATTGAAATTAAATTAAACTAAATGTATTTAATTTCAAAGCTGACTCTCCTGGCAGCTACACAGAGGCTAAATATGCTAAGCTACGTCACATCACAACAACCGGTAAACGTAACTAGTAAATACTATCTACACTATATGTTGTCCAAAGCGTTAATTCATCACTTATTTGAAAACATATCAACAGTGTACTCCAGCAAGTTGACGGAGAGCTGCGTCATCCTACGGAAAGGCTTTTAAGTTTTCATTTCAAATAACTTTATTTAACCTGCAGCATCCCCATAAACTGGCCAATGTCAGAACCCTGTTTTGTTTTTTTGTTTTTTGCTGAGATGGGCTTTAAGCTAATGCTAATTTGTGATGTCGCCACATCTCACAACTACCACGTGATTTGGCCCATCCTTAGAATTTCACCACTGTCTTGATTTTTGTGTTCGAACAGGCCAAGTCCCAGCTCGCCGATGACCATGTGTACATTCCAGAGATTCGAAAACCCGAGTACTGGAATGCCTACCATTACGTTTCCAAGTTCTACTCCAAGAGTAATAGTTTTTTGAAGCTCATGCCGGTGAGCGGCAACATCGCCTGTGACAAAGATGCCACGGTACTAGCTCGGTACATCATCCAGGGAGAGGAGCTCAAGGAGGGACAGGACACCTTAGACTTTTACTACTTGGTAAGTCCTGTTGATCTCAGGATTGGCAACTTCGATCTTGTACTTGAAATTCTAAACTGTGTAAGAAGCACACTGAACATACAAGTAGCAACATCTGCGTGGGTACAGTCACGCATAACTTTGATTCTACGTGCACTTCTTAGGTGATGTCCAAAGGATCAATTGTGCAGCATGGCACTATCCCAGTGGCTGTTAGAATGGCTACAGGTAATATGATTTCATTTTATGTGGTACTAATTTCATCAAAGACTCGCAGTTTGCGTTGTCCAAACTTCTTCCTCCAATGGGTGCATACAGAAAATTCAAAGGACGCAAGGGCCACCTTAACATTCTTATACTTAATAATTAACTCTCTGACTGCCAAAAACGTTTAATGGCGATGCGTAAAATCACAATGTATGCCGCCATAAACGTTAAATGACGTCAACTACATTTTTATCATAATTTATTCATTTTTTTTAATCAATGGGCAGTGCAACGTCTAAGTGCAGCGCTGCCTGGTCAATGGGTTGCGGAATCCCAAACATCCACTAACTATGGCCAGCAGATGGCAGCATTGCATCTTCTTTCAATAGGCTGCCGGTGTATGGCATTCCAATGAAACATGACGGAATCACTTCATTCATTCATTCATTCATTCATTCATTCATTCATTCAATTCATTCCAAATCAACTGAGATATTGAAAGCCTTTTATTGTTTTAAATGAGCTGATTATGGCTTCTTTTTTTTTTAACTTGGTCTGAGGAAATATTCTAATATTTTGAAATAGGATATTTGTGTATTATTATTATTATTATTATTATTATTATTATTATTATTATTATTATTATTATTACTATTATTATGTAGTTGTACATAGTTACCTGATTTCCTTGGTTAAATCTATTGCTTGGGGGTATTTATTAATTGTCAGTCAAACATGGTTTGTAATTTCAAATGTAAAGTCAAAACTATTAAGAGTAACCATTTGTTTTCCTTCTTGAAACTGATGAACTGTTTCATTCTACATCTGACATCTTGTTCTTACCTCTGTCAGAGAACAAAGGGGAGGTGACCATACCCCTCCATCAAGTGATCGACCTGGCGCCCTTTGCACAAGTTGTCGTTTACACCGTGTTGCCTGGTGGCGAGGCTGTGGCGGACAGCCTGGACTTCCCCATCCAGCTGTGCCTCAAGAACAAGGTTGCACCTTTTTTACATTTGAGTTCCGATGAAATGAATGACAACTAAAGATCATTTGAAAACTGTATTTGTCACCACTGACCCCCCTGCTGTCTTCTGTGCAGGTTTCTGTTCAGTTCTCGTCCCTCCAGGAGCTTCCGGCAGCCAAAACCACGTTGAGACTCCGGGCTCAGCCTGGCTCTTTGTGCTCTCTTCGAGCCATTGACCAGAGCGTTCTATTGCTGCAGGCCGAGAAGGAACTCACCGTTGACTATGTAAGATAAATTCAACTTTACACCTATATAAAAGTATCCAATATTCCAACTAGTGGTCCAGTCTGCCACCCTACCTGAGAGTAACCTGCAAAAAAAAATTGCTCCTCAAAATGACAAATTGCTCCCCAAAAGAAACTGATTTTGCAAAACTGCTCCACAAAGAAAAGATATTTTGAGCCTTGATTTGAATCTTATGTTTAACTCTGTGTAGGTGTACAATCAGCTGCCTCTGCAGAGGTTGTCGGGATACGCGTACGAGGTCGATGAGTTTGAACCGTATCCCTGCTACGGTGGCCCCGGGCCACTGCCTGTGGAGGAGATTTTTTTGCCACGGCGGGACCGGCGCTCGCTTTACTATGGACCGGTCACGCAGAAGGATGATGTCTTCAGCATCTTTAAAGTAAGGCTTTGGACTTGAATTTTTACTGTTTGAAGACCACACGATGTGCTGATATTGACGCGCGTTTAATGTCAGGGCAATTTATTCATTCATAATATTACAAGGATGTCAAATAAATGAGGCCTTTTTGTTAAGAAAGTGATTTTTTTGGATAGCGTATAACTCAACTCACTTTAAGTTGTTGTAATTATAGATATAAACAACTATTGCTGCATACAAAGTGATATTGAAGCAACAATCGCACACACAGTTAATAAATTATGTAGAAAAAAGACAGTAAAACACCATTAAACACGAAAAAAATGAATCTCATGCTGAGTTAAAAGCCACAGAATAAAAATATGTTTTGAGAAGTTTTAAAAATGGATGCTAATCAATATGGTTAATCAATACGTATATATACGAAACGAAGAGTGTGCATTTTTGTTCTATTTACTAGCGCACAAAAAAATGAGATTTACAGAGATGACCGTTTTGCCACAAATGTATCGTTCTGTTTCAGGAGATTGGAGTCAAGCTTGTGACCAATTCTGATGTGAAGAAACCCTTCAACTGCTTTCCGATTTACTTGAAAGGTAGATTTGCTGCAATCGATACGATTTATTTCTTGTTTCTTGAGAGCAAACTTTTTCATTTGAGTTCCACATACAGAAAATCCGAAGGACGCAAGGGCCACATCATGTTATGAAGAGAAATTGTGTTTAGTCCTAAAAATTGATTTGTTGCTTTTGCATATTTAGAAAAATGCTACAGTATATAAACCAATTGATTTGTAATATGGCAGTAGGGTTATTATAGTTTCAGAATTTTTCATTTTAGTTAGTTTTTATTAGTTTAGTTTTTTTTTTAAAAATGCTTAGTTTTAGTTTAGTTTGTTAGTTTCAGTATTAGTATTAGTTTTTTTTTTTGAGTGCATTACTTATGCGCAATATTTAAAAAAAACACCATGGAAGCGATGTGATCTTTCGGTGCTTTTCTATTGGCTGCTGCTAGATGACGTCACTTCTGTGTGACATATTTTCAAACGTCATTACTACGGTTTATATCAAAATAAATCTACTAAATATCACATGTAACTCATGTGCTCTGGCTGATTTAAGTTAATTCCTGCCGATTAAAGGTCATGTTTTTTCCGTCTTCATACAAGGTGCGGCGGGCAGCGTTGGCGGAGGCGGTGGTGCGGGCGGCGGCCCGCTTCCAATAATGTTCGATGAGGCGCAAGCTTCTGCCGCTGGAGAGGGTAATGTGGACGAGGCGGAGGAGACCGTTCGGACATTCTTCCCGGAAACGTGGATATGGGACCTCGTTTCTGTTGGGTGAGCATTTTCACGTGGCAGAAAATCCAAAAGTGTTTTTGAGCAACCTGTCAATTCGCCGTGCGTGCGTGCGTGCGTATAGCCGCAGGGGTACAGTGAACGTGATGAAGACGGTCCCCGACACCATCACCAAGTGGGCCGCTGACGCTTTCTGCGTCTCCCCGGTGGGCTTCGGTGTGGCGCCCACCGCTGCGCTGACGGCCTTCCAGCCCTTCTTCGTCAGCCTCACGATGCCCTACTCCGTCATCCGCGGGGAAACGTTTACTCTGAAAGCCACCGTCTTCAACTATCTCTCCAAGTGCATCATGGTAAATATCAGCCGGGCATGAAAGAAGGAACAGTGGTTGCAATTGGACCCGTTCAACCTGTTGGAAATCACAAATAATGTCTGCAGGTGAAAGTGACGCTGCCTCCGTCCGACTCGTACACCTTCAAAAACTGCGACAGCTGCCGATACACCATGTGCGTGTGCAGCGAGGAGAGCAAAACGTTCTCTTGGATCGTCACTCCAACTGCCCTTGGTAAGAATGACGACATCGCTTCAAAAATAGTTTGCCGTCGTCGTCGCACTTTGATAATTACGTTCAGCAAATCAGTCATGAGGTATTTTGCTATTCGAACGTCATCACTTAATGTTTTGGAATTAGTTATAAGCCCTCAAGTCGCAATTCAATTAAAACTGCTGCATAAAAGAGTGATCAAATCTGAACTTCATGAAATAACAGCGAATGAGACTGGAATTTGGGTGAGACAGTGAAATGATGTGGAGGTGGTTGAAATAAACCCTTAAAACGAAACGAGTCCGGAAAGCTGTTCACGGTAAATTTGCGGAAGGCCGGACTGAAGACGGACGCTGCTCGTTTGCACACAGGCAAGATCGACGTGAAGGTGAGCGCCGAGGCCCTGAAGACCAACTTGCTGTGCGGCAATGAGGTGGCTTCTGTCCCTGACGTGGGCCGTATTGACACGGTGGTCCGCAGCCTGCTGGTGGAGGTCAGTGCCTGTCAGACGCAACAAATGTACACGACTAAGTTGACATCACATCATCAGATGGGATTGTCATTTCAAACAGTGTAAAGACAGCCTAACTCTGGGATTTACACCGGATGCGGTCGCGGTGCGTTCCGGCGACGCAACCAATTAGATTTTTTGTGCTTCTCGGATGGATTGTGACTGTGAAGACAAATTTCTCATGTGTTTTTACTCCTTGCAGTATCATTGGCCTTGATTGTCAGTTTTGAGGCCAAATAAACAAAAACAAGGTCACAGAAGTTGATCAGCCTTTTGAGGAACCAGGAAGCACATCTAATGTGTATTTGAGGGTCTCGTGTTGCGTAATTCATTCCAGTTGAACAATTTTCCGTGTTGCTTTCTCTTGCAGGCTGAAGGAACTCCTCAGTCAATTAGTCACAACGCGCTCCTCTGTCCTGCAGGTAAGTTTTTACATCTCAGACTTGTTTGGAAAATCTTGCTGGACACAGTTTCGGACCTGTTTTTTTATTCACTTGAGAGTTTGATGGATTAAAATACTTTTTGAATGTCATGAGTTGTTACGTTTGAGATGGATTCTTTCAGGTCCTGTGAGACTAAATTGTAGGAAAATAATGCAAAAGCATAACCAGTAATGTGATGACAAACATTTTTTGCACACTTTCTGTTGCCAGATGGACCAGAGGAAAAGAAAATCTCTCTTGTGTTGCCAAAGATATTTGTTGCTGGATCTGACAGAGCCACTGTCTCTGTGCTTGGTAAACAAAAAACGAAAAAAACTTCCATTTCCTCTTGATGGAAGCCTCCCTAATGAGATTGTTCTCCCGAAGGTGACCTGATGGGCCGAGCCATGAAGAACCTGGACAAACTCCTGGCAATGCCATACGGTTGTGGCGAGCAGAACATGTTGAAATTCGCTCCCAACATCTTCATTCTCAACTACCTGAAAAGCACAGGTCAGCTGACTGCTGACATTCTGGAGAAGGCCACGCGCTTCCTCGAGAGCGGTGAGTCGTCGTTCGCCACGTCGAAGGGGCGCTCGCGACGCCAGACCGTCAAAAATGCATTCGGAACGCCCGATTGTCTTTGATAACAGAATTGAGTTAGTAGTTTAAACCAGTGGTGAGCCAACATTGGCCTGCAGCCGATTTGCAGTCGTCGATTTGTTTCACATGCATAACGGAACTTATGGTGTTCCACAGGGTTCAATTCTGGGGCATGCTCTTTTCATTGTATCTGCTGCCCCAAGTTCCATCTTAAGTGCAAGTACATACAATATGGACGTCATCGCAATCACCACAGCTTACAGTGAAAATATAAAATAAACGAACCGTGTTCTCATTTTTGATGAACACGCAAGCCTACAACATTCTATTTTCATTTTGGTCATTTTAGAAGTGCTTTTTGGAGTTAAATATTGTTTTAATTGTTTCAATTTGCATTAACCCCGCCCCCATTGCCTTTAGATGGGTATGTTTGGTGCATCTCAGGCAAAATAACTAATTAAGAGCTGAGAATAAACAAACACGACACAAGTTGTTTAAATAGAAGGAAAAATATTTCAGAGCAAAGAAGCATTTTGAGTTGATAAAGTTCATGAAATTAGAATCAGCAGAGACAAATCGACCGAGTGGCCCGATTGGCTTTTCCGATTGCACAGAATGAACTCACACAGTTTGTTGAGTGACAACTTTCAACAGGTACAGTGGCGGATTTGCACATACAGTACAGACAGCACTTATTAAAAAATCATTTAGGACATGACTCGAACCATTAGTTTGACATTATGGTGAAATATATTGCACGTGTGTGTTCCAGGCTACCAAAGGGAGCTCACGTACAAGCATGACGACGGCTCCTACAGCGCCTTCGGGAAGAGCGATAAGTCTGGCAACACCTGGTCAGTAGGAAAGCATTGGCGGAAATCAGTGATGGTGCTTTGTAGAAATAGCATAAAAAACAGTGCAATATAAGTGAAAAGCCCATTTGCCATACAAAATGTATATATTAAAAAAAAAAAAATCCTTCCAGGGTGAATCTGTGGCATGTAAATGGAAAGACAATATTGAAATGCTGGGCACTTGGTGAGTATGTTTTTGTAGTGTTTCAAAAGTGTCTGTTTCTCTCGTCTGTTTCTCAAGGCTGACCACCTTTGTGATGAAGTCATTTGGCGGCGCGAAGCCGTACATCTTTGTCGATCCCAAGCACATCCAAGACGCCAAGAAGTGGTTGTACTCAAAGCAGGGCCGTGACGGCTGCTTCACGTCTGTGGGGAAACTCTTCCACAATGGCATGAAGGTGATGACACGCCAGTATATGTTTGTTTTCGCTGAAACCGACCATGTAGGTCACAATTCATTTGCTCAATTTCATATTTTTTCAGTCCACACATGAAGGTGTCATTTTCTACATTCTTTTTGACCAATTTGTGTTGTGTTGAGAATGTCTTGCTGTCTTTAATGATGCAATATTAACGGTGAACAAAGGTGACATTTTTGGGGTTCCCCCTATTGTTACAGAACCAAAATAAATATAGAATGATATATGAATGCATGTTTTAATGTCTCATCAGGGAGGAGTGAGCGACGACGTGTCCCTGACAGCTTACATCGTTGCCGCCCTGTTGGAACTGGACACCGACATTAACGTGAGTCCGACGTCGCCCCCATTTTGCAAACAGTTGACCTCCAACCTCATGTGGTGTCGCGCTTCAGTGGATCTTCATTGTCAAATTCACATATCAAGTTAACAAGCAAGATTTTGTATTTTTTTGTGAGAAAATGTTTGGAAGCGAGTCCAAAAGGATCCGAATACATTTTGTGAGTTCACCGTTGAGACTTTTGGAACCTTTAAATGTTTTGTTTTGTGCCAGGATCCTGTGATCCAGAGTGCTCTGGGCTGTCTGAAGCAGGCGGCCGACCAGAAGGACAACTTGTACACCACAGCGCTGATGTCGTACACCTTCACGCTGGCGAGGGACACGCAAATGAGGAGCAAACTCATCGCCTACTTGCACCAGAAGTCCATTGCGATGGGTACCTCAGAATATTACTTTCAGATCTCGTTTGGTTTTTGTTAAATGGACACAGTTATGAGGATGTGCACTTTTGTCAACACGAATTGAGCTCTGACAGTATCAATCAAAGCTGACATTTCTGATTCTGTTGTTTTCGTGACATTTAGATTTACACACCAAAACATATAAGAATGAGAAGACAAGACTTGTTCATTTTTACTCGCAAGCGAGGAGAGCAGAGTTGCGTCCTCTCTATTTATTGGGGATTGTTTTCTGTCTGGTTACAAAAAATAGCGTTGCTACACTAAAGGGGTGGGGAAAGTGCAATAGTGCAACACTTCATGATCTTCGAATAACAAATCTGTCTGCTTGGATGTAAGTGTGTTGCAAATAAGCATGTGATTATCCATTAGCAATGAAAGCTCTCGTTTTCGCTTCTGTCCAGACGGTGTGACTCATTTGAAACACCGCCACACTGTCTGGTACAGTTCATCTTGAAGAAAGCAGTTCGCTTAAAGTTCATATGAGTGTGAAGCATTTTAGCAAACATATCATAACTTTAACCTTAGCAGTTGGTTCATGCAAAGTCGAAAAGAATGTTTACCAGCGACTTCTTGCGGCAGATGGAACCCGCCACTGGAAACGAGAAGGATCCACTGGCACAGGACTTGATTCTGTGGCGGTGGAGATGACCTCCTACGTGATGCTGGCACTGCTCTCCGGGCCTGCCGTGCCAGGTTTCGGGCTGGACTACGTCTCCGGCATCGTGCGCTGGCTCACGCAGCAGCAAAATGAATACGGGGGCTACTCTTCCACACAGGTAGGCAACGCTTCCATCTGGTTCTTCCATCTGGGTAGACTGACTGACCGTGTGCCCCTCAGGACACCGTGGTGGCCCTCCAGGCGCTGGCGAAATACGCCGCCGCCACTTTCAGCGGCGACGGCAGGACTACGGTGACGGTGACGTCGCTGGGAGGTGTGAACAAGGTGTTCACAGTAGACCAGAGCAATCGGCTCCTGTACCAGGAGGAGAACCTGAGCGATGTCCCCGGAGAATACACCATTGCGGCCGAGGGACAGAGCTGTGTTCTGGCACAGGTAACGTGTTCCTTACTTGGCAACCTTATGCATGCAATTCAGTTCCTTAACCTTATTCATGCTTTTTAAAGGGTGTTTTGTCATTGCAGTAATGATCACATTTCAATTAGTACAGTTTGTACATTACCTGTAATAATCTGATTCCTACTCCATGCCTGATTTTGTTGTGTGCTGAGAGGTTGGATCCCAAAACGCGGACACAAATACGGTTTTAACTATTTCTTCACATAACTTGACTAAACTAAAAACAACGAGAATGCATCAAGAATCACGACACGCCAAGCCCCCCTTGAGCAGCGGAGAAGCACAACGAAACAGTGAGCAATAATCCGGCGAAACACACACAATTTTCAGACCTTTAAATAGACGGTCAATCAATCTCATTGGTTGTGGTTAGACATGTGAGTACCAGTGCTGACATGGAATTCTCTGATTGGCTGTTAACCCAGTAATTACAGATAGTTCCTGACATCAACAAACATCATAAAGCATAAAAGATTCCTGACATCACATAGTCCAGACATCATATAGCCTAAAACTAGTTGAAACTGGATGCTGTTACATCAATACCCAAGACAGACACGTAACCGGTCGTGAACTCTACTCAAACTTAACCCTGGCGTGACCCCAGACATGAGACAAGAACCAAAACATTACTCCTGCATGACCCGAGTCATGACAGATTTTGATTGTCTGTTTTCAACATCAGAAGTTAAGAGCACGTTTGTCCTGTCCCCTTGCAGATCACCCTGCATTACAACATCCCCCCTCCTCCCGACTATTCCGTCTTCGAAATCTCCGCTAACACCTTCTCAAAGTGCAGCCCCAGCAAGATTGAGATCGGCCTCAACATCCATGCCCGGTACGTGTGCGCCCACAAAAACATTTGGAGACCAGTTTTCTGGAATGAATTCATGCTGTACATGGTTCATCATAATACAATCTTTTCATGTAAGATGTCGTGTAGTTTTGAGTTTGATTAGAAACAATTATTAAGAGGGGACTGGAGACTTTTTATATCCACAAGAGCTTCTGGTCACCAATTAACTGATTTGATATTGTCTTTAGACTATTATGAATTTTTGATTGGGTTACCCAAAATTGATCAAGTCAATCTTTCTACGACTGTTTCTAACAATAATATAATTATAATATATCATTAGAATCACTAATTTGAGTGATGGGTACCCTTTTTTGACTGAGCACCTACACCTTAAGTTTCCGTCTTGAAAATGTTTCTTTATTTCCAAGAGTTGCAAAGAAACGTTTTTGTGTTTGCAGGTACCAGGGCAGGAGAGACGAGACGAACATGCTCATCATGAACATCAAACTTCTGTCTGGACACATTTTGGCGAAAAACTCTCTGGAGTTGGTGAGTTCATTCCCCCCCCCTCAAATATTTGTGTCAGCTGTTTTCGTTACGCTGACGGTCGTTTTACTGCTCTAGTTGAACAACGAACCCTCAGTGAAGCGTGTGGAACTGGATGAAGGTTATGTCAACATCTACATGGATGGGGTATGAACTTTATTATTATTATTTTTTTCATGTCAGATCTTTGTTTCTGGTTCCTGAGATTAACCCTGACACCTCGTAAAAAGTTTTGGGTGAACTTTCAGGAAAACTCCATTTGACCTCATAAGAACTTGTAAAGATGTTTTAGGTTCACACTGAAATTTACTGTACTGTTTTTGGCAATATTTAGAATGATTGTATTTATTTAAAAAAAAAAAAAATGATCCAGTCTACCCAATAACCACTTTTGGATTTTTATTTTTCATTATTGAAACGTTTTTAAAATTCAGTTAGCCCAGTTATAGTATGAGAATAAAAAAAAAAAGAAGAAAGAAATATGGACCAACTTACAACAAAGAAAAGCTTCATTAACTGTAACAGAAAAGATTTCAAGTGCATCTGAAAGAAAAAGATGAGATGGCGGAACAGTGTCAAAATCTTAATCCCGCCCATTCCGTGCCGTGTGCTTTGTATTTGCAGCTGAAGCAAGGCGAGGCGGTGGATTACCGGATGACACTGGAGCAGGAAATGCCCGTCGAGAACCTGAAAGCAGCTGTGGTCAAAGTGTACGACTACTACCAGCCAAGTAAGATCGTGTCCATGTCCGCCAT
The DNA here is from genome assembly GCF_051991245.1 of Festucalex cinctus. Classification (NCBI taxonomy): domain Eukaryota; kingdom Metazoa; phylum Chordata; class Actinopteri; order Syngnathiformes; family Syngnathidae; genus Festucalex; species Festucalex cinctus. The sequence goes on from NC_135423.1 coordinate 1,725,238, forward strand.
ATTTGATCTTCGTGTCGCTTTACCCTTGTACTGCTGCCAAACTTGAATTTCCCCTCTCACTATCTACTATTCATAAAGATGATCTCCATTTTATTTGCAGGTGATGTGGCTGCGACAGAGTACACGTCCCCCTGTGAGAAGAGTAAGTCACGTGGATCGGGATTATTGTATGACATAATGGAAGTTGAAATCCAGTTTCACTAATTCACGGGTTCTTTGTATTGTGTCCTCTAGGATCTGTTTTCAAACCTGAACCGATTGGAAATCGCCGAGGACCTCGTGCACCGCGTGCCTGATTCTGTAAGTTTCCGCTCGAATTGAACTGAATTTCAATCAGATTAAATGGCCGTTAAAAGAGGATGATTCGTCAGAGGATTATTTTGGTTAGGTTTATGCGATACACGCTGGGTGACGTTTGTGTTGTAATATGTATTTTAATCGAAATTGTTGTTTGTTTGACAGGTGACGTTACCAACAAGCTTTCAGTGAACACAGAATCAACTGGAAGACTAGAAGATGTTCATCAAACTTTTAGACGTGTGCCTTTTTCTTTCCTTTGGTGTTTTGATTTTAAGGGAAACCCCGGGATGCTTTTTCCTTCTGTTTTCTTTGGACATTTTGACCACAATCTCTCGGGTGGGAAACTGAGTGCTTGTCCTTTCTTTTAAAGTATATCAAATTCATCACTACAGTACCATGCAATTTGAACTGTAACAGTCGTGAAATAAAATGAGCAATAAAGAAAATCATGCTATTCTAAGTGTTTTATTTCAATAGTATACTTTCATCCAGCCACCTTCTTTTTCTACAGTATGTTCTTTCAATATAGATGACATCAGCATATCGTATATCAACAGGCAGCAGTGGCGAGCGGAGACCTTTTAGAGTGGGCATGCTGTAGCGCTTCCACTGCATCAAAGCCTTCTGTGTGCTCGAGCATAAAAATAAAAATGTCTTTGGGAGTATGGTAATATTTAAACTAGAACGTATTTATGCGTTTTTGGGAGCAAATGAGTTAAGAGAAGTCTGTATGCCAACATAAATTTGAATGGACCGAACTACGTGTTAAAGAGGTTTCATTGATATCTATCAAATCATAGCCTACTGCGTAGCAGCTGTAATCACGCCATTTGAACTGAAATAGTTGAAATGAACTTATATTTATCACACAAAAAATGAATTTAATAATTAATAAATAAATTTGATGTTGCAACAGCTCTTTAACAGAGATATTCAGCCGATGGAAGCTCTCACAAGAGCGCCCCAAACTCAACAGCCAACTTTGATGAGGCACATTGGTATGTATCAACATCCATCAAAAGAATGTATCGATTTTTTTTCTCTCTTAGTTGTTCCTTCCTTGAGACCAATCGAGTCGTACTAGCACATTTCAGCCTTTTTCCTCTATAGATTCCACTTGATTCTCCAATTTGTGGTTATTTCTTTTTTTTTCTTTTTTTTTTTTCAGTCTCCATTGCAGCTATATCCTTCTCAGTTTATAATGGAAGATGAAAGCGTTGTTAGCCACTGTTAGCTCGCAAAAAGGAGTTTAGACGACATTTTACGAGCGGATGTTCGCCTCGAATTTCCTCTCACATAAACTCCTCCCCTCTTTGTCAGTTGCACTTGAGCAACTCGACAGCGGCAGCCATTTTGAGAAGAGTCTGATTGCAGGGCCATTTTAACCATCCCCGCGTGACACCGCTCTGCTCATCACTTCTGAGTCTGCATCATTTATGTCCTGTTCACAGGTACCACTCCCATTGTGTCTGTTTGGTTTGCAGCCAAACATAAACAATGAAGACAACTTCTGGCCAATAAAAAACTCACTATTTATTGCCTTTTGCTCTTAACTATTGCACATATTTTTGTTTTGAGAAGCGTATGCAGTGCCTTGAAATGAAATCAAACGATACAATAGATTTATATCTTTATTCTTGATTTGGGATAAAATGATGGGATCTTCCTGCTTCTTTTCCCCCCCCCCAAAACCTTACCAATGACTCACAATAAGGGGTCAAAGTAAATTTGTGGAAACTAATCTCTAAGTTTGTAATTAGTAAAGCTTCAGCTTGACGCTCCAAACTAATTTCCTTGTTAGTGTCCGTGGCTCGTCGATGAAAAGAAACTTCATACGCTCGTCTTGTTTTTCCCCCCCCCCCACTTTCGTCAAAAATTAAATCAACGACATACAAAGATTAAAGAGGAGTAATTCAAGAGTTTATGAGGAGGTAAAAAAAACTGTGTGGCTCTACTCCATTTTGGCTGACCGCATTATTGCTGTGTACCACACAAGATCCCTCCGCCTGAAGACAATAAAAAAAAAAAAGGTCCTAAATAATGATGAAAGCACGTTACATCCTAAATTCACACATTTTAAATACAAAACATAAACTATTGCCTTATACTATTCACTCCACAGGTAAACAATAAACATTTCAAATTGTAAATAATGTAAATACAGAGTAGCCAAAAATTGTACTCAAGTAAGAGCGTTACCTCAAAATAATATTACTCAAGTCAAAGTAAAAAGTAGTCATTAAAAAATGTACTCAAGTAGAAGTAAAAAAGTATTCGCTGAAAAGAATACTCAAGCCTTGCTTGTGTTGTGTGCTGTATTCGTTCACAGCCACCTGCTCTTGGCTGTTTTTCTCTTTCCCTTTAACTTCCATTTCCATGTGATGTTGCTCCCTCTGCTGGTCAGCTGCTCATCAAACTGCACTGCCAGATTTGACACACCAGTTTATTTCTGCTGGGAGGCTATTGTTTATTTGTGATCAATTTAACAAAAAAAACATTTTGTGAGGTTTAAAATGGGTTAATCATGATAGGTATTAATAAATGCTGTTTGTGACTGAGTATAAGTAAAACAACACAATCTAAGGGAATTACGGCAAAAATAAATTGAATGCTTTTTTACCATTTTTTTCCCCTCCCCTGTAATGCATTATTGTGTTTTGTTGTTGTTTATAGTGAGTCGCCATTTATGGCACGATTCATTTAATATATTTAACATATTCTGTAGAGCGAGCTCAGATGGAGCCAAAAGAAGAATAAAAATATGCACATATTAAAATCATCCAGACATTCTGTATTGGCTTCCAGGGTTGGGGAAAGTACATCACCTTGCTTAACTCCAAAAAGTCTATCAAACCAATCAGTATACATCATTTCAACATAAACCAATGGATTCTCTATTGTGGGATTGCGAAACAAAGTATTCCAATGAACATTGTCAGAAAATCCGTCATTATACTTTGTAACAAGTGCGTCTTGCGGTGATTTGAAATTCTGCTCAAGGAGGGATGTCACTTCTTAATTCAAACTGCAGGGGAGAAACATTAAAGGAAAGATTAAGTTGAAACAGAACAGGATGAACATGCTAATGCTACTGTGAGAAACTGGGCCATCGCGGTAGACACGTAGAATTACAAAAATTTAAAACAGGGATATCGTGGCTGGAGGGTATAAAGCATGCCGCGGTGATAGGAACAATGTGTTAGAGGTATTTAACAACACATTTCAAAGTATAACAAAAAACCCCAAACATTTTTCATTCTTTTTATTGTTTTATATGCTTTCTAATCTGTGCATTGTTTTTTTTCTCTCATCATTTTGCATTTGTCATTTTCATGCCACACCCCCATGTAGGGTGGACTCATCAGTACCAGCCTGAGTTGACATTGATTTAAAAAAAAAAAAAAAAAAAAAAAAGGTTCATTCACATAGTTGATTGATCCTGGTAGCAGATGGAATCAAAGCCCAGAAGATGACAAAAGATAAAAAGAAGTCCACTCGTGATAATCTTGCTCCCTTACAAATCCGAATAAATGGAACTCACCTTGAGGCACTCACCCACGATATTGTCAAAGAGGTTTTGATAAATGGTTAACAGGCTGGAAAAGTCAGACTACGTTGATGTCACACTGAGGAAAACCTTTTCACTTGCTGAAATGAGTCATACTGGATGTTAAAAAAATAAAAAATAAATAAATAAAAAATGGTTCTACACCAAGGGTGTCCAAGCTTTTTCATTTGAGGGCCACATACAGAAATTTTTCAAAATTTGTACAAATAATTTATTTGTGCTTTGGCATATTTAGAAAAATGCTACAGTAGATAAACTAATTTATTTGTAATATGGCAGTAGGGTTATTTTAGTTTTGGAATTTTTAATTTTAGTTCGTTTTTATTAGTTTTCAGGGTGGTTCTGTTAGTGTTTATTAGTTTAGTTCTTTAAAAAAATGCTTAGTTTTAGTTTAGTTTGTTAGTTTCAGTATTAGTTTTTTTTTTATTTTTTTTATGTGTATTACTTGTGCGCAATATTTAAAAAACAGCATGGGAGCGACGTCATCTTTCGGTGCTTTTCTATTGGCTGCTGCTAGATGACGTCACTTCTGTGTGACACACTTTCAAACGTCATTATTCTGGTTGATATCAAAATAAATCCACTGAAAAATGGACGGCGGGCCGCAAATGGCACCCGGGCCGTAGTTTGGACACCACTGTTCTACACACTTCCAGTCACTGCTGACTATAGGTGAGACACAAGGTACACATCTCTGTCAAATTAAAAAAATAAATAAAAAAAATAAAAAAATAAAATAAAAAAAAATAAAAATCGGTGTGCCCACAATGTTGAGAGAAATCCTCATATTTATCTTGTGTTCTCCCTCAAGCTGGGCCTCTGAGTAAATTGTGGACTTTAGCTACTCATCTTACTGTAGGCTGCCAAAATAGCCAAACAAAAAACAGTCTCGTATCCCACGCACGTTGCAAATATTTGCATAAGATGTGTGACAGACAGTAGTGGGAAAAAAAAGTGGTCATTTTGAATTTGCCATCCACCCTCAGAAAGAAAAGAAAAGCTTCTTCAGAATAAATAATCAATGAGCCGTGAAACAAATCCATTAAAAGATGGTAAAATGAAATAAAGTTGTTGTTTTTTTTACCTGCACAATTGTAAAAAGCAATGAAAGATTTAGATTTTATTTTTCTTTTGTGCCCCTCATAATTTTATTAGGTTATATTATACTTTTCCATAATAATCTTGTCAATGTTCCACTTTCTCTGCCTGCATGTTCCGCTATTTTATTTTGTTTCTCCAGTCTGGCGAAGATTGGCGGGAAAGGCGCCTCACCTGCTCACAATGACAATCAATCAGCTGTGTATTAATAAACAGCAACTGCCAATGGTTGCATTTTGTGTTGTCATGTTTTCCCAGTGTCCCGTTTATCGTGCCTTTGTTTGTTTCATTCGGTTCGTGTGGCCACCTGTTCTCCACTTCCTGGTCCCTTGGGCCTACCAATCAGCTCCCTCGGCCACTTAAGTTTTGTCCAGGTGTTCCTCGTTGTCTCGTCAGTTTGCTTTGTATTAATGCTGCATTCGTATCGCATTTGGGGTCTCCCAGTTTGGACTTTGACGCGAATGTAAACAACAAAGATGTGTGAGCTTGAGAAATTGTTTGTTGTTCTGGTTAACGCGCTCAGTCGAAATCATGATGCATGTCGCCAAATTTAAGGAGCACCTGTTAAGTGTTAATCTTATGAGGACGTCTTCAAAAAAAATAAAAAATGGTCCCACTGCACAGGCTCATCCACCTCTTTTTCTAATCAGTTAATTAATTGCATAATTTCAAATGGCGAAAAAAACAAAAAAACAGTTTGACATGAATAAGTATTCTGAATGACATACGCACACATTTATTAAATGCCTTACTTTAATGCAGTGCTACTCAAATAGTGGGGCACGTTTGACCTCGGGGAACATGCTTTTTAATTTTTTTTATTTTGATTTTAATTTTTACTGTCCTAGAATAAAGTGCAGTTGCACCTCCACTACATTAGGGGGCAGTGGCGCTCTCATTATTGGCAGAGTGTGCGCAGGGAGCATTCGCTCGGTGGTGTAGGGGTTTTGTTTGCACTGAGCATGCGCAAAAAAAATCATCACAAATTATTTTATATATTTTTTGTTTTGCAGGTTAAAGTTTTTTTTTAGCATCTTGTGTGCCTGGTTATGCTAATTGCGTGTAATGTTTTGAAAATCCAAGTCTATTTTGTGTTTCTAAGCAATCGTTCAGCACTTTGCTCCACCTACGTCTCCCCAAATTTCTCATAATTTGTGGACCACGCTGGCAGTAGGCCAGTCCAGCTTGAACTTTTGGGAAGTGAATCTTATTTGGCTGCAGGGAAGAGACTGGCGGGGGGGTTGCGGTATTTAAAAAAAAAAGAAAAAAAAAAAAAGCAAAGTCCAAAAAGTTTGCAGCGCACCGTTGCTTCATCAGTGTCCGAGTGCAGAAAGCCTGTCAGTCCCGTCGGAACGTCGCGCTGAGTTGCTGCGCCAACATGGCACCTGCCCTCCACACGTTGGCAGTCATAATTGCGTCTGTCTTTTTGCAAAGTGCGTCATCGGCTCATCTCAATGACACGTAAGTAGAGCCAATCTTGACCCGACAAGTTTGCTTCTCCGCACGATGTTTGTGGAGCTTACTCGGGACATAGATAGACAGATCCTGCTCTGTTTTTGGGTTATCGTTCCATCGTTGTCGCTCATTTGTAATATGAGAGCTCGTGTTTGACTTTGTTTGCATCTACCGTATAGCCTACAAAATGCAAGCACAAAAGGCATCAATCCAACGACTCGTCAAGCAATTTTGTTTTGGGGAACACATTTCTCATTGGCAGCAGCCTGCAAGTGGAGAGAAACATGGGATGGGGGGGAAAAAAAAACAAAAACTTGTTTGCATACCAATACTGCTTTGTTCCCATTTCATTGCTTGACTCAGGTCTCATCTTTTCACATGGCACGAATGCACGTGAACAGTTTATTAAAGTATTTTACAATCTTTGTTGAGTCAAGACATCTATTTTACATGACAAAAATCTCATGGGGGGAAAAAAAGGCAGTTAACAGTTTGAATATTAAAAACAACTCAATTTACTCACAAATTGATTCACTCACTGTTGAATCTCTATCTGTTTATGGAGTTTAAGTTTGTCCGATGATGTCCCATTTTATGAATTATCATGTGGTGCGACCAACAAGAGACAACCATTTTGGAACTTTTATTTTGAAATGCATTTAAATCATGGGAGCAGCTATCAGGTTTGTAGCCTACTTTATCACAATTATGTTAAAAAAAAAAAAAAAAAAAGTTACCCTTTTAGCCACTGGTATGTAGTGGTCGGTCATATTTGGACAAATATGAAAATGTAATACTTGAGTTGTTTTCTAGCGTAATGTTTGTGTTCTCTCCATGTGTGCAGCATCTTTGCCGTGACCGTCAGCTCCCAGTTGAAAGGAGGCTCGCAGGAAACGATGTGTGTCCTCATCCACGGGCCCACCGAGCCCGTCGCGTTGAGTACCACCCTGGACACGGACTCTGGCAGCACCATCATCCTGGAGGAGGATGTCAAGCAGGACTTTTACCAGTGCCGGAACTTTCAGGTCCGTTTGTCATTGACTATTTATCCGTCTCGCCCAGAGGTGTCCAAAACTACGGCCCGGGGGACATTTGCGGCCCGCCGTCCATTTTTCAGTGGCCCGCGACATGTGCTAAAAATGTCATTTGACTCAGTTAAAATAAATTAATAAAAACAAAAATGTTTGGAGATGGTCAAAGTAAGAAGGGAAGGTGTCGAAAAACACAGGTGCTATTAAAGGTTATTTTAGTTAACTAAAACTAACGAAAAAACTAAAATTTAAAAAATAATTTTGTTAACGAAATAAAATAAAAACAAAGGTGCTTTTTAAAAAAATAAAACTAACTGAAACTACATTTTATGTTTACAAAACTAACTAAAATAGAACTAACTATAATCATAGCAAAAATGTCATTTGTTTTAGTCTTTGGTAATTAAATTAATGCATGAGCCTTTGGGGATGATTTTAAATGTAATTTTTAGTAGATTTATTTTGATATCAACCGGAATAATGACGTCACACCCATGGTGTTTTTTTTTTAAATATTGCGCACAAGTAATACACATAAAAAAAACTAAAACTAATACTGAAAGTAACTAAACTAAAACTAAGCATTTATTAAAGAACTCAAACTAATACAAAAGCTACCAGAACCACCCTGAAAACTAATTAAAACTAACTTAAAAAAAACAAAACAAAAAAACCTCAAAACAAAATAAAAACTAAAATGAAAAACTCCAAAACTATAATAACCCTACTGCCATATTACAAATAAATTGTTTTCTATACTGTAGCATTTTTCTAAACATGCAAAGGCACAAATAAATTATTTGTACAATTTTTAGAACGAAACACAATTTCCCTAATGATCTCGCCGGCGCCATGACTGAAGCCATCAGCGCGGCTCTTTAGCAAATAACTGCTGTTGTTATGCAACCAAACGGGCCTCGCTCTTTTTCACTGCCCGCCCGAGGGACCCCAATCAGTCCGTGATAATAGCTTTTGATTTGACTGGCTTCCCTCGAGTTGGACCCGAGCTGTGTCAGAATTGCTCTGGCATTTTTCTCGACCTGCAGCTCAACAAAGGCCGCTTTCTACTGGAGGCCAGCAATGTACCTGCATTCCTCTTGGGAAACATTCCCTACCCACAACTTAAGTCCCGCAACACGCACGCGCACGCACCAAAAACGGCCCTTGCAAATGTTTGGAAGCAGCCCCTTGTTATGTAACAACAGCTCCATTTACATTGTAAAAAAAAAAACAAGTGAAACTGTATATTTTCTCAAGCATGAAGTGATTTCATACATTTTGCAATTAAGAGTGGTGATCATCCTATTTGTGCCTTTCCATCTTGTCCCTCGCTCACTTTACAATCTGTCTGTTGTCTTCTCTTGTGTGTTTCTTGGCGCCGTAGGTCCCAGCGGTGCGCACTCGTACTGTGGCAACCATAAATGTCACTGTGAAAGGCGAGAATGCAACCATGAACAAAAAGACCAAAATCCTCATTGTGCCCCCTGCTTTCATCCACATAATCCAGACTGATAAACCCGTCTATAAACCTGGACAGACCGGTAAGTATCACCGTTACTGAGAATTGGGAGACTTTTTTTGGGGGGGGGGTTAGAATAAGTCGAGTATGTATTTGACTACAGACAATTCGGAACATCCGGCGGGCATTTCTGATATTTCCACAATGCGACCCAATAAAAATGCTTCCTTTACACAGTGAACGCAGACAGCCGATTGTTGCATTTGCCCGTGACTCGCATACACAAACCACACAGATTGCTACAGTTCATCAAATGACGTTTCATCACATTTTGAAATAAAACTAATTATCACAAATCAAATTATAACCATTTAAAGTCCAATGTGTTTCTTTCAATTCGACTTATAAACTCGGAATTGTCCATCGCAAATGCACGCTAGCGCAATATTCAAAACGCGGCCCTACACAATGGAACGTAATTATTATAACGTGTAGTCATGAAAATGTCACAAAGTAGCAGCGGCAGCAATATAAAGCAGCATTACACGCCGTAAATGCGCCGTTGTTTAGCTTTAAAGTCCACCTCTCTTTCTGCTTCTCTGTTGACCACAAACTTTTCTGTGTGTCGGTCGTTGTTTTTAATGCCACATGATCGCGCGTGGTCACGCGAGACATGGCGGGAAGTGGTCAGCGACGGAGCTGTGCGGAACCGGTGCGAGTTCGCCCAAAAAAATTCGACGCGTCCGGAGCACGCAGTCAAGACGCAGCAACCGGTGTAATCCCGCGGTTAAGGCTAGCAATGATTGGTTGGGTTAGCTGAAGCGAGTAACATTTGGCTAACCGCCATCCATTCATGCCCTTTATCCAGTTACGCGTGTGCTGGTTGCATTATATATTTTTTTCCTTACGTCGAAACATCCTGTTACTGCTGGATGGTTTCTGTGATAAAAATAATTTAATTATTATTAATTTATAACACACTCGTCCGTCGTGTACTTGTAAATGCTGTAATGTTGCCTGTGTTATTCCTTCAGCTCATTTGATTGGAATCCTTTATTGTGCCCTTTGGCTCGCAAATGCATTTCTGTATCAGTTTTAGACCTCGAAGAACCATGTGATGAGGCCTCAAAGGAAACAATGTCCTCTTTCCTTTGTTGTAGTCAAATAATATATTTGTATGGAATGTATGTAATTCTTTTAAATTGGCTTCATTCCTTTACAGTGCAGTTCCGAATTGTCTCCATGGATTCCAGTTTCATCCCAGTGCACCGCCTGGTAAGATCTCAATTCATCTTTTGTCTTTCGTTAAAACTGGATGCAATGGCGCAGCATTTGTCGAGCACGATTTCTGTTCAACGTTAAGAACAAGCCTCTATTTTTGTTGAGGAGAGTGGGAGGTGAACGGGGGGCTGTTTGTTGGCTTTTGAAGCCAGCGTGGGCGTGATGCGCTGTGTGGAGTAGTGTGATAAACATGCTGTCAGAGTTCATTTGCCTCACACTGCATTTGACCCAAACATCTGAATCAATACAGGCTCAAGGCCTTTTTCCATTAGTGCGGAGACAATCTGCCGTGCGTGATGAACATCTGACAAAAGGGATTAAAGAGTATTGCACCAAGTTTGTCTTTTTTTAATTTAGCAGAACAGCCCGTGTCTACCGGATCAGTATTTGTTTTTCTTTTATTTGAATGAAAAACACCAACGGAATCTCAATCATTCATCTTACAAGGCTAAAACTAGAAATTGGACATATTTGATGGGGGAATGTTTTCATTTGGATGTTTCTAGATACAAAAAAAAAAAAAAAAGTGTGATCCCAAAACAGTCAATATGATGTTCAGTGAATGCAAGTTTTTGGCTGTAAAGAATTCTGAAGGGAATCTCTCATATTTCTGTTATTACATTTGTATATTAAGATTAAATTATGCCATTTTGATGAAAAATATCCTTGCCAATCAAATTATATTTAAAAAGCAGCCCTTGTTTGATATCACCATAACATCTCTCTCATCCACTAAAATAGCAAGTCCAGAAAGATAGCATCTTCAAATACCTGCTTTCTGAACGTTTTTTTTTCTTAATACAATGTATTATCCAAACAGAAAGTTAGCTTAATATGAATGATCTCTTCACTCACTAAATGATATACAAATTAAAGTTGTTTAACAGTGTTTTTCAAGTCCAGTGTAAAGCTAAAACGAGAAAGGCATTGGGCTATTATTATTATTATTATTATTATTATTTATTTTATTTTTTTTATCAGTAAGAGCCTTCATTATAAAATAAAAAGACAGGCTAAAAAATTCCGTAAAAACTTGCCCAGAATGACTTAAACCTCGAATGTTTAACTTCAATCATGCATGAAAATGACAGAATTGAGAAAAAATGGGGCCCTTTGAAAATCTTTTACTTTAGGCTATACCAATTCAATGCTGCAAGCTGGGGGAAAAAAAAAAACTCTTCACCTGCCCTTGCTAGTAGTCATGGGACTTTGGAAGCATCATGACTTTTCTCCCCTTCCAGCGCCCCAACTAACCAATCAGAATAGGAACAGGGTCGGTTTTCGTAAACTGAACTTGACATCCATTCACGTCCTGAAAGTTTGTTGGCTTTGAGAAATGATTGACAAACTGAGTCAAAAAGTAAATATTGCTGAGTGTGGATAACAGGAAAGTGGTGATACAAGTTGCTGGAATGGCCACTCATCACAAAAAATCAGTTCTGTGGGCGTGTTTGCGCCGGTATATGATTCGAGCAATATCCTCAGTGAACAGGCGGCTAACTGGGCGAAGACATGCGGGTGCGGTTGTGGTGCAATATTTGGCGCTATTACCGGACGCTAGGGGTGTTAAAAAAAAAAAAATCGATTCGGCGATATATCGCGATACTACATCGCGCGATTCTCGAATCGATTCAATAATCGGCAAAATCGATTTTTTTTTTTTTTTTTTTTTTTTTTTTTTAGGATTCACACCTTAAGCATGGAAGAATGTTATATGAACGGAACATTAAGCCTTAATATTTTATTTCAATGCTGTTCAAACATGAAACAAATTACAACCTCTATAAGACTGAAATTTCAGATCAATAAATAATACATTTTCATATAAATCTTACACTCTACAAGCTTACTGATTAGTATTTTCTAAATTTGAATGAAAAAAAATCGCAACAATCGACTTATAAATTCGTATCGGGATTAATCGGTATCGAATCGAATCGTGACCTGTGAATCGTGATACGAATCGAATCGTCAGGTACTAGGCAATTCACACCCCTACCGGACGCAGCATATAATATGAATGAATATACCCCTGTGTGTCCAATAAGATTTCTCCAATGTCACTGCCACCATATGTTTGTATGGTATTTTAAATTGCTTTGTTATGTTGTGATGTATTTACTAGCATCTAATGAGTTTGAATTATTTGTTCTTTTTCAGTACACAGTGGTGGATCTTCAGGTAAGAATGCCATTCGGTGCACTCAAGTGGCTGAGAGTCACTTTTGAAACAATATAGTGCACGCATATCTGGTAATGGTCTCAACTTGCACAATTATTGATTTAAAACAGCACGCAGTGGGAACCGAGTTTAATTCAATTAGACATGAAACAAAGCTGGAATTGTCACTGGTTTTGCGCCACAGACGGTAAAAAAAAAAAAAATCGCGTTGTCCCTCTGGTGATCGTCATTGTTCAATAAGCACACTTCTGTCTCGTGTCCGTCTTCATGTAGGATCCCAATTCCAATCGCATTGCTCAGTGGTTGGATAAATATGTTGCCGCTGGTATCCTCGATCTTTCGCATCCGATGATTCCAGAGGCGGCACAAGGAACCTACGTAATTACTGCCACCACGGACAAAGGAGAGAAAATCACCCACAGCTTTGAAATCAAGGAATATGGTCTGCTATAGTTGCGACAAAAATGTTGTACTGGTTTAATGTCCTTTTTTGTTCATTTTTACTTACGTATTTGTATTTTTTTTTTTTTTTTAGTTTTGCCTAAATTTGAAGTAACTGTTCAACTCCCGAGTGTGATTTCGATCCTGGATGAGGAGGTCACGCTGAAGATTTGTGGAAAGTAAGTGTTTTGGTCCGACTCTGTCTCCTCATCACTTTTTAGAAAAAGGAAGAAAACTACATGGAGATATTTAAAGGCCGAGTTAGGACAAAATCACCACCACACGTTAAGAGAAGCCCAGATCTGTAAATTGAGAAGTAGTTTGTTTAAATCCTGTATTTAAAAAGTGCCTTTTCCAGAGTCAAACTGGCAGATTGGCCCCTTAAACTTAAGCAATAAAAAAAAAAAAAAGTCTTGCAAGTGGTCTGAAACTAATGCTATTTCAATGCAATTCCTTTCAATTCAGCAAACAACGATCATCATTGCTGCGAGTTATCAATGCAAAAGATGAAAACGTCTGATTGAAATGAAGTTTTGCTTCTCTGCACAGATACACTTACGGAAAACCGGTAGTTGGCTCAGTCAAGGCGGAGTTTTGCAGGAATGCTTTTCACTTTTACTGGCATTCGGCGATGGAGTCAAATACATGCACCACGTATCAACTGACAGTGAGTACCGTAGTTGCCAATAAACTACTATATTCTGTTTCTCCATGTAAATCAATGAGTCTAAAAGTGACACTCTTCCAGACGGACGCAAGTGGCTGCGCGACACATTTGGTGAACATGACAGCTTTTGCCCTCGACAAGAATACGTATGACGATAGGTTTGTGGTGGAAGCTGAACTGGAGGAGTATGGCACAGGTAAGATGGTGACAAGATTTACTCGACACCTGTGCGACTTGACGCCTGGTTGTAATTTCCAATCAACGTTCCCGTTTAGGGGTGATCTTGAAAGGCACAGGGCAGACAAGCTTCAGTGCCCGTATCAGAACCGTCACTTTTGAAGATGTACCACAATCATACAAGCCTGGCATCCCATTTGAGGGAAAGGTAGGCACTCTTTCTTAAGTGTTTTATATACAAGTATAACGTATAACAATATATAACCATATCCAACCAATGAGCCAAAGAATATACTAGGCCTGGGTATCAATTCAGATTTCCAAAACCGATTCGATTCAGAAGGGCCCGATTCGATTCGTTATTTGAAGGAAAAACACTCCCAAAGTCGATGCTAACTTCCCGTTAGCATTTGCTAACTTCCTGTTTGTGCTCGGCTAGCAATGTTTTAAAAACGAAACATATTTTGTATTTAAATATACAGTGGATGTAATTCTTAACATTGTGTATTTCGTTTTAGAGTTAGCGCCAAGTGCGGTGTCATTAAACAGTTTAGGATGCCTCGCGACAACAGAATAACATACGCTACATACTTGCTAGTTGCTAATGCTACGCAAGCAAAATGGTGTATTCAGGGTACTTTCATAGTGTTGGAAACTTCGACTTTCTTTGATAACGTTTTAAGTGGAAAATAATCAGCCATTTAGCTCAATTGTCCGATTGTTTTGGCCAATGAAGGCCAATAATTGGCCGATTATAATCGCGGCCTATTAATCGGTCGGGCCCTATTTGGCACATTGAAGTAAAATAATAATAAAAAAAAATATACATTATCATCATTAACATGCTCGAAAATGAGTAGGAAGAAGTAAAATACTTATTTAAACATTAAAAGAAAATACATCTACGCTGATTACAACAGCTAAAATTCTGTTAGCCCATATTCTGAAAAGCCTCTAAAAGGTGAAAATCCAAAATTCAGTCACATATTAATTGTTTAAAATTCATAGTGGTGCTTTTGTGATTTTACTGGCTTTTTGGTGAATCATTGAGTCAATGCAGCTGAAATGCTTAGCTGTTTTAGTTGGCTGTTTTAGCTTCTAGAGGACGTAGTTGATTTAAAAATAATAATATGTTGATGCTGTAGTTGCAGCTTTTTGCAGTAGTTCGTCAGGATCTCTTGCTATTCTTTCGCCAGGATGCCACCCAAGAAATTAAAGTACTAACCAAGCAAACCATACTTGACTGACCACATCTCTAATATTAATTTGTTGCCATATTTCATTTTTGAAAGGCTTTAAGCCACTATTTTGAGGTTTATCCATCCAAAATGTTCAATGGCTAACATTTTGTCCTCATTCTTCTTGTTTGCAGGTGAAAATGACTGGTCCAGACAAAAAACCTGTGGCCAATGAGCCTGTGTACTTATTCGCCCCGGACTCGGTCAACGTAACACTCACCACAAACACAAAAGGTGTGGCCTCGTTTTCACTGAACACCAGCAACTGGAAGGACCATGTGAATCTTAAGGTTTGTGACAAATGGGGTTTTTAAGCCACTGTGGTTCATTTAGAGAAAGTTATTTTTTTTTTATACCAACATAGTCAGAGGCTAAATATGCTCGGCTAAACACTAACAAATGTATCTCTGTTATCATTTAGTGTCAAAAAATAAATGTAAATATCCTAGGCCAAACTAACAAAATTAATCTGTTTTCTAGTGTGTAGAAAAATACACTACATTGTACAGTATATGTAACCATAAACAATGGGAGTCAATGCACAATGAGTGTTTATGTTCGGAGACGAAAAGTGTGCTCTGCTCTCATTACAGTAATTTCCAAATCCGCTCTTGCGTTAACAAGATTACTACTTGTGTTTTGGTTACAGTGTGATCAACTCGCTAGTCCACACATTTGGCTAACGTCAACATTAGCCGGCCTAACCACCACCACCTTAAGAAAAGCCCCACATCTCGCGCCACTAAACCGCATACTTCTGAAGAAAACGTTAATAACTTCAACTTGAGAATGATTTGCAGTACACAAATTAGGAATGTAACGATACCGGCAATATCGTGATATTAAAACTGCCACAATATCGTCGTCGTCATGTTCACGATATTTAGAAGCTACATATTCTGTAAAAAAAAAAAAAAAAAAAAAAAGGTCAGGTTGATTTCCATTTGTGCAGTTATAGCACCCTCTGGTGGCTATTTTTTTTAGTGCAGTTTAATTTTCATTAGTTATGTTTTGGCCCTTCTTTGTTTAAAATACACTAATTGTCAGATGAAGGGGATTGTAAAATGCTTTGAAGCGAGTCAATATGTGGAGGAACTCAATGTGGGCTTGCATTAGCGATTAAGTGCCTCAATATTAAGTGTTATTAGAGATTGAAGGTAGTTTATGTATTGCTGATATGTACAAAAGCACATTATTGTGCTTTTTTTAGTATGAGCTCTTTTTTTAAAAATTTTTTTTACAATATTGTGACCTTTTTTAAATAGCGCCAACCTCCCCACAATATCGTGACAATTATTGTATCGTGAGCTTCATATCGTGATAAAATCTTATCGTGATATTTGGATATCGTTACATCCCCAACGCGAATGCCGAATGACCTTTTGATACCGCCGTTTCCATCATTTTTTGGTGCGCTCTGAATTTCCACAAGACAAACGGACTGATTGAGTTGCCAAACGGTCGGAGAGAAGCAGTGTGCACTCGGAGCGTATTTCCGAACACGTATCGTGTCTAATGTTGGTCATGTTAGCAATTAGCATTTACTAGCTAACAGAGACCACCAATGTAGCCCTGGTTGGCGTGGTATGGCGAAGCTCATTCATTAAAATTATTTAGTAAATAAAAAGTGGCAGGTGCAACAGGAGGTCGTAATAAAGAAATTACGCCAAAAACAACACAAAGGAAAACGGGATCTTGAATCACTGCCTACGTATTGGATGAAAACCATATTAGAAAGGCGAGACGTTATCATAAGCTAGCTAAGACCCTACATTCAAAGTCGCAAGTGGCCTAGAACTCCACCATTGTCTTGTTTTTGTGTTTACAGGCCAAGCCCAAACTGGTCGATGCAGATGAGCCGTATGGTCTCGATATGCGCAAACCAGAGTACAGGACAGCCTACCATGATGTTTCCGCCTTCTACTCCAAGAGTCGTAGTTTTCTGAAGCTCATGCAGGTCAGTGGGAAGATCTCCTGTGACAAAGACGCCACGGTACGAGCTCAATACATCATCCAGGGACAGGAGCTCAACAAGGGACAGGAGACCTTAGACTTTTTCTACATGGTGAGTCCACTTTTTCTCAATATTGACAACTTCTGTCTGTACTAGAAAAGTGTGTAAAAAGCACACTGAATATGCACGTTTCAAATGTTTATGTGGGTGAAGGCACACGTGACTTTGTTAATTGTATAGTGTGTGTACTTCATAGGTGATGTCCAAAGGAGCAATTGTACAGCATGGCCGTCTCACAGTGGCTGTTAAAGTGGGTGCAGGTAATTTAGCTCTTTTAATGCCACGCGTTATCCAAAAAAACAACAACTTTGATATGACAAAGGCTTTGATCATTCACGAAAAGAGATACAATGCTTGCATCTGCTGGCCATAGTCGGAGTGTTTATGATTCCACAACATATTGACCAGGAAGCGCTGCACTTATATACGTTTTGCACTGAGAAAAAAAATAAAAAATAAAAAACTGAGTTGACGTCATTGAACTCATTCACTCGCCGCCATTTTCACAGAAGCAGTCCCATTAGCTCCCGGCTGTTTTACTGGATTTGGACTGATTTTGCAAGGCCCACACAATATTGTGGTCTATTGCTATAAAAGCTACCAAAAGAAAGATTAAAGTCTCTTCTTTCATCAGGAAAAAAAGTATGTTTCTATCTGTTTCCGTTTTGCAGCAATTAGCAATAGAAGAGAGCTACGTTTCATCGGTTTTCACAAATCTATTCAAAATTCTAAGTAATTGAGCTTTTTTTTTCTACATGGCCCTGGTTGATCTCCTTTGCTCTGCTGCCACCTGCTGGCAGTTTGTGTAATAACTACCATTTCTGCAACCGTTCTTTGCAGTTGAGAGGCTGCCTTCTGTATGCTCTAGCATAACCCCCCCCCCCAAAAAAAAACTGATAAATACGTCTTTGGGACACGTAGAACATTACCAAAAAAAAGTATTTACACGTTATTGGGAGCAAATGAGTTAACGTTTACGGCGGCATACGTCGGGATTTTACTAATCGTTATTAAACGTTTTTGGCGGTCAAAGAGTTAATTTTCTTCTGAGGTCCGCATACGGGAAAAATCAAAGGATGCGATTGGCTGTTAGTTTCATTCTGCATTTGTTGTCTTGTTCTTACCTCTGTTAGAGAACAAAGGGGAGGCGATCATACCCCTCCATCAAGTGATCGACCTGGCGCCCTTTGCACAGGTTGTCGTTTACACCGTGTTGCCTGGTGGCGAGGCTGTGGCCGACAGCCGCGACTTCCCCATCCAGCTGTGCCTCAAGAACAAGGTTGGAACTGGTGATGCAAGTTTTCAAATGATAAATGAGTTTTAATGACATTAATGTCGTAAATGGTGTAAGGACGATTTGAAACCAGGATTTGTTGCCACTGACCTCTTGTTGTCTTCTGTACAGGTTTCTCTTAAGTTCCCGTCCCTCCAGCAGCTTCCAGCAGAGAAAACTACATTGAAACTCCAGGCTCAGCCAGGCTCTTTGTGCTCTGTTCGAGCCATTGACCAGAGTGTCCTGTTGCTGCAGTCAGAGCGGGAACTCAATGTTGGCTATGTAAGTTAAGTTAACCTTTAACACCAAAACGTGCTTCACTCCTTGTATATAATTTCTAAAACATACCAATAAAACACTTTTATGTTATTTAGGATGACACAGTAGTCAAGTTGCCTCACAACAAGAAGGTGCAGGGTTGAAATTTGCTCACTGCAGCCTTTCTGTATGACATTTACATGCTTCCCTCTGCCTTTTAAGGATTCGTGTTGGGCACGCTGGCTCCCGCCTAATGTCCAATACCGATGCATAAAACATTCAATTTACATCACCAGACTTTAAACAAATCTTTGTCCACATAAAACAGCATTTACACAGGCAGTAGAGTATTGTAATTCCATCCATCCATTTTCTATATCGCTTAACCTGAAATGTAAAAATATTTTCATTAGTAACTCTAAGACAAATGACTGAATGTCTTTTTGCCATTGGCGAGACTACTGATAATATTGAGTTTAACTCTGCGTAGGTGTACAATCAGCTGCCTCTTCAGAGGTTATCGGGATACTCGCATGAGGTTGAAGATACGGAGCCATATCCCTGCTTTCCCGAGCCCATGCCAGAAGCCGAACCTGACATATTGGTGGATGTTGAGGAACGGCGGAGCAAGCGTTCAATTTACTTTGGACCGACCAATCATAAGGATGATGTTTTCAGCATCTTTAAAGTAAGGCTTTGGACTTGACTCTTAAGTAGGCTACTGATACTGACCTGCTTTATTAAATTTTTTTTAGGGCATGTACCTATTGAGCATGGCATGATAGTAGGGATGCCCTGATCCAATCCGGTGATTGGAAATTGTAGCCGGTCAGCTGTTTTTCGGCTGATCAAGACAAAAAAGAACGTGTTTTTTTCATTCTCTGACATTTTATAGGTCACAAAGTGACCACATAAACCAAAGCTATAAATATCTCGTGAAACGGACCAGTAATAACTTAATTTTACGGGGCGGGCAGCAGTCAGAGTGGCAGTAAGAGCCCTCAGCGCTGCGACATAACGTAAATTGTTTGGAGCAACAAGGAGACACAAATGATGTGTAAACATGGTAAGACACACACACACACACACACACAAAAAAAAACAACCTTCTGAAATAGCCTAAGTCTACTTTGCCTGTATTGTGACTTGACATGTATTACTCTTTTTCAGGAGATTGGAGTTAAGATTGTGACAAATTCTGATGTGAAGAAACCCTTTGACTGCCGAATGCCTAAAATCGAGGCTTACTTTGCTGGTGTGTTTACGACTATATTCTTTAATCCCTCTCTATATCGTGACTTTGAAGATTTTTCATTGGAACACATCTATTTTTGCCCACAAATTCCAACACTAACGGTATCTTGAGTCTGCCGTGCATTGTTTTTAATGAATTTTACTCTGCTACCGCCAATTCATGCCTCCAAATGTCGTGATCTGTTTCATTTATGGCAACAGTAAACAAAGTGTTTGCAAAAGACTCTATGTGAAAAAGGACCTTTTCACTGAAAAGCTCCTTTTCAACACTTAACAAGACAAATACCTGCCTAATTACAGCAAAAGGGGAATTTAGGTCAAACTTACCGCGACATGTTAACTCAGGTTCGAAGTGGAATTTGTGGCAGACACATAAGGCACCGCATTATAAAGCTATTATTCCGCACGGCGTGTAAGGTAAACATGCTAATTATATGAGGCCATGGGTGTTCGGCTTCGTCCACTTCCGCTGCCATGTTCCAAATGCCGCCTGTGGTCACGTGACTGCATTGTTACGTCTGATTGGTAGAATGTTCAGGGAAGGAGTAGTCATGTGATTATTGTTGCTACGTCTGATTGGTGAAACGCAGTCATGTGGCAGAACCGCTGTTGGCGTCTCTGGTAAAGATAATGAACGAAAAAAAGGAGAAAAAAAAAAAAGTAACGACTTTAGTGTAGCCAAATATGGCGGAGTAAGAGTAGCGATCCTTTTTCACACATCTACTCAAGTAAAAAGTATTGTGTGGTAAAACTACTCTTAGAAGTACATTAAAAAAAAAAAAAAAAAGTTACTCAAGTACATGTAACAGAGTCAATGTAACTCGTTCCTACCCACCTCTGGTGCAAGGCCACAAAGTTTTTTATTTCTTTAACTGCAGAAATGAACAGCCACCATTTTACAGTACAAAAAGTGCAAATGAACCCCCCAAGGTGGAAAATGGAGGTTTATTGTGTTTAAATTAATCTGATAGTGTCTTCTGTTGATCCAAGTGTAATGACAGTGAGTGTTTTCTGGGAGCTGATTAAGGTTGATTCCTATTAAAGGTAAATTCTTATGTCTTCGTAGAAGATTTCGTAGATTCTCCAGTTTCCATGGCCTTCAATGTGATGAGGTTGTCTGGTAACGCAGAAAAAACTAAGGAGGAGAAAAAGGAGACCGTTCGGACATTCTTCCCAGAAACATGGATCTGGGACCTCGTTTCTGTTGGGTAAACATGTTCAGATGGCAAATAATCAAAACGTTATTGTTACATTGTTTGAATTGAAAACAACCTGTTCATTTGCCTGTAAAATTGCGTGCGTGTATAGCGACAAGGGTACAGTGAACGTGATGAAGACGGTCCCCGACACCATCACCAAGTGGGCCGCTGACGCTTTCTGCGTCTCCCCGGTGGGCTTCGGTGTGGCGCCCACCGCTGCGCTGACGGCCTTCCAGCCCTTCTTCGTCAGTCTCACGTTGCCCTACTCCGTCATCCGCGGGGAAGTGTTTCCTCTCAAAGCCACCGTCTTCAACTATCTCGCCAAGTGCATCATGGTAAATATCAGTCAGGCATGAAAGACATAATTGCTTCCTGATACTGGCAATGTTTCTGTGTGTGTATCTGCAGGTGGAAATTACACTGGCTCAGTCTGACACGTACACTTTCCGAAAGTGTGATGACTGCCAGTACAGTGTGTGTCTGTGTGGTGAGGAGAGCAGAACTTTCACTTGGATTGTCACTCCAACTACCCTTGGTACGAATGACTACATCACTTGTACTGAAAATTTTAGCATTTAGCAGTCATTATATATATATATATGTGTGTGTGTGTGTGTATGTGTATATATATATATATATATATATATATATATATATATATATATATATATATATAGACAGACAGACAGAAATAAATGTGTTTTGAAACTTTAAATGGATTGTGAACGCCAATGCGAAACAAAAACCAGATGGATTCGGGTCCAATCGATGTATTTGGGAAAACGAGCTGTCATGTCGAGTTGCAATCACTTCCATCAAGCAGCGACGCAGACGAGGCTGCGCTGAGTGTCAAAATCGTGCTGCTCCGTCTCCTCTTGGCGGCGTGCTGACAATCACTCGTACGAACACGTCAGGTAGCATCACTGATGAAACACTTGGAAACGTCTCCCTCCGGGGCTGATCTGTACTTGGCCTCAGTGAGAACAATTTTTGGGCTGTGAAAGACAAGGGAGGGGGCGGGAGATCGTTTGCTATGAAGACAGCGTGTATTATAAGGAAACAAATGGGGATTAATGACAAGCGAATAAGACGGAGAAAGTGAAATTCTGATGAGGTGCGGGAGATAAGCCCTCAAACTAAATGAGTCCGCAAATCTGTTCACGGTGAATCTGTGGAAGGCCGGACTGAAGACGGACGCTGCTTGTTTGCGCACAGGCAAGGTCGACGTGAAGGTGAGCGCCGAGGCCCTGAAGACCAACTTGCTGTGCGGCAATGAGGTGGCTTCTGTCCCTGACGTGGGCCGTATTGACACGGTGGTCCGCAGCCTGCTGTTGGAGGTCAGTGCCTGTCAGACGCAACATACCGGACACGACCAGGTTGACAGAACGTCGGCCATTGTTGTTTGATTGTCATTTCAAACATTGTCTGTGGGGTGAAGTGGTGGTGGAGATTATAAGGCAGGGGTGTGCAAACTTTTTCATCTGAGGGCCACATACATGAAATCGGAAGGACACAAGGGCCACATGAAGAGAAATTGTGTTTAGTCCTAAAAATTGTACAAATAATTGATTTGTGCTTTTGCATATTTACAAAAATGCTACAGTATATAAACCAATTGATTTGTAATATGGCAGGAGGGTTATTATTAGTTTTGGAATTTTTCATTCTAGATTTTATTTTGTTTTGAGTTTTTTTTTTTTAAGTTAGTTTTAATTAGTTTTCAGGGTGTTTCTGTTAGTTTTTGTATTAGTTTTATTTCTTTAATAAATGCTTAGTTTTAGTTTAGTTAGTTTCAGTATTAGTTTTAGTTTTTTTTTTTTTTTTTTACTGTTGCGCAATATTTAAAAAAACACCATGGGTGTGACGTCATTATTCCAGTTTATATCAAAAATAAATCTAATAAAAATCACATTTAAAATCATCCCCAAAGGCTCATGCATTAAATTAATTACCAAAGACTAAAACGAAGGACATGTTTGCTATATAGTTAGTTCTATTTTAGTTAGTTTTGTAAACATAAAATGTAGTTTCAGTTAGTTTTCTTTTTTTAAAAAGCATCTTTGTTTTTATTTTATTTCGTTAACAAAATTATTTTTTTAATTTTAGTTTTTTCGTTAAGTTTTAGTGAACTAAAATAAGCTTTAATAGCACCTGTGTTTTTCGACACCTTCCCTTCTTACTTTGACCATCTCCAAACATTTTTGTTTTTATTTGATTTGAACTGAGTCAAATGCCATTTTTAGCATATGTCGCGAGCCACTGAAAAAAATGGACGACGGGCCGCCCCTGTTATAAGGGCATGTGACTGTCAGGGTCCACAGGAAATATCATTTTGGGAGCATTAAAGTGACAGTGTGTAATGTTTAGCACCATCTAGAGGTGAACTAATCATTCATTCATGATTCATGATTTGCCAATAAAGATGAAGAAAGTTTGGGGCGGGGTTTATGCAAATTGGAGTTCATTTAGAATTAATTCTTATTCATTATCGTCGGTTTTGATGATAGGACCATTTGAACATCTGTCATTGTTATGTTTGATGTTTCATGTTATTCGGGTTGTCTCTGGTTTGCTGTGTTTGTGTAGTTGAAGATTTTGTGTGTTGGTTTCTCTTGCAGGCTGAAGGAACGCCTCAGTCAGTCAGTCACAACGTGCTTCTCTGTCCTGAAGGTATGTTTACATAATTAACTTGTTTGCAAAATCTTGCTAGTTACAGTTTTGGAGTTCTTCGTTTTACGCGCGTGATCGTTTGATAGATTAATATTGTTTTGTTGCTGTCATTTGTCCACAAATTGCAAAAAAAATTACGTTTGTCATGCTCTAGTTCTGTCTGTATTGTGTGCAAACGCTTTTCTGAAGTTTTTGATGAACTTTGATGAACTCTGGTAGTAATTGAATATGTATTCAATCATTTCTTCACATGAAATAATCAGCAGAAGCCTCACGTTGACGACGAACACACAATTCGCATTAGAACAAACAAAACCTTGACGATCCAATTAAACTTGTTCGGATGCTTTTATCGCAAGTTGAGTTTCATCAGATATGAATTTGCTCTTTGGATGCGCAGTCACAAGATGTCACGGCAATTTGCAGGTTTTGCGAGTGGCAGCGCTTTCAATTTGTTACAGAAAATCACATTTAATGTGGTCTTAGCAGATCAGATTTTTATTTGTCATCATGTCATTTTTTTTTTTTTTTTTTTTTAAATCTGGAAGGAATTTGACACCTTATAATGAAATGAAACCTTTAAGTCAGGGCTGTCCAAACTTTTTCATTTGAGGGCCACATACAGAAAATCAGAAGGACGCAAGGGCCACATCATGTTATGATGAGAAATTGTGTTTAGTCCTAAAAGTTGTACAAATAATTGATTTGTGCTTTTGCATATTTAGAAAAATGCTACAGTATATAAACCAATTGATTTGGCAGTAGGGTTATTATAGTTTTGGAATTTTTCATTTTAGTTTTCAGGGTGGTTCTGTTAGTTTTTATTAGTTTAATTCTTTAAAAAATGCTTAGTTTTAGTTTAGTTTGTTAGTTTCAGTTTTTTTAATGTGTATTACTTGTGCGCGATATTTAAAAAACAGCATGGGAGCAACGTCATCTTTTGGTGCTTTTCTATTGGCTGCTGCTCGATGACGTCACTTCTGTGTGACACACTTTCAAACGTCATTATTCCGCTTTATGTAAAAATAAATCGACTAAAAATCCCATTTAAAATCAACCCCAAAGGCTCGTGCATTCAATTAATTACCAAAGACTAAAACGAAGGACGTTTGCTATAATTCTAGTTAGTTTTAGTTAGTTTTGTAAACATAAAATGTAGTTTTAGTTAGTTTTCGTTTTTTAAAAAGCATTTTTGTTTTAAATTTATTTTGGTAATAATATTGTTTTTTGAATTTTAGTTTTTTCATTAGTTTTAGTGAACTAAAATAACCTTTAATGGGACCTGTTTTTCGATACCTTCCCTTCTTACTTTGACCATCTCCAAACATTTTTGTATTGTTGATTTGATTTGAACTGAGTCAAATGCCATTTTTAGCATATGTCGCGGGCCACTGAAAAATGGACGGCGGGCCGCAAATGGCCCCCGGGCCGTAGTTTGGACACCTTTGTCCTAGTTTGTGGAAATTCTTTTTAAAATCCATTGTTATCTTTACCTGAGAAATTGAAAGCAGTTTTACTCTGTTGTACTTTTTTTTTTTTTTTTTTTTGGGTGTTGTGGTAATACACATTAGAAATACACAGATTAGAACAACTACATGAATGTCGTATATTGAAAGTGTTCAATTGGGTGAGTTCTCACACTGGAGATGAATTCTTTTTCAGGTCTTATGAGGCTAAATTGTGGGTATTTAATACCAAAGCCACAACCGGGCAGTGTATGTCAAAGGTGAATTGATGACGCTCACTCATTCTTTTTGCATATTTTGTGTTGCCAGATGGACCAGTGGAAAAGAAAATCTCTCTTCTGATGCCAGAGATGTTTGTCGCTGGATCTGCCAGAGCCACCGTGTCTGTACTTGGTAAAAAAAAAAAAAAATACCTCTCATGCTTCATTTCCGTAGAACTTCGTCGAACTTTCCCGATTCTTTTCCCGAAGGTGACCTGATGGGCCGAGCCGTGAAGAACCTGGACAAACTCCTGGCGATGCCATTTGGCTGCGGCGAGCAGAACATGTTGCTCTTTGCTCCCAACATCTTCATTCTCAACTACCTGAGAAGCACAGGTCAGCTGACTGCTGACATCCTGGACAGGGCGACGCGCTTCCTCGAGAGCGGTGAGTCGTCTTTCGCAACACTGAAGAGCAAATGGATCAAAATCACCCCCACACGTTATGAAAAGCCCATATCGATAAATCGAAAAGTAGTTAGTTTGTTTAAATCCTGTATTTAAAAAGTGCATTTTCCTGATTGAAACCGGCAGACAGCACCTTTAAGTGGCAACTTTCAACATACAGGCAGTGTCGGATAAACTCAACGGGGTATCTGACGTATGTGCATTTGTGCACGCGTGTGTTCCAGGCTACCAAAGAGAGCTCACGTACAAGCATGACGACGGCTCCTACAGCGCCTTCGGAAAGAGCGACGCGTCTGGCAACACCTGGTCAGTAGGAAAGCATTGGCGGGAATCAGTGATGGTGCTTTGTGGAAACAACTGAAAAAAAAAATGATGACATTTGAGTTTTTGCACATTTGCGACCCCTCTGGCGAAACGCGGAATGGACCCCAGTGACGTCGCACATGGCCTGCTCTGCTGCCACCTGCTGGCCGTTTGTGAAATAACTACCATTTCTGCAACTGTTCTTTGCAGTTGAGAGGCTGCGTCAAAGCCTTCTGTATGCTCTAGCATAAAAAAAAAAAAAAAAAAAAAACGACGTATAAATACGTCTTTGGGACACTTAGAGCATTAAAAAAAAATGTATTTATACGTTATTGGGAGTAAATGAGTTAATTGTTGTTATTATTATTATTATTATTATTATTATTATTATTATTTTAATTATAGACCAACAAATGTGTTAAATATGACACAAATTCAATTACTGGTAACACAAATAAATATGACAAGGATTAGCGTCCTTATAACGT
The DNA here is from genome assembly GCF_051991245.1 of Festucalex cinctus. Taxonomy (NCBI): domain Eukaryota; kingdom Metazoa; phylum Chordata; class Actinopteri; order Syngnathiformes; family Syngnathidae; genus Festucalex; species Festucalex cinctus. The sequence goes on from NC_135423.1 coordinate 1,751,726, forward strand.
CATTAACTGTGCCTCGCAATGCATTCTGGGAACAATATATATTGCAAAACAGGTCGATTTAACACATTTTGGACTGGCAAAGTGTTGCCGGCACCATTTGCATTCGTGTTCTTTTTCGTAACAACATGATGACAGTTGAGCTCCGTAATTTAGGGCTGGTCCAAAAATCTGCGTATAAATGACGGTAATTGTTTTTCCGTTATATACGGTTATTTTACCGATGCGGCCCACTTGGTAATATATTTTCCTCCATGCGGCCCCTGAGCTAACATGAGTTTGACACCCCTGCTCTATGCAATCTTTCTAAAAGTGTTTTAATATCAAGTTCCAAGAGATTTCTGCTGGTACATTGCGGCTTGTGATGAATTCACTTTTAATTTACTGTCACAAAAATATTGATAGTCTATTTGAGCCTGTCACTGATTTTGCATTAAAACTTTGATGGTGATCTGAAAAGACCAAAAATAACCAGAATAAATGACGTAACGCGCAATATATATATAGTGCAGTTGCATCAGATGTTGCAGAACATTTTGAAGTACTTTTGCTATACGGTGACTTTGTTTCATTTTAAACTTCACACTTAATTTGAGATGAGACTAAAAATGGCAACTGAGGCTGGCATACACATCTTTTTGTTTTTTTTTTGGCACCAGAAAACATTCTCAGCCATTTACTTTATGAGGGAGCTGCCAGAAAAATGTTAATATTTGCTTTGAATAGGCTTAAAGCATATCCGCCTGGGGGGGCGGTGATTGAACAAACACTTTTTTTTTTTGGTTTTGCTGAAAGGATGCTGGGCAGTTTGGCACTTGGTGGGTACGTGTGGGGGCGGCTGCTTGTGGAAACGAGGACTCGAGTGTCCAATCACATTAATATTTGCGACAAAAGATTCCACTAAACGGCTCGAATGGGTTGTGTGCAAAACCATTTTTGGCCGCACTCGTCGCATCAGGCTGCTTCACGAGGGTTGGTGGTGTGAACAAATCATACAAATAATAATAGCTTAGATTTATGTAGCAATTTTCAAGGGAGGATGATTTTTTTTTTTCTTGCCTCCCTCTACAATTTTAGACTAGGGGACAAATTTGGGTGTGAAAAAAAACAGATATATTCTTAATAAACCTAATATTAAGTATTTCTATTCATTTCTGGTTAAGCATTTACAGCAGGGGTGTGCAAACTTTTTCATTTGAGGGCCACATACAGAAAATCAGAAGGACGCAAGGGCCACATAATGTTATGAAGAGAAATTGTGTTTAGTCCTAAAAATTGTATAAATAATTGATTTGTGCTTTTGCATATTTAGAAAAATGCTACAGTATATAAACCAATTGATTTGTAATATGGCAGTAGGGTTATTATAGTTTTGGAATTTTTCATTTTAGTTCGTTTTTATTAGTTTAGTTCTTTAAAAAATGCTTAGTTTTAGTTTAGTTTGTTAGTTTTAGTATTAGTATTTTTTATTTTTTTATTATTCTTATTTTTTTAAATGTATTACTTGTGCCCAATATTTAAACAAAAAACAGCATGGGAGCAACGTCATCTTTTGGTGCTTTTCTATTGGCTGCTGCTTGATGACATCACTTGTGTGTGACACACTTTCAAACGTCATTATTCCGCTTTATGTAAAAATAAATCTACTAAAAAATCACATTTAAAATCATCCCCAAAGGCTCATGCATTCAATTAATTACCAAAGACTAAAATGAAGGACGTTTGCTATAATTAGTTAGTTTTAGTTAGTTTTGTCAACATAAAATGTAGTTTAGTTTTTGTTTTTATTTTATTTCAGTAATAATATTGTTTTGTGACTTTTAGTTTTTTCATGAGTTTTAGTGAACTAAAATAACCTTTAATGGCACCTGTTTTTCGACACCGTCCCTTCTTACTTTGACCATCTCCAAACATTTTTGTTTTGTTGATTTTATTTGAACTGAGTCAAATGCCATTTTTAGCATATGTCGCGGGCCACTGAAAACTGGACGGCGGGCCGCAAATGGCCCCCGGGCCGTCGTTTGGACATCCCTGATTTACAGCAATACTTGACGATATTGCAGTATGATCCTGGAGTGTCACATTGTCATATTTAATTGATTTAGTGAACATTTTAGTTGGTACGTTGCCCCCCTGTCGGATTCAGCTGAACTCTCTCGTAGCCCACAGGCGTCATATCACACACACAAGATCGTTATGTAATTATTCTATGGCTGGTTCATTTTGGGGTTACCGCCACAGGCACTCTGTGCTTTGATTTGTTTTCAAAAGTGTCTCTTTTCTCTCTCTCTTTCTCTAGGCTGACCTCTTTTGTGATGAAGTCATTTGACGGCGCGAGGCCTTACATCTTTGTCGATCCCAAGCACATTACAGACGCCAAGAAGTGGTTGTACTCAAAGCAGGGGCCTGCCGGCTGCTTCACATCTGTGGGGAAACTCTTCCACAATGACATAAAGGTGATGACGCCAGTATGGCCGTCGACATGCTTAACTCTTTTACTGCCACACGTTATCAAAGAAAAACTTTGATATGACAGAGGCTTTGATCATTGACGAAAAGAGATACAACGCTTCCATCTGCTGGCCATAGTTTAGAGTGTTTTAGATTCCACAACCCATTGACCAGGCAGCGCTGCGCTTAGACGTTGCACTGAAAAAAATAAAATAAAATTGTCGACGTTATTTAACGTTTATGGCAATATACGTCGTGATTTTAGTGATCGTTATTAAACGTTTTTGGCGGTCAAAGAGTTAACTCATTAATTCCCAGCCATTTTTCACGGGCTGTTTTACTGGATGATAATGATTGTTGATTTAAAAAAAAAAAAAAGCTTTGCTTAAATGTAATGTTATCAAATAATGTATTATTTTATTTGTTTGATGTATGTGCTGCTACAAAATAATACAAAGTACAAAAAAAAAAAAAACTTACTTCAGTTACAGCAGCCGCCACAAAGCACCAAAACAATTCTAAATCTCACGCAAACTGCAAACTTTTATTGTTACAGGAGCAAAATCAAAAGTATAGAATGACATATGAATGCATGTTTTAATGTCTCATCAGGGAGGAGTGAGCGACGACGTGTCCCTGACAGCTTACATCGTTGCCGCCCTGTTGGAACTGGACACCGACATTAACGTGAGTCAGACGTCACTCCCATTTTTTGCAAACAGTTGACTGCTGTTACGTTTTTACTGGATCTTCATTTCCAAAGTGTGAATATGTGTGGATATTTTTGTGTTTATCACACCTTGTCTACTATTTATTGTTTACATCAGGGGTGTCAAACTCATATTTAGCTCAGGGGCCGCATGGAGGAAAATATTTTACCAAGTGGGCCGGAACAGTAAAATAATGTTATAATAACTTTTGCCATCAATTATATGCAGATTTTTTGCTATTTATGGGTTAGCCCAAAATTACGGAGCTCAACTGTAATCATACTGTTCCAAAAAAATCACCTGAATGCAAATGTAATGTGTGTTAACTCTACCTGTTCCCAGAATGCATTGCGTGGCGCAGTTAACGCATTCACTCGCCGCCATTTTGACTGAAGCAACCCCCTTCGCTCACGGCTGTTTTCCTGGATTTTGACTGATTGTTGCTAGGCCTGCAGAATATTGTGTTCTATTGTTATAAAGACATGGAACCTACCAAAAGAAAGATTAGAGTCTCTTCTTTAAACAGGAAAAAAAAGAAGAAAAAAAAGTATATTTCTGTCTGTCTCCGTTTTGCAGCAATTAGCATTAATGAATAATAAAGCTAAGTTTTATCATGATTCACAAATCTGTTAAAACTGTGGGGGGGAAACAGCTTGTTGCAACCGGGCCCTGGTTGAACCCTTATACTCTGCTGCCACCTGCTGGCCGTTAATTAATTTGTCGTATTTAACATGTTTGGGTCGGTCTATGATTTAAAAAATAAATAAACACACTTGTAAGTTTGAAATTGTGTGTAAAATAACGACATCCATGACGACGCTTCCCCCGTACAAGTTGCATTGCTCATCTGAGGACTGCTTGAAATTACAAACGTTTATTTTTTGATTGTGGCCAGCTGATTAATTGGTCCGACATTACAAATGATTTTTTTACTTTTCAAAATAATCTGGCAGGCCGGTTTGCGGGCCTGATCCGGCAAAAATTGTGCCTCTGACTGCTGTTGCAAGTTACAATAAAAAAATAAATAAAATATTGAAAGAGGGCATATAATGGAAAAACTTGCTTTTCTCTGGAGAGTCTGCACACCTATCGAGTTTTTTTTTGTAAGCTGTCCATGTCTGAAAACGTTGGACACAAAGCGTTCAGATTTTGGTGGCGTCAACCCAAAAGGATCCGAAGCCATTTTTAGTGAGCTCTCCGTCGAGACTTTTGGACCCCTTCAACGCGTGCGCCTGTTTTTGTTTTGTGACAGGATCCTGTGATCCAGAGCGCTCTGGGCTGTCTGAAGGAGGCGGCCGACCAGACGGACAACTTGTACACCACGGCGCTGATGTCGTACACCTTCACGCTGGCGGGGGACGACCACATCAGGAGCAAACTCATCACATACTTGCACCACAAGTCCAGTACAACCGGTACCACATGACGGGAAACGATGCTCGTTTCGTTTTGTTTGTTTTTTGCGGAATGGGAACAGTTATATGTGCAGTGCACGAGTGCAGTCATACTCCTTTTAACGGGTTATTATTATTATAGTTTTGGAATTTTTCATTTGAGTTACTTTTCTCTTTTTTTTTAGTTTTTTTTAAATTTAGTTAGTTTTGACAGGGGTTATGTTAGTTTCAGTATTAGTGTTTTTTGTTGTTTTTTAAATGTGTATTACTTGTGCACAATATTTAAAAAACACCATAGGAGCAACGCCATCTTTTGGTGCTTTTCTATTGGCTGCTGCTAGATGACATCACCTCTGTGTGACATACTTTCAAATGTCATTACAGTTTATATCAAAATAAAGCTACTAAAAATCACATTTAAAATCCTCCCCAAAGGCTCATGCATTCAATTAATTACCAAACATTTTTGCTGTAATTAGTTAGTTTTAATTAGTTTTGTAAAGGTAAAATGTAGTTTATTAGTTGTTGTTTTTTTTTAAAGCATTTTCATTTGTATTTTATTTCACTCATGAAAATGTTTTTTTTTTATTTTAGTTTTCATGATTTTGTTAGTTTTCCTATACTAAAATAACCAAGTTGCTCACAACAATAAAGATGAAATTAGTTCTGACAGTATCAATCAAAACCCGAGTTTTACAGTCTAGCAAATTTGGCGCTGCCCTCGTCTGGAGTGTCGCTTCGCACTCTTTTGCTTATTGTTTGTTTCTTCACATGTTTACCGGTCCTTCCTGTGATCGCTTTCGATTGCTAATGTCCTCGCGACAGGGGGGGCCCGCCACTGGAAGCGAGCGGGGGCTTCTGGGAACGGACTGGACTCTCTGGAGGTGGAGATCACCTCTTACGTGATGCTGGCACTGCTCTCCGGGCCTGCCCTGCCAGATTTCGGGCTGGACTACGTCTCCGGCATCGTGCGCTGGCTCACGCGGCAGCAAAATCCTTACGGAGGTTTCTCTTCCACACAGGTAGGCAACGCTTGCAGTGGCACTTTCTCCCATCTGGGCAGACTGACTGACTGACCGTGTGCCCCTCAGGACACCGTGGTGGCCCTCCAGGCGCTAGCGAAATACGGTGCTGCCACCTATAGCGTCGGGGGCAAGACTACGGTGACGGTGACGTCACTGGGAGGTCAGAACAAGGAGTTCATAGTGGACCAGAGCAATCGGCTGCTGTACCAGGAGGAGAAGCTGAGCGATGCCCCCGGAGAATACACCATTAAAGCCGAGGGACAGAGCTGTGTTCTGGCACAGGTAACGTGCGACATATCAATATTTATGACAGGGGTCTGCAACCGACGGGGCCCTGGAGCCACATGTGGCTCTTTAGTCTTTAGGCCATTGGTGTCCAAACTACGGCCCGGGGGCCATTTGCGGCCCGCCGTCCATTTTTTAGTGGCCCGCGACGTATGCCAAAAATGGCATTTGACTCAGTTCAAATCAAATAAAAACAAAAATGTTTGGAGATGGTCAAAGTATGAAGGGAGGGTGTCGAAAAACACAGATGCTATTAAAGGTTATTTTAGTTCACTAAAACTAACGGAATAACTAAAACTAAAACAATTTCGTTAACAAAATAAATAAAAATGAAAATACTTTTTGAAAAAACGAAAACTGACTGAAATTACATTTTATGTTTACAAAAGTAACAAAAACTATAATTTTAGCAAAAATGTCCTTCGTTTTAGTCTTTGGTGTGATTTTTAGTAAGATTTATTTTGATATCAACCGGAATAATGACATTTGAAAGTATGTCACACAGAAGTGACATCATCAAACAGCAGCCAATAGAAAAGCACCAAAAGATGACGTCGCTTCCATGGTGTTTTTTTAAATATTATATATATTTTTAAATATAACTAATACTAATACTGAAACTAACAAACTAAACTAAAACTAAGCATTTATTTAAAGAAACTAACTAAAATGAAAAATTCCAAAACTATAATAACCCTACTGCCATATTACAAATAAATTGGTTTATACACTGTAGCATTTTTCTAAATATGCAAAAACACAAATCAATTATTTGTCCAATTTTTTAGGACTAAACACAATTTCTCTTCATAACATGATGTGGCCCTTGCGTCCTTCCGATTATCTGGATGTGGCCCTCAAATGAAACAGTTTGGACACCCCTGGTCTAATAATTAGCCTCAATTAATGCCTAATAATTAGGCTTATTAATTACAGATTGAACACTGAGGGACATTGCAGTATCTTGCGTATGTGAGATAAGTTTAAGAGCACCTTTGGGTCGTGTCCTTGCAGATCTCCATGCATTACAACATCCCGCCTCCTCCCGACTTCTCCGCCTTCAACATCTCCACTTCCACCATGTCGAAGTGCAACCAGACCAAACCGCAGCTCATCCTCTTCGTTCGTGCCAGGTAACTGTGAGTGCGCGCACGTCTCTGCCTCGACACATCACCGTCATTGAACATTTTGTCGAATAAACGTGATTTGCATACATCCAATAAAATGTCCCCAAAAGGATTTGGAGCCCATTATCATTATTATGATGATTTAGGTAAAAAAATAAAATAAAATATATATATATAGAGAGAGAGAGAGAGATTTTTTTTTCCCAAAAAAAGAAAAATGACTTGGGTAATTATTTTTGTGAGGATGATGATATGATACAGCATCATGCAAACGTTTTAATGTAAGATAGTACTGTAAGAAAATTACTTTTGGTGTTATAGACACAATTACTGGTGTGGTGTTTTTTTCCCCACCCCCAAATTAATTGAATGATATACAGAGCCCCTCTGGTGTCAGGGTCTGAGGGTCTTTTTTTTTTTTTTTTTTTTTTTTGCTAATCTGTACCCACAGTTTAGTAAACCATACCCACTTTTGTGGCGTTACGTAATACGCATGCGCACGCAACGTTCGAGTGGTTGCTTGACAGCAGTATTAGCAGCGAATGGCTGCTTTTTTTTTTTTTTTTAAATCTTAAACTGTAGACTAGTTTTGGCATCTTAACGATGCATTCGGATGAATGGATGACGGAAAGATGAAGTTTCTTAAATGATATCCGTTCATCAAACAAACACTCAACTTAACTCAATGTTTGTATGTATATTTTTTGGACTTTAATCGATAGAACGTTCGTATAAATAAATAATTTTCCACATTGGAAAGCTTTCAAGTGTGCTTTTGATGCCGTGACATGCACAGATAGACCCGCCTTTTTTTTTTTTCTTGAGCACCTACCCTGAAAAATTCCTCTGCATGTGTCTAATTTAGAATCCTGAACATGTTTATGTATTTGCAAGCGTTGCAGAGAAATGGTTTTGTGTTTGCAGGTACCAGGGAAGGCGAGCTGAGACGAACATGCTCATCATTAACGTCAAACTCTTGTCTGGGCATGTTTTGGATAAATCCTCTCTGGAAGCGGTGAGCCCCCCCCCCCCAACCCTCGTCATGTCACAGCCCTCTTAATCACAAGAGTCGCAAATATTTGTGTCACTTGATATCATTTGAATTACACTGACGACAGTTTACTGTGACGCTCTAGCTAAAGAACGACATCTCAGTGAAGCGTGTGGATCTGGATGAAGGTTATATCAACATCTACTTGGATGGGGTATGAACTTTTATTTGATTTTTTTCCATCTATAAAATGTACTGAATAGAAAGTAGAGTCCTAGCTGAAGAAATATGAGTTGAATGTCATGATTTTGTTCCTCAACCCTTGAGCGACTTTTTGTTTCTCAGTTCTTTATTTTACTCTCTTCCAAGTGTAAATATTAGCCTCCTCTAAAACTGAGTCTATTTGGTCCCACTCTCAATAGAGTCAAATTTACTGTGTGAATGTTATTCATAATTGCTGTAAAAAATACAGTTGATCGGAACTGCCCCGTTATATTGTGATGCTTCAGTGTCCTTGGGATTAGCCTGCAAAAATAACAAAATAAATAAATGCTCTTCAAAATCAGAAAGTTGCTTGAGGTCAAAGAAAAAAAAAAAAAAAAAAAAAAAAAGTTATTTCGGGCCTTGACACCGGACAAAAAGTGTGCTTGGGAGAAATTTCAGGAAAACTCAATTTGACCTCCTGGGAACTTTTGAAATCCACGTTAAATGTTTCTGCACTTTCCGCGCAGCTTGTTGTTCTCAAACAAGAAATGATATGGCAAATTTCACAAGCGTTTGACCCATGACAATATCCGATGATTTGCATTTCTATAACGTGCTGATGACACACTGCGACACACTCTCAGCTCAGCGGCCACTTCCACATGACAATTTCCTGGTCGAAGCCTGCTTGCAATGGCGAGCTTCTGCTGATCAATTGCTGTTTTTTTTAAATATTCATTTTTAATGGAACGGGGCAAATTTATGAATCACATGAATTTTGCGCTTCATCCGCTTGTAACAGCAAGCGCAAAGTATTGAACAATGAACACTTGGACATGTGCATTCAAAAAGTTCAAAGGGTCTAATTAACTCATTCACTCGCCGTGATATCCTCAATTGATTGACTGCGGATCTTGCAATCAATCAGATAACTCAACTCAAAACTTTATTTATAAAGCGTTGCTGGATACAAAGTGCCGTAGATTCACTCTGCTTGTTTATTCAAGCGAAGGCCACTATTTTACAAAATCTGTTCTCGTATATGACAACAAGAATGAACACAAAATCATTGGCTGGCCCTCCATGATTTTTCTTCAATTTACTGTGCAGTGCGACCATTCACGTCAAGGATCCAGCAATCATCCTAAACCCCTTCGAGTGTCGTGTGTTTTGTGTTCGCAGCTGAAGAAAGACGAGCTGGCGGTTTACAGCATGACACTGGTGCAGGACGTGCCTGTCAGGAACCTGAAAGCGGCTGTGGTCAAAGTGTACGACTACTACCAGACAAGTAAGATCCTCCTCGGTTACGATCGCGCCATTGTCGTCGTATAGTTTATAGTACGGATTTTTATTACACTTATTTTATTTCCGTGCTACTTTATCCTGTTCTATGTAAAACCTGAATCTCACATTAACGGTTATCGTATTTTATTTACAGGTGATGTAGCTGCGACAGAGTACACATCACCCTGTGCAGACAGTAAGTCACATGGTTCAGTTTTATCCGATGATTATAGTATATGGAGAGTGAAGCACTGATCTTCAAATAAGTCATACATTGTTAGCTTAGTTCATTAAATTGAACAGTGGACATATTTTTACATGTCCGTCACAAGGTTTAAAAAAAAAAAAAAATGCTTGTTGAATCAGTGGGTGCTGTGGATCTCACTCTGCTTCATCTATCCTTCCCTCCTTCCTCTCTTTAGTTTTTCCTCTGGTCTCTTGAGATCTTCTTAATTCGTTGGAATTTAGAGGTTTCTGGGGTTGGCGTAAGACATTTTGTTACCACGTGGATGGCAGGAGGTGTTTAGTTGGTCGCTTTGATTTATCTTTCTTTTCTTTGACCTTTCCTCTGGTCTCCTGACTTTCTGAACTTCACAACTCTGGCGAGACTCTGAAATGTCCGGTTAAGGGTAATGGGATTTTGATTAGGTCTTAGGTGAATTAATGAGTACAAATTCACACGCACGCACACAAACGTGCACATACGCACACAAAAAAAAAAAAAGAGAGAGAGAGCAATGATGATAAGATGTTTAATCGGTAAGACTGCCAAAGATAACTTATAAAATGCAGATTACCACCTAAAAGTACTCGGTTTTTATTTTAAAAGTTTTCCTTCAAAAAAAACAAAAACATACAAAATTGTTTTCATTGTCAGACATTAGCAGCCATAGAAAGTTTATTCAGTTCATTATTTTCATCATTATCATTATTGTTACTGTGTATTTTTTATTTATTTTTTTTTAAATACATTTTAGTAATCAGAAATAGGCTCCAGTGCCCCCGCTTTCAAAACATTATTTTTCTACAGGACACCAACTACACATTCGCATATATATGTAAAATTTCACTCTAATTCCATACTTGAACATCAAATCGGAATATGAATTAAAAGGGGATAATTCTTTTTTGTAGTGCTTATGCAACACAAACATACTGGCTGACCATGACTAATAGTCAATAACATGTTTGCTTTGCAGGTGACGTAATCAACGAGCTTTAAATGAACATTGAGGAAACTCCTCGATTACGAGACGTCCATCAGACTTGTCGGCGACGTGCGACTTTGTCTTTCGTTTGGCGTTTGAATTTGAAGGGAAATCCCCGTGATTGCAAATGATGCTCTTTCCTTCTCTGTGTTCCTTTCGTTTCAAAATCTGAATTCACTTTTTAGTTGTTGCTGCCTCGCCTCAACAGTGGAAATGTTTTAACACTTAACTGGAGCCAAGAAAAACAGACTGTGCTCTGTAAGATTAATAATAGGATTGATTAATCCACGTTTTTAAACTCAAAGTGGAGGATGATGCATACAAGGTACAAGTAACGGCGTCAAAAAAAAAAAAGAAGAAAAAAAGTGCTTTTTGTTTAGAACAGAGGTGTCCAAACTACGGCCCGGGGGCCATTTGCGGCCCGCCGTTCATTTTTCAGTGGCCCGCGACATGTGCTAAAAATGGCATTTGACTCAGTTCAAATCAAATAAACAAAAATGTTTGGAGATGGTCAAAGTAAGAAGGGAGGGTGTCAAAAAACAGGGGCCATTAAAGGTTATTTTAGTTCACTAAAACTCATGAAAAAACTAAAATTCACAAAACAATATTGTTACCGAAATAAAATAAAAACAAAAATGCTTTTTAAAAAACAAAAACTAACTGAAACTACATTTTATGTTTACAAAACTAACTAAAACTAACTATAATTATAGCAAACATGTCCTTCGTTTTAGCCTTTGGTAATTAATTGAATGCATGAGCCTTTGGGGATGATTTGAAATGTGATTTTTAGTCGATTTATTTTGATATAAACCGGAGTAATGACGTTTGAAAGTATGTCACAAAAAAATACTAATACTGACACTAACAAACTAAACTAAAACTAAGCATTTTTTTTTAAAGAACTAAACTAATTAAAGCTAACAGAACCACCCTGAAAACTAATAAAAAACTAACTAAAATGAAAATTTCCAAAACTATAAATAATAACGCTACTGCCATATTACAAATAAATTTGTTTATGTACTGTAGCATTTTTCTAAATCTGCAAAAGCACAAATAAATTATTTGTACAATTTTTAGGACTCAGCACGATTTCTCATCACAACATGATGTGGCCCTTGCGTCCTTCGGATTTTCTGTATGTGGCCCTCAAATGAAAAAGTTTGGACACGCCTGCTTTAGAATGTTGCTGTGCCTTTTGTCAAGTAGCACAACAGTAACGTACAATTTGAAATGTAAAGTCATGAAATAAAATGGATGAGAAAATAATACTGTATCATATTGTTTTTTTTGTTTTTTTTAAAACAATACATATTGATGGAAATACATTTGTATTATTGGTATTGCCTATCTAGCAGCCTAGTGAGGCTGAAGGCCTACCAGCTATATGGTGTTTGCAAGGTTTCTATACCGGGTATTAAAAAAATGTGTTGGTGCTCGATGGGCGACATGATAACATTGCACAGCTGCACATTCCTGTTCATGAGTCCACTCGGGCCTGTAATTTTTAGACCAATATGGTGATGAGCGAGCCACCTGTATCTTAAAAGCACATTTTATTTTATAAGCACATGCCAGGGCCGATATATCCTGTTTGGGGCCATGTTGCGCCTCACGGGGCCTTCTGGCAATTTGGCGACAGAACGTAGATTCGATTTTAGACTCGCAAAAATGCAGTCTATCTTGTGGTGGAGTTATGCGATTTTGGTGGGGACCGATTCGGTGCTCCGTGGACGTCATTGTGTTTGTGTCATTCAAAAATATGGCAACAGTGTAGGACAGTTCTTATGAATTATTGCAGAAATTTATTGAATGGATTATTATCATCTTGAAAACTATGTTATCTCTCAGTCTGTCAACAGTAAAAACAGACCCACAAATTAATTAAATACAGATTAAATCAAGGATAACGTTGATGTAAAACACTTTATTGCATGCATAATTACATGCGTATTAACCCTTTGTTCACTGTACACAATACAGGAAGTTACATTTTAGACTTAGTAGACTTCCCCCATTGCTTTATAAGCCTGAGGGAAACCTTTCGTTGCCACACTGCCAAGCTTAGCATCACGTGTTTTTTGAGGGGAATGTTTATGGTACATAGACTATAGTTAAAGCAACATATATAATGGTGCTTTCATTTTTTTCACCTGTCTTTAGATATAAAAATAAAACCAAGTGTTACAACCTCCCCGTCATAAAATTAGGTATCACTGGTATTCTACACATGACGTTCAACTGGCGTCCGGGGGAAGGGGGAGGGCTGGGGGAGGGGTCGAGGGAACAAGCAGGATTAGCAGATCAAACAAAACACACTGACACGTAAATCCGACCTGAGGATTTCAGGTTTCGGTCATTCTCATTCACTGAACGCTTTCCGACCGCGGCATTGAATACGATTAGACACGTGAACGGGCGGTCCGGTGAATATTTACACGAGTCAGATTGAAGTTGGGAAAAAAAAAAAAAAGCCCCTCTCATAGATGTGAGAGCATCTGGCCATAGCAAAACCCTGAAAACTAATAAAAAAAAACTAACTAAAATGAAAAAATCCAAAACTATAATAACCCTACTGCCATATTACAAATAAAATGGTTTATATACTGTAGCATTTTTCTAAATACGCAAAAGCAAAAGTAAATTATTTGCACAATTTTTAGGACTAAACACAATTTCTCTTCATAACATTATGTGGCCCTTCTGATTTTCTGTATGTGGCCCTCAAATAAAAAAGTTTGGACACGCCTGCCTTAGGGGCTCCGTAAAAACAAAATCGAATCTAAGCCAATAAGCCCCCTACACCACTTTGTAAAAACCTCTTCAATAGTTTGGTCTTATGTTTGTCTAAAGGAGGAAAAAAAACAACAACAAACAAACAAACAGCTGATGACTTTTCAGTTGGAATCAGTCGCACCTTATCTTGTATCTTTGACAACTTTGATGACGAGCGCGTTTGCGTTGATGGATCAAAAACGACAAGCGCAGCACTTTTGGCCCTCTTTTTTTTTTTCTTTTTTTTTTTTTTCCCCAAGCCAAGCTGCTCTCATTGTATGTTGAGATTCGACTTGCTTCTTGCGCTACTCGGCTCCATCGTTGCACTTTGTTTCATCAGCCGCTGCAGAAGTGCAGTAAGGAAGCGGCGGGGAACTCAACAGCCCGTTTCTACCTCCAGGCGCAAACACTCCACAAGCCAACTTCAAGAGTTGGAGGTAGAGATGCACGACTTCATTTCGAGGAATCGTTTAATACGCCGCTATTATCTGCTAATGACCTGTTTAGCATTCAAATAGCCTTGCCTTTGCATCTCGTTTGATTGAGAGCAAAATTGTGACGTTTCGGTACGGGCGGATTCACGAGAATGAACATCGGGCGCGCCGCTTCGGGTGACTTTTTGTTCAAGGTCAAGAGACAAGGGCAAGCGATGCATCTCAATCCGCCTCCTCGGAGAGCGCCGCCGCCGCGCGCATGTTAACGACAGCGCCAGTCATCTGGATGCGCCTCCTCACTTGAAACAAGGTGCGCTTTAAGCGCAACCTTCAGACCACTTCAAAGGGCTGAAAGTCAACAAGTGTCCCGCGGCTCACGCCGGCACATCAATTACGGCGCCGTCGGTGCGTCGAAGGTCCGGATGGAGCAGACATGTTCAGATATTATACTGTGAAAAAATACAAAATTGTCTGCCACCAACATGTCTGACGTCAATATTTGAGCTTTTGGTACATATTTGAAGGTCTTTCATGGCCTGTTTTTCACAAATGATGTGCCCAACAAAACAAAAAAGCTAACAAAATGTTCACTGCATAATGTTGCTTTTTTAAATGTTGCAGTTGCTGTCTGACTTACAGTGTTGTGTCCACTGTGCATTCTTATATTTATTAATTTAATAGGACCTTTATTTCGTCAGTTTAGGTTTCAACACTAGGGGAACATAATCGGTTTATTATCAATTCATACATAATTAATAGATAAATACATGTATGCAGTGTAGACTGTGCCACTTTTTCAATTAGGGATGATTTGATGATCTTATTTTAACTCATTCACTCGCCGCCATTTTCACATTTCGCAATCCCGTTTTACTGGATTTGGACTGATTTTGCAAGGCCCACAGAATATTGTGTTCAATTGCTATAAAAGAATGGAACCTGTCAAAAGAAAGATGAAAGTCTCTTCTTTCATCAGGATAAAAAAAAAAGTATGTTTCTATCTGTTTCCGATGCAGCAATTAGCATTAGAAGAGAGCTAAGTTTCATCAGTTTTCACAAATCTATTTAAAATTGTAAATAATTTAGCTTTTTTTTTCTACATGGCCCTGGTTGATCTCCTTTGCTCTGCTGCCACCTGCTGGCCGTTTGTGTAATAACTACCATTTCTGCAACCGTTCTTTGCAGTTGAGAGGCTGCATCAAAGCCTTCTGTATGCTCTAGCACTAAAAAAATAAAAATTAAAAAAACGTATAAATACGTCTTTGGGACACTTAAAACATTAAAAGAAAAACGTATTTACATGTTATTGGGAGCAAATGAGTTAAAAACATCATAAACACCTCCCTAATGTGAAAACGAGCACATGTATTTTTTTTTTTTAAGCTACCCAACTTCAAAGCAGCAGACTTCATTCCAGACCCCTTCAAAAGCGCACGTCTGTAAAACTCGGCTATCAATTCGGACGAGAGGTCATTTCACGCCGCACGTTTCCGATTCCGTCTCCTTTGACTGACCTGAGAGAAGTTCTTGGCCCTCAACTTCACTTCCTTCTCCACCAGCTGCTGTCGGTGGAGAGTTTCATCCTGCAGTCTTTTCTCGGCTTCTTCCCTTCTTTTCCGCTCTTCCTCCAACAACTGATGGCGAGCGAAGCTTTCTTGTTCCTGAAAGAGAGTTCTTTCCGTCAATACTCGGGATGAGACGTTCATTTTTGATCCTGATCTCCTCATCAAAACAGTTTTTAACTGTATTTGCACCTTTATAAGAAACAAAGTGACAAAATGAACTGATAAAAAGGCCAACAAGAATAAACACATGAAAGGACTCGATTGCAGTATGGAATCATTTCTCCCTTATTGATCGCATCACGACAAAAAGTCATCAATCAGCAAAATGGGATCCCAAAGAGTCACACGCGTGATCTGGTAACGGCCCGCTTGTCACGACGCTTACCCGGAACTCGATAAGTCTGGCTTTCTCCATCTGTGCCTCCTTCAGCATTTTCTCCATCTCTTCAATCTTCAGCGAGTCCGTTCCTCCGACACTTGGGACGGAAACAAAAACATTCAAACCGACTCGGAGATATTTATGACTTCACGCGTGATATTTCACTTTTACATCAGACTAAACTTGCACTTCTGTAGAGTGTATGAGACGACGTATGTGTCAAAAACTGGATTCAAAAAAGGCCTGAAACATGCACGTTTCCTCTCTTTACTTTGTGCATCGGTCTCCGACGTGCACCTTTAATTAGTGCATAAAGGCCATTAAAGTGATGTGAAAATATTTGCCCAATACACTTTTGTCTCTTGTGAGCTCCAAGAAAGCCGTGAACAGTGAGTTGAGATGAGAGCATCCTGCAGTGAAGACGTTTTGGTAACACGGCACACAAGCCGCTCCCAACAGATGGTCCCCAAATTAAAACGTGAAGATGAAGTCTTGAAGTCTGGGAAATGGTGCCTGTGGGTGCCTTCATTGCGACGCGTGCATGACTCAATTTGTCATAAAATGCCTAAATGGGATTATTAACAAATTCTTGGACCCTCTCTCGTTATTCATAAATCTGTTGCTACAGCACTGACCACCTACTGTATATTTTTTTGGGCATTAACGGTTCGCTATTCACAAATATAATCTGTATAATCTAATCTATAATTTTTTTTTTTAAACCTATGCTTTGTTACAGTATTTGCTCAAAAATGAGCTCAGTTGCTGTTTTGTGCGCAAACAGCAAAGTAGATTTAACGTGGAACCATCAGTGATTCGCTTCAGTCAAACAAACATTGATTATTATTATTATTATTATTAATGAGTGAGGACGGTTGTCGTGGTTACGCGGACAAATGACCTGGTGAGTAGGCGGAGTTATTCTCCATGGAAACCCTGTTTGTTTGTTTTTTAAACCTATGCAATGTTACAGTATTTGCTCAAAAATGAGCTCAGTTGCTGTTTTGTGCGCAAACAGAAAAGTAGTTTTAACGTGGAACCATCAGTGATTCGCTTCCGTCAAACAAACGGTGATCATCGTTGTTATTAATGAGTGAGGACGGTTGTCGTGGTTACTCGGACACACGACCAGGCGAGTGAGTAGGCGGAGTTATTGCTGATGTCCGGACTGTGCTGCAAGAGCGCGGAGGAGCGCCTCCCACTGGCACTGAGCGCACATGCAGGCTGTCTAAATTCCATCAGGTTTGATTACATATTCGACACATCTGTAGTCAAAGACACACGATGACGCCTAACCTCGGGCAAATGAGAGTATTTAAAAAAAAAAAAAAAAAAAACATCTTTGGGAGGCATCAATTAACACCCAGCAACAGCCATGTTACGCTTCCCATTGCCTGAGAATACAGTCAAAAGTAACACCAAGGTAGTTTTGAGGTCACGCTGTTTCAAAGGCGACCTGCTGGTTTTCCCTCAATGGGTGGTTGAGTGGAGGTCTGAGCTACTCAAGCGTATTTACACGTTATTGGGAGCAAATGAGTTACTTTCTGCATCTCACCCACATTCAATTCAGCTCTCTCGCGCTCTCTCACACCCACTGGCAGGCAGTAGCTCCATCTGCTGTATACGACGGGGCTCTCAGAAGGTGCTGAGGGAGCAGAGAGAAGATTGTTTGAACTGCAGCAAAGCGAAAGCTTCCCATCAGCACCCAGATGAAAGGAAACTCCATTAACCAACAATCGGCTGTAATGAGACCAACCGTGACTTGAAAATGCTCGCTTGCCTCCAATTGCAACTTTTGGTTGGAAAGACAACAGTAATCGAGCAATGTGGGTTTCTCCGAGACGTAAACTCGCTGACTCTCCAGGCTTCGTCGCTACGTAATCCTGCTTGAATTCGACACGGGGAGTCGACATAATATCGCGGGCAGCGTTCCAGGCAGCACGGAAGGAAATATCTCATGAATATCAGACACGTTCACGGAAGGACATCTCAGATTAGTGACACTCTAGCAAACCCTTTCCTATTTTTTCTGCAACAATGTTTCAGAAACTTCCTCTGCACTTGGGGGGGATTAAAAACAAAAAGGGGGACAAAAAAAACCCCGTACATTTAAAAAAAAACTCCATGGATTCACGTCAGACTTCTTGATGCTCGGGGTGTGAATTGCCGAGTACCTGACGATTCGATCCGTTTCACGATTCATAGGTCACGATTCGATTCGATACCGATTAATCCCGATATGAATTTACAAGTCGATTGTTGCGATTTTTTTTTTGGACTCAAATTTAGAAAATACCATTCAGTAAACTTGTACATGTACACTGTAAAGATTTGCATGAAAATATATTATGTATTGATCTCAAACTTCAGTTTTATAACTGTGAGTATTTAACAAACAGGTTGCAACCTTTTTCATGTTAGAACAGCATTGAAATAAAATATTAAGGCTTAATGTTCCATTAATATAACATTCTTCCATGCTTAAGGTGTGAAAGTTAGACGTTTCGTTGAATATTTTTCCATCAAAAATGGATGTTAAAAAAATCGATTCGTCTGCCTATTGAATCGATTTGAGAATTGCGTGCTGTAGTATCGCGATATATTGCCGAATCGATTTTTTTTAACACCCCTACTCGATGCCAAAAAATGGCTAATTTGGACAAAAGAATTCATTTGGGAAGTGATCTGCACTGTGATGTGTTGAATAGTGATAGACCGATATGGTTTTTTCAAGGCCGATACCGATACAGATTATTTGTAGTCAAGTCGGCCGATAACCGATATTTCAAGCCGATATTCATTTGCAATAAAATGGGGAGGGGGGGGATTTCTTTCAAACTATATATAATTTCTCACTGAGTAACAAATTCATGTGAATGTAGCTCATTTGGGGTTTTTGTTAGGGTTCGTAAAAACGTTTCAAAAAGATTTTCGCGGTGAAAAATTGTGTGAATATGTTCCAAATGTGTTTACGACAAATAAAAACTGACTGCGAACATCTTACAAATCCTGATGAAAACCCCAAATTCGCTACGTTCGCAAGTATCCCCTGCTCAGTGACCTTTATCGGCCTTCAGATTCAAAAAATGGCCGATGCCGATATTTGTCAAAATGCCAAATATCGGCGCCGATATCGGTCTATCCCTAGTGTTGAACCTTTTCAAAGAACATTGTATTAAAAACAAAATCTAATAAAATTCCCAGAAAATTATCCTCTTATCGAACCCATATTGCAGTAAATTGGCAAACCATCTCTCAGGTAAGCCCCTCCCCCATAGTAAAAATATACATAGTTGATTTTTTTTTCCTCATCATATCAAGGCTTCACATGATGAAGTAACAAATTGGAGTCAAAAAAATTGTAAAATGAACAAAATTAAAACATCAACTAATCACTTAAAGTTGTAAAAGTTACAGTTAGCACAAAGGATGACGATCCGTGTGATATTACATCTATTTTACATGTTCTGCATGCAGATCAAATGAAAAGTACCAGATTAATACAAATATTTAATCAGCCTACACATCTTCAAGTCCACCTTCAATGGATTATTAATTCATGTTTTTATTTGCAATGTAAATTTATGTTAATGACGTTCCTACTTCAATCACAAGTATGCAAATGTTAAACTGTGTTTAACATTTTATTTTGTCTCTCTCAACCATCTCGCGCAGTAAACGATAAGATCGCGGGGAAAAAAAAAAAGATTGTGAAGTGGGATCAGACTCTTTATTTGACATTCTTCCACACTCCCTGAGTACCGGAGTAATTATCACCACGTCCGGGTCTCGCACGCTCATTCGGTTTCTTCGTCTTTCAACTAATTCATTTCAATTTAGCGCGCGCGAGCCCTGCCTGCCGCTCGGCAGTTTTTCCCCCAGAATGAACGCTTTTAATTCTTACGATGATTTGTTTTGACGGTCTCTCGGTGCCCCGTCACAAAAAGAAGCGAGGAAGAAAGTGACTCACTCTCCTCTGGGAACACTTATCAAAACAATACGCCAGCCATCATTCAAACACGGCAGTTGCGCACATCTTATACATCCCCATCTTCTTGTTTTGTTTTTTTTAAATCCTCATTGTTTTTTTTTCCTCCCCTTTTAAATCCTGCTCTAACTGAAGGGATTCTGTTGAATTCACGTCATTCCACAAACACAAGGCTTCAGCAACGAACGATATTGTGCGTTGAAACAAACTCTTGAATATTGGAGGCAGAAATGGGCTCAAGTGCTGCATGGCACCGCTGTGTGCACCCCTGCCTTTGTGTTGCCAATCCTTGTAAAAAGTTAATGTAAAGCAGGATTCACAAGGAGCGGCCGGTGATGAAATTGTGGTGTAACCGATGCCAACGTGCCAGAGCAAGAAGGAGTGAGCGAGCGAGCGAGCGCGTTGGCCATCTGCGGCTTTTCCCTTCCCCGCGACGCACCCGCCGCAGAGGAATCCTGTACGCTTGTACAGTACAACCCCGCAGACGCAAGGCAGTATTGCGCAAAGAGAAGGCAATCATTCTGAAAATGAAGGCGGAAGTAGAATGATAGAAATGCTTTTTTAAAAAAAAAAAAAAAACAGGTCACTTTTAAATTAATCATAATTTTCTGGCCTTTTTCTTTTTTAAAGGAAACATTTAGGTTTTTTTTGTTTGTTTTTTTAAATGCATATTTGATTTTTTGCAAAAACATACAGGTGAAAATGTGCTAAAAAAATTGTGAATGATATTGAAAGACTTTGAATTATATACAATGATATTTAACTCATTTACTGCCACACATTACCACAAACAACTTTGATATGACAAAGGCTTTGATCATTCACGTCATCCTTGAAAACGTTCTATTTAATCAGATTTATCATATTTCGTCATGTTACATTGTAATTCCATACACCGGCAGCCCATTGACAAAAGATACAATGCTGCCATCTGCTGACCTTAGTTGCTAAGTGTTTTGGTTTTTATTATTCCACAACCCATTGACCAGGCAGCGCTGCACTTAGACGTTCCACTGCCCATTTAATTAAAAACAAATAAATACATAAAAAATAAACGTCGTTGACGTAATTTAACGATTATGGCGGCATACATCGCGATTTTACTAATTGTTATTAAACGTTTTTGGCGGTCAAAGAGTTAATTATAATGTATAGAATGAAAGTAGCTGAAATATGGTGAAAAATGTGCAATATGTGATGTCGAATTCTTTGGTATTTGGCAATTGTGGAAATGTTGTGAATCAATCCCAACATGAACTTAAATGAGCTGAAACTTTGAATGTAGAATAGGAACAAATTGTTGAGTGTGTCAATGGAAATGATTGGAGAATTTTTGATTCAAAAAATGTAGAATTATGTGGAATGTGGAACATTTTGTGTGAGTGAAACATCAAATTGAATGTCAGGTTGAATGTAATGAGCTGAACATTTTGAATTTTCAATAGAAATGATACAAGCCATGCTAACCCTAATATCTGCCTCGGAAATGAATGAGGAATTTTGTTGGTGAAAAATGTGGACTTTTTGCTTTATGGAAATTGGGGTAATGTTGAAAATTGATCCCAAGGTGAATCGAATGAGCTGAACATTTTGAATTTCGAATGGCCGTGAAGTGTTGAGCATCCCATTGTAAATGAATGGGGAATTTTGGGGTGGAATTGTTTGAAAACTGTGAATATTCGGAATGAGAAAAATGGAAGCACACCTGGCGTGAATTTTTTGAGCATGTTGATGTTGAAATGGTGAGAATGACTTGAAAAATGTGACGTCAATAAAGTGTGAGGAATAAAATAGCGGATGTATCAATAAAGTGGAAGGAATTGAATACATATGTGTGAAACAATTAAACGACACATTTCTCAATGGTGGGCTTGATTGTATAGCTTCATAAATAACACATTGAAGTTTATAGAACATATGGGATTCAAATCTCTTGCGGGGGTATTGCACATCGCACCCCGTTCCTTTTCTCCGAGACCCGGCATGATTACGAATTAATGCGCGACTAAAGAAGCGCATCATGCATAATAAAAATAAAAAAATAAAAAAGAAAAAAAAAAGTGCACTGTCGGCAAAAATAGCAAGACAGGCACTGTAAACAATGGGGGTGTAAGAGCTTGGAGGGGGAGGCCGCGAAAGCCAAGGCGCTCGGAATGCCAAAAACATGTTTTTGAGAGGGGTGAGCCAGTGTTGCCTATTACTATAGCAACAGGAAGACTCGGCTGCTTCAATCGGCTTTTGGTTTTGCGGGGGAAGCTGAGGATAGGCAGAGAAACTGGAGCCAGGGAGCACGCGGCGCCATCCTGGTTTTACTAATGAGCGGAGTGAGACTTGTTTGGCCTCAGCCCTTCTGTCCGACATCAACATGTCCTTCCTGTCACACTGCTCCCAATGCCCTTGAGCCGCCCGAGGGTCACAACATACAAAGACAGGGCTGACAACCAGCAGCTCTTTTTTTTTTTTGGGAGAGTAAGCTTGCTTTTCTATAAGCTTGGCTTCACTTATTTATGTCTTCTTTTGTTTGCTTGTTGTTTCCTTGTGTGTAATTCGGTCAAGAAGTATTTGAACAATGACGATTTTTACAATTTCCCTTTAGATTTAAAAGAAAACAAGATGTGATTGATTGAGGTGACCTAATCCTTCTTAGTTGAGCGTTGCTTCTTTCTTTGAAACGTATCAATAGGGGTGTGAATTGCCTCATACCTGACGATTCGATTCGCATCACGATTCATAGGTCACGATTCGATTCCATACCGATCAATCCCGATACGAATTCATAATTTGATTGTTGTGATTTTTTTTTATTAAAATTTAGAAAATACTAATCAGTAAACTTGTACAGTGTAAGATTTGTATGAAAATGTATTATTTATTTATTTATCTGAAAGTACAGTTGTATACAGGTTGTAATCTGTTTCATGTTTGAACAGCATTGAAATAAAATATTAAGGCTAAATCTCCCATTAATATAACATTCTTTCATGCTTAAGGTGAACCATAAGACATTTTGGTGAATATTTTTCCATCAAAAATGGATGTTTAAAAATCGATTCGGCCGCCTATTGAATCGATTCGAGAATTGCGCGATGTAATATCGCGATATATTGCCGAATCGATTTTTTTTTAACACCCCTACTTATCAATATTAATACAGATACTATGGATACACTAAAGATAAACTGAAGGCCTTATAAATCATTACATGTCTGCAAAACACCAGACAGATTCACGAGGTTTGTCGCTCGCATCGTTTTGAGAAATAGTCCCCAAACGGGTCTAAATGAGTTGTCAAGTCAATATTTGTTAATATGTCTCATTTATTATCATTTCATTTTAATTTAAGGTCCACACATATCGCAACAGTAATTGAATAAAAATTACATTTGGACTGGTCGGGCACCTGCTAATAAGACAAAGATGCATTCAGGTGAAGTTGCATTTTTTTCCCCCTCCATATTCAACCCCATGATACTCAAGTCCAAAGCCTTACATGAGAATCAACTATTTAAACTGCATTTTGGTAGGTTTTTTTTTATTTTATTTTTTAATGTGCATTTTGTAAAAATGTAGGCAAATTGAAAATACAAAATACTATAAGAAGTATGTTTTGCCACCTAAAATGTGTACCGCTTACAATAAGGGTAATAAATGCCATTTGACAGGAACAGCAAAAGTTACATCGTGTTTGGTAGTAGCTTGAACAGGCCTAACAATGAGCTATGAAATGTTGAAAGCTGTAACTGTTCGTTAAAGTTATGTTTTTGTTTTTCCAGATGGCTTAAACAAATGTTTCTATCAACTGGCTAATGTTGCGAAACTCGACAGTGCAGATAAGAAAACAATTCACCTTTTGGCAAAACATTGCAGTTCTCTTGTAAATTCAAATAAGCCTTGCTTAATTCTTAAAAAAAATAAATAAATAAATAAAATCAAACAATTATCACAAGCCATCATATTAGTAACAACTATACACTGATGGGAAGAATCCAAAACACATGCTACTGCTTTCTCTGTGCACAATGTAGGCCAGGCTAGTAACAGTTTGAAGTCATATTTTTGGTATAGTTCTGTAACACACGGGGATCCAAAATTCAAGTTGTTGTTGTTTTTTAATTCAAGGTGTTTACTTGTATATTGCTGTATTAATTATTTTATAGAAAGATATCTGGGCAATTCATTGCAAGATGCGCATTGTTGAACCAAGGAAATCTTGAAAGAAAATCATCATTATGAAAAAAAAAAAAATCTATTTGATTGAAATTATTATTATTATTATTATTATTTTTAAGGAGAGTGGAAAATTTTATATAGATCATTATTATTATTATTATTATTAATATTATTAAACATTACGTCTATAAGGTGCATCTGTCATTTTCAGAATTTAATATTTTGACATTTAAAGTGTATTTCAATTCGTGGCCTTTCCCACAATAGTTTGCTCACTTAAACTGTTCATTAAATACAAATAGACCTATAAAGATGAATTGACTTTTAATAAGCTAAAGTTAAATAGCCGTTTAATCTGCTTGGATATTATTTTTTTACACAATTTCTGGAGCTGAGAAAAATACTCCTCCCTGGTTGGTGCTTATGTCAAATGATTAGCAATCAGTGTAAGAATGATGAGAGGCCAACAGAAAAAAAAAAAAAAAAAAAGTTCCCAGTATAAACCAATGGTGAGTGCACAGTGTTGAGTCCCTCTGCGCATCTGATGCAACAGGGCTGCAACTAAAGTTACACCTTCACGCTGCAACACTGTGCCCCTCCGCCGAGGCGCACCGAAAACTAGTGCCGCTGTCTGAGTAACATGCTTTCAACTTCTCTCACACTCTTGATTTAAATTTGAGTTGGAATCTAACGTTTAATTCGTCATTGAAGACAAACGATGACGTACATTGGAGATTTGTCCATCTAAAGAATAGTTTGCTATTTTTTTTTTATTTTTTTTGGGTGAAAGGTGACGCTCTCCCGTGTGAACGCAATTATTTTCTTTGCCGCCATTTATTAATCGCCGAGTAAATAATTATCTTAAATGCGTCGAAATAAAGACCTAAATGGCAAAGAAAACAAGTAAGGGATGTGAGTGCAAGTCTCTTGGTAGCGGGGAAAGTCCCGTCGAGTTGATGACGTAACAGGCGGGCTGAACTCTGGAAAGTGCGGAATGATACCATGAAATGTGATCCGGTCGGGGCGTCTGGAGTTGGAGAAGTAACCGATTTAAAAACTTTGTGTCTTCAAGTGTTCTTGCCGCTAATATCGCTTCATACTTCCTAAAAGGGGAAGATATGGCTTTTTAAAGCGCGCCTTCGTCTCCGTCGTCGTTCTGAAGCTTCGCGTGCTTTGCTTTCGCGACGCACTTGACACCGCACACACAACTATGGGGTAAGTGTAACTACTTTGTGACTTTTAAGTGGGGAGCAGGGACCATCAATGTCTACTTTTTTGCTCTACTGACTAAAATCTATCACTTGACCGTCAAGTTATTTATTTATGGGATTGTTGTTATTGAAGAATGTCTTTTTAAAGTTACTTTTCCTTTATTAAAATTGATGCTTTAGTAAGTGACAGTTGTTTTTATGCAACATTATATTAATAACGTTTAAATCAATTTTGTAATTATTTTTTAATAGTTTCTAAAATGTAAAAAAAAACATTTTTGCTGACTTTTTTTTTCTTAATGTGTCATTGTTTCTCCATCTGTTATTGTGAATTACTTTTGACTGACATGACAAATGACAACTCTTATAAGTAGTTTTGTTCAAAACTTTTTAAATGTTAAATTGCATAGTTGCATAGTAGATTTAAAAACATTTATTCACAATAATCTATTTTTCTTGAATTCTATTTTTCGTCTGCGTTTTTTGTCTGATTGAATTATTTGATCCATAGGGTCAAGTAAGTGTTTCTAATGTTTACATTTTTCTTTCCCCAGGTCTTCAGGTGTTTATGTGACCTTTTCATCGATCTGTTGCACTATTTGTGCCTTTTCCCAATTTAATCGCAGCAGACGATACAATGGCGGCATTGATCCTTCGCAAGAAAATTCACCCCATTTCCACAGGCGGGCTCCACGATCTCCCTCTCCGACAGGCTAGCCCCAGCCAATCGCGGCCCACGACGGGGGCGGAGCCAGTGGAAAGGCAGCGCTTAATTGGTGAGTTTTTCCAAGATGCTTTTTTATTTTTCCACATCCCGAGGTCGGAGCCGCAGTGCAGCACGGGACTAATGTCGTACAGTGAGTACAGCTAAGTGGATTTTTATCGAACGCAGACGATGCTGTTCAATCATTTTCAGATGATCGGTTAGTTGTTGGATTTTATTGGGAGTTTTTTTTTTTCTTGATTTTTATCATCATTGTTTATTTTTCCTGCATGATTTATTTCAACATTTTGATTTATTTTTTTCAGTATTTGAATTTTTTTTCAATATCTTTTTTTTTTTTTTTTTTTTTTTTTAATTTTAATCAGAAAACATTTTTTCTTTTAATTAACCTTCATGTCTCTTATTTCTAGGTGATGGTCACTCAGATTGGATGACGGAAAAAGTTGATTTGTCTTCATTCGTGTCAACCACCGAGTCGTCTCCCAGCTCATCCCTTCCGCCCTCGCCACTAGAACAAGATGTCAAGGTGCCCTCAGACCTGGAGGTCATGACCTCTCTATTGCAGGAGGAGCTAGCTCAGCTGGAGGACTACTTCCGCTCCGAGTCCACCGCCACGGACGGCAAGTTGGAGAAATCCTCGAAATGTGACAAAGGTGCCCAAGCCATGGGCTCGCAGTCTTATTACCAGTTACCTTATGGCTCGTATGGGACCGGCCAATCAGACGGCAGCCCCGTGGTTGTTACCTTGGCAACAGGGGAGCTGGACCTGGCCAGCTTCTGCGGCGGCCCCATGGGCAGATCCAAAATCGCGCGGCCCGCTCCGTACAACTACCACCACCGCTACCACCACCACCACCACCACCACAACAGCGGGCGAAGAATCATCAGCGAGGCGGTGAAAGTGGGCGAGGACGCGGGACTGGAAACGTGGGGCTCCAGGGGAAGCTACTCAGGGAGCACCGAGTTCTCCGTCAACCACTACTCCACGTTGAAGACGGTGAGCAAGAACAGCCTCGGCGGCATCAAGAAGGTGAGAGAATGTGCTTTGTCGTTGAAGGAAGAGGAGAGCTATTGTTTTTCCGAAGGGATGTTTTGCAGTGAAGAGATTGCGCGAAGTTTTTGCCTGGGTGGCTCCTACGACGGCCACCACAAGCGAGAGGGACAGCTGATGCACAACGTGAAGGTGAACGTAAGTTACGACAGCGCCGGGCTGGAGGTCCTGCACTGCAGCAAAGATGGAGGACTGTCTGGAAGTATTCCCCAAGAGACAATGACGGCCGCCGACAGCTACTTCCACCAATCCATGGCCGGCGCGGAGCCGTACCATAGCTTTATCGGTGAACTGGACCAGCCGTCGCAAGTTGCCGAGCCCCAACACGGCCACTACCTCTATCCAGAATGCCTTGCGGACCAAAGTTATGAATGTCTGTCCAGAGGTGAGGGCGAGGGGACGCTGCTGCACGGCGCCCCCATCCACCGCCCCACCCAGAGGCTAAAGGACGACCCGTGCGCCATCAAGTCCACGCTCGTGGTCGGGAGCGCTTCTTTGGATTTGAACACTGGGGAGAGAAAGCAGAAGAAGAGAGACCAGAACAAAACTGCTGCTCACAGGTAATAAAATACATCAAGAAATCTTGCTTTCTTTTCTTTTTTTTAACCGTTATCATAGCGGCGGAGGCCATTTTGGATGTTGAAAGTTGGGCTATTCTGTGTCAAATGTTGACGTGGGGTTTGGCCTCATTTTTTTTGCCACTATGCCATATAAATTAACGTAGCATGCAGCGTTGCATCCCAAGAGACATCCCGAAAGGTTCCACGCTTCCATTTTCATCTCATTAATCAAAGACGCTAGGCAACCAAAAATAACGCCAAGGCAAACATTTCCTCTGCAGGTACAGGCTGCGGAAAAGGGCAGAGTTGGACTCTCTGGAGGAGGAGCTTCATGGACTGGAAGGGCAGAACAGGGAACTTCGCGACAAGGCCGAGTCGGTGGAGCGAGAGATTCAGTATGTGAAAGATTTACTCATCGAGGTCTACAAGGCGCGCAGCCAGCGGCTCAAACAAGATGGCAGTGCCTAAAAAAAAAAAAAGAGCCCACGATGACACCCCCCAACCCAACAAACCAAGAGCACAGACAGGTTTCAAGTCTTGTTATAATGAACCGGTAGTTGCATGGTTTTGGTAGTGATTTTATATTAAAAAAATATATATTTACTTTAATAATCTTCCAAGAGGAGAGTGGGGGAAAAAAAACAAAAACAAAACATAGCTTCCATCAAGAAAAACAAAAGGGTGATGAACTCTACAAAGCCTTAGTGATGTGGCTTCCCGAGGAGATGCTGAACTTGTCCGTAACCACTGTGACCCCAACTGAACTCACAAGCCTTTTGTGACCACTTTGAGTTTTGCGCTTGCGGCTGGAAAAAAAAAAAAAAAAAAAAAAAAAAAAAAAAAGGGAAAAAATAAAAATAAAAGATCTTTGAATTAGTGATAGTGATTGAATTGTGTGTTGTTTTTGCAACACACTGGCGGCATTGCCACGCAAAATTATATATACAGTATATATATACATATATATTTATTTTGTATTTTATTTTTACTTAATGTTCATTTACATTTGCGTTAAGATGAATAAAGGGATTGCTGAAAAAGTGTAAACATGCTCTACAATTGTTCATAATTGGAATGGTTAAGGGGATTTGTATTGCTCAATTTTTGTGTATTTACACTTCTTAACCCCACTGAGATAAACCAATGCATGTTTGAGCTTTGGAAAAGCATGTGCGAGTGTTATTTGATGGCATTATTCTGTTTACTGCATGGCTTCCAGCTCTCCACCTCATCTGGTCAAGATTTTCTTCTCTTTCGCCAGAGTGATTCATTCTCAGGTTTCGGTTTTGGGCTCAGACGACAAAATTATTCATCATCCCGACCAAATTGCTTATTTCCAGTCCCTTTTTGGTTTTGCGGCTGTATTTTGCGATAAAACAATCACACAAATAAATGTTGACTCAACAATGAGTGTGACTACGGAATTGCTGACCAATTTGATGTTTTTTGAGAATTCAGGTCCTTTTATTGATCGATGCCAATGTCAGGAAATTATGCATCAGGTGAATTGCAGCCAAATAAAGCAGTCATGTATCATTCATCTGTGCCTCAGACCTCTTTTTTTTTTTTTTTTTTTTTTTTCCCCGCTTGTGAGTGTGAATGATTGTCAATATGTGCTCTACTGTTGGCTGGGCGACCTGTTCAGGTATGATCGGCTCCAGCTCACCCGCGACCCTCGTGAGGATCAGGATGGAACGGCGTGGGATGAAAAATCTCATAAAGAATCTACGCAAACATTGTCAATTTTTTGCAGTTTGGCAAAAGCAACTGGCGCCTTTCCACTGTACAACAAAACATCCTGTGTTTTTTTTTTTTTTTTCCTAGTAGAAGTCTATCTCAACTTCCAGCTGAGGGTGTGCGTGTGTCCGTGTGCGCGTGTGCGTGAGTGAAGTCTCTTGGTATCTCTCGCTGCGGTTGAAGGCCTTTCAAGTGCATGAGGCAACATCACACAATACTTTCATGAAGTGGCGAGAGACGCGAGTTGAAGCGCCGGGCTTGACAGCGGATGACGTTCAATGTTGATTCACTCGCCTCTTCGTTTCATGCAGACGGGAGTTATTTGTTTAAGGGTGTCTACATATTGGGCAAGTGGTTATGAAAAGAATAATCGGTGTAATTCATCCATCCATTTTCTTAACCGCGGATTCATCACAAGGGGGATCTGTGCAGCTAATCTACTTAATTTTAGACAACATTTTAGAGTAAATTAAGATTGAAAATGTTTTGTCACTAAAAAAAAATACATTTTGGTAAAACGTATTTAAAAATGTATTAAGATTGGGGAAAAAAATTAAAAAAATATGAGATGAGACAGAGTTACTACATTTGGAATCTAATTTTGCTGAACTAAATATACTGTAGGCCTATATGCAATGATATACATATATTAACATTAATAGCCTACTGTATGTAATGTATGTTTGTACTCACTTAGACTTGACTTTATTGATCCCTTTGGGATGGCTCCCTCTGGGAAATTGACATTTCCAGCAGCACTAAGAACAGAAAATAAAACATAATGCAATCAATCAATAAATAAGGTTATTGCACCAGAGATTGAATTAATAATAATAAAATAAAATAAAAAATAAAAATTCAATCAACCAATAATGTCCAAATACAATTGGTAGCTGGAGGCAACCCCCCCAAAAAAAATCAGACTTAAAAAAAAAAATAATAATTCACAAGGTAGCCTCGTAATTTTAAAATGTATCAACGAGTGTACAGATTGTGTAAAAGTGAGTGCATGCAACCAATGTAGCAACTACCAAGAAATTAATTGAAATTTTTTTCGCCAAGCCCAATGTGTGTGTAAAGTTTGGTGAGTTTTCGTTAATGTTTTCTGTCTCAAAAATGTGATTGTTTGCGGAGAATAAGAAGAAGAAGAAGAAGAAGAAGAATTCCTACAAAAACAATAGGGCCTCGCAACGGCACCACCGACGCCGCTGCTCGGGCCCTAACTAGAGCTGCGAGCAGCTATAAAGGGCCCTCGCAAACTGGACTACTTGCACGTCGGGGTACTGGCATGTTGGGGTACTGTTTCATAGGAAAACCGTCCCCGCCGCTGCGAGGCCCTAATTAATTCTTCCAAGGCCGAAAGTGGATTATCTGCCACCAGGTGTCCCTCTTAGCATAGAAACCAATTTGCTTGGTTTCGCAAACCACATTCACCAGATAAATTATAAAGTAAAAGTACACCTGCATAATGTAAAGCAGGGGTGGCCAAATCTATTCTTCCATGGGCCACATACAGAAGAATTTCTTCACCTTTCATTTAACACGCTAAAACGTGGTGTTCTAAATGATTTTCTATGTCTCACGTGAGACACAACAAGTGGAGCTTGCTTTAAAAAAAAAAAAAAAAAAAAAAAGGATGGAAGAGCATGGCACTGGGATGTGATGCAAGAAATGAAAACAAGGGGGTTTATGTGGGCTGGGGAGGATTTACAGAGCACATCCAGTGGTGGTGGGGAGCAGAACAGTGGATGAGTATTGTTACAATGGCCTGCAGCGCTCAAAAGCTACGTTTGCACCAGTGCGAAGGCTTCCCGTATGGATGGGGGTGGCATCGGGATGCTGGCTGAATGCTTTGTTGATGCCGGTGGATTAACGCAAACAAAAGGCGTCTGGTTATGGCTGTAGATAAGAAATGAGGAACATACGTGACCGTTCCATTGTGAAGGGATGTCATCAAAACCATCTGTGAGACTATATAAGCATCAATTTACAATTGTTAGTTCAAAATGCTCCTTATTTAATTGTTGAGTGTAGGGCCTTCACAGGCGGCCGAGACCACCTATTATGTCTTGAGTGCATTCATGTCTTCCTTTTTTAGTCGTCCACACAATTTGTCCATGTGTGTCTTCACCTATGGCAGAAATTATGGAATTGACGTTTCATGCTAACACTATATGGCCTTTGTTACAGAGTTGCAGCTATACCTGCACTCTTCTGATAAAATGGGTATTTGAATTTGGTGCGACAAGTGCAATTTGGTGGCCCGGTGATGAAGTAGTAGCCTTCCTTTGCAAGTGAAAATACAAAAATAATGCTTCAGTTCATCATTATGGTCTATCTTCAGACTGCGTTATTGCTTGACACTCTCTCTCTGAAGTAAAGCATTCATGTAAAACTATTGGGATATTGTTCTGTCATCACTAGATGTGTCTGCTCTATCCAGCTAGACAGTTAACAGATTAAATGCTTCCTGTAGTTTTTATATCTCTATTTTACTGTAAAACTGAAACAAAAAATACAACGCAGCACATTAGCACATCTGACTAACATTGTTTTCTACCTAAATTATCACATCTGACTAACATTGTTTTCTACCTAAATTAGCATACACCAATCACAAATGTAAAGAAATAATAATCACCAATAAGTGAATTCAAACAGACGACACAACTAAGGTACGCTAACATAGTTAGCATAGTTAGCAAACTCAAGTCCGCTAGCATAAAAGGCTAACGAATGCTAACATCTTCACTGACTCGTTTTTACCAACATTTTGAATTTACAAAAACATTCAACCGGACTTATTGGCTTTTTATAGCTTGAAGAAAGTTATACATGAACACAAATAGTTACTTACAGCCTTACGTGGGCCAACGCTCCACCGTGTGTGCGTGTTGCTCATCAGGAGTGTCATTTTGGGGGGTTGGGGGCGGAAATCAACAGAATCGGTACAAGATGTATTTTCGGCCGTTTGTGAACTCACAAATACAGCGAGAATTCAGCAGAGGTTACTAGGTTACTTTTTTTTTCTACCGACTGTAAGTGGTTAAGTTTATCCAGTGAAGTTGGTGGGTCGTGGAAATAAATGAGTACCAAACAATCACCTTGCGTTCACGATTGAGACTCAGGCCAAATTATGTGCACCCTTCGAAACTTTTTTTTTTTTTTTTAAACTATGTCACGTCAGCTAGTGACTTATGATGTGAACTGTTGTCAAACAAATCAAAAGGTGGCAATAAACCTTCAAAACAAAAACTTGAGATATGTAGTCTTTATTTCATTATCCAAGATGACAATGCAGTTTACATAACATAATGCTGTGTTTTCACACCTGCCACATTAAATCTACTAGCAATAACCAGATAAATCGTTATGTATAAATCCCCTTTTAAAGGGTTCTCTTTATGCTTCTTATCAATTGCAAAACATACACACTTCCTTGAGAATTTGATTTGGTAGAAGATCTATAAAAGCAACTTGTAGTTATCATACTAATAATTTGGCACAAATACCAACATAGCAAATGCAAAAGATCAGAAAGCAACATCATGTGGGCAGACATAATAACAGTCACTGTAATATTTGGTAAGATGCAGCAATTGCAACAATGGTTCAATTTCAACTGGTTGTATAATATACATTTAAAAAAAAGTGTTGCTCATAATCTAAAAGTGAGTCTAGAACTGTTTGACAGTTGTAAACGAGCAAAAATATCCCAGGTAAAAGGTGACATTAATGAACCGCAATTCACTAAGGGCCATACTCTCCCATACATTCACACGCTTTTTAACGTGTACATTCTTCTGTCTAGACTGACACACCCACTGTGCGTAAGCTGGGAAAATGTATGCAACCACGAAAGAGTTGCGACTCAAACAAGTCTGAGGCTGGCTGTCAATCGTGGAGCATTGAGTTATCCTGCATGAGACTTTTGTATGCCATTTAAATCCATTTGAAAAATATAGTACACTTTTAAATCCTCACGATACGATACGTATCACGATACGGGGGTCACAATATAATACGTATCGCGATATTTTACTAGCATTTTATAATAACAGTCATATGTATACCTAAAGGATATGTTTATTATGCTGGATGACAAAAAATGTTTTCGTCAGTAGCTCTTCTGGTTTACCACCAAGCGGCATGCCTGGTTTCAATGTGAACGCACACTGAAAATTTATTAATAGGCAGATAGAGCCAATATGAGCAAAAAATATCAAAGTATTAAAATTACTGCTCTAAAATGTGCTTATTTGAAATATTTGGGGAAATAAAAAAACATTTCATGTAACATATTGTATTTCGTTTTTTAAACAAAATATAAAAATTGGTGCATTAAGACACGTGTCATGTTAAGCTCATAAGTAAATAAATGATATTCTTCCTCTGCTTTAATTTTTCTTAGCAAGACACAGTGTCCAATCACTGGTGAGCTATTTTTGCATTAATTGAAGGCAATTAACTTCAAAGACGCTGCTGGTTTTTATTTTTTTTAGGTACAATGCAAGCGGCAAAGGCAAACGTTAACTGCCTATTTAAAGTTAACGAGCAATTCTGACGCCTGTGTATCGATGCGTGTATTGTAATGAGGCCCGAAACTATACATTGCCGTATCGATTTTTTGAGCACACCCCTACACATTACGACATTTGCAAGTCAGTGAACGTAGGCAAACGGTTTTGGCCAGGTGTGTCCCACATTGTCAGCATGAGTCAGCTGGCACCGAAGTTATTAAATGCATAAAAACATGCAATTATAAGATGTTTCACGTGCACATGACTCGGCCCACATTTTATGGTGGCCCCACCCGAAAGGCATACCTGGAAAAAAAATGACAGATTTGAGTAGATGAGGAAAATGCACATGGCCGGAAACGTTCGCAGCTGTGCACCTTTTTGGATTCATACACACGAGAGAATATGGCCCCAACACACCATTTAAAAACAAATATAAAAACACCCAAAACAATTGATCAACACACACATACTATAATGGCCTTCCATAAACAAGTATGATATTGATCCAGTATCATGGTTGTGAAATATGTTAACTTAGATCAGGGGTGTCCAAACTTCTCTGCCACATCCAGAAAATCCGAAGGACGCAAGGGCCACATCATGTTATGAAGAGAAATTGTGTTTAGTCCTAAAAAATGTACAAATAATGTATTTGTGCTTTTGCATATTTAGAAAAAAAGAAAAGTTTCTCGTCCGGACAAGAAACATCTATATATATATACATTTTTTTTTTCTCCCATGTCACTTTAGGGGCTCCATACTAGACAGCCTAAAAAAAGCAACTTTCCATAGGACTCCACCCACGACTGGACCACACTGAAGGCTAGTTGTTACTCAAACGTAACAAACAATGAAGTTTCACAGAAACCAGCTAATGGGCACCTAAAACTTTGTGAAGATTTAAAAAAAAAAAAAAAAAAAAAAAAAAAAAAAAAAAAAAAAAAAAAAAAAAACTGCCTCTAAATGAGGCATTTTTAATGTACACAACCTTAGATGCTTTACGTAACAGGATTGGATTCATGACAGGAGACTATTAATTAACGTCTCTCTCACAAACCAAGCCTGTTCATTCTCAGAACATTACTGTCGGGTCTCTACTGCGCTGACATGCTGCAGTTTAGGGAATTCCTAGCCCAGGTCCCCTACGGAAAGAACAGAAGGAAAAGAAATGTCAAATCAAACACACGCGTTACAAAGAGATGAACAACCTGTTTGAGGGGTTGAAGAACGAGCACGCGTGTCAGTATGTTGTTTGACCTGCCTAACTTAATTAAGTAGTAGGCTACCTTGTCATGTTTTGGCAAACCATAAATCTCATTATGTATCATCTGGGTAAAAGATCAAATTTTCATTTTTTGAAGAAGGAAAAACAAAAAACAAAACAAAACAAAACTAATTGTGGCCAATCCAAACGCAGACACGGTTTTGTTTGTTTGTTAGCCGTAAGGCGCTGCTAGCTTTTAGCTGTCTGACAGAAATAATGTTGCAATCACAATGACACAAAGTGTCACGCAAGGCTCAAATGTTTTAGCTTTCTTATTTGAATCTGAATCATACCAACATATTTGTGCATTTATAGATAACATGTTTTGTTTATTTTAGTTATTAGAGATTGGAGGTGGTTTATATGCATTGCTGTTATGTACAAAATCACAATATTGTGCTTTTTTTTGTATGAGCTCTTTTTTTCCCTTTTTTTTACAATATTGTGATCTTCTTTAAATATCGCCAAGCCCCCACAATATCGTGATAATATCGTATCGTGATGTTTGGATATCGTTACATCCCTAATTTTTGTCTTTTCTTTTTCTCCTTTCTGTGTGTTTATGTTCATATGTTCACTAAACCCAATCAACCACGAGTAGTAAGTAAATTTTTTGTACAGCAAACTGGAAATCTCTTATTGTTACACCAGATCTCCCAGTCCCATTTGAAAATCACCTGCAGCATCATTTCAACTCATACTAATATTGACAAGGGTAAGGTGTGACTCAAAGTCTGAGGCTGGCTGTAAATCATGGAAGCGTGGCGTTATCTTGAGACTTGTAAATACCATTCAAATACATTTAAGGAAAAAAAAAATAGCACACTTTAAATATGGAAATACACTGTACACTCACACCCACGCACACACACACTAAAACAAAAGAGAATCAAAACATGACTACGTTAAACTTGTTCAAGATAAATGAACTATATTTCAAGTTCATCCAAAACCTGACAAAAGATTTTCGTCGAGCTCTACGAACCATGACATGGGAGTAGCTGGCCATTTGCAGCAGACACTCCAGCGTCTCGAGGAGCTGTTCCTTGCGCAGCATGTGGAGTCGAGTGCGATGGAGGCTCTTGCTCATTTCCAACCGCTGCAACGTCGCCTTGAGGGCCACAGAGGCGCACTGAAGAACACTCATTCCTAGAAACAAATACAGGACAAAGTTGAATGACTAGACATGCAACAGTGGGTAAAATTTCATTGAATACCAGAGAAACACGCACAGTAAAAAAATAAAAATAAAAATACACAGTAATCTTATATCTTTTGGAACAGAGGCAAGCTTGTTAATACAGTGCTTTGGTCATTTGTATTTTTTTTAAACAATGTAAATGAGTATGAGTTATTGTTTACTTTTGTCAAAACTTCCATCTTTATTGTCCTATTTCATTTGCATGCAAGTTATGCATCTGCTTTTGTGTTAAAAACAGGAATCATCGAATGTCAGGATCCAAAAGGAGGTCACGAAAATCTACTCCAGGGGTGTCAAACATACGGCCCGGGGGCCGGATCAGGTCTGCAAATGGTTTATAATTAATTAATGAATAAATGTGCAAGTGTTTTTTTTTTTTGTTTTTTGTTTTTTTATGAGATCATGAAACTGTCTGGGGGACCCAAACTTTCAAAATGTAGTTTGTAGTATATTTATATACAAATATGATTTTATACTCTGAGTTTTTTACTCTCTAGTTTTTTTGTAATATTGTATTATCACCTTAATATATTTTATGGCCATATGAATGGACTTATCTTATGAGAAGCGATGATTTGACCCAACTTAAACTCTGCTCGGACTCGACTTGCTTGATTTTTGCCACATTCTCTTTTTTTTTTTTTTACTTTCTTAAAACCTGAAGGTTTAGAGTTGGGACATACTTACGCCTCGGCTACAAACTATAAACGCGCAGTTGTACAGAAATGATCATATGCGCCGATGCCGATAGCAACATATTCTTCCTAAGACTTTAAAGCACATATGCGAAGGAATTTCTCGACGGGTTTTATTTTCTACAAACAACAGGACTTACCATATATATCAGTGGCTTCAACATCAATGTACACACCCTCCATCATAACACGTTTCAGAACCTACAAGAAAGCGTACAGGTGAGAAAACTGTGTTTCAGCTGAGTTACTTGCTTTTACAAAGCCATACGCAAGGTGCTTGAACAAAATGAAGAGTTATGACTGAGTCAAGTGGCAGCAATCTAAAATATGAAGTACAGTACCTTGGAATGGGACCTATTAGGAATACGGTATGTCGATACTGCCAGTCATGTGTGACCAACAACAGTTTCATGATCATTCAAAAGGTATATTGGTAACATGATGCTACACATAGTCATAATAAGCTTTACTGTGTGTAGTGTTTACATTATAGTTTTGACTTATTGAACATTTGGACATGTTTTGCATACTAGTAGAAAATAATGTTAAAAGGGCATTACTGTTCCAATTGTACTGCTGCTTTAAGGTTCACTGTGTCTCTATTATAACACACACAAAAATGAAAAGGACTGAATTAGATTTTTGCTATTTAACTCATTTGCTCCCAATAACGTGTAAATACGTTTTTTAATGTTTTAAGTGTCCCAAAGACGTATTTATACGTTTGTTTGTTTTTATGCTAGAGCATACAGAAGGCTTTGATGCAGTCTCTCAAATGCAAAGAACGGTTGCAGAAATGGTAGTTATTACACAAACGGCCAGCAGGTGGCAGCGGAGCAAAGGAGATCAACCAGTGCCATGTTGAAAAAGCTCAATTACTTACAATTTTAAGCAGATTTGTAAAAACTGATGAAACTTAACGCTCTTCTAATGCTAATTGCTGCAAAACGAAAACAGAAACATGCTTTTTTTCCTGATGAAAGAAGAGACTTTAATCTTTCTTTTGATAGGTTCCATGCTTTTATAGCAATTGAACACAATATTCTGTGGGCCTTGCAAAATCAGTCAAAATCCAGTAAAACAGCCGGGAGCGAACGGGATTGCGAAATGTGAAAATGGCGGCGAGTGAATGAGTTAACTGGTCAGGTTTGCGTGACCGCAAGTTTGGTAACGAGCATTAGTAAAGAGCCAACTATCCATTAACTACGGCTTATCCGAGGTGGGGTCGGCTTCGCATCATAAAGCACTCGCCGAAAAGGGCTCACTTTGTCGAAAAGGTGGGCGTTCTTCAACGACGGGCCAACAGAGAGACGGAAGTGCCCACCTGTGCATTTCTTTACTAAAGAGCAAAGATCGAACCTCAAGCACTCGGATGAAGCCTTTCTCAGCACTCAGGTGGAGGCAGGATTTCCCCAAGTTGTTTCTTTCGCTGACACAGGCACCTAAACGGATCAGATCCTCTACTATGAGGTGATGGTTGTACTTGGCTGCGAGGAGGAGGGCGGTCTGAAAACATGAAAGACAAGGAGCATTTTCTTATTGTGTGTAATATTCTGTTTTTCAATCTGTTGGGTCCACTAGAGCCAGGGCTGGATTGGCGCAAAAAAAACAAAAAAAAAAACGGCCCTGACATTTTCACTTCGACCCACCATCCTGACCCAGCTTGACACCCGACCAGGGTTACCGTAAGGCATTTTTAATTCCGTTCTTGTAATTGATAAAAACCTTGACTTAAAAAAAAAAAAAGAACTGTACAATTTCAAATGTCTACTGTACCATTCCATCCAAGTCTTTTCGGTCTAAGCTGTTGAGTGCAGACATCCTTTTAGCAATTGCATAGGCCAGTGCCCTCCTTCCGTCACATGCCACATTATGGAGAACACTGTAAAGACAGAGAAAGAAAGATTAAGATATTTTATTCCGAAAGAACAAAATTTAACATTGGAAGTTTTTGAAACTGTACACATTGCCATTGAACAAAGTTGATGCTACGGACTCTAGTTTAACTCATTTGCTCCCAAAGACGTATAAATACATTATATTTGAAATGTTTTAAGTGTACCAAAGACGTATTTATACGTTTTTGTTGTTTTTGTTTTTTTTATGCTAGAGCATACAGAAGGCTTTCATGCAGCCTCTCAACTGCAAAGAATGGTTGAAGAAATGGTAGTTATTACACAAACGTCCAGGAGGAGGCAGCAGAGTATAAGAGATCAACCAGGGCTATGTTGAAAAAAAGCTCAACTACAATTTTATTAGATTTGTGAATATGGAGCTATATTCTAAGGCCAATTGCTGCAAAGCGGAAAAATATAGAAATATACTTCTTTTTTTTCCTGATGAAAGAAGAGACTTAAATCTTTCTTTTGGTGGGTTCCATGTTTTTATAGCAATAGAACACAATATTCTGTGGGCCTTGCAAAATCAGTCCAAATCCAGTCAAACAGCCCGGGCGTGAAGGGGATTTTTTGTGTGAAAATGGCTGGGAGTGAAAGAGTTAATATATGTTTTAAAACAGATCATCTCATCGCTACATGATATTTGTATAGTGGGACCTATGCGTTAGCCTAAACCTGACTTAACCTGCTTATCATGTGATCATATAATTAAGAATGGTTCAACTTGCGTTCGGCCGTGTCGATCGGTGGCCAGCAGTGCTTCATCAGGGATGCGCTTCAACTGGATATCTTCCTTCTGCAGCTGCGCCCGAAAGAACTCGGAGCTGCTCGCTGCGCAGCTCGCGAACCAATCGTCTTCTCGCCACATGGGCTGAAGAAAGCTTGTGGTCATGATGCCGGGAGGAGGCGCGCTTTGGTGATACTCTGTCCCCGGTGAGTAGCTTGTGTGAGAAGTGGGGCTTGGGATGATTTCATCAGACTCATCACTGTGGTAACCGGTACCTTGTAATGAGGTCAAGGTGGAAATTGAGGTTACACAATTGATGAAAAAAAAAAGTTATTTGTACTTAAAAAAAAACAATAATAAAGCATGTGACATTAGTAAATTACCATTTGGCTCAAATGTGTACTTATGTGATCCTGTTGAGCTGGGAGCGGACATTTGGATAGGGGACGTGTTTGTGGTGCTGGTCCTCAGATCCTCCTCCAGCACTTCAACGATGATTGCCAGTTCCTCCAGGCTACTGGTGAGGTGTTTTCTCTGTGATTGAAAGACGGCCAAGGTATTTGCGGTGATCCTTTGAATCTTTCCTAACTCTTTGACATTAATTATGTCAACTCGCAGGCACGTGAGGAGCGATCACATTCACTGACCTTGCTTGTTCGATTTCCTGTGCGCGTTTTAAACCGCTTCTTGTCCGCTGAAGAAGACACGATTGTGATTTCTCATACAACAGGACTCAACAAAAGTAATTAATGAAAAAAAAAAAAAAGTGTCAAATTTAGTCTTTACCTTGGACTCGTTTACTGTGCGGGTTCAGCTTGGAAAAAATAAATACATAAATAAATCAATTTGATAATAATAATAATAATAATAATAATAATAATAATGATAATAATAACAACAATAAGTAGGGATGTAACGATAAGGGCAATATCGTGATATCGTGATATTAAAACTGCCACAATATCGTCGTCGTCATGTTCACAATATTTAAAAAGGAACACATCTGTTAAAAAAAAAAAAGAAGTCAGGTTGATTTCCATTTGTGCCGTTCTAGCACCCTCTAGTGGCTAGTTTCTTCGTACAATTTAATTTCGTTAGGGATGTTTTGGCCTTCTATGTTCAAAATCTATGCTAATCGTCAGATGAAGGGGAACCTAATTTGTTTGTGAAGAAATCAATGTGTGTTTGCATTAGCAAGTAAGTGCCTCAATATTGTTATTAGATTGTAGGTGGTTTATATGCATTGCTGTTATGTACAAAAGCACAATATTGTGTTTTTTTTTAGTATGAGCTCTTTTTTTCTACAATATGGTGATCTTTTTTTAAATATCCCCCCCCCCCCCCCAATATCGTGATAATTATCGTATCGTGACCTTCATATCGTGATATCGTATCGTGATGTTTGGATATCGTTACATCCCTAATAATCAGTAAATAAATAAGAGTGTTTTGGGGGGGTAAAAGTGCTTCTTTTAACTGACTAATGGGATATAACAAGTGGCCGTCAAAGCAGTATGAATATAGTTCATCTATTTTGATAAGAAAGCCAAAAGTATTCTTGCACATTTAGTGTGAAAAACAGTTTTCCATTTTTTAAAATGATTTTGGCCCATTTGATTTCTTCACGGTCCTCGCAGGAGTCAGTCGTTATTAAAGTAATGTCTTCCCTACCGCAACATTATGTTTTAAGAAATATAAAACGGATTGTAGGCTATAACAACGCTATTCAGCATAAAAACTGAATCTTAAGGGTTGACACTTTCAATGTTATACAAGTTTTCCTTTGACGCTCCTCAATGTTCTTTGTGTAACGACAGAGTGACAGACAGACAGAGAGACAGACAGGAATGCACTGAAACTGCCAAGTTAAAAATAACCCACATTGTTTTTTTTTTAATCCAGTAGTAGATATTTAAAAGTATTCAATGTTTAGTGGTTGTGAAACAAGATGGGGAGCATAAAATGTCAGAAGTACAGTTTTGAATTGGTGAAGATTACCTGAAGATGTTGGGGGTCTCTTCCCTGGGCTATGCGGATGTTCCGAAGTAGCTCCTTAACAGGCATCTTTACACGTACTCCGAGGTAGACCTTCTTGCTATCTTCACCACAGTGCTTTGGAGCTAAGATGATTAAGTAGTATGGTATCAGAAAATATGAAGACAGACACTCGCGGAATCCGGTTAACAGAGGATCTTTGCGAAAGGAAATCATTTCGTTTATGCTCGATAGTCATGTGATGTCTTAATTCTGTCTAGAGGGTATCAAAATTGAGTAAATAGTACTTCTTTTTTCCAAGTGAAGAATCATGAAATACAATATTTGACAACTCCACGGGGGGTTGATTAAACGACATACCCGTTTCCCAGTCTAAGGCCTCCCGGACGCTCACGCCGGAGGCAGGTGCATCCGAGTCGGCTGCGTGTGCCGCAGCTCCCTGCTGCTCAGAAACTGGATGAGCGCCGGTATTGCCTCTTCCGTGCGCTCGCTCCTTGCCCTCCAGTCGTTTATAGCGTCCTCTCATCTTAACGGACTTTTCGAAAAAACAACACTTTTTACTACGAAGAATGTGACTCCAAAATGAAACATTGCATCAAATACTTACCCAAACTCCAAGACTGTAGTAATTGGTCGAGTTCTCACATCTGCGAACCAGCTCGTCTTGACATGACAGTTTGTTGACAAGTACTGCAGCTACCTACCTGGTAATCTGACACCAACCACGCCCACCAATTAAACACGTTTCTCATGCGTTTACATAAACCGAACCACAAAATGTCCAAATTCCTTCCATTCAGGCAACCGCAGGAGCTACAAAATTAATACAAAATACTAAACTGTTAACATAAAATATAATAAAATTGTACATTTTTCACCTTGTAAAAATGAAAAAAATCTATCGTCTCTATCTATCTATCAGCTAGCTAGCTAGTGTCTCTACCGTGTCTATCTATCTATCTATCTATCTATCTATCAGTTAGCTAGCTAGCTATTGTCTCTACCTACCTACCTACCTATCAGCTAGCTAGCTATTGTCTCTATCTATCTATCATGCTCGCACAATTTACATGACACCTAGGAGGTTATTTTTAAACACCAACAGATACGGAAACAGTAACTCTTAACACACAAACCAAATTTTTTTTCAAATTTCTTCCACATTTACAGGAAGTCACATGTACGCCACAATAAAACAAAAAATTAGAAACAATATTCAATATTTTTATTTTTTCCCAACTTGTCATTATATTACTGTATTGTAATTTTGTAAACAGGAATGATAGATTAAAGCTCAACAAATGAATGGATGAATGGGTGAATGAATGAATGAATGAATGAATGTACCTTGGCATCACAGTGAACAAATGGTTAACGTTCTGACTCACAGCTTTTGAGCTTGGTTCTGGCATTTCATTGTGGCAGAGGCAAGAAGAGGGCAGGGCCAATTGGGTGGTGACCTTGGGGCATTCGTCTGGGAGGACATCCACAGCACCCCGACGCCAACTGATAATAGATGAACGCGAAGGTGAATGTTAAAGGGCATCCTGCTGGGATAGAAGGGGCATAGTTCGAGAAAGGTCCGTCCGTCCATACCTGCGCAACAACTCCGTTATTTTTGTGGCATCAAAACCGTGTGTTCGCCCCGGGCATCGGTCTAGTGTGCTTCTCACGCCACTGCTGCGTGGAATTCTCCCAGTGCTCTGTTTGTGTGGGTTTGCTCTGGGTAGTTCAGCTTCCTCCCACGTTCCAAAAACCCGTTTGGTACACCAAAGACTGTAATTGTCTAATTGCTTAATTTGTCCAAAGGTGTGAATAATTACATTTAATGAATACATTTCTTGCCATAAAAAATACCTGTTTTGGTACAGCTGTTACATGTGTAGGCAAAATTACATTACTTGTACCCACCCGTTGAATAAAAAAGTAAAGAAATAACTGACAAGACTGCAATTTGCAAAAATGCTTACAGCATAGGCCGATTATTAATTCGCATGACTTCTCGGATGTCCATTGGCTCAGGCAAATCATCAATGACGCATACGAATAAACAAAATGTTTTAAGTGAAAAAAAAAGTGCCGATACTCTCCTAATATATATATATAGATATATATATATATATATATATAGTCGAGCCCCTCAGGAGTAAAAGAAAGAAATAGTCATGGCTTTTTCATGAGCGTCACTTTGCTGTCCATCACCAAACATCACCAAATGAAAATATGATGACGATGATGAAAATAACAACATCAAGGCAGTTATAGAACAATAATCCACAAAGCAACAACAACCTCAAACATCTTGGGGATTTTTGTTGATTTTCTGGTTATTTCCCATTGTTGAAACCCTCCATTGCCTTTTAGGAAAACAGTATTCAGGATTCTTAGCATGAATGTTTGTAAGAATGGTTGGTGAAGTGCAATCTAACAGGTTCAACTTCTCTTGGTGGAGGAGTTTTATAACGCTGGGTGTGTTACACGGAACTTCTCATCATAAACTTTAACTGTGAGTTCGACAACAAAGATCTACTACTACATTTTCACAAGTTGTGTAAAGAGATTGACAACTTGCTTTGTCGTGATCAACATTATGTACTCGAGGCAAAGCATTTATTAAATGATGGGGAATAAAGTATAAATGCCTTTTTAAAGGGGACGTCAACCCAAACATTTTCATGACAATGTTTTATGCGACCCAACTTGTCTAAACAAAGGAAATTCTGATTAATGCTGCATTTGTGGAATATCAATAAAGCAGCAAAATCCACCCATTTTTTTTTTTTTCTGTCTCGGGGGCGGCCATTTTGCCACTTTTGCTTAACGTTCCCTTTTTATTATATTAAATTTTTAATACTTCAGTGGCAATTCAATGATCATTTTCAGCCCCCCACCAAAAAAAAAAACTGAATGTGCCGATCCTCTTGCAGTTGATTTCTGTCACATCATGACCTTTGCACTAGTTGTCTATGTGCAAAATAATAACAGTAAAAGCTGATATATTGCATATTATAATGCAACAATGGCAACATTTAAGAGCAGCCTTTACTTGACTTTCCTAATTCCTCGACCCCATTCTGTCTTCAATGAGGAGTCAGACACACTTTGACACGGGGAAGCTTATTATCTATGATTTCATTTGAACACAAAGGCTTCACCTGCCAGCACGACGGTTCACTTCAAAGGCGAAAGAGCAAATTACACTGTGAGAAATGCCAACACAAGCAGTCAGGGCAGCTGAAGAACAGAACCGGCAACAT
The DNA here is from genome assembly GCF_051991245.1 of Festucalex cinctus. Lineage (NCBI taxonomy): Eukaryota > Metazoa > Chordata > Actinopteri > Syngnathiformes > Syngnathidae > Festucalex > Festucalex cinctus. Next base: position 1,796,559 of record NC_135423.1, read on the forward strand.
GCTCTTTCGCTTCACTGGAATGATCTTACAAAAGCATAATTAACCTTTGGCGCTTTGGTGTCCTAGCTTGTGTGATTACTGCTTAAAATGAGAATTATCCGTTTTTTTTAACTAATTAATTCATTTAAATTCATTTTTAACCATTTTTCTAGTAGTCCGTTTGAGCCTATTCCATCGGAATTTGGGTAAAAGGCAGGACATAACCCTAGACAGGAAAACAAAACTATAAAACTTACATAACAATTTCATAACACAATGGATAATAAACAATGAACATTTACTTTCTGTGGCTGTCTGATAAAAACTACTTTCGTAAATGTACTTTAACGCCACAATTGTCTGTTATTAGACATGAAGAATCAGAAATGTAATCAATCTGTCCCGTCGTATCGTGCCACAAATTTAACAGTCTTACATAGATGTATGAGGTTTACTTGACAGAAAATCTGGAGGAAAAATATATTTTTAAAAAATGTCAGTTTTTCAATTCTTTGTATGATTAAGATTAAAAGAAAAAGTTTTTTATTTTTTTATTTTGATGATAATATTTTCTCTTTTACTGAAAATGAATATTGGCTTGAAATATCGGTTATCGGTCTCCTTGACTATACTAATAATCGGTATCTGTATCGACCTTGACCAAACCGTATCGGTCTATCACGAATGATCAGTGGCGGTGTGGTCCCTGGAGAAGTGGGTACATTTTCACCATATTTTAAAAAGTAGTCCAGAAAAACGTCCTCTTTTTAAAATGGTGACATATAAGAATTAAAAAATCCATCATTTGCACTTGCTCGCAATAATACTGTAAACGGCTTGTTAAAAACAGTTTGGTAACACAAGCAGCATGATTTTATTTATTTTTTTGCCATCTGGTGGGTCAATAATGGCCCGTGGGTCACTAGTCACCAACCACTGCTCCAGCGCTTTTCAATGGAGCAAAGGACAAACGAAAATACTTTAAATAAATTCAAATGAAAGAAATGCGTACTTTTAAGTAAAGGACAAAATGGTACATTTTCAGCCTTATTGATTGAACAAATTTATTACTATAGTGAAGTTTGTGTTATTGTGAAATTAAACAACTTGGGATCTCCAATATTCTAATTTATTAATACTGTATATGAGATTATGCAAGGTATTTAAACTTAACTATTTTTTTCATAAACACAAATATACATTATACAATACATATATTGTTCATTACAGAAGAGGATTAAGGTCGGTGTATTTGAAATATTCTTACAGTTAATGTAAACAGCAAGTTTTTTTTTTTTTTTTAAACGTTCATAAATGATCAGTATAAAGGTCCTTTGCAGTTCTTGTCCGTGTGAATCTGGCGCCATCTACTGGTGACATCCCTTCAAAACAGCTTTTTGGCCCCGACAAATCTTTTTGCAAAAACATTACCTGCAGGCTACTTTTGGTTACGTTTGGGGGTTCGGGTTAGCGTTTATGTTTGGGGCCCTGATGATGATTTTTTATTTTATTTTTTTATTTTGTAGGAACAATAAATGTAATATATTACAGTGAAAGGGCATAAATGATGTAAAAAGAAAAAAAAACTTTTATGACCAAGAAGGCAAAAATAAATAGACAAAAAAAAAGATTAAAAAAAGAAGAAAAAAATAAAAAGATAAAGACTTAATTAACTGCTCAGCCCAGACTGACGGCACACAACTGCCACCCAGTGGCCATTTCTCATAACTCATTTACAGAGAAATGACTGTCCCTAGCTTAGTTTGAGGTTAGGTTTGAAAACTGTTGCTGCCATGTCCTTATTCTTTCTCAGCTGATCGAAATAGAGCAAGAAACAAAGGTTTGAACAAGTTTACGAGCAAGACACACCAAAACAACTTCAGATTTTCTGCATACTTGAAAGTTACCTAGCTCTACCAATAGATGGCAGTAGATCACAATAATAAAACAAGCCCGGTTTCCTGTGTTAACAAAAAAAAAAAAAAAAAAAAAGTAGGTTTCCGAATCAGGTTATGGGGCACAACGGAGTTTGGATATTAGTGAGTTTCATAACATCGAAAGGCAACTTTTATGCTGTAAACCACTAATTGTGTTATGCTCATGTGAAATAAAGCAACTGTGTGCACCAGGTGGTAGTCAACATAAGCAGGAATGAATACCCGTGTATGTGCAAGTGAACGTGTGTGTGCATGCACAAGCCATAATGGCTCCCGATGAAGCTGCTGTGGAATTTCCCTGGAAAAGTTTTGGCAAAATTCATGAAGTGGACACATTCAACAAACCCTTTATTATTCCATAACAATAATATATTTAAAAACAAATAATAATAAAAACGTTATAACAAGCGTGCCTTCACCTTTGTCTGGCTCTCTTTTTGGTGTGGGGGGGGAAAAAAAAAAAAAAAAAGAGGGCAAAAAGTAACACAACACATTTTTTGTTTGAAAGATTTCAATAGTAAAAGTTGACGTTTTTGGCCATAATTTTAACAGGCATGTTAAACCAATCTTTTGCCATCGTTGGCCTTTAGCCACTCCAGTGGACACTAGTATAGTCTTGCCATACGCTGCCATCCAGTGGTCAACGATTGTAAGTTCAAAAAAAAAAAAAAAAAAAGTCTGACAAGATGGCCGACAGAAGTTCAGATGTGATGTGCAAGGAAGAAATAGGTGCCTATTATATTTCTTATCCAGGAGGCCCTTGCAAGTAATATATATATATATATATATATATATATATATATATATATATATATATATATATATATATTGGGACATCAAAAGCAACAACTAAGGAGTAATATAATATAATTGTTAAAATATCCAAGTGTTGATTTTGTAATTTGAGGAAGTGGCGATTGATCATGAGTCCACTAAATTGGACTTCGGACATCATTAAGCTGTATTGTGACTACAACTTACTGTTGTTGCTTTTGAAAATACTTCATCTGCTGTCATTTTTCTTTGTGTTTTAAATCATCATTTAATTTTTATTATACTAATATTTTATAGATTTTAGTCCTCATATGAGACTAAGAATCCTGGTCGTTATTTTTTGCTGCTAGAATGTGTCTTATGTATGGCGCCCGTTTCAAAATATATGAAGTTGAAACATCGCGTCGGACTTTTGTGTCCGCCATTATACGTCGTACGTGGCTCACTTCTACAAGCTCCTAAACACGTACATCTACAATCTAGCTCGACATGTGACATTCTCAAACACTTATAATCACTTTCTACCATTGTCTATCATTTACATTTTACTTGGAAAATATCTTACCTGTCAAAGCACAATAATACACGTTAAACAGCGTTCGCGGTTTGCGACCATGTCGTGCGTCATCATCGACTGACTCGTCTTCCTCGACGCCTGTCAGTCACACACTGCTGATACGCACGCTTCTAAGCACCATCTACTGGCGAAAACATATATTGCACTTTGATGTCAAATAGGCACTAAACTATAGTTTTCTCAGTAGAATATGACTCTTAAAACTATTTGACTGCCAGGCGTTATAAAAACAAAACAAAAAAATCCACAGTGCCAGCCGCTTTTGAGCATTTTAACTCATCTTTCAAGGCAAAAAGAATATTGTTTGCCTTTACTACATATACAATGTGGCTACTCAATGAAAGATTGCATTCCATTTATTGGAATTTTACTAATCATCATGAAACGTCTTTGGCAGTCAAAGAGTTAAACATAAATGTAAATAAAATTATGGGGGGCAACTATTTCTGTGTATTCACTTTTACCATAGTGCCACATTATCTTTATTTATATAGTGATACAACTAGCCCCCATCTCCCTATTTGAGGATGAATACTATCATTATGAAATCAGGAACCACTTTATCTTCCAAGACATCACTTCCAAGCAACTGCAAACGTCTACGCTACATTTCACAATCAGACATAACAGAATAAAATATTCATCCACCCCTGTAAATCCATCCTTGGTGTGCATATTTATCTCAACCAATCAGAGGGATAAACATAGCAGACTAATGATGGGGAAAATGCCCATGTCACAAATGGCGGATCCAAAATCTGATAAATCACATATCCCACTGTGGGGGCGAGCATTTGCGAGTTTTTGCCAACTTCTCTTAGGGTTTGTTCAAGGTTGCAATGTTGAGTGAATGCCGCAACCTTGAACGCCGATGAAAATTCAACATTCGCTACTTTCGCAAAAACTCACAAATGGTCGGCCTCTCAGTGGTGTATACAAGTTTAAAAAAAAAAAAAAAAAAAAAAAAGCCATTTCAATTTGTGTATGTGTGCGTTCGACACCAGCACTCGGGATTCTGAACCAGTGGTTGATTACATGGTGACATATAGAAGCAGAAATCTGATTGGACCAAAAAAATAATAATAAATAAAATAAAATAAAATAAACATGGTGTGTACTACTTTTCTAAAATATTAAATAAAAATTCAATTGAATTGTAAAATTTGTAGGTCACATTAATCATGGGGAAAAAAATTGTTAAAGCATTAGCATATATAATTTAGGACGGGTTGAAAAAATATTGCTCATGCTGACATATATATATTAGGGGTGTGAATTGCCTCGTACCTGACGATTCGATTTGTATCACGATTCATGGATTGCGATTCGATATCGATTAATCCCGATACGAATTTATAAGTATCGAATTGTCTTGTTTTGAATTGTAAAGTTTTGCAAAAAATGACTGAATCAGAATTAAATAAAAAGAGAATCATGACTTTGTTGCCTTCTAAATGAGAAACGTGTTGTTCATCCCCAACACACCCACTCGACACACGTGTAACAAAGACGTCGTATAACTTCATAAAACCATTTCACTTACAACCTCCTAAGAATATAACCATTTTCCGTGTTCCAGTGTAACACGATACATTTCCAGAGAATTTGCAACCACGAGGAAACGTAAGTCAAGCGGTAGATACGATACAATGAACAGTGTAAACAATCTCGCGCTGCATTTCGCAATCTGCCCTTCGGCTTTTGTGTGCACGTATCAGAGGGAGTTTCTTCTGACTCAGTCGAATGCGATTTGGAGTCATTTCTTTTATACGCGTGTGTACAAAGCACCAACACACACACCCAGGCCAGATAACAGCAAGTCTCAGTTGGCACTTGGCAGGTCAAACGGTGCAAGTTGAAGCACTTCAAACAGCGCAGCTGCACAGAGAAAGTGACAGGAACTTCTTATTTACACATCAAACATGACTAAATGGTACAAGTGAACAAGACTTTTTTTTTTTTTTTTAAGACAGCAATTGTGTTTTTTGGCAGTTTATGCTTCGATTGGTGCATAAACAAAATGTTTTTTAATGCCACAAAATCCTTTGTTGAAGCGATATTTTTCCATAAGGTAATATTGGAGCTGATTAGATTGTGGTGGTATACTATTGTAAATGATGAATTTCTTTAGAATTATTGTTTGTGTTCCACTATATTATAAATGATGTCACGATAAGGGCAATACCGTGATATTAAAACTGCCACAATATCGTCGTCGTCATGTTCGCAATATTTAAAAAGGAACACATCCGTTCAAAAAGTCAGGTTGATTGCCATTTGTGCAATTTTAGCAACCTCTAGTGGCTAGTTTATTAGCGCAATTTCATTTGCATGAGGGATGTTTTGGCCTTCTATGTTTAAAATCTATGCTAATTGGCAGATGAAGGGGAAACGAATTTGCTTGTGAAGCGATCAATGTGTGCCTCAATATTGTTATTAGAGATCGGAGGTGGTTTATATGCATTGCTGTTATGTACAAAAGCACAATATTGTGCTTTTTTTTTTTTTTTTTACAATATTGTGACCTTTTTTAAATATCGCCAACCTCCCCACAATATCGTGATAATTATCGTATCGTGACCTTCGTATGGTGATAATATCGTATCGCGATGTTTGGATATCGTTACATCCCTACTATATTATCATGTTGATTGGAATGTATGCTTCTGGTTGATAGACTGACAGGACAATCCCAGTTGGGTAATAATCCACGCAATAATACAAGCCACTCATATTGCTGCCCCTATAAGTAGAAATAGTCAAAACTGTCATTTAAGAAAAGAACGGCATGCAAAGTATTATTTTTTTTTTAATGATGTGATTTTAGGTGTAACCATCCCACGAAGTGATAACGAGCAGAAATAACAGGCCTCGGCACGACCAATCCTGCTTGTGCCTTCACCGCAATTGAAATTTGAGACGATTCCAACGCGCAAGGCAACAAGCAGCAGCATTTGCAGCCCCCCCCCCGGGCTCACTTGGAAGGAGTCAGTGTTTGGTAGCTTAGTCATTTACCAACCATTTTCTCATAGTTTCCTGCGTATGGTAACGCTACGGTGTCACGAAAAGCGTAAGAAAACAGCAATCATACACATATTTTCAGACGTGCGGTGCAACGGTTATCGCACAGCTAATGGTTTAACTGTTTATGTAATATTTGTGTTCTGTTTCAGATAATTTTAGGGGCAAAAAAAGTAGTTGGAAATTAAATTAGATGTCATGTTTGGTAACAGCTTTAAATGACAGGCTGTGTCTTGATGAATTATTACTAAATGCTGTTGTTCAAAGCAGTGGTTCGACATGTCATTCTAGAGGCACAGAATGTTTTTAAAAAAAAAATCACCCCAGAAGAAGCACCAGAAGTTTTCTTGGAAGTTTTCCCTGGGGGGGAACTGACATTGTGAAGAGCTGCAATTCATCTGTCAATCTTTCATGTGGAAAGACATAAGATGTTATCTTTTCACGTGAAGAATTTGGCCAAGACGGTTTATATCCTTTGTCCATTTTATAAGGTTGGGGAAATGTGGTTTTTGTCTTTTGTCATCTTCAAATGCTCAAGTGTTTATTTTCACACTCACCCAAGTAAGTTGGGCTCACGTTTTGTTACTAGTAGATCTACTTTTACTAGTAAAGTAAAACCCTTGCACAGGGAAATGTCGTGAGGACTTGACTGCCCAGTGCCTAGCCTAGCCTAGCCTAGCCTAGCTCAGCCCAGCTGACTTAGGGCAAAAGGGGTACAGTTTAGTGTTGTGTCGGTCACGACCGATTCGTTCTTTAGAACAAATCTTTTCAGTGAACGCGAGCAAACGGGTCACTTCTTGAAGTGATTCGTTCGTCCTCTCAGTTCATTTGAGAGCAGCCACACGCTCATGCCGTCAGTCTTCGCGAACGACCAATTAGAAGCTAGCGTCAGATGTGGGCGGGATTTTACTACACTCGCGGCCTCACTATTGGTGTTCAGGAACGAGTCACTGGGGAAGCTTCCCGTTCGCGAAGACGTGAACGAGTCGGTGGGTGAAACGTGTTGCCACTTCCGGTTCACGAACGAACGATTCAGTGAATGAGTGCTGCGGCTGTTGCCATTTCCGGTTCGCAAACGTAGTCAGTGAGTGAACGCGCTACCGCCATTTCCCATTCGCGTACGATTCATTGAGTGAACGTACTGCCATACCAGTTTAGCGAGTGAGAGATTGTAGTCTTGCCACGAGTGATTCACGGTTTGCCAAGGAAGGAACTACTCACAGAACCGCCATTACTTTTGTGCTGGCGGGGACAAGCTTTCATTATCACGTTTCTCCAAGCTAACGGCTAACGTGGTGTCCGTCCGTCCACGTACTGGGCTGGGGGCAACGCATAAAAACAAAATAGAGCGAGTGGCAGTCTCTCTCTCACCAGCACGAGATGACGTTGTTGGGGTTATCTTTAACGGATTTATTATCCTCTCTGTGTACTGTGTACTCTCTGCGTACGAATCTTTTGAACGGTTCTTTTAAATAAACTGATTCGAGTGATTCAGTTCACCTAAAAGAACCGTAATGCCCATCACTAGTACAGTTGTAGGGCACATAGATGGACAACCGTCGCTGAGTGAGAACTGACCCCACGGTGCCTGCGAATGTACCACGACAGCATTAGTGACTCTTTGTATAAATCTACTACAGTACAGTACAGTAAGTATCAAATTCTTGCCTTTATATTTCTACCTGTTGTGGTATATGGTGGTGGTGGACACCCTCTCCGGATGAAATTAAATAAAGATAACAAAATAGAAGTCATTATAAAGGATCACCATAAACACAAGTATTTCCTTGTTATATAGGCGAAATCCCGACAAACAACTGTAATAATAATTGTTTTGCTCAAGGGGCACAAACACCTGCTTGTACGGGAGATGGACAGATAGGAACGTATACGGTACATCAAGAGATGTGAACGCAAACCGTTTTAAAGACTGTTGGGAGTTCCGTGCATCATGGGAAATACCCAGACAGTCCGGTCTATGGCAGCTAACAGATGTTATGATGGAATTTTAAGGGAAAATACTATGTTGGGATTTATAGGTCATTATCTGTCATTGTTCAACCTTGAAATTGTATGCATCAAAAGTACTAGTAGTATCCGTACATGGTATCTTTATAATTGACTACTCAACAGTACTCCTATTGGCATTGGTGTGTTAAAAAAGTGGTATTGAACTTCCCTAAGATAAAATATAAACCGTAAAATTTAGCGGATAACATGCATCCATGTATATTAGGTTCCCTCCAAAATAACCCTTAAAATGCCATTTGTACTGTCCAGTACCCCAATTTACTGGTATCGTTTATTATCAGAATGAATAATATGAATGAATAAAGATTCAAAACATAGCAATAAAGTGTAAAAAAAACAACAACATGTAAGACGATTTAACAAATGATGTTACAGTCGTTGTTGTAACTGTTTACTTATTGATGCTTTTCAAGCCTCCGCATAAGATAGATGGATGGATGGCATGGAAATGTTTTATTGTGATTTATACCCAGATATGCATGTTCAAGACACGTATGTGTGCAATGTGATGCTCGAGTTGCAAGACAAACATCTGTTAAACAACGCCTCGACGTTGGCGTGTTGCCAAAGGAAGCGCATCAGCTCGCAAGTAGAACACTTCAGTATAATACAGTGGAAGAAGCTAACATGATTACTAATGTAAACAGTCACAAATCTCTCACTACTTACCTAGATGTCTTTTTTTTTTTTTTTTGCTAAATGATTTGAGTGGTGACAGTTAGCACGTTTGCCAGTCCTTGTGTCTATTGAAGCTTTCATGGGATTTCTTCTGACTCGCTGGATTAATCCAGGGTGTTACGGCTGCTCAAAGAAAAAAAAAAAAAAAAAAAAGACAGTGTTGAAAAGCTTCTGACACTGCTACTTACAGTTGTTTTTTTAAATATATATACATATATATATATATTATTATGTTGTGTTAAATTATGATGTTGAAATGGTGGGGTGGAAGGTCACTCAGTAGAAGACTATTTTTTTTAGGGAGTCATTTGTTTGTGCCTTGATTTTTTTTTTTTCCAATGTGAAATAGGTACTTTGGCTAAATAAATGTTGATAATTGTCTATGTAAGCCATTTGTGAGTCTAATAAGGACAAGCAGTATACAAAAAGAATACATTAATAGTGTCATGGTTCAGTTTTGTTTGGGTTGGGTTTTGTTTTATTTTGGTGAGAGTGTTTGTTGTCTGGCGTGCTTGTGTGTTTTCCCCTGTCTCGTTTACGTCTGAGTAGGTCCACCTGTGTGTGTTGCTAATTGGTTCTCTCTGCCTGCCGTGTTTCCCAGCTGTGCATTGTTAGTGGCTCGTTAGTGTTGGTATTTAGGGAGTGGTGTTTGTTTCACGCGTGGTGGGAGTCACGTTCTCAATGTCTGGTTAAGTCTTCTCTACGTCAGGTCAAGTTCTCTGTCTGGTCAAGTCACCATGTCACCTCTCGTCTCTACGTTTTTTCAAGTCTCCAAGTCTCCACAAGTAACCACGTCGCCTCAGGTTTCCACATCTCAAGTCTCTACGTCGCAAGTCTCTACACGTCTCCTCAAGTCTCTACACGTCTCAAGTCTCTATGTCTCAAGTCTCTACACGTCTCCTCAAGTCTCTACACGTCTCCTCAAGTCTCTACACGTCTCAAGTCTCTACACGTCTCAAGTCTCTACGTCTCTACACGTCTCCTCAAGTCTCTTCGTCACAAGTCTCTACACGTCTCCTCAAGTCTCTACACGTCTCAAGTCTCTACACGTCTCAAGTCTCTACACGTCTCAAGTCTCTACACGTCTCAAGTCTCTACACGTCTCAAGTCTCTACGTCTCTACACGTCTCCTCAAGTCTCTTCGTCACAAGTCTCTACACGTCTCCTCAAGTCTCTACACGTCTCAAGTCTCTACACGTCTCCTCAAGTCTCTACACGTCTCAAGTCTCTACGTCTCTACACGTCTCCTCAAGTCTCTTCGTCACAAGTCTCTACACGTCTCCTCAAGTCTCTACACGTCTCCTCAAGTCTCTACACGTCTTCTCAAGTCTCTTCGTCACAAGTCTCTACATGTCTCCTCAATTCTCTACGTCTCCTCAAGTATCTGTCTCCTCAAATCTCCACACGTCTCCTCCACATCTCCTCCAGTCTCACGTCTACTCATCTCCTCGTCCTGCCAAGTCATCTCCATGTCTGTCCACGTTCCGTCCAGTCTTTTTAATTGCAGTCAATAAAATTACTCTCATTCCTGTCAGTCCTCTTCCTGCCTGGTTTCTCCGCCTTTGCGTCTCACCACATCCACACCATAACAAATAGACTGCCATTTGCAAAATGACCAAAAAAGTAAATAAAGTCCTCTATCATCACTTTATTGGTATTTACGCAGATGTCAATGTGTGCATTGAAATTAAATATTTCCGTATAACTCATCTCTCCTTTGCACTTCAAGTAAAAAAAAATACCGTTCTTAAAACTGAGAAGGCAAAAAGAATGAGCTACTGTATGACACCTTTCCTCCTGAATCTCCATCTTTCCCCTGATCCTCTAGAATTTTATCAAGTAGGCTCGGTGCTTCCATTTCTGCCTGATCTTCACCCAGCACCTCATTGTGTCGATTGGGGTTAGCCTGTTCTGAGTATTGCAGTGGCTCCAGGATCTGAGGCAGAGAATCTATAACCTGGCTGGTCAAAGACCTGGACAAAGGAACATGCACCAGAGAGGAACCTGATCGAGTTGTCGACCCTTGAGCAAACTGGACCCCTGAAATCATGGTGGAGATGGTGGTGAGGGGCTGGGTCCAGGGGATATAAGCACGCCCTAAATCTGGGAGGTCCATCTGAGGAAGGGAGCATGTTGCTGCGGCCACAGGGATGGTCTGGAACAACAACAACAACAGAGGTGGGTAGGAACGAGTTACATTTACTCCGTTACATGTACTTGAGTAACTTTAAAAAAAAAAAAAAAAAAAAAAAAGTGCTTCAAAGAGTAGTTTTACCACACAATACTTTTTACTTTTACTTGAGTAGATGTGTGAAGAAGGATCGCTACTCTTACTCCGCCATATTTGGCTACACTAAAGTCATTACTTTTTTTTTCTCTCCTTTTTTTCGTTCATTATCTTTACCAGAGACGGCAACAGCGGTTCTGCCACATGACTGCGTTTCACCAATCAGACGTAGCAACAATAATCACATGACGACTCCTTCCCTTAACATTCTACCAATCAGACGTAACAATGCAGTCACGTGACCACAGGCGGCGTTTGGAACATAGCAGCTGCGATGCCTTATGTGTCTGCCGAAACAAACGGACATTTCGGCATATAAAAATTCCACTTCGAACCTGAGTTAACATGTCGCGGTAAGTTTGACCTAAATTCCCTTTTTGCTGTATTTAGGCAGGTATTTGTCTTAAGTGTTGAAAAGGACCTTTTCACATACTCTTTTTGTAAGCACTTTGTTTACTGTTGCCATAAATGAAACCGATCACGACACGTTATATGGAGGCATGAATTGGCGGTAACCACGAAGTGTCACAAATTATTCACTGTAAAGATAGTTTTGGTAACAGAAAAACACTTGACTCCATGTAATGCCAGAACCTGGTAAGAAAACATATCAACGTCTTATTCAATGTAGCGATGATAGCATATGTCAACAAAAAAGATTTAGGCTAAAAAGTACAAGTTTCTAATTGTTCTGCTGGATGGGTATGAACAGAAATGTAGTGACCACAATATTTTCAGTGTACACTCAGATTTAACACATTAATCATCAGAAATCCTACTGTAATTTACTTAACTTAATTTAACTTTGCAAATTGAACTGAATGTGTGATTTCAATGGCTTACTCGCCTGTCAACTCGTAGTCTGATATTTTTTGTGTCAACAGAAGGTTCACCCCAACAAAATGAATGTTTTTGTCTGTCTGATTACATTGTTTAAAAAAATAAAATAAAAATCAGACATTGTTCAAGCAGTTACTCAGTACTTGAGTATTCTTTTCAGCGAATACTTTTTTACTTCTACTTGAGTCAATTTTTTAATGACTACTTTTTACTTTTACTTGAGTAATATTTTTGAAGTCACGCTACTTTTACTCGAGTACAATTTTTGGCTACTCTAACCCGCCTCTGAACAACAACAACAACAAATCTGTAAGCAGTGCTCGTTCCACACTGCTCATTATTTTGAAACTAAATTTGAATCTTTTTTTGCCAACTGCTCACCCCAACGTTAGTGAGCAGCGGCGTCTGCGTATATGTCAGCATGGTGTAACTGGGGCACACGGCTTGCATGTAGACGTCCGCTGTCAAAGTGGGGCCGGCTGGGCAGGCCGGCGGCTGAGCGGAGGCGACCTGCTGGCCGTAGTCATCAGGTGAGGACCAAGCCGGCTGAAGTCCATTCCTGCTGACAGGGAGTGAAGCTCGCCATTCATCGCATACTGGAGACTTTGCTTGGGAGCGGTTGGCTACGTCAGCGCCAATGATTCCTGAATTGAATGAAAATATATACAGTACATGTGTATGCGACAATCGTGTCTGGCAAGCCTCACGTGCAGGTGTTTGACTGGAAGGCAGAAGATAAATAAGTACCTTGTGTCAACGTTGACTGGTTGTTGTATGTAATCACATCCTAAAAAAAAAAAAAAAAGAAAAAAGATACACATTGAAATAATGAGTGGAAGGGTGGAGTGACTGACTGAAATGTCATGAAATGACGGCAGAATCTCAATTATAAGAGCGGCTGAACTGCCACATAAATATCACCAAAATCGTAATTAATGGCATGACTTCAATAGTTAACTGACGATTAAGCGCAACTTTTATTTCTGGTCTTAATGAACAAGATTTTTTTTATTTTATTTTTTTAAGTTTTCATACTCTAACAAAAACGATAAAAATAAAGAAACTATTAAACTAAAACTCATAGAATAGTAATAGAATAGATAAACTAAAATTCAATTAATAAAAAATATGGCTGCATCTTTTAGTCATTGATACAACAATTTCATAATTCTAATTTATAAAATTGAGTTAAAATTAAAAAGATGTATTGAAAAAAAAGTGTGATATTGATTTGTGTTGGTCATTTTTCTGCCACTAGATGGCATGATTGCATTTTTTTAAGATATTGGTGACAGCTCAGTGATTTTTTTTCCTTTCATAATAATAGCAATCTAATCTTTAACATGAAGCAACGTGAAATTCTGCACATTTTTTAAAATTGCAAAAATACAACTTGACCCCAGTCTCCACAAATATATGTATTATTAATAATACTTTTTTTTTTTTTTTTACTATGTTTTTTTTGAATGGGGAATCCAAAACTGATTTTAGTATTTTATTTTATTTTTTAAACGTCAAGTGATTGAACTATAGGATCCCTGTTAAGTAATAATAATAATAATAATAATAATAAAAACAACAACAACAAGAATATATTTGTATGTATATAAAACACTAAGATGGAAGAGTTACAAGTTTAATAAACTTAAAAAAAAAAAAAAAAAAAAACAGGTTAAAACAAGTTATAGTTGTAAAGGATGTCATGGTTTTATCATAATGCTAATATGTCATAGTATTCCAAATGTGTTCACGCTGAAGATTTGTAAAAACTGCTGTCTCATAAGCATTTACCATAAAGTTATCTTGCCAATGAGTGTTTTCTGAAGGATGTGGGCGTGTCGGTGTGTGTTGTGTTGTGTGTGCGTGGGTGGGTGCAATAAAAAGCAAGAGGGATGGATTTTTGGCAAGGCTGCAGATTATTTTGCATAGGGCGCTGTGCCCTGTCCCGGAGCCCTGCAGCAAATGGCTGTAACTGTCATGGAAAAACACCTGCATTATATAAGGAGAAAATGAAAATCCCCCGCGTGTTCAGGAAAAGTCTCGCGCTCACGCAGGCTTTTCTTGTAGTAACTCTTGTGAATAGCGCCTATGATTTGGATTACACTTAAGCTGTCAAAATGCCCCCCCCCCTCCATGCCACGACATTCAGATCAAATGACTTTTTGTTTGAAATCTGTGCACCAGCTGCCAAGTATAAAAACGAGAAAATAATCACAATGTTGTTCATTCCCTAAACATTTTGAATAAGTAAAAATGCCAAACCAAGCAGAATGCAAGGTGATTTCCATTTGTGCAGTTCTAGCACCCTCTGATGGCTAGTTTTTTTGTTTGTTTTTTTAGTGCAATTTAATTTTCATTAGGGATGTTTTGGCCCTTCTATATTTAAAACCTATGCTATTTGTCAGATGAAGGTGAAAATAATATGTAATAATGTATTAACATAATAATAATAAACAATAATAATGTAACATTGATGTTATGTACAAAAGCAAAATACAGTATTGTGCTTTTTCTTTTCTTTTTTAGTATGAGCTCATTTTGTATATAATTTTGTGACCTTAATAAGTTAATAAGTGCTCAAGAAAATAGATGGATGTATTTCTGCAACATTCTGAGAAAATCACAATGTCCCATTTCTGGCCAGCAGGACAAAATCACCACCAAAGATTAACATAAACCCAGATGTGTAGACTGCAAGAAAGTTAAAGTGTGTACATCCTGTATTTAAAAAGTGCATTTTCCTGAGTGAAACCGGCATACTGGGCCTTTAAGCCAAAAGGGAAACAAGATCACACATGCACTGAAAGCTGTTTCTCGAATAGGTTATATGTCACCTTGTTGTTAAACACTCTTTCGAGCTGTCAGTATGACAGACCAGTTTCTCAAATCACAGTTTGCTCTAATGAACGTGTGGATCAATCCGATGCGCTTACTGCAGTATGTGTTGCTGTCTTGCTGCTCAGCAGCTCCGCACTTCTTTTCCTTCGCAGCAGCTCCTTGACTGGATCTTTGACTCGAACACCCTGATACGGCCTGGACCTGCTCACACCAGCCGGGTGCGCTGGAAAATTCCAGAAAAGAGCCATGAATACAACTTCATTTCCATTTTGTGGACAAATAAGATATGGCCGCATTTATAATACTTTCTGGACTGCAAGACTTGACCGAAGGACCAGTTTAGAAGCTGAAACAGCTCAGTTGGACATACTGCACTCGACATCATTTGCAAACAAAAAGCAAAAATAATGAAAATATTGTTATAGCATGAGCTCCTCTGTGACTGCAAATCAAACTGAGCACATATTACATCATTCTGCTGCCGAGTCTCTCTCGCTTACCGAGATGCTCCCTCGCTCATGCCAAATAATTGACGGTAGGCTTGTGAAGCGTGGCCTCTCCGAGTCGCCATAGTTTGCGTGCTTCGTCGTGATGGGCATTACAGTTCTTTTAAGGTGAAATGAATCACTCGAATCAGTTCATTTAAAAGAACCGTTCAAAAGATTCGTTCGCCGAATCGTTCAAACTTTAACTTCCTTTGACACATTTGACAAGTTACAATGTTTAAAACGTGAGATGCATGAAGGGCATCTGTGATGCAAATCGTGTCCTCGGGTCAGGGGTGAACTGGAGACCATATCAGTTGACAGGCCAGAGGCGCAAAATTGCAACTGACAGGCCAATCTCAGGGTGCACGATAGAGAGAAAGCCCTTCGTACTCACGCCAAGGACAGTTTCAAGTCTTCAATGAACCTGACGTGCATGTTTTTGGAATGTGGGCGTCAGTTTCCGAAATCTTGCGAGCAGGCTGACTCCAGTCCACATAGGAAGGTCAGAGATAAGCTATCTAAAAGCTGTGACTTCCAGGCAGACCGAGCATGCTGGCGGGTAAGAGGCCAAGTATTTATTTTCTATCCAGCTGCTTCTTTTTATGACAGGGGGGAAAGGATCTTATCTCAGGTGGTTTATGAGAGGTGAAATGTTATACACTTGTGTCTGATCACCTGTCGTTTTCAGGATAATAATGAACAACCATTGAAAGAACCGCTTTCATACGTCGACACACTGTCGTATCAATTCCACAGCGACAGGATTACGCCGCCACAGTTGTATCGTGTGCTCTGCCAAATGGCCGTTCAGTTCTCGCCTTCCCAACTAGATGTACCAGTTTTCACAAAAGTGCCACATCCAAAGTCATGGAGATACTCTAAGTCCACTACAGTTGAAGCACGGTTGAAGTTGTGCCTCACGACATCAACCCAGCAGTCCGAACGGGCGATTCCAATCAGGCCCAAATGAGCATGTAAACGGGAGTAACTCGCATGTTAAACGCGTTACCTCGATTGTTTCAGAAACCGGAATACGGACCTCAACCCGATTATTGACTGCATGTAAACGTAGTCATGGAGTCATTAAACCCCAAGCAGCGGAAGGCCCGAGAAGCATTTCTCTCAAAAATGTTTGGAAAGAGCTGAATCGATCAGACAGCGCCGCCCGTTTCAAGGGTGTTGCACATGAAAACAGAGCCACTGATGACACCATGACTCATCAAGTTTTTAACCACAATGTAAGTACTACTGTCTCAATTGTTTACTCACGGACTTACACAAGAATATTATACATTTCATATGTAAGTCCGTGTGCTCGGGTTTGAAATCTGTTTTTCCACAGTTGGGTACACAACTGGGTACACACAGTTATTGTGTATTCGAGCAAATGAGAAGAAACAAATTTACCCATTGTGGGGCCAATAAAGGTTAGCTTATCTTAAGTGGAATCATGAAGTACTTTCTTTCAATTCCAGTTAGTTCGCGGCATTGTCATTTTATGAATGATGAATTTTGTACTGTATACCTTAATTTGAGTCAAGTAAAACTTTTAAACAATTTTGCCTCTGAATCTACGTAATTTGTTCTTCTTGTCCAGTAATACAAGTAAAAAAAAAATTTAAAAAAACATGTCCATTATAATTGTTTGTTCAACAGCGAATTGAAAAAATTCATGCCTAACAATAATTTCCAACATGTCAGCTTACTGCAACACAATTTCAGATATACAATATGGTTAATAGTCTCATAAATGTGTTGAGCATTGGACACATACGCCTTCTGTATGTAAATGGACCGTGTACATTAAAATGTATTCATCTGTAAGGTATGATATAGTATTTTGTTAAGTTTGATATCCAGCCGTCAATGCTGATTTCATTGCCTGGTCACCCATACAAAAAATAGATTTTTAATCTCAATCACCATTTCCACCTGTTCAAATAAAGGAAACATTAAAAAAAATAAATAAATACATTCTGCAAACATAAATTATTTCACCAAAGTGACAGTTGAGAACAGGACCCGTCGCCTTGTCACTTCTACTGCTGTGACCGACCTTTAACCTCTAGAGGGTGTTTGCAGCTCTCGCAGTGATAAAGGTGAAAGGGCGAGTGTCCGTCGCGCCACTGGGTATGTGTGTCCACTTAATCTCTATTGTGAAGGTGAGATGCGCTTCTGAATGTGCTTTCCTTTGTTCTTATCAGCAGCTGATGGAGGACTGATAACATTCGACATGTCAGACATTGAAATTTTGGTGTAAACGCGGACCTACAGCATGATGACGGATAAGAATTTGTAATGTTTGTTTTGCTTTTTTGTGTTGACTAAATAATGAGAGTTGTTCACGGGGTTCATTTTGAGCAACCTTTGAAGTTAATTGATATCTTTTCCTGCCAATCTTTGGTTTAAATGTATCGTTATGCGATCTAATCATATGAATATTTTCAATAAAAATAGTTTAGGTAGGTGAATGTTTGTTTGTTTTTTTTCCTCCCAGGATGACTGACAGCGTCACGGTTGACTTGACTTCTGTGCGGTTCAGTTCCCATTCAGAGACAGCGTCAATCTGTCTTGATACGAAATGAGCCCCGTGATTGACCGTCAGCGAGTCCAGGTTGAAGTCTGACTTTTGCCTGACAGCATCTGGGATGGATGTCAGTTCGTTCCCCGTGACCCTGAACAGGATCAATGAGATAGAAAAACGGGAATTCTTTGGAATTATTTCAAAGCTGGTGAATCCTTAGTGGGGGTTTTCCCCAATATAAACTGTTCCGAATCACGTGGTGAACTTTAAATGTGCGTAGCCGCAGGACTGATAACATCAGCGAGTGAATGGAATGTACTGTAAACAGAGACTTGATATTGGCTCACAGATCCACATCAGTGATAGTTTACAGTGCGTGTGCTGTTCTGTTGGGAAATGAAGTGTCAAACAGGTCCATAAAAGACCTCTGCATAACACTGTACCCGTATTAACGTATAAGAGAATAAAAACAGAAAGAAATATGGAACAACTTACAACAAAGAATAGCTTTATCAACTGCAACAGAAAAGATTTAAAGTGCATCTGAAATTCAAAAATAAAATTAAATCCTAAATTAAATTATAAACATTTTTTGACAGACCACGTCAAACCATATGATACGGAAAAATAAAATGACATAAAATCAATTAATAATAATAATGCATTCAAACTGATCACCAACATTAACTCAGGAGCACAATATTAAAAAAAAACAAAAAACTTTAACCTGCAAAACAAAAATATATAAAATAAATTTGTGTTGATTTTTTTTTTCTGTGTGCAAAGTGCACATACTCAGTGCAAACAAAACCCCTACACCACCAAGCGAATGCTCCCTGCGCACACTCAGCCAATAAAGAGAGCGCCACTGCCCTCTAATGTGGTGGAGGTGCAATTGCACTTTATTCTAGGACAGTCAAAAAATAAAATAAAATAAAAATAAAAAAAACATGGGGGGGGCACTATTTGAGAAGCACTGTTATCGTTAAACTTTATAAGTGATAATACCTAAATATTTTGTCTTTTAAAAACACTTTACTTTAAAAATACATGAACAGAAAATTCTCATTCACATAGTAACACATGATGAAACCGCACAGATAACTGAAGAGGGACTCACTTGAGTCAAAAGAGGAAGCGCCACAGGTGCACAGCAATTTACAAAGATGGAGGCTCGCTACCTTTTTGCATATCAGGATTAAAATCAGTTTTAACGTGAAGCCATTTGTCAAATGATCGCCGTTCTCAAAGCGCCGCAAAAGTTTTATCTGCTTGTGTAAAACGTGTTCAAAAATTCACAAAAGTATATTTAAAAAAAAAATTAAACAGATGTAAGATCAAAGTTACATAGAAATAGCAAGAATTCTGATAAACGTAAAAATCAAGATCCTGATATTGCAAAGTTGATTTTTATTTTTTAACTATTGCACTGGTTCTGGTTCATATGATATCATATATGGTATGCTACTGATTATATGTTGTCATAACACGATAATGTGGTAGTCTTGTGTAATTTTTTATTTTTTTTTAAATAGTTCATTTCATGAAGCCCGCACAGATAACTAAAGATGAATCAAAGATGAAGCGCCAATGTCAAAGTGAAGCAATCACTAACAAATACAGTAAAGCGACATTGCAACCAAATAAACAATTATATAAACAGATAAGCCTATATGCAGTAATATGATGGAAATACATGACATATTATCACTCATAACTTCATGTGTTATACTTACATTTGTCTAAGTGCATACTGCTGATGTTGCAAGGCGAATCGAGCAAATCAAAGAGGCGCGCTGCCGAATGTACTTTTTAAACAGGCAAACGATTCCCCTGGGATGTTGCGGCTTCTGCAAGTCATGCTTCCACTTTTTAGGACTGATGGCAATATAGCCAATCAACGGTCTTTCGTTTTTTGTTTTCCCCACCAGAGATATGAATAATTTCAAGATACGTGAAACTAAACACAAACAAACCAGAAAGTGTTACTGTTCGATTTCTAAACATGAAATACACCAAAATTGCACCAAATGCCCCAAATTACAGTTTGGTCAACGTTTGTACTATCTGAATATTAGTAGATATTTTGTTTCAAAAGTCATTTTAAGAATGAAAATGAAGCTGATTAACATAATGTTACAAAAGATGTATAGGCAATTTTATTTTTCAAAGTTGACATACATAAAACACATTCATCCCGGTTCTGATCAACGTTATAATAATTTGGGAATTTTTAGTATAGTAAGTTTTCATTTCATTTTACTTTTTAAATTTAGTTATTGGTTTTGTTTATTTTTATTTTTTTACTGTCCTAGAATAAAGTGCAATTGCACCTCCACTACATTAGGGGGCAGTGGCGCTCTCATTATTGGCAGAGTGTGCGCAGGGAGCATTCGCTCGGTGGTGTCGGGGTTTTGTTTGCACTGAGCATGAGCGCTTTGCACACAGCAAAAAAAAAAAAAAAAAAAAAAAAATTAGCACAAATTATTTTATATTTTTGTATTGCAGGTTAAAGGTTTTTTTTCTTTTTCGTTTTTTTTTATATATATTGTGCTCCTGAGTTAATGTTGGTGATCAGTTTGAATGCATTATTATTTATTGATTTTATGTAATTTTTATTTTTCCGTATCATATGGTTTGACATGGTCAGTCAAAAAATGTTTATGGTTTAATTAAGGATTTAATTTTATTTTTGAATTTCAGATGCACTTTAAATTTTTTCTGTTGCAGTTAATAAAGCTATTCTTTGTTGCAAGTTGGTTCGTATTTCTTTCCTTTTTAATTCTCTTATACGTTAATACGGATACAGTGTTATGCAGAGTTGTGCTTGTAACAATTTTATAGACAAACGATACTATTTATAGTCGCGTGGGGGCGGAGGGGGGCACGAAATCTTTACTTCTTACTAGGGGGCCCATGAGAGAAAATAATTGAGAAGCACTGCCTTAGGGGCTCCGTACAAAACACATTTAAGAGATTGTGACGTATGTTTTCGTGAGGCGTCAAGCGGCAGTTAAGGGGCTTGCTTTGGGTGGCGAAGTGGGAAATTGTGGGGGAATGTAGCAATCATGGGAGAATTGTACTTTTGCACTGATGGGAAGAAATCTGAAGAATTGCTGACATAAGTTAAGGCTTGTTCAGAGCAATATTTTGAGATGAATATTTTCCTCGTGCCAGTGGAAAGGAGCGAGTATGACAGAAATATGCCTCAAGCGCGATCTCGCTCATGTTGCCGTCAGTGCTGGCGTGTTTGAACGTGTCAGTAATTAAGTTTGTGCTTTTTGAATGTGTACCTGAGAAACTACATTTTGCAGCATAGCTCGGCTCGAGGCGTCGTTTGATCACTTTGTACTGGTATGACGTACTTGTTTCAATCATCTTCAAGCGTCAGTTCTCACGCAGCGATCGTGTGAATGTGAGGATCGATGATTGATTGTCTCTCTATTGTGGTGACCATCCAAACTGTAGTATTTCTATTGCCCAAATTGAGCTGAGAGGCTCTAGAACCAAGTCGTAGCCTATAGAAAATGATTGGAGTGTGTGTTTAGGACTTAAAACTCACAAATGCTAACTTTAGATTTCCAAGATGGATTGATTGATTGATTGATTTGATTTATTTGTTCATTTTTCCTTTCGGACAGCATTGTTGATAATCAAACATTACATCATACAATTTTGACATATAATAACCGAAAAGAAAAAGGGCTGGCAGGAAGAAGCATAAAGCTTATAAATTCCCGCCCCCATACTAAACTAGGACGCAAAAAATCAAGCAATAATAATAAAAATCAGCAGAGATGATAAAGTTTCACTCAGTTCATCAAATCCATGAAGTTAGATATCCAGTTGATTAGATTCGGAGACATTTGATTCAAGCCGATGGATTATTGAAAGTTCACTCAGTTCATCAAGTCCACGTAGCAAGTTGTCGAGATGATTACTTTCGGAGACTTCTGATTCAGGCAAATGGATAATTGAAAGTCAATCAGATCCTCTTCACCAGTGATTTGATCGCATATAGATTTGTTTTATGTCCTCAGTGTAGCAGACATGCATCTTGTGTGTCCAATAAAAATGACTGATTCGGTTTCTTGGAGCATTTAAATGGTGAAGACAGCATGTTGACATGTTCCCATTTAAATGCGAACTGGTTGACCCTACCTGCCTGTTATAGTTTTCAGACACTCTGTTTCGTGCCTATGGACCCCTTCATGGCCTACGTCACGATGACGTCACGATGACGTCACGGTGTTTACCAGAGGCAAAAACAACTTGCAGGCAACGGAAGTGCAGCTAGAAGTAAACAACGCTGGTTGTCTGTCGAAAATGTCGTCTTGTTGTGTTTTTGGTTGCCAGAACCGTGGACAAACCGTAGTTAAACACGATTTAGGCGAAAGGACTGGACTGTCTGAGACTATCATCAACATAATGCTCGTGTTTGCAGCGCACACTTCATATCAGGTAAGATTTAACGATCAGCTTCAGCCTGGACAATGATATGGGCTACAATTAGTTGTGGGATTCTTTTTACATGCAAGTCAGTGTTTACATGCTACATGCGCGAATGCTAACCGCTAAGCTAACCAAACGTTAGCTTGTATGTTTCAGTGTTGTCGAGGCGAAAGCCCCCCACAATGGTTCCGATAACTTGTGAAATTTTTGTAGGAGAGGTCCATGCCTCGTCTATCCTCGTCTTCTGTCCCCGTCGTTGACTTGGCAGCACTTGTGACCGCGCGACACAAAAGTCCTCGCTCAAGTTGTTCTATTCGAAATTTTGAACATGTTCATTCAAGACGTAGTTAGTTGTAGTGATTTACAGGCCTTCAGTTCATCTTTATTATAATGCTCAGTTTTTCTATAAGGTAGATTTAACACGGTGCGTAGTCCCATTAAATCGTCTATCCAGTGCGTGAGTGCGTACGGGTCAGTAAATATCGTCCCATCAGTCAGAGTTAACTTTTTAATAAAGTAACATTCACGGTCGTGGGGAGTCAGTTTACTCACATATTCACTTAAATTGCCGTTTTCCGCGTCCATTCCGACATGAACTTTCTGTGAAAATATGCTGACCGGTGTTAGAACCGCACGCCAACTGAGGTGTTTTTGCCACTAACTAAACCCCGCCCTTTAAATTGCGTCACATTGTTTACAAACTTTGAAGGGGTCTATTGCCTCATTTGTTTGCATTAATGCATGTTTGCATGCATTCCAAAGCTTTCTAAACATAGTTAGAAGATATTCTAATTTTCCATGTACACTTTTTTTTTGAAAAAAAAAAAAAAAAAGTTTTAAGCATGATTTTAAAATTAGCCAACATTTCATTACCGCAATCAACATGTTTTGTTCCGTCCTGCCTCACTTTTTATTTCCAAGTCTTACCTTTCTGATTATTGATCATGCAATCGTTTGGCAGTGCAGTCATCCATGAAACGGAGAAGTGAAGATTGTGACATTGGCAGTTGCGCCTACGCCTCAGCAGGCAAGTGAAAACATTTTAAGGGTCAAATACAGGTAAGGGGGAAAAAAAAAAAAAAAACAATGCAGGAAAAGTGATGACGATTCATATCTGCTGTCTCGTCTTTATCTTGAAGGCCATCAATGTATTAAAGTTGAATGTCAAACCACCTTTTCTACCCTTCTCATACTGTTTTGGTGTTTTAAACAATGCATTTGAAACGTAGCATAAACACAAATGATGAAACACACGACAGTGTAAATGAGAGTCAGAACAGCTCAGCTGCAGAAATCTGTCTAAATTCGGTCTTTGCTTTTTCGATGGGCCCGAAAGCATTGACTGTATGCGGCAGCAAAGCGGGAAACACCTGCACGCACTTCAAGGTTCACTGGCCACAAATGCAAAACAAGAAGAACAAATAAATATAGAAATAAGAAATGACAGCCACAAACCGATGAGAAGGTATTTCAATTTTTTTGGTATATGTTGTCATACAACTATTGTTATACTGTGATTTCTAAAGTAAATAAAAAAAATAAAAAAAAGAACAACGCTTATAATACCACAGTCTGATGATTTAAAGTCTTTTATGATGTAAATACTGTGTGGTAACCCTACAAATCTGACACAGCTCAACTCAAAATACTCTCTTTTCTGTTTAGTTGTGGCTCGGGATGGGCGATATGGCCAAGAAAAAAATAAAATCTCAATTTTTTTCTGTCATTCTGGACGATTACGATTTTAATCGATTTTAATCAAAAGTTAAAATAAATAAATAAATAAACACGGTGTGATTTATTCAAAAATGATTCTTGTGCAAAATATTCAGACAATAACGTACACTCATTTTGAATCAGTTTTAACGTAAATTTAACATAGCTTGTGCAAAAAGCTAATATCTTTTGCACAACTCAAATGCCACATAGCTTGTGCGGGGGAAAAAAAAAACCTACTCACAGCTTTTGCTCAACTTAGAAGCCATACATAGCTTATACAAAAAAACTACTTATGGCTTTTGCAAATCCTAAATGCCACAAAGCTTGTGCAAAAAAAAAAAAAAAAAGCTACTGATAGCCTTTTGCTCAACTTAAATGCCACATACATAGCTTGAGCAAAAATTACTCATAGATTTTGCTCAACTTAAATGTTACACCAAAATAAAAATAAAAAACAATTTACCACTATCCGCCATTTTGGTTGTTTACTTTCGCCTCGAGCGCTTTCAGGTCAGAACTGGGAAAAAAACAACTCAGATATATCCAACTTCCGACCATTCCTGAATGCAGCATTTGTCTGTCATATTATTTTTTTTTTATATTTCTCTCACTATCAGCAAACTGGTTGTCAGTGCTGACGGAATACCCACCTCTATGTGGGTGAAATGGTAATTTGGGAGGGGCGTGTTATAATGTAATATAATTATTCACAGGAAAATACTGTACTTAATATTTACATTATATATATATATATATATATATATATATATATATATATATATATATATATATATATATATATATATATATATATATATAATATGCAGAGAAATCCTGGCGGAGGCCCAGTTGGCAGCAAATGTGTTGTTGGAAACAAAGGATTGCATCAGTAAGGAATTGACTGGAATTTCATTTTTACACCCCATTGTAAAAACATAAATAGATTTGAGCACACTGAAGGTTGTATTGAGTGTGTGTCGATTTTGTACTAAGCATGCTGAATTGGCAGATAGGTCACAAAGAAGGATAATTCTCTTCAAGATGTTTGAGATAAGAGCGGTCAAAGTTCCGACAGGCTTATTGCTTGCTCTCGACCGGGTTTAATTTTTAACCATCATTCTTGAAATGGGTTATTTCCCCATGACAGAAATACATACTGTGCATATCCAGTGTGAGACGTTTGTATGGCAACCAAAGGCTAAGTCACATTGTAAAGTTGAGTTCAGTAAATGTTGATATGGTTTGCATTTCCGTTGCAAGCGATGTCGGTGGCATGATTTGCCCGGGAGGCTGAAGTGGTTACGAAAATAATCTGACACCACTGAAACTGACCACCACGGATTGATTTGCCTTTTTTTTTCTTCAATTTATGACGTAAAAATGCAACTTAAATCGGCTCCCGCAGCAGTAGTAGTTGAGTGACAAGGCAAAACTACAACATAATCACTCATGGTAAAGAGAAGACACGTCACGGTATGTTAATATTAGGGATGTAACGATATCCAAACATCACGATACGATATTATCACCATGTGAAGGTCACGATACGATAATTATCACGATATTGTGGGGGTTTGGCAATATTTAAAAAAAGATCACTATATTTCAAAAAAAAAAAAAAAAGAGCTCATACTAATAAAAGCACAATATTGTGCTTTTGTACATAACAACAATGCATATAAACCACCTCCAATCTCTAATAACAATATTGAGGCACTTACTTGCTAATGCAAGCACACATTGATGGCTTCACAAGCAATTTAGATTCCCCTTCATCTGACAATTAGCATCGAGGCCAAAACATCCCTAATGAAAATTAAACTGCACTAATAAACTAGCCACTAGAGGGTGCTACAACTGCACAAATGGAAATCAACCTGACTTTTTTTTTAAACAGATGTTTCTTTTAAATATTGCGAACTTGACGACGACGATATTGTGGCAGTTTTAATATCACGATATTGCCCTTATGGTGACATCCCCAGTTAATATACTGTGCTATGCTTTTGAAATGTTCAAGCATGTAATTTCCCTAAAAGAACGACGGCTGCCGCACCATGCCTGCAGATGACGTAACTGCTTGGCAGTCCTCCAAACTGGAGCTGCATATCCCCCATTCCTAAGAGTTTATCTTAGTTAGTTTTGTAAACATAAAACGTAGTTTCAGTTAGTTTTCTTTTTTTTTTTAGAAAGCATCTTCGTTTTTATTTTATTTCATTGACGAAATTGTTTTTTGGAATTTTATTTTTTTCGTTCGTTTTAGTTAACTAAAATAACCTTTAATAGTACCTGTGTTTTTCGACACCTTCCCTTCTTACTTTGACCATTTCCAAACATTTTTGTTTTTATTTTATCTGAACTGAGTCAAATGCCATTTTTAGCATATGTCGCGGGCCACTAAAATATGGACGGCGGGCCGCAAATGGCCCCCGGGCCATAGTTTGGACACCCCTGATGTAAATGTAGCAATTGTGCTGAGAGGTTAGTTTTGTTTCTCTCGTTTGTATAATGATTTTTTTTTTTTAATCATACCAGCAACATTTTTCATTTTGCATTATTTCTTAATAAATCTTTATGAGTTCAACTTGCCTGCATTCTTTGCCTTTGTTCCCGCCCTGCTTCCATGTGCTTAGGCCTTCCAAGGTAACACTTACAGAAGCCCTCATCAATGACAGGTACACATGTGGAACATGAAGGAACAATATCAAAACCTGCATAAGCAGTCAATCAACAAATACATTGCGCCCCCACCCCATTATATCAATTTCCACCCCCCATCACGTGCAACCCCCAGGCCTGTATGCAGGTTGCCCGCCATGCTGATTAATTCCAAACTGCAGGCCACGAGGTGTCAAAAGGCAGCTGCTCCACCTGGTCTCGGCCTGCGCGATCATGTCAAGGCCCGAACGTGTCTTGACCCGCAATGCAAACAAATCCGCTCTTCACTTTCACCTCTCACTTTGAGGCTCTCGCTCTCTTTGCTCAGTTTGCGCTCGCTGCGTGTCCCCGGGCCGTTAAAGCGTGAGGACGCTGCTGGCCCTCGGCTCGCGCGGCAGATCCAAACTTGAGCCGATACAATCGCTCGGAGGGGGGTTGCAGCTGAACCGTGCTTGCACAGCTGCTTTCCCTGAATAAATAGTTAAACAGTGACGAGGAATGAAGGAATATATCCAATATGTTAACAGTCAGTGAGCACACTTTTGAAATAAGGCTTCGGGTTCACGAGGTTCCCAAAAGTAAGTGGAAGAGAAAAGGATGGAAATTGATAACAAACTTCCAATAGGCAAAGACCAGAGGTGGGTAGAGTAGCCAAAAATTGTACTCCAAGTAAGAGTAGCGTTACTTCAAAATAATATTACTCAAGTAAAAGTAAAAAGTATTCATTAAAAAAAATGTACTCAAGTAGAAGTAGAAAAGTATTCGCTGAAAAGAATACTCAAGTACTGAGTAACTGCTTGAACAATGTCTGATTCATTTTTTAAAAACATTGTAGTCAGACAGACAAAATCATTCATTTTGTTGGGGTGAACCCTCTGTTGACACAAAAAATATCAGGCTACGATCCATTGAAATCACATTCAGTTCATTTTGCAAAGTTAAATTAAGTTAGCTACATTCGAGTCGGATTTCTGTTGATTAATATATTAAATCTGAGTGTACACCTGAAAATAATGTGGTTACTCAATTTCTGTAAATAC
The DNA here is from genome assembly GCF_051991245.1 of Festucalex cinctus. NCBI lineage: Eukaryota > Metazoa > Chordata > Actinopteri > Syngnathiformes > Syngnathidae > Festucalex > Festucalex cinctus. Next base: position 1,824,402 of record NC_135423.1, read on the forward strand.
CTATCAGCAGAGCAATTAGAAACTTGTACTTTTTAGCCTAAATCTTTTTTGTTGACATATGCTAACATTGCATTGAAAAGAATAGCTTAACGTTGATATGCTTTCTTAACAGGTTTTGGCATTACATGAAGTAAAGTGTTTATCTGTTACCAAAACTATCTTTACCGTTCATAATTTGTGACACTTCGTGGCTAACGCCAATTCATGCCTCCATATAACGTGTCGTGATCTGTTTCGTTTTTGGCAACAGTTAGTGTTTGCAAAAGAGTATGTGAAAAGGTCCTTTTCAATACTGAAGACAAATACCTGCCTAAATACAGCAAAAAGGGGAATTTAGGTCAAACTTACATGTTAACTCAGGTTCGATGTGGAATTTGTATACGCCAAAATGTCCGTTTGTTTCGACAGCTGCTACGTTCCAAACGCCGCCTGTGGTCATGTGACTGCATTGTTACGTCTGATTGGTAGAATGTTAAGGGAAGGAGTCGTCATGTGATTATTGTTGCTACGTCTGATTGGTGAAACGCAGTCATGTGGCGGAACCGCTGTTGGCGTCTCTGGTAAAGATAATGAACGAAAAAAAATGAGAAAAAAAAAAAAAGTAACGACTTTAGTGTTGCCAAAAATAGCGGAGTAAGAGTAGCGATCCTTCTTCACACATCTATTCAAGTAAAAGTAAAAAGTACTGTGTGGTAAAACTACTCTTAGAAGTACTTTTTTTTTTAAAAAGTTACTCAAGTACATGTAACGGAGTAAATGTAACTCGTTACTACCCACCTCTGGCAAAGACTGAAGGCTTCTTGAGAAATATCTCTTCAATGCATTCAACATTCAGTGACTGGCAATGTATCATTACCATTGAAACATAAATTCAGGGAACTTCCCTATTTGTAACAAAAGCAGGTTGATGGCACAACTGTGCCAGGTGTATTTACAGTTAATCTAAGTTAAACATCAGTTTCCCTACATCACCCGCATGCACGGGAGAACACAAGGCGCCTCTGTTCCCTCGCCCACTCCTCATTGGCACACTGAGCTGTGGTAAAGTGCATTTTATGGCGTATGAACCAACAACATTTCCATAAGTACGGCAGAGCGAGGACGCAGCACAGCTTTCAGGGCAAAGCGTAGAACAGTTTCCGACAGTTGACTCGAAATGACCGCACTTCCGAGGAAAAGTGCACATTTGCAATTCAACCAACAAGGACGCGTCTCAACGATGAGTTTTCCAGTCACAAACGAACATCACGTAACTTTGTCGATCTATTCGCTAAAGCAGTGGTGTCAAACATAAGGCCCGTACGTGGGCCGGATCAAGCCCACAAAGGGGTTTAATCCGGCCCGCGAGACGATTTTGTAAAGTAATTTAAAAAAAATTGTAATGTTGGACCAATTAATTAGCCAGCCACCATTACTACTTAAACACTAAACCCGAATAAATTCATGTATTTTCAACTCAAATCATGCAAGTTTGTGTTGTTTGAAAACTATCTCACAATCGGCAGAAGAGCGTTCAGTAAGAAACCCATTTAAATGAACGTGACCTGTTCTCCACATGTGAGGGCATGTGTCAGAAAAGTGAAGTACGTGCACACGCGCTTGCTCCAGCGCATGCACGTGCATGCCCGGCAATCTCTTCATGCTTAACTTTGGCAGTGAAAGCGACTGCAAAATATCGGGAATGAGATGTGAGTTTCCTCCTCATTTGTTGTTTTTTTTTCACATGTCCTGCAGCAATAAGAACAGATAATAAAATAAAAAATAATTCAATCAATCAATAAATAAGGTTATAACACCGGAGATTGAATTAAATAAATTAAAGTACAGTAAAGTTGTTGTTGCTTAGTGTCAAGTCCAATTTGTGAAGACATCACATTAAATTAGTGGTTCTTAAGTGTGGTCAGTTTACTACCGGTTGTTCTTGTTGTGGTTCAGAATGTCAAGTTGGGATTCAGCTGCTGCTCAGTGGAGAGGCGTATCTATTATAGTGGCACACAGGGGGCGCTATTTGCCTCGTGACTGTTAGCAGTTTTCAATAAGTAACTGTACATTATAACAACATTTTATAATTGCTTCATTGATTTTTTTTACCATGTTTAACTCATTCACTGCCATTGACGGAAAAAGACGTCAAATGATCAAAGTGGCCCTTACAGCTTTCTATTTTTCTGTATGTGGCCCTCAGAGGAAAAAAGTTTGGACACCCCTGCTGTAGTTGTTTAGCCGTATCGGCTCCAGCTCATCCTAAGAAAACAAGTGTTAAAAAACGTACTGGTTCCCAACTTCCCCAAGCACTGGATTTATCTGTGAGCACCCGGAACCTGATAAAAAATCACCTCACACATTGTTTCACTTGAAAAGTTCTATTTGTGTAACTGTGAAAATAATTGAGAGCTCATAATTGAGAGTGTTTTAATATTTTATTAAAAACGGTAACTTGTGTAGGAAAATAAATCTGGTTAATAAAAAATAAATAAAATGCCTGATAAACTCAGCCACTTCATCCATCCATTATCCATTCACCGTATCCACTCCACCATCGCTCAAGCAAAGTGCTCCAAAAGCAAATAAACTCCTCATAAAACATTAGAACACATTTCAGCGCTCATGGCAAAATTGCTCTTGAAATAATTCTCCTCCATGACGCATGGGTAAGCGCAGTCTGCGGGAGGGTAGTAAGCGGCGCATTCGGGAGCGCCGAAGCTCTCCTGCGGGTCGGCCCAGCACTGAGGCAGGCAGTAGCAGTCCTGAAGGGTGCAGTGCTGGCCGTGCTGGCTGTGGTGGTGGTGGTGGAAGAACTCTGACGAGTAGCTGATCAAGTTGCACTCCATCCTGGTGGGCGAGTTGTAGCAGGAGGAAGAGGAAGAGGAGGAGAAGGAATCCTGCGGCGAGTGGCTGTTGTGATCCACTGGGCTGCTCAGCTTTTGGGACTCCGGCGAGGAGCAGGGAGCCTAAAAAAAAGATGATTTCAATTCAATGCTTCCAAAAAATGGCTCCTTTTCTGCAAGGGCGGTGTTCAAAAACCCACAAAAACTATCATGATAATTGCAAAGGAAAATGATGCGGTTTGCAAATATAGACGCTCATTTCCTACTCTCAACCGCAATTCCTTACATTACACCAGTGGTGTCCAAACTACGGCCCGGGGGGGGGGCCATATTTGCGGCCCGTCATACATTTATTTTGGCGGCCCGCGGCAAAGACTAAAGATGATTAATTAAACTTAATTAAACTATAAACATTTTTTGACAGAAAAATAAAATGACATAAAATCAATAAATAATAATGCATTCAAATTGATCGCCAACGTGAACTCAGGAGCGCAGTATTAAAACTGTAACCTGCAAAACAAAAAAGAAATAAAATTGTGCTCTTTTTTTTTTTGCTGCGTGCAAAGCGCGCATGCTCATTGCAAACAAAACCCTTACACCACCGAGCGAATGCTCCCTGCGCAGACTCTGCCAATAATGAGCGCGCCACTGCCCCCTAATGTAGTGGAGGTGCAATTGCACTTTATTCTAGGACAGTAAAAAAAAATAACAAAAAATTTAAAAAAATAAAAAAGCATGTTCCCTGAGGTCAAACGTGCCCCCCCTGATGGACCCTCCGGCCCCCCGGGGGGGCGGGGGGGGGGGGGGGGGGGGGGGGGGGGCACTATTTGAGAAGCACTGCTTGAACTGGACAGCCGCTTATCTTCTAATGTCCTAATGTCCATATCATTAACTCTTTGACTGCCAAAAACGTTTAATAACGATCAGTAAAATCACCACGTATATTGCCATAAACGTTAAATAACGTCAACAAATTTTTTTAGTTTTTTTTCTCAGTGCAACGTCTAAGCGCAGCGCTGCCTGGTCAATGGGTTGTGGAATCTGAAACACTCTAAACTATGGCCAGGAGATGGAAGCATTGTATCTCTTTTTCAATGATCAAAGCCTCTGTCATATCAAAGTTTTTCTTTGATAACGCGTGGCAGTAAAAGAGTTAAAGTCTACTTGGAATACTACAATATTTCGTCTAAATCCTAAGCATAATAAACGCCATTATTATTATTTTTTAATGAATTCTACCAGTCGTAGCATTTTAAGATAAACAACTTTCTCATGTTTCACGTCATTGTGCAAAACGTACCAGCCCGTGGCCATAGTTGTCTGAGTCCAAGGCAAGTCCGTGGCTCCAGGGCAGCGGGAAGGACGCAGGGAGATGCACGGAGCTGTTGTAGCAACCATCGCTGTTGTTGTTGTTGTTGTTGTTGTTGTTGTTGTTGCTCCCACCGTAGCAGTCAGTGGGCACCATCATGTCCCCAAACGGCTGCTGGCTGCACGCGAAGCCGCTCTCCTGCGCCTGGATGCTGCACCCGTTGCCGGGGAAGGAGGAGGAGGAGGCGGGGGGGCTCGGCGGCGGGGCCGTGGAGCCGCAAGTTGCGGGGTCCACGAGAGGAGGGGCGGCGGGGGCTTCCACATAGCTACCTGTATTGGAAAAAAATACAAGTAAAACTCGACGCAAGTGGTGAATAAAAAAAAAAAGAAAAAGAAATGTCCTACATTTCAGTGTGAAAAAAGTCAGCCCCCACCCTTTCAAACACATCGACGGTAGGCGGGGAATATCTGTCCAAATATAGTTGTAGGAGAAAACAAAGAGGGGCTGGAGCACTTGTGGTGTCTCCTGATGCTCTTGGAAGGGTTAAAAATTCGTCAAAAATGGGTTGGAAAGAATTGCAGGTCGAACTCGCACTTTTAGATGCTGAAAATTAAAAAAAAAAAAAAAAACTGAATTTCATCTTTATCTGCTTTTTACATGTACAGTATCCAACTTGGACCTCTTTTTGACAGTTGCTCACAAGCCGGGGGCCATTTGCCATTTCATACTTTTTTTGGCGGCCCGCGTCAAATACTAAAAATGATTTTTCAATGCTGTTTAAAAAAAAAAAAAAAAAAAAAAAAAAAGTGGGATTAAACATTTTAGCTCATTCACTGCCAGCCATTTTAGAAAATTTTAAAATTTTCAATACCCATGCGATATTATGTCCAATAATTATATATAAACCGAATCTACCAAATGACTCCCTACATTTTGCCTCTTCTGGTTCTTTTATAATTGACAGTAGAAAAATGTAGGTTTGCCAAAATACAACCATTTCTCCCACGGACTCTCAAACTGTGTTTATTTCCTATAAAATGGGGCAATGATGTCATCTACCGGTGGTTGGGCATCAGTAAAGTTGTTTCCAAGTTTGATATTTACAGAGGAGCATCATCAGATTCTTCCCATCTATCCCTACTCTAAAAAATTTTTGAATTGACACATTAAATTAGTGGTTCTTAAGTGTGGTCAGTTGACGACCGATTGTTCTTGTTGTGGTTCAGAATGTCAAGTTGGGATTCAGCTGCTGCTCAGTGGAGAGGCGTATCTATTATAGTGGCACACAGGGGGCGCTATTTGCCTCGTGACTGTTAGCAGTTTTCAGTAAGTAACTGTACATATATCAACAATTTATAATTGCTTCATTGATTTTTTTTTTTACCATGTTTAACTCATTCACTGCCATTGACGGAAAAAGACGTCAAATGATGCATTTTTTGCTGGTCTGGCTATGAATGTGTTAAATTAACTCAGTCACTCCCAGCCATTTTCATGTTCTATTGCTATAAAAACATGGAACCTACCAAAAGAAAAATGTGTCTCTTCTTTCATCGGGGGGGGGGGGGGGAGAGAGTATGGTATATTTTTTTTATCTGTTTGTATGTTTTGTAGCAATTAGCATTAGAATTAGCTAAGTTTCATCATTATTCACAAACCTGTTGAAAATACTGGGAAAAAGAGCTGGTTGCAACATGGACCTTGTTGATCTCTTTATACTTTTCTGCCACCTGCTGGCTGTTTTTTTTTTTTTATTTTTTTTTTAATAACTACCATCGCTTTAAGCGACTACTTCAGGTCAGAAACTGCATCAAAGCCTTCATACAAAAACTCTAGAAAACAAAAACCTAAAAAACGTATAAATACGTTTTTGGGAGTGAATGAGTTAATAAATAACTAAAAAAACAAAAAACAAATCAAAGTGACCCTTGCAGCTTTCTATTTTTCTGTATATGAAAAAAAAATAAGAAAAAGGTTGGACATCCCCGTCCTAGTAAACAACCAGGAAGACATTTAAATGGGCCCATCATTTAAGCGAGTGATGTCGTTTCATTTGGGTCATTTGTAAGCTGCATGCAGTGATTTGACATTGACATACACTTGGTAATTTATGATGCAAAGTTTGATAGTGCCGGGCAGACTTACTTGGAGTAGTTGGCGCACATAAAGCCTGAAGATCCACGCAAGCTTGAGATATCTGAATATCAGAGAGAACAGAAATATTTTAAACGGGGAACTTTTTTTTTTTTTTTTCTTCTCTCTGTTTAATATCAGAAAAACATAATATTGTTTGGGTGTGTCTTTGCTAGAGGTGCACAACATTCATTTACGTGTAAAGTTTCATTTCTGTTCTTCCCTTGATCTAGTTTACAGGCAATACAGCGTCATGATGACTAATATGTGGCTGACAAAGAGGGCGGAATTACCGTTTTTGCTTTTTTACGGTTGGCCTCGCGGGCTCTGTGTCTCTGCAGCAGCTCTTTGACTGTGGTCTTCACCCTCACTCCTTGGTACACCCGCGGCTTATCTACATTGGAGAGAGGGGGGGGGGGGGGGGGGGGTTACACAACATGCCACTCCTGTTTACCAAACAGCGGACAACAAAAACGCCCCCACTCGATTGTTTTTCCTCTCTCTGGATAACAATTTCATTTCTTTCTGGTTTATTGTACTCTCGTGAATAATACAAAAAAATGTTTTCCCACATAAGAAATGATACACAACAAAGTCCTGTTTTTGAGTCTAAAAAAAAAAAAAAAATGCGTAAAAGAATAAAAAAGTAAATGTGCACATATTAATCGGTGTAATTGTGCAACAAAAACATGAATAAAAACTGATTTCGCACATCTTGTTTTTTTATTTTCCTTTTTTTTTTCTTCCGGTTTCCACCGTGCGTAAAAAAACCACAAAAACAGCGTAAAAGCGCACAAATTCTCCACTTATTTCCTTGGGTGAAGCCTGCGCGCTCTTTGCCGGCCAACGCGCTCCCCTTTTTGTGGCACTTTCGAGCACGGAGCGAGTGTGTGAAGTCTTCCACTCCCAGCTTTGGATCTGCTCGACGCGCAAAACATCCCCCACCAGCCAAAACCACAAAATCTTGGTAAGCTGTCCAAAAAAAAAAAAAAAAAAAACAAATACGCGACGGTGTCTTATTTTGTAAAGGATTGTTATGACCGACTGAGCTGAGGCGTAAAATGTGTTTGTGAGACGTTTTGGATCTTGTAAATAAACGAGGCTCGTACGCGTCTAATACAAAAGAAAGGAGGAGAATTCCTTTAATCGAGTCGGATGCGTGAACTCGGATGTAAACAAATCATATGTTGATGTTTGCTAAACTTTTGTGGGCGACTTGTGTGCCGCGTATATCGTCAAATTGCTAACTCCGATCTCGGCTGTATATTCAAATCGACCGTGTTGCTCGATATGAAATATGTGTCAATAAGTTCGCTATGGAAGTGGGGGTCGAATAAGGATCCGAGTGGGGGAAACGTTGCATAATAAGCGCGTCTGAATTTTCGCCCAAAGGCTCAAAATGTCAATTTGATAAGGTGCTTAAATCAGAACAACGAGGAACGTGCAATCTGATAAATATTCATACATCTAAAACGCTAGTCCATGATTTGTCTTTTAAACGTGTCAAATCGAGGGGCCCAAAAAAAAAAATAATTAAACGGCACGCATGCAGACACATCCCACTGTAACACGTTTTAGTCGTAACCGCCTGTTACGCATGAGGCAGTTTGCATAAGACAAAAGAAAAGCGTCCAAATGTTACTTTTTTTTTTTTTTTTCCTGGTGGCTGTTGGATAAAAATTAATATCACTGTGCTCCGAAAACGTAAGATAACACACTAATAATGATAATTTAAATAATAATTTGTGAGCACAGAGCAATTTGAATAAAAAAATAAAAAAAAAGGAATCCCTTCACGAACCACAAAACAGGTGTTATTAAAATGTAAAGCTGGGTAATCTTTTTTTTTGTTAATTTGGCAATCTGTTCAACTTTGAACGAAATTAGGTTGCTGCAAAGTGCACATGTTCTCCTCATGGTTTCATTTGCACTAAAATTATCATTACAAGGATCACCACTTATGTTCTTTTTTTTTTTGTGTTTAACAGGAGAAAAAAAACGCTACAAGTGGATTGGACTTGATGAAAATCCTTCTCTAAACTCACCAGACATGACGACAGAGATGATGAAGAAGTTTTCCCTGATGAGCTCCTCGATGTCCCTTTTTCTGCCTCAGCACAAATGACCAAGAACGAAAATTGTGCAAAAGTCTCCAAAAACACCAACACAAATCTGCTCGAGCTGCGTCAGAGCATACAACAATATTGTAATATAGCTGGGAACATATTAGTTTGGGATTTTCTCCCTCCATGCCTACTATTTAAAAGCCCTAGAACTCAATGATTTGACAATGATTTGATTGCGCGTTACTTTCAATTTGAATATTCAGAGGCAGCAGAGTTATATGGATTTTTCGGCAAAATACACTAAATTGCTGCATTCTATATGCACATTTGTAATACACCGTAACTTTATTTCACATTTTGATGGGAAATAAATCCTATTTTTATTCATTTATCCTCCTTTTGCAAGGTGACAGCGGCACACCCCCCTGATGAAGCAATGACGTCAGCAGCGCGTCTTGTGCGCAACTCGGAGACACAAACTTCACTTTGAGGGGTCACCGCGCACGCGCGGGGCTCAACCCGCGCGTCGATATTGCGATCGGACACATTTGAGGCTTTAATAACGGGGGAAAAAAAGCGGATAAAATTGAGAGTCGAGTGGGCGTGGCAACGGGCAGGAGCCATCTTTGGATGCGCGGGCCTTCAGCAAGTGCACATTGAGAAACAAATCAAGTCCACGTATGAGGACCGATGAAGGATTTCACACTCAAAATGGACTCTGCACTTAAAATACACCTTCGTGCTCTTTTATTGGTTATGTTATGTAATAACTAAAATATATATTTTGTTATTTTCTAAAGAAAAATAAAGGACACCATGTTGACTCACTTGTTTCATCCTTTATTGACCCTTAGCTGCTGTACCTTAGTTGTTTTTTGCAAACTAGAGAGGGAAAAACGTTGTTTTATCATCTAATAATATATGAATATTATGCCATAGTGTTTGTGGCATGTTCCTTACATTAATCAGTGTTCTTATAGAACAACTATCATTGTCATGAGAATATGAATACAATGATGCCATATAAGCACCCAAGGCAAGTTTTGGTATTTTTGATTAGATTTTTTTTACTGTCATTATTGTTATTAATATTATTAATAGTAGTGCTTAATTATTGTCAGTGGAATAATGTCTTGCAGGAAATGTGAAATGGTGTTGAAACTTGTTATAAAAATACTGTTGTATTTATAAGGGAAATAAATATTTTATAGTTAGTTATCAATTTGTGATTCATTTTACTTTCAGGCATAATATTTTGTTGTCCGGCAATCTAATGCTCTGTATTATATATTTTTTTCCATGCAGGGACGACCTCTCTCTTTCCCCTTAGGTGATGAAATGTCGCCCCTTGCTGGTCAAAATCAGAACATCGTCTTTTCCCGAACCCATCAGACAGATTTTCCCCATCCGGTTTGATTTAATAAAACGTCATCTGCAAGCTGTATGATGATGCATCATATTTAACTTCGAATCCCATTTGCAAAAAATGTAAAAGCACCACTTTTAGGCACGTTTTACCCTACATGGATTTAGATAGAATTAAAGCACAACACTGCTGCAAATATTTTTGTTGAGGCATTTTTCTTTCATTAAATGCAATTAAAGAGAAACAAAATTTTAGTAAACATCACAAAAGCCAATGAACGATTTTGTGGAGCTAAAAAAAAATAAATAATCTAATGTCAGATTACTTAATCAGCCGGCCACAACCAAAATATAAAAAATTTGTAATTTCACAAGCAGTTCTCAAATGAGCAATGCAGCTTGTACGGGGAAATCGTCCTGGATGTCATTATTTGACACACAACTTAAAGTTACGGTTTGTTTAATTATTATTATTATTATTATTATTATTATTTTAATCATAGACCGAAAAACATGTTAAATACGACACAAATTCACAATTACTGGTAACACAAATAGATATGACAAAGATTAGCGTCCTTATAATGTCATTAACTGCGCAACGCAATGCATTCTGGGAACAATATATATGCAAAACATGCGATTTAACACGTCCAGAACTCAGTGTTGCATTTGTATTATTATTATTATTTTTTGTAACAATATGATGACAGTTGAGCTCCGTAATTTAGGGCTGGCCCACAAATGGCGAAAACCTGCGTATAATTGACGGCAATCGTTTTTCAAGTCATATACCGTTATTGCACCGATGCGGCCCACTTGGTCATATTTTTTCCTCCAAGTGGCCCCTGAGCTAACATGAGTTTGACACCCCAGTTCTAAATTTACACAAATCCTTAACTTTTCTCCGTGGACCTCACTGGAAAATTTGTAACTCAACTCAACTTTATTTATAAAGCGCTTTAAGAACTGACAACTAGCTTTGTAGTTCCATGATTACATTCTGTATCTAGATAGGTATCACACATAAACTTAACATATTCAAAGGTCCCGACAAGCCCCGTAAAAATACGCTCTCATATTCGGTGACGTCAATCATCATCATATGAAATATGCTCAGGCAGTAACATGCAGAAAAGTTCCTAAAAAAAAAACAAATTCTGATCAGCAATGATCAAAGTGACCTGAAGTTGCAGCATCCAGACAGCAAGCAAAGAAATCTTGTTCTGAAAAAGGGAATATTTTGAAATGTTTAACTCATTCACTGCCAATGACGACTATAGACGTCAAAAATCCAAGCAAACAGCCAGTGCAAATTTTGACAAGAAATTTGAATTTAGTTTTAGTTATTCATTGTTTTCATTCGTAGTTATTAATCATTGTTGTTATGAATAACAACGATGACAACAATTTCATTGCTAAGTGCTACCATTGTGCGTCGAACGGATTCCTGTTACCCTACAACACGGGCGTTGACGTTCTTGTGATCGGTCTTGGTCTTACTGAGACCACATACTGGGTCTCGGCCTCCAAAAGCCAATTTTAGTCGACTAAAATTGCGCTTTATTTTTGTTGACTAAAATTGGATTAAAACTAAAATACAATCAGGTGACTGAGTTATGACTAAGGCTTTAATTAAATTTAGTCAGAAGACGATAACTGAAACTAAATTAAAATGTATTTATTTTTTAATTAAAATTTTAATTTTAATTTTTTTTTTTTTTTTTTTTTTTCAAAATTAACACTGGCTGTTTGCTTGGATTTTTGACGTCTATAGTTGTCATTGGCAGTGAATGAGTTAATGATGGTGGACAGTGCAATGCGTGAATGAATTATTTGAAACTTTTAATCTGCTGTTGAATATCATCCACAAACTGCAACCTTTTGTTGTCTTTTTACGTTGTGGAGACTCGAATCTGTCACCGTGGGGCTAATTGAGATGAGGTCCATCCGAGTCACAGATCTCTTCAAAAAAATACTCAACGCGAGCGCCAGTCAGTAGGCCCTCCGGAGCTCATACGGCGACCAGCAGCTCACGCCGTCCTCCTTATCCCAGGAAGCGTGAGCCTCCATATTGAGAGGCAGACCGGCGTGGCCGTCCGATGCCGCCTCTGCGACCATCTTGGGTGCCAAATCGTTGTTCACGTAGGGAGGACATGGGAAGGAAGAGGGCGGAGCCGCGAAGGAGTTGCTGGAGGTTAACAGGTGGTAGTGCGCGTCCTCGAGGGGGTGCAGCGCGTAGGGCTGGCTGCCGGAATCCGGGCCTTGGCCTGGCTGGGGGGGGCTCCCTTGGGATTCTGGGCTGGGCATGGATGACGGATTTGTGACAGAAGCCAAGTTGTCGGAACAGAGATCATCCACCTGAGGAACTGCTTCCGGAATCGACTGCTCCCATGAGTCTCTCTGTGGGTGAGAAAACAAGACTAAGACCAATATTTTTTTTCAACAAGGTGCACAAGACACTGATGAGTAAGGGACACGCTTTTGGTTTATTCAGTAGTAAGGATAAACGGGATGGAAAATGGATGTGTAGCAGAGACGACGAATTGCTGCACAGAAAACGTTACAAATGTACATTTCCTGCTAATTAGAGCTGCACCATAAGAGAAAAATACTGCAGCATCCAGTACTTTGAGATTCATTTTCTTCTAACTTTCATGTTCGTTTTAAGTTTTGTTTTTCATTCATTTTCTGTAAAATTTCTGACATTTTTGGCAATTTTTTTTGTGGACATATTGTAATTTTCTGCCTCTGTTCTTTTTTTGGGAGATTTTATGGCTATTTTTTATTTTTTTTGCTACCAATTTTATTACATTTTTTTTTTTTGCAATTTTGTGGGCATTTTATTTATTTTTTAAATTCTTTTGTTTTTGACATTCTATGGTTAGTTTTTGAACATTTTCTTTGGCTTTTTTTTTTTATTCAAATCTCAATTTTTATGGCAATTTCATAGGAATTCTTATCTTTTCAACATTTTGTGGTTACTTTGTGGACATTTTTAAGTAATTTTAAAAAAACATTTTCATCTACCTTTCATCTCTCTTTTAACTTAAATTAACTTAAAAAATTTGATTTTTAACTATTTTATTATATCTTTTTTAATATAAATTATTAATTTCAAAAATAAACATGTTAATTTTTTATTTTTTTTTGCTACCAATTTTATTACGTTTTTTTTTTTTTTTTTTTTTTGCAATTTTGTGGGCATTTTATATTATTTTTTTATTCTTTTGTTTTTGACATTTTATGGATCCTTTTTGAACATTTTTTTCCTTTTGGCTTTTTCAATTTAAATTCTTTTTTTTTGGCAATATCATAGGAATTTTAAGGTAATTTTCTGCTTTTCTTCTTATCTTTTAAACATTTTGTGGTTACTTTGTGGACATTTTTAAATAATGTTAGTAGTGGTTTATTTCAATTGTACAATAATTGTAAATTCACAGTAGCTAAATGGAAAATTCATCTGCATTACTTTCACAATAAATTACTGTAAATTTGTGCATTACTTTTACAGTGGACCTTGTTGGAATGACGTACAGCAAAATATTGTTTTTTTTCCCCCTAAATATTTCATAGGAGTTACTTGGTTTTGCAGAGTTAGGAAATGCAACATTTCATTATTTCATGGCTCTCTTTTTGTCAAAATGGCACTTGTCAGCTTCTGTGCTTAAATTCTACTAAATTCACACACACACATACAAAAAGATTCCTACCATGTATACATGTGATGACTCGCCACTGAAGGGAGGCAAAAGCGACGATATGGCCGAAGAAGGCAGGAAAGTTCCCCCGGAGCCCGAGAAGGTGGCGCTGGTGTTGCGGTATTCACTGAAAGCGTCCGGGTGGTAGGTGTCAATGAGTGAGAAGCTGGATGTCTCGCAGCCCAGCGGCCTGCCTCCAAAGGCGGATGGGTACGCATCTGGTGAAAACTGCTTGGTCGAGGGAGCGAAGTCTGAATCCGATATGAAAGGACGCCTCATACCGTAGTAGCTGGGTAACATGTGAGACCCTGTAGGGAAAGAGTGGTACAATTTTATGGACTCATTAAAAACAAGCCACTCAAAAGCTTGTATGAGACTGTTATAACATTACTCCACCTAAAATTTAGCAATATGTTCGTCATTGTGGTTTTCAATGGAGAACGTATATTCGCAAATTAGACAAAAAGTTCATACATCCAATTTCTCTAGCATCTGTTCTCTTTAGCGTCACAGCTAAGATGGAGGCTAGCTTAGCTGACATTGGGCAAGAGGCGAGGAACATGCTGGACTGGTTAACAGCTAATCATTTTAGTTTCCGTTATTTAGCTTCATGCGGATGTTAACATTAAAAACCACTATGAACGACTCAGAAAGCAAACTACGATAATAAACAACACAAGTACAGTTCTCCTAATATTTTTGTAGGTGTACCTAATGTTGTGGCAGGTGAGTATAAAGTCTATTTTGGGCCTTCAACGATTCAAGTTGTGTGTTTTTTTTTTTTTTTCTGAAAGGATGATTTCCTCACCTGACATCTGAACGAAAGAAGGTGGAGTTGTTGAGCCACTCTGTGAAGAAAAAAAAAGAAGAAAAAAGACACATGAATGACAATGAAATACTTTTTGGCTATTGACAATAAGCATGCTACATGTTTTCTTTTTTGTACCAAGCAAAGAACTCCATCGAAAACACAAAGAGAACTCCACTAGATCTCCCAGAGCCGCCATTTTGACTGTTTTCAAAATTGGATTTGTTGTTACTCTGTTTACATACATCCACAATGTTCCACGTCTTTTGACTTTTCCTCTCTCTGTATACATATCATGACTGCGCTGCCATTTTATTGTATTCAAAATAGAAGAGTATTTAGGAGTAATTACTACTTTACCTCCACACCTGTCAATTTGACTGCTCTATTGATTTCAATGTACATCTTTCGCGTTGGGCTTCCGTAGCAACTACCATTCAACGCGGAGGCATTTGGCTTTAGATACAAGCTAGATTACTATGTTGGGGGGGGGGAAACAAAACAAAAAACAACTATACTGGAGAGGAGAACTACACAGCTACATTTTGAGAAGCTGACAGAGGGTCTGACGAATCACAATGAGTGGTCGCTGGATCGCTCGGCAGTTTCGGACAGCATGTCCAAGACCAGCTCCCTATAAAGGAGCCATGTATCGCGTCACTGGAATTGGTGACGCAGCTCAAGGTAGAGTGTAAAAGCTTATAGTAAAAAAAATGCGCTCCTAGATGTGATAATCAAAATTAATACACCCATTTTCCACAGAAAAGCAAGAGAGGGGTTTTATTAGCGACTCAAAACAGCGAGTAATAACCATATTGAGCAATTACTATTATTATTATTATTATTATTATTAGGCGGGAGTGCAAGCGGTCAAAATGACTGCTCTGGGAGATCTAGTAGTTGTTTTAGAAGTCTAGCAGTGCTAGTGTTAATTTAGTCACACTTAGTCACATGTAATTTATTCCGTTCTAATTTGGAAAAAGTATGACTTTATTAGGCTAGTTGATGAGAAAAAAAAATGTATTTGGGGAGTTACTGCTTACTGTATGCCATTACATTGGTATATTTTTGGTTTAAAAAAAAAGTAGTAGTAGTAGTAGTAGTAATAGCAGTTGTAGTAGTACTAGTAGTAGTAGTAGTAGTAGTATTAATAGCAGTACTACTACTACTACGTACTATTACTATTACATTCTGGTACAGTTATGGAGGTCTACTATCAACTCCTATGACTACTAGTACTACTACTACTACTACTACTACTGCTGCTACTACTGCTATTAATACTACTCCTATTACTACTACTATTAGTAGTAGTACTATTACTACTACTACTACTACTACTACTACTACTACTACTACTAGTACTACTACTAGTACTAGTACTAGTAGTAGTAGTAGTAGTAGTAGTAATAGTACTACTACTACTACTACTACTACTACTACTACTACTACTACTAGTACTACTACTACTACTAGTAGTACTACTACTAGTAGTAGTGGTAGTAGTAATAGTACTACTACTACTAATAGTAGTAGTAATAGGAGTAGTATTAATAGCAGTAGTAGTACTAGTAGTAGTAGTAGTAGTAGTAGTAATAGTACTACTACTACTACTACTACTACTACTACTACTACTACTAGTACTACTACTACTACTAGTAGTACTACTACTAGTAGTAGTGGTAGTAGTAATAGTACTACTACTACTAATAGTAGTAGTAATAGGAGTAGTATTAATAGCAGTAGTAGTACTAGTAGTACTAGTAGTAGTAGTAGTAGTAGTAGTAGTAGCAGTAGTAGTAATAGTACTGCTACTACTAATAGTAGTAGTAATAGGAGTAGTATTAATAGCAGTAGTAGTACTAGTAGTAGTAGTAGTAGTAGTAGTAGTAATAATAGCAGTAGTAGTAGTACTAGTAGTCATAGGAGTTGATAGTAGACCTCCATAACTGTACCAGAATGTTAACAACATCATTACTGCTCTCTTTTAAAGTGCTTGATCATGTGGGATTCCTTTGTTGTGTGATCAATATACCTGCTCCATATGGAAACTAAATGAATTGAATTAATAACCAGTTATGGTACTTCCGAGAAATACAATTTGATCATATCAACTTGAATTAAAATGTTCATAAATATTCCATTTGTCAGTTTCAAAACCTAAAGACTGACTTTTAGCCGCATGTGGGGCAAAGACAAGAGATATGCTCTCTTGTTTGCATATTGCCAACATGAAAGAGTTGATGATATGAAGCCCATGTAGGCTGGGAGGCAAGCAAATTTTGAGGACAGAATTTGAATGTGATTTGCCAATGCTAAGACTTCCTCTTATGGCCCAGGTACGGCTCAGTGCATCTCTGAAGGCAGAGTATGAAAATCAGCATGTTTAAGTTCAGACAGCGAGCGCGCGGCTGTCTGGTTACGTGACATCATTTCTTTGGAAAATACAACAAACGCAAACAATACTATGTAAAAAAAAAAAAAAAAAAAAAAAAAAAAGCAGAGATTTTTGGTGGTAATATTCCCATAGAGTTAAGGTTTTTATATTGCATCCTGAATGTGTGATTGTTTGCTATTTAACTCATTTACTCCCAATAACGTATAAATCCGTTTTTTTTAATGTTCTAAGTGTCTCAAAGACGTATTTATATGTTTTTTTGGTTTTTTTTATGCTAGAGCATACAGAAGACTTTGATGCAGCCTTTCAACTGCAAAGAACGGTTGCAGAAATGGTAGTTATTACACAAACGGCCAGCAGGTGGCAGCAGAGCAAAGGAGATCGACCAGGGCCATGTAGAAAAAAAGCTAAAAAATTACTTAGAATTTTAAATAGCTTTGTGAAAACTGATGAAACTTAGCTCTTTTCTAATGCTAATTGCTGCAAAACGGAAACAGATAGAAACATACTTTTTTTTTCTGATGAAAGAAGAGACTTTAATCTTTCTTTTGATAGGTTCCATGCTTTTATAGCAATTGAACACAATATTCTGCGGGCCTTGCAAAATCAGTCCAAATCCAGTAAAACAGCCGGGAGCGAATGGGACTGCTTCTGTGAAAATGGCGGCGAGTGAATGAGTTAAAAAGTTGCGTTTGGAAAAGACAACATCCATAATCGTCCCGACTATAGTCTGGCGCTTTTCCCAACAGTGGACAAGTCACTCTGTGGTCAATGTTGGCTCTGCACTCTCTTTTATTCTCGAGGATAACGGATGGTATAAATTGACATAAAGGCATGGATGGCTTTCCTTGTAGTACTCTTGTGTGTGTCACCTTTTGTAAACATCAAAGTAAACAGTGAAATGAAAAGGCACTCAACTTGTAGACCAAATGCCCTCACACACGCACATGTTGGCTTGCTCTTTAGCCCTCGTGTTTGACCTTATATAAAGGATAGAATATACTCGATTATAAGAAGACCTAACCACATAGGTTGACAGTTACTATTCAATGACTTTGGCCACCTGTGGCAGTTACAGAAGGAAAGATGATTTCTTAGCAATGACAAGAAATGGCTGAAACTGCTCTAATAAACTGTATAAGCAACACGTATTGGTCTAAATATACGGGAAAATTAGAATATTGTGATAAAGTCCATTATTTTCTAGGGATGGAACAATATTCTAATATCACCATACGATATTATCACGACATGAAGCTCACGATACGATAATTATCACAATATTGTGGGGAGGTTGGCGATATTTAAAAAAAAATCACAACATTGTAAAAAAAAAAAGAAAAAAAAGAGCTCATACTAAAAAACAACAACGCAATATTGTGCTTTTTGTACATAAACGTCGCTAATGCAAGCCCACATTGAGTTCCTCCACATATTGACTCGCTTCAAAACATTTTACAATCCCCTTCATTTGACAATTAGTGTATTTTAAACATAGAAGGGCCAAAACATACATCATAAAAATTAAATGCACTAAAAAAAACTAGCCACAGAGGGTGCTATACCTGCAAAAATGGAAACCAACCTGACTGTTTTTTTTTAACAGATGTGTGGCTTTTAAATATTGTAAACATGACACCTGTCTTCTCATCCCTGTTAACTATTTTTTCATGGTGTCACTTGAGGGTCTGCTACACTTCATACTCATACTCTGTGCTCAGTGCAAACAAAACCCCTACACCACCGAGCGAACGTTCCCTGCGCACACTCTGCCAATGAGAGCGCCACTGCCCCCTAATGTAGTGGAGGTGCAATTGCACTTCATTCTAAGACAGTAAAAAAAAGAGAAAAAAATCAAAATAAAAAAGCATGTTCCCCAAGGTCAAATGCGCCCCCCTTGATGAAGCCTCGCGCCCCCCTGGGCGGGGTGGGGGGGGGTCGCCCCACACTATTTGAGAAGCACTGACTTAACCAATGGTTAAAGCTATAACCGAGTTTTGAACAATTGGGCCCGGATTGACTACTTGCGATTACATTTCTTATAGTTTCTTGTGAGAATTTATTGTTCATTTGATTTTCAGTGAAAATTGTACTGTCCCGATTTGTCGTTTTGAAAATCTGGTCACCGCAATCCGTACCTTACAGGCAATTTCTCCTCTTTACTTTTGAAATGTGGTTAGTAAACTGTAAATACAACTCCACATGGGAAGGTCCAAGCGGCGATTCAGACCGTGAAGCAGGCGTCCTAACCGCATGCTCACTTGTGTCGCACATGAGCGGAAATAAAAAGCATATTATATTCATTTCCTGACTGATTGACTCCAACATAAAAAAAAAACAAAAACAAACAAACACTGTCCTGCAACAACATTCTGTCAGGTGGTTTGGATGGGAAAAAAACAATCGAGAGTTTGTCTGCGGCCTGCGCAAGACTCGGGTACAATACAGGCCGCAGGTGTGTACGGCTCAAACTTTGCATAGGCAGCCACCTTCACCGGCTTTTCACCGTCTCGCTACGGTACAGGTGACCCGTCCGCCCGTTCCCACCCCCCACAGAAGGTTTTTGGAAAGCACGGCCGCATCACTATGGTTAGCATTGTACCAGTGTTCTTTTGTTATCCTCTCGGCGCCGCGCTTCGCTATTTACAGATCGGCTTTGTAAGCAAAAGAAAGCTCAGGGGGGTCGACAACGGATCAACCGCGGATCGTTTAGTCCGCGTAAACGAGCATGAACGTCAACAGAAGGCGACATATTTCAAAAGGCCACCAGCAGAATGTCAACTGCGGTCGTGACGTTTGGACAGAGAAAACAAATGTGAACAAAAAGCAAAGTTTTTTTGTTTTTTTTAGAATGTTGTACTTTACTTACAGTGTATCTTGGCCCGTTTGTCTGTCGGGAACGTTTTTCTGCCAGCAGGTCTTTGACTGTGTGCTTGACCCGGACGCCCTGGTACACTCTCTTGGAATATTCTACATCGGGCAATGAAACAGTGGGGATTAATAAATAGATACTTTAGTCATCTCCAAAATCAGCAAGTAAAAAGACGCAAAACATGTGTGTGTGTGTGTATGTATATATATATATATATATATATATATATATATATATATATATATATATATATTAGGACTGGGAATCTTTGACTGTCTCATGATTCGATTCGATTACGATTTTTGGGTCTACGATTCGATTCAAAATCGATTCTCGATTCAAACAATTTTCGATTCAAAATGATTTGATTGACAAATGATTTCTGCTTCCATTTACAGATATGCTCAACATTGTCATGATCGACTCCAGTCTGCTTTTCAATACAAAATGGCAAATAGAGACATTAAAGTGTCTTTTTTTTAAATTTTTTAAACATTTATTAATTTTGTATTGTAAGTGCCTTTTTCCACAAAATCAGCATGTGGGCTACAACTGCCTTTTTCCCTTCTTCTTCATTTCTAATTTAAATAAAATAGATTTTTGGATATTAAATATCGATTAATAAATGAGAATGTCGATTTTTTTTTTGGTACACCCCTAATATATATATATATATATATATATATATATATATATATATATATATATATATATATATATATATATATATATACACACACACACACTACACAAGGAAAATTAATAACTAATTGAGAGTCGTGTGTAAATGTTATGGAAATTGTCTTTGGTATAGTCAGTGCAAATCGTATGCTAACTGGACGTACAACTGAGGTTTGCATGGATATTGATTAAAACTAATTTGATAAAGATAGCTAATTTTGGAATGTTAATATTATTATTAATATTAATTAATAATAATTAATAATAATAATAAATTAATTAATTAATAATAAAATTTTGCACAATATTTTAGACAAGGTCCACATATGTAGTTATAATAGAGAAAATGTAATCATGGAAGAAAAAAACAAACAAACTAATTTGTACGTGTACGAGTAACCAACACATAACGACAAACACAACAGAAATGATTCAGCCCCAAGCATTTAAAAGCATAATGCAAAAATGATGACATGCACATAATAGAAGTAGAAGTTGCCTACCAGCGTCCATGATGCCGTTCAAAGTTCAGCGTGACGCACGCCCAGGCAGGCCGCTCTCGTCTTCTGCTGTATTTGTCTTACAGTAAGCGAACCATCGTGAGTGGCTTGCCCCAGTGAGGGCTTTAACCACGCCGTCGGGAGGGCAGGGACGCGGACAACATGTCGCCTTTACTTCATCGCTGCACATATCAAGTGTGAGCTTTTTAAAAACCCATTTGTTTAAATGCAAATGTTTGGTAAGCACGTTATTTTTTTTTATTTTTTTTTTGAACTATTTGCATCCGCATTCAAGATTCTGCGTTCGAATCGTTGCTTGCACGGCAGTGAGCTCGATCTGTGACCATGTTTTTTTTTTGTTTTGGAAATGACACGAACACCGGGTCGCACTGATTTTAAATGCTCTTTTTAGATTGATGTCACGTAGGATTGGGTTGAGAGTAGGGATGTAACGATATCCAAACATCACGATATGAAGGTTACGATACGAAAATTATCACGATATTGTGGGGGGGTTGGCGATATTTAAATAAGATCTCAAATCACAATATTGTGGGGAAAAAAAGGAGCTCATACTAAAAAAAAGCACAATATTGTGCTTGCAATGCAAAATTAATAAATGTAAAAAAATAAATAAAAAAAAAGACACTTTAATGTCTCCATTTGTGAAGTCTGCTGCGATTGGCTGGCAACCAGTTCAGGGTGTACCCCGCCTACTGCCCATAGCCAGCTGAGATAGGCTCCAGCACCCCCCGCAATCGTTGTGAGGAGCAAGTGGTTCAGAAAATGGTGGATGGATACTATGCAGTCTAAACATGAACAATAAGCTTAATACAGAAAATCAGCACATAAAAAAAAAAGCACATACAGTCTTCAAATACACTTTTTCGGGACCCGTCAGCCCTTCTTTCGGATGTCAATGTTGCAAATGATGTGATGTGATTGATGTAAACTGTAATGTGTCCGAAAGGAAAAAATGAATAAACTAAACTAAAACTAAACTAAACTAAACTGTGGAACTTTTTCCGGACAAAAGCCCTTTGACAGAATTTTCACACTGAATATTTGTGTGAGGCAATTCATCACTCTGCTGCCCCGAGCAATGTTTTACTCAAATTGATGTTCCAATGATTTGTATAAAACAGTTTGAGCAAACCAAAAAGCAAATGAGCCTTGTGTTGATTCGTGGCAGGAGGAAATGGAACAGCTGGTGGCATGGTAGGAATGACGCTTCGCTTCCATCTGACACTGGAATCGTCACCCGGATAAACCCGATTTGACTTTGTAGGTGTTCAAACCATGCAGGTCAGTCAGCAACGGTGAAAACCCAACTAAGACATTAACCAGCTAGCAAGACGACATTGAATAAATAAATGTTTGATTTTTCCATCCAAATCATCAATATGGTTGACATGGAAATTTCCGACAATAAACAACATTGTTCTATGGCAGTGGTGTCCAAACTACGGCCCAGGGGCCATTTGCGGCCTGCCGTCCATTTTTTTTTGTTTTTACATATTTTTTAGATAAAATATTTTACAAAGGAAATGATTAAGAGAAAAGAAGATGAATAACTAATTATTCAAAAAAAATCAGAGTCCAAATTTGTACCTTGTCAAAAAAAAAAAAAAGAAAAAAAAAAAAAAAGACAAAAGGTAGATAAAAAAGTTTTTAAAATTACCTAACAATGTCCAAAAACTACAAAATGGCCAAAAAGAATGGTAAAAGCAGAAAATTAGCATCACATTTCCTTGGAATTGCCAAAGAAAGCGTTCAAAAAGTAGCCATAAAATAAAAATGAAAGTCAGAAAATCACCATAAAATGTCTTTGGAATTGGCAAAAAAATAAATAAAGTCAGAAAAGAAAACATTTAAAAAGTAAAGTTAACAAAGATAAAAGAAGAAATCCCCAAAATTACCATAAAATGTTCACAAAAATGTCAAATTGATTTAAGAAAGAGCGGGAAAGAAAATGCTCAAAAAGTAACCAAAAAATGTCCAAACACAAAAGTATCAATCCTGAGAATTATCATATGTCCATGAAAATGTCAGAAATTTGACAGAAGGGCAGAAAAGTCTAAAAATGTTTTGAAAAAAATACAATACAATACAATACAATACAATACAATACAATACCTTGGCATTTATATAGCAAGGTAACTGTGATTTCAAGTTGTACGAGGCTTAAGTCAGTTTATCAAATAAGGGAATACAAAGGGAAATACTCCTACTTTATAACTTAAATAAAGGGGTTAAATTACTTTTACCAGAGTTAGTTTTCAATTTCAGTGTGAGTAAGTAGCACCAATGTATATCGGGGAGTATAAACTGGCTGGTTTTGTAAGCGTCAAGCTAACTTTTTTTCAGGAATGTTGCCATCAGGACAGCGCTTGCACATTTTGTCCACTAGACAGCAGTGAAAGACAACTTAATATAGATAGTAGCAATGTGCTGCTCTTCAAGTCTGGAGAGTTGACAGGGTCATATAAACAGACTGGAACGTTACAAACGAAATTTACAGACAAAGGGGAAAAACAAACGTTGAAATCAACAAGCAGGACGAACTGTTGTGAGTCCTGTCATGTCAAAATGACATGACAGGACACATTTTTCTTTTTTTCTTTGCTAGCTTTGTTCGACAGTTTTACTCATCCCAGATACTTCCTGGTCATAATTCATCACAGGCTGCGTCTGGTCGCTAAATAGTGACTGATGTTAGTCAACTTTCCAGTTTCAAGAAACAACAAACTGTGCACAACTTTCACTCTTATGATTCCCCCCCATTTTACTCATAAACAGAATTAACACGTTTGTTACTTACACAAGCCAGCATTCTTTATAAATTTATCTGAGGGGAAAAGTGTCACCATTGAACTCGCATGACCTCAGGAAGTAGAAAGCAAGGAACAGGAAGTGTGGAAGGAGTTCTAGAAAATAGAAATTGTGGCAATCAGAACAAAATGTAAATGGAAACAAAACAAGAAAAACTCAGTTGTATGCAAAAAATGACGTTTTGAGTTGTACGGCCCCATTTCAATCCAGTTAAAAATGTTTGGAATTTGAAGAAAAAAAGAAAAAAAAAGGACCCACATGTTATTTCCCTGCCACCATTTGGGGATAATATGTTTCTTATCACAGTACACGGATCTTTGGATTAGTGACTGGAATTTTCCAAGTGGGGGGAGAGTACTTGGCAAAGAGCAAGAAGCTGTTGTGAAGTCAATTCTCCACTCTTCTTATGCCTATCGTGTACATATAGGGATTAAGCTCATAAAACGGAATTACATAATGTCATGCTTTGGTATGTGTCCGAGCCTCGCTTTCATTCTCTCTTGGAAGACATCAGACGTTGTCATAGTTGAGAGCAATACTTTGAATTCTTCAGAAGGTCTGGAAGATATATTTTGCTGAGTGGGGGTAATATAAATGTTTATTCCAGCGCTGTCTGCGCACATTCGCGTCACCTTTGCACGAGCTCGGACAATCAAATGAGAAAAGGGGGGGGGGAAGAAAAAAAAGAAGAGAAATCTTTGTGATTTGGCATCGGTTTGATAACTTTGTGATCAATGTATTTGGTAAACTTGCATAAAAGCTTAAATTCGAGATTGTCACGGTTTTAAAAATCAAGACAATTTAACCAGTTAACATTTAAGCACCTTTGGTAGTACAATCATAAAAATAATAATAATAATAATCTCAACAATGTCTTCATTACACTCCTGAGCTCAACTGATTTTGCCTAACCATTAGGGATGTCACGATACGGGCAATATCGTGATATTAAAACTGCCACAATATCGTCATCGTCATGTTCACAATATTTAAAAGGAACACATTTGTTGAAAAAGTCAGGTTGATATCCATTTGTGCAGTTCTCGCACCCTCGAGTGGCTAGTTTATTAGTGCAATTTAATTTTCATTAAGGATGTTTTGGCCTTCTATGTTTCAAATCTATGCTAATTGTCAGACGAAGCGGAACCTAATTTGCTTGTGAAGCGAGTCAATACACATTTTTTTTTAGCGTGAGCTCTTTTTTTTTTTTTTTTTTTTTACAATATTGTGACCTTTTTTAAATATCGCCAACCTCCCCACAATATCGTGATAATTCGCGAGCTTCATCTCGTGATAATATCGTATCGTGATATTTGGATATCGTTACGATCCCTCGTGGCGAATATAAGTGTTCTATTTACAGTAACAAATGTAGTCATAACAGCCATCTGTATTCCATTTGAGGTATAAACCGGCTGTTTTCAAACCAAGGCCACTCCTGACGTCAGCAATATTGGCGAGAAACCTGTGAACATTCCTGAGATGACGAGGGATCCAGACGTACGCTCATTTCCCCGCCGCCGCTCTCCCGAGCTCATGTCGGCCGGGTCGACACCTTCAGCCAGTTAGCAGTCAGCTGGTTCTTTCTTTTCACGCGTTCACTTTTTTGAAAATTATTTAGATAATTTGAATGATTTTGATAAATTCATTAATCAATTCATTTTACATGCAACGTTCTCTTTGGGGCAGCACATGATTTACGATGAGGGGCGTGATCAACTTATCACCTGCTAATCAAGTGGCTGTAAAATCCTGTGAATAACAAAAGAGATCCCAAATCGTTCTGGCAGTTAGTCATGACACAGCAAGCTTTCTTTAGGTGTTAGTCATGCAAGCGTTTAGAAAAAGTGCAATATTTAAAGGGAAGTCAACCTTCAACATTTCTTGACAATATGTAAAATGTGGCCGCACAAGTGAAATCCCATTTTTAATCATTAATATTACATTTGTGGAATATCAGCTACGCAGCAAAATCTAGCTGTTTTTATCCATCTCGTGGGGGCGGCCATTTTGCCACTTGCTGTCGCCTGAAGATGACATCACAGTTGGTCAGGGCTAAATGACCAATTACAGCTCATCTGTTTTCGGAAGCTGAGCTGTGATTGGTTGTTATTTGAGACCCGAGTCAACTGTGATATTTTCACTTGTCAGCAAGTGCCAAAATGGCTGCCTGCTGATAGTGATAAAAACTGATGAATTCTACTAAACTCATATTGTGTCTCATATGTGTCTAATTGTCAATTAGTGTGTGTGTATTTAGTATCTTGTCTCCCCTCTGTCCGCGTCGATTCATTGTTGCCCCCCCCCCTATTACGCTATCCTTACATTGACTTCAGATATTCTAAGAAGAAAAAAAGTACACGTGAAAACTCCATATGTCGTCTCAATAGGATGAAATATCCCGTCATGTTCTCTGAAGCGCATACGTAGGTTCTGGCCTTCATTTGTGCACACAAATTGACCACAATATGCTGGCTGACACCAGCTGACTACTGGAAAATGTCACAGGTGTCGTCTGCGTTTTACTGTCACTGCTGTCAGGTCGACTTTTCCGTGACTTCCCAGAAATGCAATGGAAAAGGCCGCCATGATAGAATGGAAAAAAGTTATTCAGACCATTCTTTTGATGGTTAATTGGTGGGTTGGAATTCACTTAATGGCTTAAAGAACAGCCTCGAGTCGGCCAAATATTATCGCTGTTTGTCTGTCTATAAATTGAGACTTTTGTCTCGAAATAAAGCGCAGCCGTTGCAAGACAAGAGCCGCATGCTAATGAGGGGAAAAAGTGAGTCGATGCCTTTAATACGAGCAGCACGCGCCTTATGTCACAAATCTGTCCTCATAAGAGCCTCCTTGCAAGCACACATGGGACGATGTTGAATCACTCGCAGCTTATTAATGAAATGATGACACGAATGAGTGAAAAAACAGACCCTGCTTTTAAAACCTGACTTCCAGACAGGACTGCTCAGAGGATTAGTTGGGAAATTGAGACCATTGTTTGACGTCAGCGGTGATGGGGTCCACAGCAACAATGGTGACAACAGTAAAAAAGAAGAAGAAAAAAAAAAAAAAAAAAAAAAAAACAGTGGACAAATACAATTTTGAAACCAGTACAGACCAGTACAACGGCGTATTAGGGCCATGTACCAATATTTTTTTTAGGGGGTTGGAGCAATATGATGAGAAAAAAGTGGCAAATTTGCTACTTTTTAACTCATTCACTCCCAAAAAACGTATTTATACGTTTTTTTGTTTTTTTAGGTGTTTGTATGCTGGAGCATTATGAAGGCTTTGATGCAGTTTCTGACCTGAAGAGGTCGCTTAAAGCAATGGTAGTTATATATATATATATATATATATATATATATATATATATATATATATATATATATATATATATATATATATATATATATATATATATATATATATATATATATATATATATATAATACACAAATAGCTCTAACTAGCACCACTTGTTCCAAGAATTGAAATGGAGAAACCTGTTATACAATGGAATTACACTTGTTTTTCATAGTTTCTTTGGCTACATACTTTTAACAGGCGTGTACATGCAGAAAAACACAAAGAATTATGTTAAAAAGTCCAAATCATGACGAGGTGTTGCGTTTTCATCGCGCAGCAAGAAACATTCAATGTAATATTAATAACACAAAAATGCTACAGTGTTGTGTATTTGGACGAATTGTCTGTGGAAAGGTTTGGGTGGCCAGCACGCTTAACGAGCTTGGAGTATAATGAGAAGATTGTTTGAAAGTACAAGCGCACTGCCATCGCCTACAGCTTTTCCACTCTCGCTTATGTAACCTTATTTTAGACCATTACAAACTCATTCTCCTTACAACATTCATCTTTCAGTTTTTGTTTTTTAACCGTTGGCTTATATAACGTTGCGCCAGGTGTTATGACTGCTCAATGCAGGAAATTGAATTCCCAATCGCTACTGCCACGTGTGGCCCAAAAATGAAACTACACATGCTCCGTTTTTTTCCGTCACGCCCATACTGTGGGCATGATGTCACATCGAACATATTTGAGAGTATGTTCGAACGTCCATGTAGGCTACATGCTACAAAGTTAGCATACCTTCCCATAATGCCACGGGGTATTATTTGCGCATGCGCGAGTGAAAACAAAACTCCATTTTGAACGTTACTTGCAAATATGTTTGAACGTATTGAAACATGTTCGAACATACTCGCCAATATGTTCGAACATACAAATATGTTCGAACGTCCATGTAGGCTACATGCTACAAAGTTAGCATACCTTCCCATAATGCCACGGGGTATTATTTGCGCATGCGCGAGTGAAAACAAAACTCCATTTTGAACGTTACTTGCAAATATGTTTGAACGTATTGAAACATGTTCGAACATACTCGCCAATATGTTCGAACATACAAATATGTTCGAACGTCCATGTAGGCTACATGCTACAAAGTTAGCATACCTTCCCATAATGCCGCGGGGCATTATTTGCGTATTATTTGAAAACAAAACCCAATTTTTTAGGCATTTGGGCCACATTACCAATTCATTAGAAATTAAGTAGACAAAAAACAGTGTTTATTCGTAACTTTTACGATTTATTATGTCTGCCGTTCATGATTTAGGTTTGTCATTTTTTTCATTCACACATGCGCAAATAATACCCCGTGGCATTATGGGAAGGTATGCTAACTTTGTAGCATGTAGCCTACAAGTACGTTCGAACATATTTGCAAGTATGTTCAAACATATTTGCGAGTATGTTCAAACGTGTTTGCGAGTATGTTCGAACGTTTGCGAGTATGTTCGAACGTGTTCGCGAGTATGTTCGAACATACTCGCCAGCCAAAAATGTTTACTACACATTGGCAGCGCTATGGTTACGTAAGTTTTCAATTGTTTTAACTGTTTGTTTGTTTTTTATTCAGATAGTTATTATTAGGGCCCGAGCAGCGACCGCTGCGAGGTCCCTATTGTTTTTGTAAAAATTATTATTATTATTATTATTATTATTATTATTATTATTATTATTATTATTCTTTATTCTCCGCAAACAATCGCGATTTTGGGTACCTAAATATTCACGAAAACTCACCAAACTTTGCACACTCCTCAGGTCCGGCGAAAAATTTGATATTATGAAGTCGTTATAACAACGCGACTCTATAGCGCCCCCTAGCGTAGAAAAATAAAAACCAAGCCCGACACGTTTGAGCTAGAGCAACGAAAATTGGCAGGCACGTGTAGCACCCCGAGACGCACAAAAAAGTCTATTGGGACCATGTAGCTAAAATGTACAGGAAGTGAGCTATGAATTTTTTAATGTCCAATTTTGGCCTATTTTGGCACGATCACTGTGGTCATGCTTTTTCCCCCTTTGCAAACATTTTTCATCCAATTGACTTCAAACTTGGCATTTATCATCTCAAGACCTAAGAGAACAGCTGGGCAAAACATCTTGCCTTTTAGAAATACTATACGACGGGGGCGGAGCATCAAATATTGCCTTTAAAATTTCATTTGTCCAGAAAGAGCAAATGCTTAATAACTCCCATGTTCAAGCTCCAAAAAATCTCAAACTTCTCAGGCAACGTAATAGTCACAGCCTGAAAACATCTATATGACAAAATTCAGTTATACATATAGCGCCACCTAGTGGTTACAATAAATGTCATACTTTACGTTTTTAGCTACTGTGCTGAGCTTGTTGAAGGGATCCATTTGAAAATTGGTCAGAAAAGCCTTAAGATGTTGATCATGCCCCACACCGAATATTGTAACTTTTCGCCAAAGGGCGTGGCCGCTACGGTGACGCAAAGTCTGAAGATTTTTCGTGAAAATAAAAGCTGCATTAACTTGACCGAGATGATCCTATCTTCTCAAAATTTCACACATTTGATGAGAGTCCAGCCCTAAAGACATCTACTGACTTATATTTCATCTAACTGATAGCGCCACCTAGTGGCAATTTTTTTTCTTACGAATTTTCTTCTACGTTTTTCTCCAAACACGTTAACTGGACCTACCTCATATTTGCTCAGATGAGGGTTTCGGCCTTCATGATGTCACAACACGAAGTTTGTGAGTTTTCGCGAATTGCTGTGGGTGTGGCTAAGCGCTGTTCGCCAAGAAAACAACGCCAGTTTTGAGGGTCTAAACATGCACAGAAACTCATGAAACTTGGCACACACATCTGGCCTGGTAAAATGAGCCATATTTTATTGTTGATTGTGCTATTTTTTACAAAAATGACTCAATAGCGCCCCCTAGAAGTTTTTAACAAAGCAGCCCCGGTTGTACGTTTAAGCAAGAACGACGAATATTTTTAGGTGTATGAGGGAGCCCAAGTCCTACAAAAAAGTCTCTTGGACCCATATGCTAAAATGAACAGGAAGTGAGCTATGAATTTTTGAATGTCCCATTTTTTACGATTTTTGCACATTCAAAGGGGGCAGACTTTTGCCCACTTCTCCTACACGTTTCATCCGACTGAGTTAAGACTTGGCCTGGACCATGTCAAGACCTGAGCCAACGACAGGGGGAAAAATTTTGACTTTTCGAAATACTATATGATGAGGGCGGGGCATCAAATTTTGTGTTTCGCAATGAAAAAGGATATGCTTGATAACTCCCCGGTACATGCTCCAAAAAATCCCAAACTTGACATGTATGTTTATCGTCAAGGCCTGAAGTTATCTCTATGACAACATTCAGTTATATATGCAGCGCCACCTAGCCCTTGAGGCATGAAAAAAAAATACCCCACATACGGTATTTTGTACAAAAAATGTACACTCATTCTAAGTGTGATAACTAAGTCATTTATGAATATTTTTTTAGTTTCCACCACTCAAAATGTTCACTGGCATCAGACTTATCCAAACATATATATATTTTTATTTATTTTTGATAGCCTCTATGGACATTAAAAGCAATATTGTGAATGAAGGATATGCTTAATAACTCCACGGTACATGCTCCAAAAAAAATCCCACACTTGACATGTATGCTTATAATCAAGGCCTGAAGGTATCTCTATGACAACATTCAGTTATAAATACAGCGCCACCTAGCCCTTGAGGCTTATATAAAAAAAAATAAAAAATACCCCACATACGGTATTTTGTACAAAAAATGTACACTCATTCTAAGTGTGATAACTAAGTCATTTATGAATATTCTTTTAGTTTCCACCACTCAAATTGTTCACTGGCTTCACACCGATCCAAACGTATGTACGTTTCCATTTTGTTTTATTCATTTTTGATTGCCCCTTTGGACAATAAAAGTAACATTGTGCAATGAGTACAACGAGCGATGATGTGTATATACACTTTTACAAAAAAATACCAATCAGGGCAACTCATTGCCTAAAAATAAAAAAGGACGCTGATTTTTGCAGGTCTTAACAATCACCAAAACCCGTTGAGCTTGACACACACACTGGCAAAAAAATATTCTACATGTAAACGTTTATTATGCTATTTTCAAAGAAATTTTGCTTCCAATATGCCAGTACCCCAATGTGCCAGTACCCCAACGTGCAAGTACCCCAACGTGCAAGGACCCCAACGTGGCCCGAGCTGCGAGGGCCCTTTATAGCTGCTCGCAGCTCTAGTTATTATTATTATTTTTAACAGGATTGCTTTTATTTTATTTTTTTGTTTATTATTTAGTAGTAGTAGTAGTTGGAGCAACTTCCACTATATTATTATTATTATTATTATTATATTTTGTGTGGACACCACAGCACAAACAAAGCACCGAATCGCGCACACACGTGGACGTGCAAGGAGAGATGTCGAGAGTGACCACCACCGGTGTGCTTGTACTATAACTGTTGATTTAATTAAACGTGATCGTTGTTTCTATTATCATATCAGTCTGGGCTAAACTGGCAGACTTGACTAACAGACGATTCCAAATTTCATACATCAATTGTTTGGCTTGAAAGACGCAAATGATGCAAGTGTGAGACACAATGTGAACAACAATGGGTCGAATGGAATTTTGGACGTGTTACATAAAGCTCTTTTGGCAATATAAATGATGAAAAGCTCAATTCCTGGCTGGATCAGGGTTTGAAGAACTGATGTGACACATAAATAATGGGAGGTGCGGCGCCAAAATAACAGTAATGATGTAATTGCAAACACATTTGAATCAAATAGTGAAAATGTTTGAAATGGCAGCGGAAAGCATCTGGACCGTCAGAATCAAACATGGCACAGGCAAAGCAAATGAAGATTTTTTTTTCTTTCTGTAAATAAAGCATGACCTTAGTTCATGATCCTCAAATTTGCATATTGTTTGGTATTTGTGTCACTGTAATTCTGACACGGAAGGTGGGAGAAATTCGTAAGACATGGCCATGTCTTTTCCAATAAAAATCATACAGCACATGCTTTGGCTTAGCCTGGGCTCGTTAGCGTGGGCTGAGGGACGACAATGTGGACAAGCTAATTGTTTTTCCCAACATCCATGCGAGGTTCGCGTCCAGCTTGTTTAAACTGAGCAGCCACGTCTTTGCTTTCTCCATTACAATCAACATAATCAACATCCTTTACCTAAACAATCCAAAGCGCATACATAAAATAAAATAAACAGAAACAGAAAGAAGCCTGCAGCTAAGACAGAATCACATTGTACTACAAATTTTCACATTTCAGCACACAATTCATTTATATACAGTTAAATAACATTGTCCTGCCTGTCTTCCATGTTTCCCTCCACCTCTATGAACAAATAGCCGTGATGTATTTCCCGGAAAATTTATGAAATTTTTTTTTTTTCGTTCATTACCTTCACCAGAGACGCCAACAGCAGTTCTGCCACATGACTGCGTTTCACCAATCAGACGTAGCAACAATAATCACATGACGACTTCTTCCCTGAACATTCTACCAATCAGGCGTAACAATGCAGTCACGTGACCACAGGCGGCGTTTGGAACATAGCAGCTGCGATGCCTTATGTGTCTGCCGAAACAAACGGACATTTCGGTATATAAAAATTCCACATCGAACCTGAGTTAACATGTCGCGGTAAGTTTGACCTAAATTCCCTTTTTGCTGTATTTAGGCAAGTATTTGTCTTAAGTGTTGAAAAGAAACCATTTCACATTGACTCTTTTGCAAACACTTTGTTTACTTTTGCCATAAATGAAACAGATCACGACACGTTATATGGAGGCATGAATTGGTGGTAGCCACAAAGTGTACTAAGTGGTACTAAGTGTACCACTTGAGTATTCTTTTCAGCGAATACTTTTTTACTTTTTTACTTCTTCTACTTGAGTACATTTTTTAATGACTACTTTTTTACTTTCACTTGAGTAATATTATTTTGAAGTCACGCTACTCTTGCTTGAGTACAATTTTTGGCTACTCTCCCTGCCTCTGATGTTAGGTTTGTTTGTTTTTGTTTCCCCCGGCGTCGGCACTTCCTGGTTTCGTCACAGCTTCATGTCCCGGCCTAAAGAACGCCGGATTGGTCTGACCTAAACACAACGGATCAGCATTCAGCGGGAGCAGTGCAAGATGGATTCTCTTGTCGTTTGTGAACAAATACTGCGAGAATTCAGCTTGCTGGCAAGGTTAGTCAGAATTAGATCGGGAAACATTTAGGGAGAACATAACTGCCAGCGAAGTAAATGTTATCAATTTATTCTTGTGTTTGGTTTGAGGTCCAAAATTGACTATAACTTTGGAATCAAATGTAAAAAGGACTGGAACTAATAACTTGTAACGTCTATGAACTGCCTGAAAGATGCATGCTGATCTACATTATATCCAGATCAACAAAAGAAGAAGATCCAAGATTGCATTGACCCGACCAGAGGGGGTCGTGGTAACCTGTCGAGATTTCTTGCAGTCTTGGCAGATTTGGTGCCGTGAAAGAGCAAATATTATTACAAACTGGGAATGTTGATAGACATATTTTCTCCACTGGTTCAGTTGACTTTATAGTGAGGTTTATGGGGTCATTTCACAGTTGGCATATTGGTTGAAAATGTCCATAAATGCAGCAAAGTACGGCAGGGTAATGATAAAAGCGGGGCTATTTGCGCTCATGTTTTCTTCCTCCACCGTGCTGCATCACATGATTCAAAGGAATTTACGTTGGAATGGAGGCTCAATGTTCCGTCTGGCTAGGATTT
This sequence comes from Festucalex cinctus, assembly GCF_051991245.1. NCBI lineage: Eukaryota > Metazoa > Chordata > Actinopteri > Syngnathiformes > Syngnathidae > Festucalex > Festucalex cinctus. The sequence continues at coordinate 1,858,074 of NC_135423.1, forward strand.
GAGTTTTCCAATAGTAGATTGGCAGGATAATATTGTGATCTGTAGAGGTAGGGTGGGGGAGAGAAAGGAATTGACACATCTCTGTAGAGAGTCAAAATGTTTTTCTTCGTGCTCCTGTCAGCAGGTAGTTGGAACCTTCGAGCTACTGCTGGGCAGAAAGAAAATCAGGGATGTCTAATACTTTTCAGATGACTGTCATTGCTGTCTGTGAATTGTTGGAAAGAAATGGAACAACAGATTTTTTTTTTTTTTTTTTTGTAGCAGTGCAATAATGGCCGTGTAACATTACGAAGGTAGCGGGTTCACCTCTCGGAATGCGGAATCCGAAAGTCTTGATGTTGTTTTTTGTGGGGATGCAGGACGCTAATGAATCTGGCAAATGTTTGATTTGTGGAATATTCCATTGACTCCAACCTTTCCATTGATTGGGGCTGTATGACATGCGCATTAGTCATGCAGGCTGTTTTATTTTTCCTGGCTCGGCAACTCAACCATTGCATTATCAGTCTGCTCGCTAAACTGCTGTATCCATTTTGATCTCAACCACTCCCACTTCCTCCTCCTGCCCATGCACGTCCACAGATAGCCCGAAACGTAAACCAGTCGTAAACACATCTGCGAACACCTATTGCAGGAAGAAGAAAAAAAAATCAAATAAAAATTTGCAAGACGCAATGGATGAGCCAAGCGTTACACAACAGGGATCAAATGGAGTTGGCTAAAATAAGTGCTTAATCATTGTGTCATATTTATCCACCTGTCTTTTGTCAACAGATAAACTTTGTATGATTGCCATTAGTGTGCAGCCAAACAATTTTTATTTTTATTTTTATTTGGATAGATTTTGGTAGTTTATTTTGTCAAAAAGGAGCAACAAGCAGAAGCCGAAAGCATTAACATTTATGATGTTGAATGGAGCTGTTTTAAAACCAATATTTAGTAAAATTCATAATTTATTATGTAAGCCTACCTTTGGATGAAATAGTAGCGTGTAGTCTCAGCGACCAAAACGCATGCAAGTTTGGGGGGGTCAAGGTGGCCACTTAAAGATACTTTATTTATTTAGCCATTTTTGGCAGTCAAATATTAATATTTTGTCTATAATAAATTTGATATTTTCATTATTTTTCACATACAATTAGTACCTTTAAAAACACATTTTGCAACTTACTGTCGACTGAAAATGACATCACAAGAGCTCAGGTAACCAATCACAGCTCAGCTTGACCAAACCTAGAAAACAGGTGAGCTGTGATTGGTTACCTGAGCCCTTGTGATGTCATTTTCAGTCGACAGTAAGTTGCAAAATGTGTTTTTAAAGGGATACTTCACTTATTTAGCCCATTATAGCAATAAAAGTTAATATTTTGTCAATAATTAATTTGATACTTTATTTTTCACGTACAATTAGTACCTTTTAAAAACACATTTTGCAACTTACTGTCGACTGAAAATGACATCACAAGGGCTCAGGTAACCAATCACAGCTCAGCTTGTGAATGTCAAAAGACCAAACCTAGAAAACAGGAGAGATGTGATTGGTCACCTGAGGCCTTGTGATGTCATTTTCAGTCGACAGCAAGTTGCAAAATGTGTTTTTTAAGGTACTAATTGTATGTAAAAAATACGAGCCAGCATCAGTGAACTTCGGGTGGCCCCAGCTCACCGTTAATGTCGGGCCCTGGTAGACATTTTTGAGGACTATAAATCCCGAATGACGTCAATGCCCTTTTTAATTAAACAAAAAAATGTACAGTATTTTTTTGATGACGCAAATGTTGGCTTAAAGCAGCAATATTTCATACGTTTCTATGCATGCTAGTTCAATTTTCATCTCGTCTTTTAAAGGTTCCATTAGAAGCAGGGGGCCACGTCATGACAAGTTTAATCCGGAGTATAAAGTCAAATTTATAGTGAGCTTTGTTTAGGTGATCTCAAAGAGGCAGACGGAGAAAGCCGGTCGTAAATTTCTGAAAAAGGTTCATCCAACCGTTTATTTTAGGATTGAGATCAAATCCCAATTCAAAACGTGAAGGGCTGAAACAAACTCCACACATGGAATGGAATTAGTTGTCTTTTTTTTATTCGCATGTTATGCATTTACAAAAAAACAACCCTTTTTTTTTTTTAATAACAGGACTGCAGAGCCAGAACACCAGCAAATTCAGAATCAGTACAACCACAAACCTTAAAACACAGAGTGGTATTGTCAGTTTTTTTGTTTTGTTTTTTGTTTTTAAGAACCAGATGTAAAACAAACTCAAGACACACCACAACATCAATTCTGCCTAATGTGCCGTTTACATCACTAAACCGGGATGTTTTTAAGACAGTTTCTCAGAACTAAGTACAGTATCAAAGACACAAAATACATTTGTCAGAAAGCAGGTTGTAATCAAGTAACCTACAGTATAAAGAATATGCAACATACTATGTATATATACTGCATATTGTCATCTATTATACACATACTGCAGACAGTCACAGAAATGTAGACGACATACTCCCAAAACTGAAACGGTTCTATTCACATTTAACAAGAAAGATGCCATCAAACAGTGACCGTGATATAAAATTCACCAATATATATATATTTTTTTGTATATATACGTAAGTCATACCTTACAATAAAGCATAGACTGGTATAAAACAGGTATACAACACCAAGTGTACACTGTAAAGGCATATCTTGTATATAATCAAACATTGCACGTAAAAGGGTTGAATATACGGGAAAGAAAGGTCATGCTACAGCAACAGATAAAAAAAAAAAAAAAAAAATAGGCTTGGAAGATCAACACGTTATGCTCGACAGAACACACTGGCAACTGAACTTCACATAGCAGAAACATGCAACTTCAGAGATGAACACAAACGGGGCAGAACGGAACCAACACTTTGTTTCACACGTCAAATGGGTTCTTTTTCTCAAAAATAAACGATACATTCTTCTTCTTCTTCTTTTTTTTTTAAATACGTACATAATTTAGCATTCCAGAAACAGAATTGGGACTTTCGAAAACAACACCTGTCCATTTATTGCACACATATTAGTTCACAAAAATAGTTGGGGCACTTTTCAGCAAACAGCAGCATTTCCATTGTATACACATATATTTAAAAACAAAACAAAAAGAAAGTTTAAAAATGGACACCACAGACAACAAGTAAAGAGCATTTGACGAAAAAAATGGAGAAAATGTTTGATAATGTGCAACTAGAGTTAATAGGTCCATTTACTAAGGCTCGCCTCTTGGTTGCACAACATTGTACAGTTTTTTTTCGTTTTTTTTCTTCTTTTGAAAGGGACAGTTTGGATTTTTTGACATGAATCTCTATTTCATCCTCACCTCCAGTGTGTGCGATCATCACTGACTTCCCCCTGACAGCGTTCTGTGACACGAGTTCTGGTCCGGTGTTGAACGAGAGAAAAGGAAATTGTTTTTAGAAGAAAAACGCTTTTATTTCCGTGACCCCAGCCAACTTGCTGGACTATTTTCCTCTCGTCCAACACCGGACCAGAACTCGTGTCACAGAACGCTGTCAGGGGGAAGTCAGTGATGATCGCAAACACTGGAGGTGAAGGATGAAATAGAGATTCATGTCAAAAAATCCCAACGATCCCTTTTTAAGGGCAAGACAGCAGAACCCCTTCAATAAACTACACACACTTTTTTTTTTTTTTAATGATTATCTTCTTTTCTGTGCAAGTACTGATTGCCAGGGCAAATCCTCAAATAAGATAAGAGAACGTTTGGTCCTGTGGGTGAAAGCTTGATTTTTTTTTTTTCGTCAGACAAAAAGTCAAATGGCACAACTTTGAAAATGTGGCTGACACAATGGCACGGTGTGACACAAAATCTTAAGACAGCACTCACTGAATTGGAGTTAAAAGTTACAAAATCGCACAAATGTTCATCTCAACAATCAACTCTTCTACACAAACTAAAGGAAAATAAGAAAAAAAAAAAGTTTACATCCTATTTGAATCTAAAGTGGCAGCTGCAAAGTGTACAGAGGTTAAATATCGTTAGCCAGTCAGTAGCATTCAACTAGTGGATAATAGAAACATGTGAATGTGTGTCATTACCATTAAGAGCATCAGCAACATCGATAAACAGAGTTGCAAACACACTCAAAAAAGGAAAAATCACTCAAGGAACAAAACAACTACAACATACCATATGTCAAGTAATCTCATCACAAAATGCCAAGAATCTCTTCTCAAAAAAAAGAAAAAGAAAAAAGTGGCCGCAGGAAAGAACGCAACGTGTGCTTTTGGGATCATCACGCAGGCATAACATTCTGGAAATGACAATACTCATGTTGTAACAAACTGTCTGTTATGCAACGAGTTACTTTACAAATAAAGATCAAACATTTATGTGATCCAGCTGTTCATTTTTTTTCCTTTTTTTGGGGGGGACATAAATATGAATCCAAAACTGTTGCTATTGCACTTGGATTTAGCAACAAGAAATCAATGTGGGAAAAGTGACAAAAGGTCATAAGCAAAACGGGGGGGAGAAATATTATATTCCAAAGAAATGACATTTTACGATCAAATAACACAAAACAAGCCGGATTGCAACCGACATGAAATGCTACATTACGATTTGTTAGCACTTGCTTGACAATATAACACTGAAGCTGTTTGAAAATCTTGCAACTTGAAATATGAACGTATACAGTCGTGGCCAAAGGTTTTTTTTGAAAGTCATTGAAAAAAAAAATTTTCTTCCAACTTTGGTATGGCTGTTTTTTGTCATTGTTTGACTCAAAACATACAGAATGCCGTTTCTTAATACATAATAGAAAAAGAGCAATGTTAGGAAAGAAACAAAACAGCGAACGACACTGGAGGGTTTTCCTTTTGCCTTCTTCTGGTGATTGCCAACCTATTGATCTCACGGATGCATAAATAGATGTGACAGACCATCAAGTCATAGGATCGCCTTCAAAGTTGACTTGTTCTTGCCATTTTCCAAAAACAAAGCCAGATGGAGATGTGAGGCAATCTGTAATTGAGTGAAAATGTTCAGGACTTTCCAGGGATCGTAATATGTTAGATAACTTGAAATTGGACTGTGTTGGCTTAAAAATAAAATAAATAAATAAATAAAAATGCTGCAGAAAAATCGTCACTTGTAGATTTAAATGTATGAATGAAATGTACTTTATGCGTTCTATTTTTCATTTTCCACAACAGTTAGCATACATTGTACAGTGGTACCTCTACTTACGAAATGAATTGGTTCTGGAAGAAAGTTCTTAAGTAGAAAATTGTGTAAGTAGAGACGCATTTTCCATGTAAATGCCCTAATCCGTTCCAAGCCTCCCAAAATTCAGACATAAATGTTTTATAAAGCATAAAAATGCATCAAAACATGTAACAAATACATGTTACAATTAGATTATTGCGCAATAATGTAATAAACAAAAAATAAAAATGGTCATTTACCTTTTTAACTGCTGTCCTCTTCATTTTTTTGCTCTCTTTGGTTCATGTTCTCTCTCAGAAGTGTTTTTTTGCATGGTGTTTTGTAAAGAACTGATCCAAGGATGTTTGTTTAAAAAAAAAATAAAAAATCCTTCAAAAATGTCCAAGGCAAACAACATCTTAGTGAGCAAATGCCCGACTGGTGAGCACTTTTACTTTTAAACAAATTTCAAAACATCTTTTTCCAAAAAAGGCCCGTTTTGTCGCAATTAAAAACTTACTGTGCCTTCATTACAAATTCGCAACACCTCATAGTCACCGATCGAGTATCTACGCTCATAGATACCTATGATAGCCAAAAGTATGTTGTGTTCGGTAATGTATTTTTACCTTTCGTATCTAGAAATTTCTTTCGTAACAAGAAGCAATATTTTCCCGTTGAGGAGTTTCGTAACTCGAAAACTTCGTATGAAGAGACGTTCGTTAAGTAGAGGTTCCACTGTACCGCATTCAGACGGGAAACGACATTGAGATATTGCAATAGACAACATTGACATTTAAGTGCCCATTGCGACGTACAAACTGACATTATCATCGTAAAGGAAAACAACAACAACAACAAAAGTTCAGTTTGTGAAGCCTTGATTGGCAAACTCAAGTACTCTTCATCTTTTTTTTTTCCTCAGGCACTTTCTAAAAGGACAAAGCTCGAATTTCACATACCTCCAGTGGCAGTGCATTCACGTCAAATGGGATAACTAACCCTTGTTTCAAAACCTCCTCGAAAAAGAAGAAAAAAGAACCTAAAGTAGCTCATTTTATGGTGGAAAACTATCACCAAGGTAACCAAAGTCTTGAGAAAACTTGCCATGATTCCATCACTGATGTTTGAAAATGTGACCATGTCCACTTTTTTTTTTTTTTTGGCATCAATATTCCGCAGATTTTCCCATGGGACACGACTACAAAGTAGTACAACAAGGGCAAGAAGAAGACTTGAATCACTGAATGGTGACAGAAGCCAACTCCTTCTGCCTCCGATAGCGCTCTTGGACAAACACCTCGGGTGAACCGCCTCCTCCCCCGTCGTCCATCTTGGTCTCCTCTGCCAGGGCAGCAGTGCCGCCAGCGTGCGTCTTGAAGGAGGCGGGAACTTCCAGGGGATCCATGGAGTCGGGTGAAAGGAAGCCAGGCGAGTTCTCGCAATTCTGGGTCGAGGAGGACACCTGGGAGATGACGGGCGTCTGGACTGAGGAGGAGGAGGAGGAGGAGGCGGCGGCGGACGTGGATGTGAGGGTGCTGCCCGCATAGGCAGGGTGATGTTGGGATTCTTCCAAATCGTATTGGACTCCCAGCACCTCCTCCTCCTCCTCCTCCTCCTCCTCCTCCTCCTGAACATGGCTCAGGTAGTCGGGCACGAGGAAATCACTATTTGGAAGAACAAATAAAAAAAGAAAAGAAAAACAGCCCTTTCACTTCTCAATTGGTTTTGGTCTTCCAGACTCCTGAAGGCTCATGAAAATCATTTGCTTCAAAAAGCTTGCTTGTGTCTTATGCTGCGTTCTCACCAAATCCAAAAAAGGCGAACTGGAACGATTGTCGCTCATTCGCGCTTTCTTGCGCACCGAAGCGGAGGAGGCGTGTCCCTTGGTGAACAAGGAAGTGGAGCACTTTAGCAAGTCAACGAAAAGTGAGCACCTGGGACTAAACAGCCGTGGCACTATTTTCTCCTTTTTTGAGGTACGTCATAGCACTTTCGCTTTTTTATTGGCAATCTGGTGGCAATCCGGCGTTTGTGCTAAAAATAGCTTTGGCATGAATGATAAACATTGCGGTACAGTTCATTAGCAAGTAAACAGACTTACCAGCACTTGAATGCTACTTCTTTGCTCACCATTCTGTCCCGGCTGGCCGTGTTGTTGCGCTCGGGGTGACGACAGAGAGGACGCTGCGTGTGACGTAGCCCGTACTCGAAGCCGATTGGCTGCCGCGAGGCGAAAAGCGAAAAAAGTTCAATTTTTTTTTTTAACTTTGGCGAATATGCGAACGTGCGGATTTTCGTCACAAATGTGCGGATTTTCGCTGCTGCGCCAAACGCATCCTCCGCGCCGCACCACGTACTTTTTTACAATGCGAACGCGCCGCCAAAACGCCTTCCCCCACTTTTGGTGAGAACGCAGCATGAGAGTGCAAGCAAACTTAATATTCTACTAAGGCAATGTTACACAGAAATCATATTTAGACTAGCAGGGCTGCATAGAACATATGATAAACATTGAAACCCCTTTCAATTGAAATGCAAAACTGACAACATGTGACATTCATCTCAAGTTTGTTCTGTCTGAGGCTCTGTGGAAGGTTTGGTGAGCATTTCACAAGGCAATGAGATCATATAACAGACTATGCAAACCTTTTGTCATTCATGTGAGTAGGCAATAGTGGATGCGACGCATCACGACACTACAGTAGCAAAGAACAATAGGAAATGTGCTTGGTACATTACAAGGTGACCGACAGTTTAAATCAGGGGTGTCAAACATACGGCTGGCGGGCCGGATTAGGCCCGCAAAGGGGTTTATAACCCGCCCCGCGAATCGATTTTCTAAAGTAAAAAATATTTTGTGATGTCGGACTGGGTCACACGTACCAGATCAGTCTGAGCAATTAGTTTAAAAAAAAAAAAATGTGTATTACTTGTAAAGACACCTTGGGAGTGATGTCATCTTTTGGTGCTTTTCTATTGGCTGCTGCTAGATGACGTCACTTCTGTGTGACATACTTTCAAACGTCATTATTCCGGTTGATATCAAAATACTACTAAAAATCACATCACACAAAAATCATCCCCAAAGGCTCATGCATTCAATTAATTACCAAAGACTAAAATGAAGGACGTTTGCTATAATTATAGTTAGTTTTAGTTAGTTTTGTAAACATCAAATGTAGTTTCAGTTAGTTTTCGTTTTTTTTTTTTATTTCGGTAACAATATTGTTTTTTGAATTTTAGTTGTAGTTTGTTTTTTTTTCATTAAATTTTAGTGAACTAAAATAACCTTTAATGGCACCTGTTTTTCAATACCCTCCCTTCTTACTTTGACCATCTCCAAACATTTTTGTTTTGTTGATTTTATTTGAGTTGTTTGGACATTTCATTTGATGGACTTCAGCCAGCAAACCCCACCAAATAAATCAGCCACACTTCTCATTAAGCGCAACACCTCAAAAACATTTATATATATATATACGTACTCTAAAACTAAAAGTATGCATCAAATAAGAAAACAGCGTTAAAGTACATTAATGTGACATACTGAATCAATGATAGAAGTATTTTCGGAGCCTGATGTGATCTGAGTGAATGATGGGGTCGGCGCCCCCGGACTCCTCACCTGCTCTGGAAGTAGTTTGTTAGTTCAGATGCCTCATGGTTCAGACTCCTCAGGTGTACAATTAAATTGCCAGAGTTGGTGAACATGGCGCCGCACGTTTTGCACTCGTAAATCCGCGGCTTGCGGATTATGTGTCGGGAGACCCTCATGTGGTGCTTATATTCACCGAAGGACGTGAATGTGGCGCTACAAATCTGGCACTGGAAACGGCGTTTACCTTCGTGCTTCAGCCGATGCATCTTTAGGGAGTAGGCCCGTGTGAACTTTTTCCCACAGCGGTCACACTGGAAAGGCTTAATGCCTAGTGGAACACAGAAAACCAACACTTAGTTTTTCACTGACGGAAATGAACTAATACCAATAACTAGTAAATAGTGCTTTCAATGAATCATAACACAATAGTGTACGAAGAGATGGTAATTAGAGAATAACGAGATTGTCTTAAAAAAAAAAAATGTTGACAACTGTACATATTAACTCATTTGCACGCAATAACGTATAAATACGTTTTTTTTTAAATGTAAGTGTCCCAAAGACGTTTTTTTTGTTTTGTTTTTTTTAATGCTAGAGCATACAAACGGCTTTGATGCAGCCTCTCAACTGCAAAGAACGGTTGCAGAAATGGTAGTTATTACACAAACGGCCAGCAGGTGGCAGCAGAGCAAAGGAGATCAACCAGGCCAAGTAGAAAAAAAGCTCAATTACTTACAATTTTAAATAGATTTGTGAAAACTGATGAAACTGAGCTCTCTTCTAATGCTAATTGCTGCAAAACGGAAACAGATAGAAACATACTTTTTTTTTCCTGATGAAAGAAGAGACTTGAATCTTTCTTTTGGTAGGTTCCATGCTTTTATAGCAATAGAACACAATATTCTGTGGGCCTTGCAAAATCAGTCAAAATCCAGTAAAACAGCCGGGAGCGAACGGGACTGCTTCTGTGAAAATGGCGGCGAGTGAATGAGTTAATAAATAGTATGTTTCAGAATATATAGAGTATTGTATTTTCACTTCCTTTTAGGTATTTTAATCACTGACATGGGTAGCTACAATTAAACAATTTGAGGGTACCATCATCCATCTTACGCGGCACTTTCAATTTTTTTTATTTTTTTTGCTCTGAAACTATCATCGTGTCATGTTTGCATCTTTACCTACCGGAGTGTATGAGCATGTGCTGCTTCAGGTTTTGAATGCGTGTGAATCGAACTCCACAAGTCGGACACTGAAAGGGTCTGTCCGGGCCGTTGGTGCCAGGCCGGGCTGAAGGGCCAATATACAGGTGGTACGGATATTGAATACCTTCTAATCTGAAACAACAACAACAACAACAACAACAACAACAAAAATCAGCTTCTAAAATAACAAAGTTATTATTCAAAGTTCAAGTTGAATTACATATAGTTAAACAATGCGTCTCTAACAATTTCAGTCCATAACAAACATTATTATTTCATAGAGCTCTTGGATTTCTTGGTTGCTAACTTGCTACACGGTAAATTTGACTCTATTTAGAGTGGGAGCAATTAGACTCAGTTTTAGAGAAACCTTTACCCTTGGAGGGGATTCAAATAGAGAATTGTAAAAAATAAATAAATACATAAAAGTCACTCAAGGGTTAAGGAACGAACTCACGACCTTCAACTTGGAAGACTGCCACACTACTGCCAGAAACAAAACAAAACACAAAAACGTGTGTTTTGCATGAAGTAGGGCTCGCTAAGCGGAGAGCTGAGTTATTTCACTGTGTGGCGCAATATCAATTTCTGTATTTGATAATTAATTTGGTTGGCGTTTTGAGTTGTGTTTGAAGGAGCATGTAAAAATGGCTTATATATTCTTGTAGCCCCAGTTCTGCTGTTTAATTGGATCTGCATCGTTATATTCTTTCATGATTGGTGTAATGTTTCACACAATTTCTTCTTCAAAGTCCGAGAGGACCCAATTGGGGGTGCGCGAGGGCTTATTAAACAGGTGTGCGACAACCACTTAAGAGTTTGATGCCATATGGTATCGTCGATTCGTGCTTTTGCTACAAGTCGAAACAAATTGTGATACCTTTCGTCATCCTCTGCATGTCCTCCAGCATTCGAGGTACTTTGAATTGACGGCAAGCCCTCCGACACTCCCTCATCCATTGATCCTGAAAAAGAAAAAAAAAAATACTGTTTTTAAAAGGCCATGTTAAATAAAAGATTATTAGTGTAACTGCAATGGATTCAATTCTTAATGTAAATATTCATATTTTTACTAATGCATTAGAGTAAGAAGTTTCTACTATTTGCAGCATTGGTAATTTTGACTGTCTAAAATAGCTACTGCGTGAATTCCTCAACTGAATCGAAAATTGTTGTGAATCGAATCGATTCTGAAAATCTGAATCGATACCCAGCCCTAGCTTTAAGCGACCTCTTCAGGTCAGAGGCTGCATCAAAACCTTCTGTATGCTCTTTTATAAAAACACTTAACAGACATTGGGACCATGGCAATATTAAAAATCGAACATTTTTATACGTTTTTGGGAGCAAATGAGTTAATTAGGAAAACGCATGAGCCACAAAGTATTCTTTTCTAGTACAGCTATCTCACCTATGGATGACGACTGCGGACTGATGAGGAGATCCTCCTGAACCTGCTCACTTCCGGGCACCGTCTGTTGATCATTGAGTGAACTCTGGGAGGCGCTGACAGGGTGGGAGGAAGCCTCTTGGACCTCCTCGTCGCTCAGGCGCTCCACTTTCACCCTCACGTCTTCTTCCTCGGCTGGCACGGGCGGCGACACCGCCTTGGAGCTTTCACACGTCAAAAAGTCACTCAGTCGCCGACCAACCGCCACTTCCGAAGTCACCGTCGCCGCCTGCTCCTGGCACCGCGGGCTCTCCGGAAGCTTCGATTTGTCCGAGTGGAATCTCCGATCGATGCCGAATGGGAACGTCCAGGGGAAGGCCAGCGACGACTCCACAGGGTGGGCCGCGCCGTCCGAAAACGACGGGGACGGATTGGGGACTTGCGGGGAGGTAGTGACCATCTGCGTCGTGCATTTGAGGGGACTCTCGGGGGAAGCCATGGTGACGAAACTCTTCCGTTTCCGGCGCGATTCGCGGCAAACGGGAACGTTTCTCTCGATCACGCTGCAGTCGGACGACACGGGCGACACGCTGCCGTCGAGGGGCGTCAGGGCACAGTTCGAAGAGGCACTCTCGGGTGCTGATTCAAGAGGTTTGCCTGCTGGAAGCGTGTTGTTGCTGTTGCTACTCGGAGTCCATAGAATACTGGACTTCATGAACTCTGAACACGTACTTGCTACGGTGAACATCTGCATGTAACTGGCAGCCGCGAGGACATCGATAATATTTTCTGTGCTGATGGAGAGCGTAGACGTGTAGGCGTATTCCAGCAGAGGCGCAAAGCCGCTAACCGTCACGTGGTGAAGGTCCAACACAAACTTGTCCTCATCCTCGGGCCGGCCCAACAGTTTGGAACGGAAGAATTCGCTGCAGCAGGCCAGGACCACTTTATGGGCCAGGAAATGTTTGTCTTGCACCCTGATGGTCACGTCACACAAGTGACCTTGGTTTCGCAAAGTGTTGAGCTTCTCGAGCATCTCCTGGCTGTGGGATGTCGAGCAATGGGTAAAGGTTTTGACTCCCATGTTACTCAGCTTCTCAACATGTAGAGGAAAATGTGTCCTACAAAGACAAACAAAGTATTTAGTACACAGTTTTAGAGCGAGTTACTACTTTCCATTATTCTATTAGATTCTTTATGTGACTTGCTAATTCATCAGTATTTCATATATACCGTATTTTTCAGATTATACGTCGCTCCGGATTATAAATCGCACCAGCCAAAAAAATGCATAATTAAGAAGGAAAAAACATATATAAGTCGCACTTTTTGGGGAAATTTATTTGGTAAAATCCAACACCAAAAACATACATGTCATCTTGAAAGGCAATTTCAAATAAAAATAAAAGAGAACAACAGGCTGAATAAGCGTACGGTAAACTAACGTTACATGACTGACATGCCTGGTAATGTCAGTAACGACGCAACATATTAAGAGTTTGTAGCGAGCAGTTCTAGCACCCTCTGTTGGCTAGTTTATTAGTGCAGTTTAATTTTCACAAGGCATGTTTTGGCCTTTTCTATGTTTAAAATCCACACTCATAATCAGATGAAGGGGGAACGTACTATGCTTGTGAAGCAAATCGGTATGTGGAGGAACTCAATATGTGCTTGCATTAGCAAATGCCTCAATATTAATTATTAGATTGCTGTTATGTACAAAAGCACAATGTTGTGTGATTTTTTTACAATACTCATTTTCGATACTTATTGATTTGTTTTTTTTCAATCATTGAAACTTGACAGTATTTTTAACCACACACTTTTACGTGCTGTGGCATATGTCAAATATTGACTTTACGTAGACTTTAAATAAAATGAAAGCATTCACAAGTAAGAGAACTTTATAAAGCTTAAAGAGACAAGCTAAAAGTGCATTGTGGAAAGCTAAACAGCAACGTTAATACGCTGTAAGGAAAAGAGAAGGGTGGGTGATGGTGAATGGAGCGTCGAGGACAGAATGCCAGGTTATGTAACGACAATCAAGGCAAGCCAGGCTCGGCTCTTGCGGAGGCCAGTGAACTACAGGATGCTGAGCAGCTGTCTGTGAGACATGTGGACTCTCAGCCATGAGATTTTCCATCAAACAAAAGCTTGAGTAAAGGGGCTCCTGTAGGGAAAGCACACTCCCTGTCACACACACACAGACCAAATAAAAGTACTCCTGGGCTGAACTGGCCTAATAAAAGCAAAGTGAATTACAGACTTGGAGGGGGGAAAAGAATAGAAAATAATATGTCATTTTCTCAAGGTTCAAGAGCTTCTCGGGTATTTCTATTGACAAGTTTAAAAGGGAATTAAAGTTGACATAAAAATATTATGGTTACTTTGGAATACTGTGGCAAGTGTGCAGCATTCACAAAACATTCTTAAGATTTATCTGCAACATTGTAACGTGATGCAAATAAAAAGTGTGTGAATAAATACCAAATCAACAAGACAAAAACAAGCTGGTGGCAATCATAAACAATTGTGACAATAATAGGTCACAAGTGGTGACAGATGCTTGTTATTTTTTCATTGTTTTTTTTTTGTTTTTTTTTATCTCACGCCTCATGTTTACTGACGAAAACGGTCAAACATTCCACAAAGTTCACATCCACTGTACCTTTCAATTACTCGTGATGGCGACGTCCAGTTTACAACCTGGTCCTTTCACTGTAAGTATCATCACATACTACTAGCAAGTGGCCAGACAGTTGAAACAAGTGGGAAAAGGCTAATAGTTGAAACCGTTTGGCCGAAGAGGACGAAAAAGACAAATAATCTATGTAAGACGAGGAAGAGGAAGCTACAAATTACACAAATAAACATAGTCAATAAAAAACCTCCCAACAATACAGTTTAGCAAACACCAGCTATGTGTAAAGTTCCAAAATGTTATTATGGTTGAGATGACAAATACATCCTGTTTCGCCTATCAAATTAAAATACATCACGGGCCTTGTTATTTCCACTGATTTGCACACTAATGCCGCCCACGGCCCCAAAAAAATGAGTGGGGTGGAAAACAAACAAACAAACATGTAGCACGTGAAATCAACACGCATGGCTATGGCAGAATGACGTGTAAAATAAACATACAGTAACATATTAAATGCGTACGACATCGGGATTGCTATTATAGCACGAGGCACATATCAACGCTAATTAATTCGATTTTCCTTTAAGTGGCACATATGTCGAAAATCTCCTTATTTAAAACGTTTAAACGATGTGTTGGCACAAGGTACACGAGCCTTGTTTTTTCTTTCGAATTTAACAAAGCTTTTCTTTCGAAGCTCAGGCAGTTGAACTTCCGGTTTGACCGTCGATAACCCGAATTTAACTCAGCGCACCGAGCGATGCACAACAGCTAGCACGTTAGCTTCGAAGCTCATCTTAGCTTAGAAGACAGCATCCGACGACTAACAAAAAGTCTTAGCCGATATTTTAGTCGGATGAAACGCGCACCATGACCACGACAATGACACTAAAACACATACTGTAAGAAAGGATGTTTACCTGGCTTGTACCGCTCGGGCTCTGCTAGCTGCTGGGCCCGGATACGCAAACAGCTGAGCTGACACAAAGCTGCTCGCGACGTGTCTTGTCGCTTCGAACCGAACCGCTCACATCCCCTGCGTTATTCCGGCGAATTTGCAGCTTTGAAAACGCTCACTCAAGCTCCCGTCATGCCAGCGTGTCATTATAAAGCGTCCATTTGCTATTTTATGTCCTTTGTGATGCCGGCTAGCCTTTCGGCGCTTTTATTTGTAACCCCACAATGCAATGCGCATCTGTTACTGTACCGTACTGTAAAAGGAGCAGGAAGTTTCATTGTCCAACATCCCACCAACCACACATTTAGCTTTCCACTATATACCTTTAGTGTTGACTTGTGAATTGCTTTTAAATTACTTGCATAAATATTGGAGACACTTGCCACAATATTAAGAACTCAAATAGCACCGATACAAGCGCATTGTTATAAATCATTCCCTAACATTGTGTTATCAGTCCTCAGGTATGTATGGTTATGATTGTGGTTGTCGTGCTCAACTGATATTTTTAATTTTTAATATTTGGCCCTAGTCTACTACTCAAAATGTTGCAGAGTACAGTAGGCTAAAGAGACATTACATAAATGCACTGCATAAATATACAAAGGAATCATCTTTTTATGTCAGGTTCACACAAAACATGAAATATGATCTCTGCATTTGACCCCATCGCAGTAAATATCCTTTTAGTGGCACACAGTGGAGCAGGGGGCTTGACTCATTTGGCTATTAGAAGCAATAAAAAGTTAATATTTTGTCAATAATTAATTTGATAGCCTCCTTATTTTTTATGTACAATTAGTACACTTTTTTTTTTTTTTTTTTTTGCTATTTGGTTTGGATTGCTCTCTTAACAGAGTGTTGCAAAAGAGACTGGAAGAGTCACAGAAAGGTAAGGAGTGGATTTTGTATTGGTTGATTCATGGCTCAAACAACTATTATGATTAGCTCCTTGTTAAAGAACAGCACAGCTGTGCAAAAAGTATGAAACATTGACTGAACAGTTGTGAATACTTTTACACAACAGTGGTGTCCAAACTCGGTCCTCGAGAGCCAGAGTCCTGCAAGGTTTTAGATGTTTCTGTCCGCCAATGCACCGGATTCTAAAGCTCAGGATCGTTACCAAGCTTCCGCTGTCATGGCCCGCGCCAGAGTTCATGACCTGTTATGCGTCGGTACTGGTGTAACTCGTGTTTATAGTGCGTGATGTTCGTGATGTCAGCCTTTGGTCCTTTGTCTGGGCCCATGCGATGCTGTCTTTGGTCCTTTGCGATTCACTGTCTGTGGGTGCTGTCTGGAAGATGCGTTCGTTACTCAATTATTAAACACTATCCTGTGTGCTGCCATCTTCATGAATGAATAGAGAAAATCTCATTTGCGTCTGCGCCGCTCAACACACAACATCTGCAGCGCTTGCTGATGAGCTAATGATATGAATCAGGTGCGCTGGAGTACGGAAACATATCAAACCTGCAGGGCCAGGATTGGAGTGCAAAAATTATCGTCTCAACGTAATATTTTGCCGCACTGCAATCAACTCTCAGAGATCTCTGCGCTTGTCAACATTTATTTTGGCTCCATCCTCATCAGAAAACAGGTCCAGCCGTCTCAAGTTTGAACCGTGCCTCTTTTCCAGACTCGATGTTTCCGCTCTTTTCACAGATGTTCCACAGAATTACTATCCGGACTCTTCAGGGGCCACTTTAGAATACTCCAATGTTTTGCTCAAAGCGGATTTTGAGCTGTGCTATAGTGGGTTTTTTTTTGTTTTTTTGAGGACCCATAACCTGGGGGGGGGGACAGACCCAAAATAAAAACGGAACCTGTTGCCAATAAATCTTATTTTGTAAGTCAGAAAACTGTCTTCAAACTTCACTGTCTCAGAAAATGAAAATATTGTGATAAAGTCCATTATTTTCTGTCATGCAATTGCATACATTCTGGATTCATTTCAAATCAACTGAAATATTGAAAGCCTTTTCATTATTTTAATATTGCTGATTATGGCTTACAGCTTAAGAAAACTCAAATATCCGATCTCAAAATATTAGAATATTTCCTCAGACCAAGTAAAAAAAAAAAAAAAAAAAAAAAGCCACAATCAGCTAATTTAAAACAATAAAATGCTTGCAATATTTCAGTTGATTTGTAATGAATCCAGATATTTTTGCTTATTTAATTGCATTACAGAAAATAATAGACTTTTTCACAATATTCTCATTTTCTGAGACAGTCCTGTAAATAGGAATTTTAAATATTTTGTCTTTGTGTGTATCACGTTTGCCTCAGATGAATTTGATAAACATAATTTTTTTTTTTTATACAAACCAATTGAACAACACAGCATTCCGAAACATTAAAAGCCGTCTTATTGACATAAATGTGTTTATTTGACAATTTTTTTTACAAACAAAATCAATTCTGAGACAGTAGCATCTGCCATGTTTATTACATATACCAGGTAAAAACTTGAAAAAAAAAAATGAAAATAAATAGCTTAAAAGGAAGCTTAAATCCTAAAATTGTATGGTCCTTCATTGAAGGGATATAAGCCTAATGCTCCCTCTGTTTACTCTCATACATACTGCAAATTAACAGGAATAAAGAATAAAATAATACACATAAAAGTTTGAAAACGTGTGTTTAGATATGACGGTTGACGTTAAGGAACAACAGACAGGAAAACGACCGCTGTAATTACATGAATCTTATCTTCAAATACATAAAGCAAAAGAAAAATAAAGGGCAGGGCAATTCTCTGCTTGGGTTACTATTTTTTTTTTTTAGATGTTTAAATGTTTTGTCATGAACTGGGCGTTGTTAGTTTGGTTTAAGTTAGATTTGAGCGGTCACGTTTTCCTCGTGTCATCCAATCAGTTCCCTCAGCCACGTGTGTCTTGTCCAGGTGTCTCTCATTGGCTCGTCAGTTTGTTTGGATTTATGCTGCATTCGGGGAAGGTGGGAAGTCGGAGATATCTCACTTGGATTTTCAAAGCGTTTGACGAAAACGTAAAACCACAAAGATGGACGAGACCGATCAATTCTGGATAACACCGTCAGCCGAAATAACGTTGGGTTATGTAAAGTAATTCTTCCAAATAACTAAATTAATATTCTAATGAATAAATGTTTCTAATCGTGTAAATTCCGTTTTGCTATTTACTGTTTTGGTCTCGATGGGGTTCACCATTGTCGAGCGACGTCGGATTGAAACCGGTTGGTGAGATTTTTGAGATCAAACACCCGCTTCACACTTTCGCTTCCCTGCATTTGGGTCCACGTCCACACAAACTGTGACATAGTTGACACAATGCGTCAACTCAAATTCTATTAATTCACGTAATACAAATTGAGTTTGGCACTGAAAATAATTGTAGCAAAAGTATATTTAGCCCAGTGCTTCTCAAATAGTGGGGCCACCCCCAGGGGGGCGCGGGGCTCCATCAAGGGGGGCGCGTTTGACATTGGGGAACATGCTTTTTTATTTTTTTTTATTTTTTACTGTACTAGAATAAAGTGCAATTGCACCTCCACTACATTAGGGGGCAGTGGCGCTCATTGTGGCAGGGAGCATTCGCTCGGTGGTGTTGGGGCTTTGTTAGCACTGAGCATGCACGCTTTGCACACAGCAAAAAAAAAAAAAAAAAAAAAAAAAAATCAGCACAAATTATTTTATATATTTTTTTGGGGCATGACAGAAAATAATTGAGAAACATTGATTTTGCCCAAGATTGTGCCCTATGTTAGAGTCAATGAAAGGCTCACTCATGTTCAAGCAAAAAAAAATAAAAAATAAAAATAAAAATAAAAAAAATAAATAAAAAAATCAGCACAAATTATTTTATATATTTTTTTTGGGGCATGACAGAAAATAATTGAGAAACATTGATTTAGCCCAAGATTGTGCCCTATGTTAGAGTCAATGAAAGGCTCACTCATGTTCAAGCAAAAAAAAATAAAAAATAAAAATAAAAATAAAAAAAATAAATAAATAAATCAGCACAAATTATTTTATATATTTTTTTTGGGGCATGACAGAAAATAATTGAGAAACATTGATTTAGCCCAAGATTGTGCCCTATGTTAGAGTCAATGAAAGGCTCACTCATGTTCAAGCAAAAAAAAAACAAACAAACAAAAAAAAAAAGGTCACATCCACCATCATGAATCTAATTCAATGACCTGTTGTGCAGAAATGAGGAGCAGTGAAACACGAGCACACGCCGAGCACGCTTAAAACCACAACACATGAATATGACTCAGCAAGTGAGATAAAAGGCGAAATTGAAGCAGCCTGTGGACCGAGTTGGGCCGAGGACAGTCTGTCAGATAAAAGTACAGTATATTTACACCATGCTGCACACAAGTCGGCTTCATGCCATTTTCTTCGCCCCACCATAAACGAGAGCTAATTTACAAATATATCCGAAATGTAACTCCAATAAATTAGTTGTCATTTAAAGTGGAGAAAACAAAACACAGCACCTTGATCTAGCAGGGGTGTCCAAACTACGGCCCGGGGGGCCATTTGCGGCCCGCCATCCATTTTTTAGTGGCCCGCAACATATGCTAAAAATGGCATTTGACTCAGTTAAAAAAAAAACACAGGTGCTATTAAAGTTTATTTTAGTTAACTAAAACTAACAAAATAACTAAAATTCAAAACTACAATTTCGTTAACGAAATAAAATAAAAAAAGATGTTTTTAAAAAAAAGAAAACTACATTTTATGTTTACAAAACTAACTAAAAATAAAACAAACTATAATTATAGCAAACGTCCTTCGTTTTAGTCTTTGGTCATTAATTGAATGCAAAAAAAACAACAAACAAACAAACAAACAAAAAAAACCTAAAACAAATACTGAAACTAACTAAACTAAAACGAAGCATTTATTAAAGAACTAAAACTAATAAAAAACTAACAGAAGCACCCTGAAAACTAATTAAAACTAACTAAATTTAAAAAAACAAAACTCAAAACAAAATAAAAACTACAATGAAAAATAAAAACAAAAATACAAACTATAATAACCTTATTGCCATATTACAAATAAATGGGTTTATAGACTGTAGCATTTTTCTAAATATGCCACAGCACAAATCAATTATTTGTACAATTTTACGGACTAAACACAATTTCTCTTCATAACATGATGTGGCCCTTGCGTCCTTCGGAGTTTCCGTACGTGGCCCTCAAATGAAAAAGTTTGGACACCCCTGATCTAAGCATCTATAAATGTCATCTCATGACATTTCCGAGGTAGTTTTCCGTTGGTTACTTTCAACAGTGGTTGCCAACAGTCCAAAAAATAAGACGGCAAAACCAGACACAGGCAAATGCACCTCCTTGCGATGTGACGCAATCTGTTGATAAGTGCAGTCAGATCCAAAAAAAAAAAAGAAAAGAAAAAAAAGAGGAATTGTTCGGTTTGCTTCCGTTCCTTCACGAGCACTCGAGGTTCAAACATTCCCCGGAGACGGGCGCCGGTTTTTTCTGAGGGTCGCACTTTCCCGGCTCGACGGTCTTGCCGGTGTAGTCTATGCAGAAGATGCTGCGGCGCCGCTCGCCCTGGCCGCAAGTCGGCGAGCAGGCCGACCAAGGTCCCATCTGCCAGATGGGACACGGCTGGTCCCCGCAGGCCCGGATGTCCGCCGGCTTCAGGTCTTTATCGCAGAGGCCGGAGAGAAAGCCGGCGCCGTCCCTGCACTCCACGTTGCGGCGGGACCACCCCGAGCCGCAGCTCTTGGAGCACTCGGACCACTCCCCGAGAAGCCAGTCGCACGCGCCCGACGGGCGGATGGCGTGCGGCCACGCCGACGAGCCCTTCTTCTCTCTCGACTTCAAAGCCACGTCCCTGGGGATGAAAAAGGAATATTTGACTTTGGGGGGGCCGCCGTCCCCCGCCGTGGCCAGGAGCTGGACGACGATGGCCTCTTTCAGCCGCATGAAGCTCTGAATCCTCTCCAGCGTGGTGGAGGAGCCGCTATATTTCAACACGGCACCGAGTACGGGGATGTCCTGCTCCACCGTCGACACGGAAAAGTTTCCATTCAGGATGTAGCTGCCGCTCTCTCTCATGATAGCCAGATAATTGCCGTCGTGTTTGATTCCTCGGTGGCTCCTCTGCTTGACGTCAATATTGGTTGCGCCGGCGGGGATCGTCACGATGTCGCTGTAGCCGTAGCTGAAAGCAAGAAGTGGACATTCATTTCAAGCTAACGGAAAAACACATTCGAAACAACTATTTCGGTCACAGATGCTTTTTAAAAAAAAGAAAACTAACTGAAACTACATTTTATGTTTACAAAATTAACTAAAATAAAACTAACTATAATTCGAGCAAAAATGTCCTTCGTTTTAGTCTTTGGTAATTAATTTAATATATGAGCCTTTGGGGATGATTTTAAATAGGATTTTTAGTCAATTTATGACGTTGCGCCCATGTTTTTTTTGTTTTTTTTTAATATTGCGCACAATACTACACATTAAAAAAAAAAAAAAAAAAACTAAAACTAATACTGAAACTAACTAAACTAAAACTAGCATTTATTAAAGAACTAAAACTAATAAAAAACTAACAGAACCACCCTGAAAACTAATTAAAACTGACTAAATTCATAACATTTATGTGGCCCTTGCGTCCTTCTGATTTTCTGTATGTGGCCCTCAAATGAAAAAGTTTGCACAGCCCTGTTTTAAAGTATCAGTATCGGCCAGTATCGGCCACTCTCTTCAGGCCGTTTTATGATCAGGAACACAAGGCAGGCGCCCATGTCTGACAGATGCCCGTTAAGAATGTATTGAAATTATTTGTATTTTATGTTATTCAATACAAAAATGTTTATTTTATGAACAAATGGAAATAAGATCGTAGAAAATTGTCATAAATTTTGACGATTTTAAGGAAAAATGCTATATTGTGATTTTTTATATATTTTTTTAATTTAAAATACTTGTGGAATTTGTACTTGGTGTCAGTATCAGTGACTACTCAACTGCTATTGGTCTGGAAAAAACAAAACAAAAAATTGGTATTGAACATCCCAATAAAAGTCCAACTTACGTTGCCTTGTTGTAGGATCCGGTGATCTTCCGGCAGCTCAGCCCGTTTCCTCCACACACGCCACACTTATCCACTCTCTTATTGGATCCGATCACCTGATCGCAGCCCGCCTTCACGCACTGGCCTTGCACGCACACCGACGTGGTGTCGGGACCGCAAGGTGTTCCGTCGATGACCTGCACCAGCAGATTTACGACATCAGTGGCTCGCCAGAAGGTTGTTTTTTTTGCAACGTACAGTCAGTTTTCGAACGCTTCTGTTCTCAACCAGAAAATTTGACAATTTTATGCCCAGGATGCTTCGTCCGTAGCACATTCGAGTTCAAAGTTCGTTCGGAGCAGACCTGTTCATTGTTATTTACGCAAATTTTTTTTAAGTTTTGCATCGTGTATTAGCCCCTCATCATGAGTCCGAAGAAAGCAAGTGCAAGTGGTAAAGATGGTGAAGAAAAGAGGAAAGTAGTGCGCAGAACTATTGAATTTCAAAAAAGAAATGTTTGCATTTTGTTTTTTTCACCATTTTAGATCGGATATCTAAATAAAACTGTCTATTTCTACCCTTTTCATTTATGGTAAACACTATACAGTGCAGTTTATGGTGTAAAATAGTAAAAAAAAAAAAAACTTGGAAAAAGTTTTTTTTGACTTGGAACGGATTAAAATTATTTACATTAATTATAATGGGAAAAATTGTTTTGGATTTCGAACAAATCGCTTTTAGAACAGCCTTCTGGAACGGATTATGTTTGAAAACCGAGATTTGACTGTATATTTATAAAAAAAAAAAAAAGCCATAGTAAAACCAAGTTCAGTATTTCCATTTGAAGATGCTGCAATTCTAGATCATCTCAAAGAAAAATGGCAAATTCAGAACTGATTTCCATGATTTGAATTTGTCATGATTCTTTCTGTGTTTTTGAACAAGTTGTGATCTGAGACGCACCTTGGACTCAAACACCTTAAATTCGCTGCTGGCCCTGGCCCGGCAGAACAGTTTGCATCTGTCCCTCGGAGACACGCCGGCGTACTTTGGGATCCAAAGTTTCATGTTGCCGTTGTGGTCCAGGTAGTTTGGGCTGTTGTACTTCTCGCATTGCTCCTCGCGATAACTTTTGCCTGTTGCGGGAAAAATGGAACGAAGCCGTTTCAGCAACTTACAAGGACTTATTTTTGAACCAAGACAATTTGTTGTACTCATTGAGCGAATGTACTTTGCAGATTAAAGTAGTTGCAGAGTTAAAAAAATAAATAAAATAAATAAATATTGAGGTGGAGTAAAAATAAATGAATGAAATAATGTGGTTGTGCAAATGTGGGCACCTTCTTATAACAACTCAATTTAGCCATCACAAATCTGCAAAGATGTTTTCGAGGGCTTGTTCTGACTCATTTTTTCCTTCCTTCTTTGTAGCAGACGCCAGAAGATTTTGTGATCAAACTAGCTGCTATTTTGACCTCTTCACAAACTCCCTCCGCCTTGTTCTGAGGCCCCCGTTCCAGCTGAAGAAAAGCCGAGCAAAGTTAGGACTAATCTTGGTCTCGTTTTTGGTTTATATCGCAAAAAGAGAGCATTGGAATAGGGGTGTGTAGACTTTTTCTACCCACTGTATTGTGGATCAAATGGATTATTGGGGGCTCAAAAACCAGATGAAGTCAAAATGGATGACGTTCTCGCATGATCTCACCGTTGTTGTTACAAGGTTGCGTGTTGCAGGACTGATACTGGACCCTCTGCCCCTCGCAATAGTCGCCCCCATTCTGAGGTTCCGGGTTGGTGCACTCCCGATAGGAGAACTCCACTCCGCCTCCACATGTCCTGGAGCATTGTTGCCACGGTCCCCACGTGCTCCAGCCGCCGTCCACAACCACCTGCGGTAAAAAAAACAACAACAAAAAAACAGGCAGCAGTCAAGAGAGGTTCGGTTGCCGCAGGAAGTCTCAACTGTGCAGCCGAAACCGCATTCTGGGCTTCGGGCTCGGAAGGCTGCAGCGGGGTTGGCATGCCGTGACTCCGAGCTAATTCCGCGTTGAAGTGCGGCACGCGTCCTCTGTCTGCCCGTACCCGCATTCTTGCTACATGTGTCACTCACTACTTGCGGAGGCGCAATTTCAAGCCGGTGGGCCTTTTTCCAGAGCTTGAAATGACTTTGGGACAACTCAACTGCCAGCTGCTACTTGTGTCTGCGTGCAGAAACAGATGTGTGATCAGAACGTACGGATAAGCTATCAAGGTTCCAAGACTAAATTTAAACATTATTTCTTAAAAAACAAAATGAACAAAAATGGCATAATGTCTATGGCAGGGGTGACCAAACTTTTTCCTCTGAGGGCCACATACAGAAAAATAGAAAGCTGCAGGGGTCACTTTGATTATTTTTATTTTTTTTATTAAGTTATTTATGAACACATTCATTGCCAGACCAGCAAAAAAAAAAAAAAATACATCATTTGACGTCTTTTTCCGTCAATGGCAGTGAATGAGTTAATTTGTGAAAATTGATGAAACTTAGCTATATTCAAATGCTAATTGCTGCAAAATCGAAACAGATATATATATATATATATATATATATATATATATATATTTTTTTTTTTTTTTTTTCCCCCTGATGAAAGAACAGACTTTAATGTTTCTTTTGATAGGTTCCATGTTTTTATTTCAATAGGACACAATATTTTGTGGGCCTTGCAAAATCAGTCGGTGGGGTCGCAAACGGGGCTGGGCGGATTTTCCTGCTGCGTGACGTCACTCCTGCGGCAATTTGAAAGCACGCACGGATTATAATTTTTCTTCACTCACTCATTCACACACATAAGCTTCAAAAAAACAATAATCCGTGCGCGCTTTCAAATTGCTGCGGGAGTGACGTCACGCAATCGACACGTTGGCCCGGCCCCGTTCGCGACACGCCACCACCACCCGCTCTGCGATTGGCTGGAGGGTTTAGGACAAAATCAGCACCAAGGATTAACATAAACCCAGATGTGTAGACTGAGAGAACATCCTGTATTTCAAAAGTGCATTTTCCTGCGTGAAACTGGGCCTTTAACGCTACTGTGTACTTTTTAGATTAACCGTAATAAATGACTTTTTTTTTTTCTCCCCAAAACACTCCAGGACACAATCCAATACTACACAGGGAACATTCTAAGTCTGAGCTCTCATTATTTCCCATTTTCTCCATTCTAAATAAGCAACATAATTTGTTTCCAAACGTCCACCTTGCGACAAGCTGCTAATTCTCACCAGTGGCTCCAGCGCCTCCTTGGTGGCCACGCACGCTCCATGGAGGCACGTCCTGTTGAGACTGCAGGGGGTGCCGTCAGCCCAGGGCAGGCTGCCATTCTTTGTGGAGCACTGAGACGTTCCTTCCTCTTGGCACCAGAGCTGGCTGCAAATATCGCCGTCCGTTGCGTTGGGACAATGGAAGAATTCCTCTCCGAACATCTGCTGGCACTGCCGGTCGAGGTTGTATTTGGTGCCTGGAAGCTCCTTCGGCAACGGCAAACTGCTCTCCGGAATGTCCAGCAGGCAGTCTCCTGTGTTGACGTACGGAGCGATACTGAAGCAGATCAACTCGTGGATTCCACACGTGTGTGGTATGACAACAGAAGAAAAACATTCAAGTTTGTGCGCTCAATGTTGAACTCGTAAAAATGAACAAATACGCGTTTTTATAGGCCAGTCTGACGTGTGAATCGAACTTTTGCTGTCCGATTTGCTCGTGTTTGCGTTCAATAAGCACTTTTGTCTGGAGCAACATTCCCAGTTTGGAATGAACGTGTTTTGCCACGAGAGCTTTTCTTTGGAGACATCTGATCAAAAGCATATTTCGCTGTTTCTTTTGGCTCGAGAGGGAAAACAGGAAGAAGTCCGCGCATAGTAAAGACTCAGAGAACAAAAAAAAAAAAGGTTCATCAGTAGTTCTTGCAAGTACACAAGAAATGAAAGATACGTAACGATGGGGCCTCGTCGATCAAAATAGTGCATAGAACAGATTCTAAATTCGTTTGTTTAATACAGGGCTGTCCAAAGTTTTTCATTTGAGGGCCACATACAGAAACTCAGAAGGACGCAAGGGCCACATCATGTTATGAAGAGAATTTGCTTTTAGTCCTAAAAATTGGACAAAGAATTGATTTGTGCTTTTGCATATGTAGAAAAATGCTACAGTATATAAACCAATTTATTTGTAATGGCAGTAGCGTTATTATAGTTTGGGAATTTTTCATTTTAGTTAGTTTTTATTACTTTAGTTCTTTTTTTTCTTTTTTTCTTTTAAATCTGGATTACTTGTGCACAATATTTAAAAAACAGCATGGGAGCAACGTCATCTTTTGGTGCTTTTCTATTGGCTGCTGCTCGATGACGTCACTTCTGTGTGACGTACTTTCAAACGTCATTATTCCGGTTGATATCAAAATAAATCTACTAAAAATCACATTTAAAATCATCCCCAAAGGCTCATGCATTAAATTAATTACCAAAGACTAAAACGAAGGACATGTTTGCTATAATTAGTTAGTTTTAGTTAGTTTTGTAAACATAAAATGTAGTTTTCATTTTTTAAAAAGCATTTTCATTTTATTTCGGGAACAATATTGTTTTGTGAATTTTAGTTGTAATTTTTCCATTCGTTTTAGTTAACTAAAATAACTTTTAATTGCACCTCTTTTTCGACACCTTCCCTTCTTACTTTGACCATCTCCAAACATTTTTGTTTTGTTTATTTTATCTGAACTGAGTCAAATGCCATTTTTTTTTAGCACATGTCGCGGGCCGCTGAAAAATGGACGGCGGGCCGCAAATGGCGCCCGGGGCCGTAGTTTGGACACCTCTGGTCTAGCCATTCTACCTGTAGTTTCACTGTTTCACCACAAGGTTTTGTGGTCAGAGCTGTTGCGTGAATTTACTCCCGAGCACGCGCACAAGTCCAAATGAGTAAATCTCAAACCTTGCGTGGGAATGTTCACACGCACACGTGCGGACGCACGCTTGATAAATAAGGTTCAATGAATGCACTGTGAACCAAAAAAAAAAAAAACTCCAAGCAGCTTCAGAAGTAGATGTGGAAACGATGCCAGCGGCTTGTCATTTATGGGGTAGCATGTTAAAGCAGGAAAAGGCATCGTTAAGTAGAATTATCAGCATGTTATTCATCTCTGAATCAGACTTTAATGATAGAGCGCACACGGCAAAACGTGTCTGCTCATATTAACGCGACTGATTTAACACCTCGACTCTTCTTACCGTGGCCGTTGTCGAAGAACTCGGTGATGTAAAGCGCGCTGCAGGGAGACCACGGCGTCGTTTTGTTGAGGCTCACGAACAACGGCGCCATCAAGTGATGTCCTCCGAGATCCCCAAACAGCCTCTCACACGTTTTGGAGTCATCGTGCGGCATGCTCAGAACGTGACCTGAAGTAAGGCCAGAGTGTCAAAAAAAAACAAACAAAAAAAAAAAAAAGGCCAAGTCCCAAAAAACGAACCAAGTTCGTGTGCAGCAGTGAACGCAGCCTGCAGGCCGTTGTCCTCGATGACGGAGCAGCTCCTCTTGGGATCACACATCGTCCCGACGTCGGCAACGCCCAACGTGTCGCAGCTCTTTTGTCCGCAAATGTCCTGCCGCGCGAAAGAAAACACGCAAGGGCAAAATATTATGACAAGGAAAAGGATGAAAATCACGCGTCTCCCTGATGCCGCGGTTGGAATTTTGTCATCCGATGCCAAACGATTTGCTCATTTAGATTACTAGTGATGTGTTTTGATCTTTTCATCAGCACAAGGGCCACGCCCAAGACGGTGTAAGAAGCTGTAAGGAAAAAAAAAAAAAAAGAACAATGAAGTGGAAAAGATTTATCAACATCACAGTGGAGTCCAAAATATCACAGCCACACCACCATACACGCCGTTTGTTACTTTTCATATTACTCATCTCAACATCCTGTAAATCCTTTTTTACTGTAAGTTCGTGTTATCAAACAGATTTTGTGGATTCCGTCACCATGAATTATAATTACCATCCGTTTTGAAGGACTGCTAGCTTAACAAAAAAAAAAAAAAAAAAACAAGTAACCGAAATACTGAAAACAGCTCCCACTACTGTGCATTCGAAGTGTGACGATGTATCAATATCGCGATAAACTGTGATACTTTGCCTCCCGATAGATTATCGACATGCCTATGCAAGTATCGCAATATGTGTAGTTAATCATACACGGCCACTGTAACGGCTCCATTGTTTGTGACGTATTGCGCAATTACTTGGCGGGCCACTAGGGGGAGCACGTCATAAGAGTGGCGGGGAAATGGACACAAGTCTTCAGGCGAAGAAGACTCATCAGCTTAGGTTTGATTATTATTATTATTATTATTATTTTATTATCTATTATTATTATTATTATATTATATTATTTATTTTATTATTTATTATTATTTATATTTTTATATGTATTATAGATATTTATATATTATGTATTTATATTGTTTTTTAATTTTATTATTATTAGTTTTATCGTGGTTTTATTACCTGAGCAATATATATATAGATAATCGTGGTATTGTCATACGATGAGATCATCGTTATCGTATCGCCCGTCGTATCGACCCGACTGCGCATTTATTGTGTTTCGACTGTAAAGTATAACAACATGAATAAAGAAATATGGAAAACAGCTCTCACTACTGTGCATTTTGGATTCTACTGTAAAGCATAACATTAATAAACAGGAAAGAAAAAAAGCAATACTTAATCTGAATGAAAATCAAGAACAGACGCAATCCAAATTTGAATAATAATTGACAACACATCTGCTTTTGTGGCTTTGCAGTTAAGTGCCGCTCAGCATGTTTGCACATCTGCCACTCATATATTCACGTTTGCCTCTTTTTGGTTCAGCGCACAGGGGCAAAGGTCAAAAATCACATACAGGAAACCAAATTGTGTACGTGTGTGTTTCTGCCGTTTGCTCTTCCCGGCTGAAGGAATCCACCAAATGTGCCACGTTACCTCTCTGGTGAAGATCACGGCCGTGTCGTAGTGCTCCGGATGACGCTGACTCGGCGGGTTGAAGAGTTGCTGCCAGGAGCAAAAGTTCCGGAGAGCCACGCCCCCATTGCTGGAGATCTCCGGCCCCACCTCCTCGTCCTCCACCACCAGCAGCTTCACCACCACCACGTTCACCGAATTCTTTATGCTGGGGTGCCGGTACAGCTGGGCGGCCATTGACATCAAGGTCAAAATATAATGCTGCGGAAAAGGAAGAAACGGTTTCGAGACCTTCATTTGGCGAGACATGTTCGAGCTTACACGGGTGTCAAACTCATGTTAGCTCAGGGGCCGCATGGAGGGAAATATCGTAGTACCAAGTGGGCCGCATCGGTAAAATAACCGGATATAACTTGCCGTCAATGGTACGCAAATTTGCGCTATTTGTGTGCCAGCCCTAAATTACGGAGCTCAACTGTAATCATATTGTTCCCAAAAAAATAATACAAATACAAACGGAACGCTTTGATGGACTGGATGTGCTGGTTTCTGTGGATCTCACGCTGCCTCATCTATCCTTCCCTCCTTCCTCTCTTTAGTTTTTCCTCTGGTCTCTTGAGATCTTTCATTTGTTGGAATTTCGAGGTTTCTGGGGTTGGCGTAAGACTCTGATTTTGTAACCATGCGGAAGGCAGGAAGTGTTTGGTTGGTGCTGGATTTCACTTTGATTTATCTTTCTTTTCTTTGACCTTTCCTCTGGTCTCCTGACTTTCTGAACCTCACGACTCTGGCGAGACTCTGAAGTATCCGGTTAAGGTTGAAGGGGAATGGGATTTTGATGAGGTTTTAGGTGAATTAATGAGTAGAAATTTACACGTATTTGCACGCACACACACGCACGCACACATACACGTTTAAAAAAAAAAAAAAAAAAAAAAAAAAAAAAAAAGAGCGCAATGATGATAAGATGTTGAATGACCGAATGAACAATTCTGAGCTGTCTCTTAAAAAATAAAAAATAAAAAAGTGAATTTGTGTCATATTTAACACGTTTGTCGGTCTAGCATAAAAAAATAATAATAATAATAATAATTAAACAAAACCGTCACTTTAAGTTGTGTGTAATATAACCCGTACGAGTTGCATTGCTCATCTGAGGACTGCTTGTGAAGTTAAAAATTTTATATATTTTGATTGTGGCCGGCTGATTAATTAGGCCGACATTACATTTTTATTTTTTTTAAACTTTACAAAATCATCTCACAGGCCGAATTAAACCCCTTTGCGGGCCTGATCCGGCCCGCGGGCCTTATTTTTGACACCCCTGCTCGAAGCAGATACTGTTCCAAATATTATTGTTATGAACATTGTTGTATATGACCCCAACCAAACAGGATAAGAAAAATGATAATAACGATGATAATAACAGGAAGCCAATCGAATCCGGCGGACGTTGAGAGTTTGGGACTGAATCACAATATAAATTCATACATTGATGGGTCCAGTACTTGAAAATTTGTAACATTAAAGCTGTAAACAAATATATGTGGAAGAGAAATAAAGATGACACCAAACAACAGGGTTGCAATTACATCCCGATCATAAATACCGTATCCGAATATTTGTGGTTGGTGGATTTTCGTTTCATCGTTGCTACATTTGTCACATTTTTTTCCCCCCCATCAAACTAGCAAAGTCCTTCTGCAGCCACGAAACGGCGTTGCCATTTGGAGGGAACGCGATGAGCAGATGTCACAAAGTCGTGTGGAATATTTCGACTCTCCTCCACGTCTTGAGCTGAGTGGATCACGAAGATTGATCGTCTTTCTGGACGTGACGCTGGAAAGACTCGTCTTCAAATTATTTGATGTTCACCAGCCGTGACTTTTATGTGCAGCACGTTTCACAAACTCCAAAGCGCTTATTTGTTCTTTTGCAGAACCGGTAAAAACACTCAAATATTATTCTGCGATTTCCTCTGAGGATATTCATTTGTCCTTGTTTTTATGCATAGAGCAGGAAACTTTTTCATTTGAGGGCCACATAGAGAAACTCAGAAGGACGCAAGGGCCACATCATGTTATGAAGAGAAATTGTGTTTAGTCCTAAAAATTGATTTGTGCTTTTGCATTTTTCGAAAATTACTAAACCAATTTATTTGTAATATGGCAGTAGGGTTATTATAGTTTTGCAATTTTTCATTTTAGTTCATTTGGATTAGTTTTCAGGGTGGTTGTGTTAGTTTTTAGTAGTTTACTTCTTTAAAAAATGCTTAGTTTTAGTTTAGTTTGTTAGTTTCAGTATTAGTATTATTTTTTTTAAATGTGTATTACTAGAGCGCAATATTTAAAAATCAGGTGAAGTTGCTTTTCTATTGGCTGCTGCTAGATGACATCACTTCTATGTGACATACTTTCAAACGTCATTATTCCGGTTTGTATCAAAATAAATCGACTAAAAATCACATTTCAAATCATTCCCAAAGGCTCATGCATTCAATTAATTACCAAAGACTAAAACGAAGGACATGTTTGTTATAATTATTATTAGGCATGGGCGAGTACCGATACCAGGTATCGGTATCGGGCCGATACTAGCCTTTTTTCAAGTACTCGAGTACTCGTGACGCAGACGAGTACAAGCGACCGATGGCAGAGGTGGAAGACGTTAAAAATATCTTTTAGCGATTTTTTTTTATTTGTCAAAATGTACTACTGGTATCGGCAGTTGGTATCGGTATCGGTCTGAAAAAAAAGTGGTATCAAACATCCCTAATTATTATAGTTAGTTTTAGTTAGTTTTGTCAACATAAAATGCAGTTTCAGTTATTTTTCATTTGTTAAAAAACATTTTTGTTTTTATTTTATTTCGGTAACAATATTGTTTTATTTTATTTTTATTTTTTTTTTATTAGTTTTAGTTAACGAAAATCTTAATTTGACCATCTCCAAACATTTTTGTTTTATTTTATTTGAACTGAGTCAAATGCCATTTTTTGCAGATGTTGCGGGCCACTGAAAAATGGACGGCGGGCCGCAAATGGCCCCCGGGCCGGAGTTTGGACACCACTGCACAGACTATACGGTGTCAAGTGTGCATTCTGCCTGTGCCGATGTGACACCTCGTTTGTCTTGACAAACGCAACATGTCCACGTGACTCGTGTCTGTTTAAAACTTGTGGTCGTTTGACATCTGTGGATGGTCGTCAACAACAGGCCGATAATTTGGCAAACAGCAGCCGAAACGTCAAGAATTTCACGCAAACAGGAAATGCACGATTCATTTTGCAATCGCTTCCCGTGGAATGCACTTTACATAGTCACGTTATGAATCATGGGAAGTATCTTCCATGATGCTGCTGCCAAATCATGACCAACTTCTGAGGAATGTGTATCAGCAAGTTTTGTTTTTTTCTGTTGCATTTTTGTTGCCTGACTTTTTCGTTGCCTATGCGAAACAGAGCAGCAGTAAAGCATCGTCAATAAAAATTTTTTTTGGGGGTCCAAACTCTTAATCTAAAAACAAAACATCTTTTTGCTAGCATGGTTGGTCATAATTGCAGTTTAATATGGAAAAATACTGGAGAATTTCAATTTTATCAGGAAAAATGTGGTCTGAAGCAGGAGTGTCCAAACTACGGCCCGGGGGCCATTTGCGGCCCGCCGTCCATTTTTTCAGTGGCCCGCGACATATGCTAAAAATGCCATTTGACTCAGTTCAAATAAAATAAAAACAAAAATGTTTGGAGATGGTCAAAGTAAGAAGGGAGCGTGTTGAAAAACACAGGTGCTATTAAAGGTTGTTTTAGTTAACTAAAACTAATGAAAAAATAAAAATTCAAAAACAATTTCGTTAACAAAATAAAATAAAAACGAAGATGCTTTTTTTAAAAAAAAAAGAAAACTAACTATAATTACAGCAAAAATGTCATTTGTTTT
Source organism: Festucalex cinctus (assembly GCF_051991245.1). Taxonomy (NCBI): domain Eukaryota; kingdom Metazoa; phylum Chordata; class Actinopteri; order Syngnathiformes; family Syngnathidae; genus Festucalex; species Festucalex cinctus. Next base: position 1,891,065 of record NC_135423.1, read on the forward strand.
AGTCTTTGGTAATTAATTTAACGCATGAGCCTTTGGGGATGATTTTAAAGGTGATCTTTCGTAGATTTATTTTGATATAAACTGGAATAATGACGCCGCGACCATGGTGTTTTTTTTAAATATTGCACACGAGTAATACACATAAAAAAAAAAAAACTAAAACTAACACTGAAACTAACTAACCTGAAACTAAGCATTTATTAAAGAGCTAAAACTAATTAAAAAAAACTATCAGAACGACCCCGAAAACTAATTAAAACTAACTAAATTTAAAAATACAAAACTCAAATCAAAATAAAAACTAAAATGAAAAATTGCAAAACTATAATAACCCTACTGCCATCTTACAAATAAATTGGTTTATATACTGTGGCATTTTTCTAAATATGCAAAAGCACAAATCAATTATTTGTCTCATCAAAAACACAATTTCTCTTCATAACATGATGTGGCCCTTGCGTCCTTCTGATTTTCTGTATGTGGCCCTCAAATGAAAACAGTTCGGACTCTAAATAAATGTGCTGTATAAGAAAGCGTGTCTGACCTTTATTTCATCCCCATAGAAATGGGTCATGCTCGAGTCGGCCACTGCCAGGGTCTCGATGAACCGCGGCGCGGACACGAAGCGTCTCCGGCGCGGTTCCGTCCGCGCGTCGCCGCCGTCGCGCGTCAAACTTCCCCACTTTTGTCGCTCCAGTCCGCTCGCTGCGCCCGCGTGGTCGAATCGCATCGGGACGCCGTCGCTTCCGGACAACGTCCTCCTCTTGATCACGTGCAGCTGCTGCTCGGCCGAGTTTGCGCCGAAGCCTCCTCGAAATTTGGGTTCAATGAGGTACTCTGTCCCCTCCGTTATGAAGGAGCCAAAGACGCCGGAGCACAAACTGAGAGCCACGAGCGAGTGTCGATCTTGATCGACGCTCCCCGAATAAAAACAATTTCTCAGCCGTCCTTCACTCTCGTCCGTCCGGTTGATGAAATTGTCGAGTTCCTCAGCCGGAGCAGGTCGCGCACCTGAAGCGCCGCGTAAAACGCCGACGACGTCTTTGGCTCTCAGGCGCTGGATGGTGAAGTAAGGCGAGATGAAAGTGTTGTCCGGGACAAGATTGAGGGTCAACTCTTTGCCGAATGCGCTGACGACGACTCTCGCCTGCTCCTCGCTTCGTTTCCAAAAGCGACCGCCGGCTCTCGCGTTTATCCGAACAGGTACAACAACAACAACATCCTCGGAGTCGAACCGGGTGGACAGCGTTGGGTGGAAGACGCACAAAAGCAGCAAACAAGCAACGGGGCGCATCTTCTGCAAGTCAAATTGGGCTTGTTTTTTGTTTGAAGGCGAATTGATCACGACGAACCAACGCTGAACTCTTACTTGGAATGCGACTCGTGAGTGTTTCCGAACCGAGCTGGCTCCAGCTGTTGCTGTTGCTGTTGCTGTTGCTGTTGCTGTTGTGTCACCCACCAGCGTCACTCGCTGCAGTCTGGCCACGGCGGGTCTATTTATACGTTCTCTCTCTTCTTCTCCAGACAGGAGGCGAAGGGGGGCGTTGGGGGGGTATTTTGGATCATCTGCTTGCTGGAAATCCTCCTCCCACTCACACTCGAGAAACTGTTGGATAAAATGGACCCGATGAGAATAAGCCTCCCCTTTACCCTTGTGGTGGAGAAACTATTATTAACTCAGCATGTTGGATGGTTGGGCAGACATGGGCACGAATCGATGCATATCCGCGTGCTCGTTCGTGAGCATGCGTGCGAGGGACAATAAGCCCCCGCCGAGACAGGACCACCCCCAGGAGGTCAATCTTAATTTATTGCTGCCCTAATATATTCCATTGTATATTATTATTCTCTTGTATTGCAGAGAAATAATGACAACCGCAAAATCCAGGACAGTTGTGGACAAAAGCGGAGACCGGTAAGCTAAACTGAGCAAAATGTGTTTGTCATTTTTGCCTGATTTTATGTATTCATTTGTTCCATCTCAATCAATTACATCTGAAGCACACACGCGCACATGCAAAGGGGATATATTATTACTATAATAATAATAATAATAATAATAATTATTATTATTGTTAGTGTTGTTCCGATGACGTTTTTTGGTCCACGATACTGATACCGATACCCAGCTTTGCAGTATCGGCCGATACCGATACCTAATGTTTTTTTTTTTCCTCAACATGAAAAAGCTGTCTTGCTATTGGTTCAGAGCATTCAAGGGCCAATAGGATATCTTAGATCGGCATGCAGTGAGCATGTCGCATATCAGTGAATGTCGTGCATGAGCAAGACACAAGATGCTGCATCCAAAATCCTATATTAGCGTTGGAATTAATGGTATCGGCATGTTACTTGTGAGTACTCACCGATACCACTGTTTTAATGCAGTATCGGCACCTCTGCCGATACCAGTATCAGAACAACACTAATTATTAGGGATGGGCGAGTACCGATACCAGGTATCGGTATCGGGCCGATACCAGCCTTTTTTCAAATACTCGAGTACTCGTGACGCAGACGAGTACAAGTGAACGATGGCAGAGGGGGAAGACGTTAAGTGAGTCCTCCTTGCCTGTAAGTGGCGCTAGCTTGCAGCAGTTTTTCACCAAAACTTCACCGGTTTGGAAATACTTCAAAATTGTGAACCTTAAACCAAAAGAGCATTTTTGTGTTTTACTTTAGCGTTAAGACTATTGAAGAGTGACTGTGCTGTTTTTTTTTTGTCAAAATTAAAGGAATATATTTGTTGAATATATGTACTACTGGTATCGCCAGTTGGTATCGTATCGGTGAGTACTGAGGTTCTGAGTATCGGTATCGGTCTGAAAAAAGTGGTATCAAACATCCCTAATTATTATTATTATTATTATTATTATGCTTTGTTGACGTTGCTTACAGTCACACGTGGATCTCTCCTCAACCATCCTGCAAATTTCTCACATTCCAATCACAATGACGCTCAGTTTTATTGAAACGTGTATTATTTCTGCAGCATCTTTTATGGTAATTTGGTGCCCCTCTCATTTGGCTATAGAATGAAAACCAACTGAAAAGCATGATGCTATTTCGTCTCAAAAATATTATGGCTGCAAGTTGGGGAAGTTAATACTTGCCTGACAAAACTGTACGTTGTCATAGTTTAAGTTGCAGCAGTTTGATGCATACCACCAGATGGCGCCATATCACAAGACATTTTCCACACAGCCGCCATTGTGCAGAAGCCGCGTTCTTTGCGAACACCAACAGATGTCGCTCTTTGCCTTATTGTTTTACACAATCGAAGAGGACACAAGATTAACGTTGCATTAAAAGTCAATGATGAGCAAGAAAATACAAATTCTCTGCCTTTGTGCTTCAGACACTCGTTTAAAGGTCTTTTAATACAATTTAACAGGTGTTTGTCCACATTATAGGGGGGAATTACTATAAGAATAAAACTGCAATTATATTTTCCTGGATTTGCATGCAAACATGACGTTATGTTGTGTTGGCAAATTGGCTGAATAACTCGTTCGAAGCCGTCTTGGTGGGTCGCGTAAATGGGGGGGGGGGGGGCAAAGTGGGAGGGGCTGATGATGCTCTGGCTGCTGTCACACATGCTGCACAGCAACAATAATATTTGGAGAGTTACAAGTGGCTGCGGTCTGCAGCACAAACCGCGCGCGCACATCTTCAGCTGACAAGAGGTCATCGGTGAGTGTGCACGCTTCGAGATTTAGTGCGTGACGAAATAATGCGTTTTGAAAGTTTCTTTTTCTTTTTCTTTTGAAGAGCGCGCGACTGTGCAATAAATTGCACGCAAAATCAGCGGGCTTAACAAGGGGGTGACTCGCAAGAAGTGAAGCTGCTATGGCTTTACTGATCACTTCCACTTTGATCATTTGCGTTAAATTGGTTCTTTGTGTGGCATTTGCACGCGACGCGGAAGCGGAAGCGGACTTGTGCAAACCGTTACGCGTGGACCGGATGGATGAAAGGCACGTCACTTTTCGGATCGACGCCTTCCAACAGGAATTTTACCTCCACCTGCAGCCGGATTCGAATTTCCTCGGAGCGGGTAGCGTAAACCCCTTTGAGGCCGACGCGTCAACGGCTGCGGACCTCCGGAAATGCTTCTACTCCGGTCACGTCAACTCGCAGCCGGACTCGTTTGCCGCGCTGAGCTTGTGCAAAGGTCTCCACGGGGGGTTTTACGCCAACGGCGCCGAGTATTTCATCAGCCTCGCCAGAGGTGAGGACGGAGCGGCCGAGGCTGACGGGGACGCTTCATCCGGGACGCACGTCATCCACCGCCGGAGAAGCTCTGCGCCCAATTCGGCGGGCAACTTCTCCAGCAGGTGCGGAGTGACGCCTGACTCGAACGTCAACACGTCACTGGAAAAATACAAGCACATGAGTGAAATGGAGACGGGAGGCTTGTTCGAAACGGTTTGGGAACGCTTCGGGAGGTCCAAAAGATTTACCTCCGTCCCCAGGTTTGTGGAGGTGCTGGTGGTGGCAGATCCATCCATGGATTCGTTTCACGGGGATGAGCTGAAACATTACCTGCTGACGCTCATGTCGGTGGCCGCCAAGCTGTACAAGCACCCCAGCATCTTAAACTCCATCAATATTGTGGTTGTGGGCTTTGTGGTATTAAAGGAAGATGACCGGGGGCCGAAGGTGTCCAGTAATGCTGCCCTAACTCTGCGCAATTTCTGCTCTTGGCAGAAGAAATTAAATAAACACAGCGACAAGCATCCCGAGTACTGGGACACGGCCATTCTCTTCACCAAACAGGTAAGAAAGGTGCATTTTGCTGCTTAACTCATATTCAACTAATGTGATATTCACCAGAATGCTGTATTTAGACTAGTGGGGCTGCAGAGACCATATTATTGTCAAGAAATGTTTATGGGCTTGACTTCCCCTTTAAACTCTTTGACTGCCAAAGATGTTTCATGATGATTAGTAAAATTCCAATGAATGGAATGCGATCTTTCATTTCGTAGCCACATTGTATATGTAGTAAAGGCAAACAATATTCTTTTTGCCTTGAAAGATTAGTTAAAATGCTCAAAAGCGGCTGGCACTGTGGATTTTTTCGTTTTGTTATAACGCCTGGCAGTCAAAGAGTTAACTCATTTGCTCCCAATAACGTGTAAAGTTTTTTTTTTTAAGTTTTAAGTGTCCCAAAGACGTATTTATACGTTTTTTTGTTTGTTTTTTTATGCTAGAGCATACAGAAGGCTTTGATGCAGCCTCTCAACTGCAAAGAACGGTTGCAGAAATGGTAGTTATTACACAAACGGCCAGCAGGTGGCAGCAGAGTATAAGAGATCAAAAAAAGCTAAATTACTTATAATTTTAAATAGATTTGTGAAAACTGATGAAACTTAGCGCTCTTCTAATGCTAATTGCTGCAAAACGGAAACAGATAGAAACATACTTTTTTTTCCTGGGGAAAGAAGAGACTTTAATCTTTCTTTTGGTAGGTTCCATACTTTTATAGCAATTGAACACAATATTCTGTGGGCCTTGCAAAATCAGTCAAAATCCAGTAAAACAGCCGGGAGCGATCGGGATTGTTTCTGTGAAAATGGCGGCGAGTGAATGAGTTAAACACCAATAACTTGTAATTGTTTTAACAATGCCATAAGAAGCATATTTCACTACAATGCCTCTCATTCGAGAGGAGTTGTCCGCCAAGAAGAATTTTCATATCAAATATCAAACCGTCAAAAAGAGAAAAGGAGAAGTTAGAATAAAATGCGTTGTTGATGCCTCCCCCTATAGGCAACCTACAGTAAATTAAGCAATGCACGTTCATTCAGGCATCTGCCAGTTGATTTAATTCCTTAAACGATCCAACACAACCTCAGTCCAACCCAGTGGTTTACCACAAATGAGCAAAAGACTAATTTAAGTTCACCCGTAACTCGTCAAGCAGTCAGGAAAAGGAAAGCTGCCAAACCCTACTTCACTTTCTTCAATAAGAAAAAAATACATTCCTGGCCGATTAACCGATTGTTGACGACAGACTATAATTACTGTACATGACCGTAAGTGTATGTATTCTTTCCTAATGCTCTGTTATTGCCTCTTTAACCGAGAGTCAATCTTGCTTGAGCGCGTACGTCAGCACACAGTTAAGTTGACAACAAAGACAGAGCATGTGCCTCGTATTAGTGTCTGTCACCGTCATGGCTCAGAAATGCAAAACAAAGTGTGAGTAAGCTTTTGGTCGCCTCTTCAAGCAAATCTTTTCCTAATAAGCTCTTACCAACCAGGATCTCTGTGGGGCCACAACCTGCGATACGCTGGGGATGGCGGATGTTGGGACCATGTGTGACCCCAAGAGGAGTTGCTCCGTCATAGAGGACGATGGCCTCCCGTCAGCATTTACAACGGCCCATGAACTTGGTGAGATGTCGAACACGAGTTCACTTCCTGTTAGATCGGCGGTGCGCAAACTCGGCCCTCGGGGGCCAGCTGATATACAAGTATGATCAGCTCATCGGCAAGCTCCGCGTTACCCCGATAATGGAATCAGGTTTGGAGCGGGGAAGCATACAAAACCTGTAGGACTCGAGGACAGAGTTCGGACAACACTGGTTTAGATCGATAAACCTTTATCTGGCTTGCATTTCCATCGCAAAAAATATGGTTGGCGAACGTCAGTGGTGTCAGAAAGTAAAAAAAATCCGGCCACAGTTTAGCTTTCGCCACAAGTGCTTCTTGTCAAACGGCACCTGGGAGCTTGTTTAGCTGCCGGTTGAGAAAAGCAACTGTGGCTAAAAAAAAATAAAAAAATGGTAGCACAGTTTTTACTTTTTGGACCCGGATTTGTCATTTCTCCAGTTGGTCCAAAATGCCTCCTAACTGGTCGGGATGTAACGATATCCAAACATCACGATACGGTAAGATCACGCTATGAAGTTCACGATACGATAATTATCACGATATTGTGGGGATGTTGGCGATATTTAAAAAAGGTCACAATAATGTAAAAAAAAAAAATAAAAAAAAAAGCTCACTAAAAAAAAAGCTATGCTTTTGTACATAACAGCAATGCATAGAAATCTACATTCTCTAATAACAATATTGTTGTAAATTTGCGACAAACGACAAAATTTCAAAACTATATTTTAGTACTTGTATAGTTCATCGGTCGGTACTGTAGTGCATGATCAAACCAAAGTGATCATAGAGACAAGCACAAAAAATTAAGCAAGTTTGTTCTTTCAGGAGCGTGCATGAAACTGGTCGCCCTTTGTGTCATCAGTACTGACAAAGTAGCTCTCAGCTTCAAAAAGGTTGTGGATCACTCGGCTCAATTATAATAAGTAGTTAAACAATTTCCCCGAACATGCTTGTCTCATAATTGATCACGCTGAAATCACTTTTTTTTTTCTTGTCTTTTTTTGGAAGGTTCTTCATGTTCATATTACGGGAAAGAAATCGTTTCCTTGGGAACTGAATTCCCCTGTCAGGCCTGGTTAAGCACATGGATGTTATATTCCCATGCATAGCTGCGTTCCTGCCTGCTATGACATCATCTTCAAATCAGTCCAATTTTAGTCTGCTCTGCCTTCTCCATACACGATGAATTGATGTCTGGCGAAGTAAAAATAATAATAATAATAATAATAATAATAATAATGTTTTCATACGAGTCAGTGTTGATTCTAGAAATTCATAGTGTGGCCAATAAGAGATTATTTTGTTTTCAATGAAACAAACACAAAAATATTTCAACTAAGAAGTGATTTGTCATTTTTTGTCTTCCCTTCCCACGCCGTCCTCCTCTTAGGTCATGTCTTCAACATGCCCCATGACAACGTGAAGGCATGTGAGGAGGTCTTTGGGAAACTAAAAGACAACCACATGATGTCCCCAACTCTAATCCAGATCGACAGGAGTCGTCCCTGGTCCGTGTGCAGCGCAGCCATTATCACTGAATTTCTGGATCGAGGTCATGGTTAGTGAACCCTTCCTGTGGAGGTTTCTTGATTTCAAAGGACGACAGATTCTGTCCATGTGCTATGCTATCAGATGATTGGGATCTATCTGTCGATCCTTTACTCATTTGCTCCCAAAAGCGGATAAAAACATTCTATTTTTAATATTGCCATGGTCCCAAAAACGTATTTGTACGTTTTTTTTTAAATTTAATTTCATTTTTTTTAATGCTAGAGCATACAGAAGGCTTTGATGCAGCCTCTGAACTAAAGAGAACGCTTAAAGCAATGGTAGTTATTACAAAAAATGAACAGCAGGTGGAAGCAGAGTATAAGAGATCAACCAGGGCCATGTTGCACAAAGGTTCTTTTCCCCAGTGTTTTAAACAGATTTGTGAATAATAAAAAACTAAATAAAAAACTTGGCTTTATTGACATTGGCTTGTTGACAACGAATTTGATATGCTATTAAATTGGAGGGAATCATTGTAAACGGACGTTCCTGAAGATTCGCAATATATTACTGGAATTAACTGAACTATTGTTGCTAAGTGTCCTGTCCACGTCACGGAAATCGTTGCGTGAAGTGTCATAGAAAACTGGATGGTCAGACACTGCTAAAATGAGATCGTGTATCGCACTGTTTAGCATGCCCTGCGTTCATTGGCTCGTCAATGAAATCTTCGCTGATTGGTTGAAGTCTCAGCGACAGCCTCTGCGACGCGACAGAAGTTGAACATGTTTCAACTTTCTAGTATCTAGTGATCAGGCCAGCATATAGTCTACCTTTTAGTCAAGTTAGCCGTTATATGCTCCAGTTCTTCAGGACACTGAACAGGACAAACGGTTAAAGATGGATGGCTGTTTTTTGTATCAATATAACGGAATGAAGTTGATTGGCTTTCCGGCTGTATTTTTTGTTGATGCAGGAGACTGTTTGCTGGATCAGCCCCAGAGGCTGCTGACTCTCCCAGATAACCTGCCCGGCTCCAGTTACAATCTTCACAGTCAGTGTGAACTGGCTTTTGGGGATGGTGCCAAGCCTTGCCCCTACATGCAGCCCTGCGCCAAACTGTGGTGCACGGGGAAGGCCCGTGGGCAGCTGGTCTGCCAAACCAGACACTTTCCCTGGGCAGATGGCACCAGCTGCGGCACCGGCAGAGTGTGTTACCAAGGGGCTTGCACCGAGAAGAACACCACCATGCACATCAAGGTGTGACATACGGTTTATGGAAAGGTTTCATCTGGAAATAAATATGTATTCTTCCAACACAAATGTTGTTTTTAAGGTTAATTCATATAGTCTTTATCACAAGACATTTGGCCTCTATTGATTCAAATGTTTCATCATCAATTTTTTCACAGGTCATTGACCAGTCCAATTTGAGCTTTCGGGTGGTCATCACATCTAAAATGTCTCAAAGGATGTTCTATATATAGAGTGGTACCTTTTCCTTTACATTTGTCCCAGGTGGATGGTGGATGGGGGAAGTGGGGCTCATTTAGAGATTGTTCCAGAACATGTGGTGGTGGTGTCCAGCTGGCCAGGAGAGAGTGCAACAACCCGGTCCCTGAGAACGGAGGCAAATACTGCTACGGTCTTCGCATTAAATATCGCTCCTGCAACCTCAACCCTTGTCTTGATGTCGGTACGAACCTGTCTGGACAGTCAATGAATTCGGTATCATACATTTCCATTATAATCATATTTTTTTTTCCTTTTTTCACACTTTAGTGAAGAGTTTCCGCGAAGAGCAGTGCGAGGCGTTCAATGGCATAAACCTGAATACCAACAGACTGGGCTCGTCTGTGGTCTGGGTTCCGAAATATTCTGGCATTTCCCCCAAGGACAAATGCAAGCTCATCTGTCGCGCCAATGGGACTGGTTACTTCTATGTCCTTGCTCCAAAGGTATTTGTCATCATTTTTTAATCTTGCACTGAATGTCCTGCACTTTACTCTTTCATTGCATTTTGTAATGACAATAAATCTGAATCTGATCCAGTTCATTAAAGACTAGTGTTAATCTTTAATACATTTAAATTTAAACCTGAGTGTCAAGATGGACAGTGACTTTAAACTGGACCGACAAATTGCCGCCGTTGTCAAATCCAGCTTTTTTCGCCGCGAGACTTGTTTTTGGTGTTTTGTGGTGTGTATGAGTTTTGGTTTTGAATGATTCAATATTCGTACCCTGCAGGTTGTTGATGGGACGCCCTGTTCGCCAGACTCCACTGCTGTATGCATTCAAGGGCGATGCATCAAGGCAGGCTGCGATGGGAAGCTCGACTCGAAGAAAAAATTTGACAAATGCGGCGTGTGCGGCGGTGACAACCAGGGCTGTAAGAAGGTTTCCGGAATGTTCACAAAACCCATGTATGTAGTTTATGCGTGATTTGTCAGCATGTTTAAGAAACGAAGTTCAAATAAGAGGCACGTTAAAACAATAGAGCTGCTTTTAGGGATAACTAGCAGCCTAAACATTATTGTTACAGTGCTTATATTATTGATCGAAAGTGGACATATATTTTACCTTTAATGGTATAATGACATCACAGGGATTGAACAATCATAGGTTCTGTTTGGAAATGATAAACAACACATTTACAAGAAGTCTTGGTTGCCAATTTCTGTGGGTTGGAGCTGTCACAAAGACAACATACCGTAATCCTAATCTGCGATCTGAAACCACACAAGAATGTTATGGTTTCTTTTATCATGTATTCCATATAACTGTGACAAGATTTCTGGATATTAGTTAAACACTTTTAAGAGTTACGCATATAAAACACAACATGTAGTCCAGGGGTCTGCAACCTGCGGCTCTGGAACCACATGTGACTCTTTAGTCCCGCTCCTGTGGTCCTCTGTATTTAGTAGAAATTAGTTTTGTTTCTTTTACATATTTATTTTCAATTTTTAGCTGAAATATTCTTTAAATGAATTATTTAGATTCAAATAAAATGTAAAATTTTTTTTTTTTTAAATGGTTACGGTAATCTATGCTCGTTACTTGAAAACACAACCAAAAGTATTGGCACAAACATTCAAGTAGTACGCTACGTGTATTTCTCTTAATTTTTTATAAGGTCGCAAATTTACCACTTTACAAAGTTGCAAATTTGCCACTTTAGAAAGGCACAGATTTACCACTTTCTAAACTCTCAAAATTATGATTTTTTTTTTCCTCGCAAATTTGCCACTTTATATAGAGACTTTTTCTCTGAATATTGCCCCCGCCCTAAAAAAATATATTTATACGCCGTTGTACAGTCGAACGGAAGCAGTTTTGGGGTATGTTTTTTGTTTTTTTATGTACTTGTTTATTTAATTTGAATTCAACTCACCTTTACATCTCCGCCCTTTTCCAGTCACGGCTATAACTTCGTGGTGACGCTGCCTGTCGGCGCGTCAAACGTCGACATCCGCCAGCGGGGCTACCGAGGAATCGTCAGTGACGAAAACTACCTGGCAGTCAAGAACGGGCACGGGAAATACCTGCTGAACGGCAACTACGTGGTGTCCGCTGCGGAGCGCGATCTGATCGTGAGGGGCAGCATGTTGCGCTACAGCGGCACTTCAACATCTGTGGAGATTCTTCAGTCCACGAGGCCGCTGCAAGAGGCACTGACCGTGGAGGTGCTCTCGGTCGGGAAGATGACCCCTCCCCGGGTGCGCTACTCCTACTACCTTACCAAAGATAGCAAAGAGGAGAAGACTTTGCGCAAAGAAGAGAAGAACCACGTGTCGCACAATAACGTCTTACTGAACGGCAACAAAGTCGAAGCCAAAAAGGAGGTGACGGGGAAGCAGCCAGGCAAGCATTGGGTAAGCGGAAGCTGGGAATCCTGCACGGTGACCTGCGGGAGGGGCCTGCAAAAGAGGCTGGTGCTTTGTCAGGACACGGAAGGGAACCCGGCCTTCGGCTGCAGCAGTGCCGACAGGCCCGTTGCAATGAGAGCGTGCGGAGATCCGTGTCCCGTGTGGGATGTCGGGGCCTGGTCTCACTGTTCCAAGTCCTGCGACAGGGGCTTTAAACGCCGCTCGGTACGCTGTATGACGGAGAACGGTCTTAATCTGCCGAGGGACCACTGCGCCGGAAGAAGGAAGCCTCAGGAACTGGATATCTGCTATCTGAGTGTATGTTGAGGCCGATCCAGATGGCAATCGACGCATGCCACATCGTTGTGGTTGTGACTCTGTGGCTTTTGTTGGTTGAAAATACACTCAAATGCCGCGTGACTGCAGCTGACAGGGCGCTAGAGCAACAAAACAAAGTCACTGACGAAGAAGAGGGTCGTCCTCAGACCTTTTGTTTACACGACAAAAACCAACTGTCAAACCAAGTGATGCAGGTTGGACTTATTGTAAGTCTACCGCTTGTGGGACATATGTGAAATATGCCTCCGTATTCACAAGTGGTGGAGAGGATGTCAAGCGCAGAAAACAATCAGAGTTCAAGCTAACCAATAAGATTTAGAGACTTTGCTTGAACTCTGTGCCGTTATTAGCACCGTAACATGCGTTACCTGTGAACTGTTTTTTTTTGTTTTTTTTCCCACCCACTCATTTTAGCGAAGAAACTGGGGGGAAATGTGAAATGCAGTACTGTAATGGAAATGTATGTTCCTATGTTTTCTATTTGAGTGTTCTTGGCTACAGAGCAATTATCTTAGGTTAGAGCTACGCTGTAAGTCTGCAGTAAGTTTAGTGTCCATATCCGATTCTTTTAACTGACTATTTTCATGTATTTTCAAATTATGCATATACAATATTACCGTTTACGTTTACAGAAGGCCTAAAACAACCCAAAATATGTGCAAACAATTACACAAACATTCTATTTATTTAGTTAGTACTGATTCTTCCCATCATTGAGTAAAATAAATGCAGGTAACCTCTGCATTGTTTTCCTTATTTAACACGTGACGTCTACACACCACAAATGTATTTTTTTATTTTTTTTTGGTGGTGGTTGTTTTGAATAGAGGCCAGCATTTACTTCCTCAATTGGTGTACTTCAGTGACATCAGCCTCACATTGACAGGATACATAACCCTTGCATGACCCTAGTCATGACATATATTTGCGATTGGCTGGTGACCAGTTCAAGGTGTAACCCCGCCTACTGCCCCTTGCCCAGCTGAGATAGGCTCCAGCACCCCTGCGACCCTTGTGAGGAGTAAGCGGTTCAGAAAATGGATGGGTAAAAACAACTTAAAAATCATCTTTAGATTGCTAAATCATGTTGATGTTACTTAGTTTTTAAAGCCTGCTGTATTTAAAATGCGAAGCCATGTTGATGCATTCATTTGAAGGGAACACGAACCTTAAACTCCCCTAAATTCCATTAAGCCTTGTTGCTTTTGCATTCCATGTCATCATTTTGTGTTTTTTTTTTTTAAGGACTGTTTACATTTCACTGGTGATATTGGTGCTTATGTAAAATCCTTACTGTATCTCCATGACCTGTGTCAATGGCACAGAAACGTTTTGCCATAAGAAGGTTCAAAGAGCCCATTTTAACCTTAAGACATATCATATCATCTAAATGGTGGCAATGTACAGTTTGTTTTCCCTTTAACCTATGTACTGAAATTTCTGTTGTTTTCAATTGTATACTATGTATACATTTATCTTGGTGTAAAAACTATAAATAAATAATTCTAAATGTGTATATGTGAATGAAAGTCAATGCACATATTTATAATCTACGTTTTGCTCTTCACTCATATATGTGCACATATAAACGTATAACACCCATCCTTGTCAATCACATGAATGAGACAATATTTGACATCGCATCACAAATGCATGTTCAAATGAGGCATGGCTGCCGATAAAAATAAGACTCATTCATCCATTTAAAAAAATGATGTTTTGTCAAGCAACATTGTCCCAGCTGCACTGTGAAAACACACCATGCAGAGCTGGCACAAAATCCTCTCACAGTTTTCATACACATTAGGTCGAGACACGCTCATTTTGGCAGAACTAATTATGTGTGATTTGGTTGTATTTTGAATACTCCAGTATGGTAAACTGGGTTAGTGGACTTATTTCGAGAAATGTAGATTATTTAAAATAAAATAAAATGCTACTTAAATGGATACTTGAGCCATTCTCAGCAATAAAACGTTAATATTTTGTCCAGGATGAATTTGATAACTATTTTTTTTTGTATAGGTTTAATACCTTTTAAAAAAAAATAGTTCAAGAACAGCGACGAAGGGGAGCAAAATTGTTCAAGTCCATCCAAGGTTAACACAGATCCTCAAAAGCATTAAAAAAAAAAACAACAACAACAAATGTGCCACTGATACTTTGCAATAAAAAATATATATATATTTTTTTAAAAAGCCATTAAAAAAAAATACTCTCAACATCGCAATATGTCAATGTTATTAAAAGTGAAGACGCTAGCAATTTTGGTAATTTTGGTTTGCCTTCGCAAGCCACATAAAATGAAGTAGCGAGTCCAATCCGGCCCCAGAGGCTTGAGTTTGACACCTGTGGTCTAAAGTAAACAAAATTCACAGAATAGTACTAGTGAAACATGGTCTATAAATAAATGACAAATAAATGACCGGCTGTTTTACTGGATTTTGACTGATTTTGCAAGGCCCACAGAATATTGTGTTCTATTGCTATAAAAGCATGGAACCTATCAAAAGAAAGATTAAAGTCTCTTCTTTCATCAGTAAAAAAAAAAAAAAAAAAAAAAAAGTATGTTTCTATCTAGGGGTGTTAAAAGAAATCGATTCGGCGATATATCGCGATACTACATCGCGCGATTCTCGAATCGATTCAATAAAAAACAGATTACAACCTGTATAAGACTGAAATTTCAGATAAATAAATAATACATTTTCATATAAATCTTACACTCTACAAGCTTACTGATTAGTATTTTCTAAATTTGAATGAAAAAAAATCGCAACAATCGACTTATAAATTCGTATCGGGATTAATCGGTATCGAATCGAATCGTGACCTGTGAATCGTGATACGAATCGAATCGTCAGGTACTAGGCAATTCACACCCCTATTTCTATCTGTTTCCGTTTTGCAGCAATTAGCATTAGAAGAGAGCTAAGTTTCATCAGTTTTCACAAATCTATTCAAAATTGTAAGTAATTGAGCTTTTTTTTCTACATGGCCCTGGTTGATCTCCTTTGCTCTGCTGCCACCTGCTGGCCGTTTGTGTAATAACTACCATTTCTGCAACCGTTCTTTGCAGTTGAGAGGCTGCGTCAAAAAGCCTTCTGTATGCTCTAGCATTTAAAAAAAAAAAAAAAAAAAAACACGTATAAATACGTCTTTGGGACGCTTAGAACATTAAAAAAAAAACTATTTACACGTTATTAAAAGACTGTCAATCTGCTTACAGTTAGCCATCTTCAAAACCGAACCGTCCTTGAATCGAATCATGTTGAATGAATAGATTTACACATAACCTTTGGCATGAAAAGGCTACACTGAAGGGGTTTGGGTTGGAGGGGCACAGGAACTCATTTGCCCGCGAATGCCCCCGATGACACCGACTTGTATTGAAAGGATCAACAGATTAACCTGGCCAACAACAACTTGTCTACTTGGGTTTTTTCGTCATTATGTTTGAAGGCAGTGAAGTTTGCATTCTTTTGCAGTGTCTTCCTGTCTATTCAGTGCTCCTTTCGTGACACTCCGTGGACTATAACCACTGCATTCGTAATTGAGACGCTCTACTGAATGTTATATTTGGTGAAGTATCGAGAGAATCACTCACAGCGGGTCTCTGCAGCAGAAAAGCGTGACGAGAGCCCTTGTCCGGAAATCACATTATCTGCCTCATAGAGTATGGTCTTGGCTGAGAGTATAGTGGATTCTGATGTACAGCCCCCCACCCCACCTCTCCACCCCAAATGGGGGCATTCCCACCTATTCAGAGCACACTTATGTGGCTAATGGGTATGGAGGTTGAATGTTTCCAGTCCATGGGAACTGCTGAGGCTTTAAATTGGCCTTTTCTTTACATTGAGTGAGGCGCAAAGTCAACATGACCAGCGTTACAGAATGAAATGCATGTCGAGGGCTGTAAACAACGGCTCAATCCAAAACAGCAGGAAATACATTGAGCTATTCTCGTTCAGAAATGTGATTTGAATGGCTGCCCATAAAAGATTGTCATCTGTTTCCATTTTGGGCCAATTACCGTATTTTCCGCACTATAAGGCGCACCTTCAATGAATGACATTGTAAAAACTTTTTCCATATATAAGGCGCTACAATATAGAGGCTGGGGTTACATTATGCATCCATTAGATGGTGCTGCGCTAAAAGGGAATGTCAACAAAACAGTCAGATAGGTCAGTCAAACATTATTAATAGATTACAAACCAGCTTTCTGACAACTCCATTCACTCCCAAAATGAATAAACAGCTGTTTTATTATTTTCTCTGAGGTCAAGTAATAGTATTAGCTAGCGATCCAAGATGGCGGGATCTTCCGCGCATGCGCGTCACCGATCGTGCAGGGTCACCGATAGCGTTTTGACAGCGAGACCTGTTGCGGCTCAATATTGATCCATATGTAAGGCGCACTGGATTATAAGGCGCAGGGTCAGTTTTGGAAAAAATTGAAGGCTTTTAGGTGCGCCTTATAGTCGTGAAAATACGGTACCATTAGAATATAGCTACGTTTCATCATTATTCACAAATCCGTTTAAAACTGTGGTGAAAAAAAGCCTGTTGCAACATGACCCTGGTTGATCTCTTATACTACGCTGCCACCTGCTGTCCGTTTTTTGTGCGTCCCCGCAGCCCCCAAGGGGGCTTGGCGTCTCATGATTCTCGACGCATTGTCGTCGTTTTTCGTTTAGTCAAGTTGTGTGAATATGTAGTTCAAACCTTATTTGTGTAAGGGCCTCCTTTATTCATCCGTTTCGTGCTTCCTCACAGAAGAAAAATGCTGACATAAATGGGGTTTTCCAGGTATACTGAACACAGATTTGGGTTACCATGGAGACGTGCAAAATAAGGGTCAAGCTCGACTTGAGTTTCAGCAATCATCTCGACTGTAATGAAAAGCAGCATGTCGCAATAACTCGACTCCTTGGCAGCCGGTTTGGCATTATTCATGTTACAATGCAACACGGATCACGGTTCATTGTAAAAGGTTGAGTTGATGAAGAGGTAAGAGCAGCGCTTTGGGATGCACCCACATGTTTTGAGAAGACGACGCACAATGAGTGATTTCTTTGCCTGATTAAGAATTTACGACAGAGACACTCGATTACAGGACACTCCTGAAGAGTTCTGTTGACTTTTTGTTCCCACTTGGGGACCTCTGGCCTTCAGCCAAGTAAAGTTGAACGTGATCTTCAAAGTTGAGGCTGATTTCATCTCTTGGGAGGTCAAACTTCCAAAACTTTGAAAGGGTTCAAATCACGGACGATGGAATTAACTCACCACTGATATTTGAACAGTTCCGGAAAATTTCAGTTTCATATATTTTCCATTAAGGTACAGGTTTGCTATGGTAATTTGAAAGATGCAAGTACCAAAATTTTAAACCCGCTTTTCTCTAAACTAGGGATTTCGGCCTTCCAACATTAAAATTGCTATAATTTTGTCAATTTTTGTGGTATGTCCATGTATTACATATCATTTTAAAGGGAATTAACTCATTTACTCCCAATAACGTATAAATACGTCTTTTTAATGTTCTAAGTGTCCCAAAGACGTATTTATACGTGTTTTTTGTGTGTGTTTTTTTATGCTAGAGCATACAGAAGGCTTTGATGCAGCCTCTCAACTGCAAAGAACGGTTGCAGAAATGGTAGTTATTACACAAACGGAGCAAAGAAGATCAACCAGGGCCATGTAGAAAAAAAGCTCAATTACTTACAATTTTAAATAGATTTGTGAAAATGATTAAACTTAGCTCTCTTCTAATGCTAATTGCTGCAAAACGGAAACAGATCGAAACATACTTTTTTTTTTTCCCTGAGGAAAGAAGAGACTTGAATCTTTCTTTTGGTAGGTTTCATGCTTTTATAGCAATAGAACACAATATTCTGTGGGCCTTGCAAAATCAGTCAAAATCCAGTAAAACAGCCTGGAGCGAACGGGACTGCTTCTGTGAAAATGGCGGCGAGTGAATGAGTTAAGTGCAGAATTTGAACATATCAATATTTACATTTTGTTTTCGGCACGAGGACCCTTTTGCCAGAGCTGGTCACATTGTACTACAGTCCACATTCCAGTGATGACCAGAAAACCATACGACTATATAGATTATGTAATGGATTTTCTTCACATCGTGGTTTTCACAGTTTAGTCATGTCTTGAATCTTTTGTGGTAGCCCCAGAGTCTATTTTCAATTTACAACATTGATTCAAACGTGTAACATTGCTCAAGGGAACCAGAAATCTTTTCTTCACTGGACGTAAAGGGAAAAAAAAAAAAAATGTTCAAATGGGATTATTTTGTAGCATTACCTCAGTTGGCATGCAATTCTTCCACTGCACTGTGGCCTGTGTTTCTGTTTTAACTATATTACTGTGTCATCACGAGATAGATTTGTAGCCAATGTTCATGAAATCATTGGGTGGTCAACGTGTCAATCATTCTAAACAACGCCACTTTGACAAATTACATTGTCACTTCAAATTTAGAGGCAGATTTAGAGAGCGGGTTATTTCATCGACAGAAAATTTTGAGTGAAATCGAGTATTATAATCGGCTGGGAGGTCTGACAGGGGACCAAGAAATATTTTCAATTGGGAGCACTGACATGACAGCGCCAATGTTTTTTGTTTGTTTTTCCCCTCATAGCATCTTAAATCCCTGGCAGCTCCCCTGAAAGTTCAAGAGGTATGAATACTTTTTCAAAGCATTGTAGATGTGGCAGAGCTGAAAAAAAAAAAAGTTAATTGTTGTGAAAAAGGTCACGAAACACGGCAGATTCTTGTATATATGTGAGCAACAAGAGTACACGAGAAATCACGTCAGCGGTCTGACGCGAGATGTCTAAAGTTACCACCTTCTTCATTCCTCCACATTCTGCAATACATCACTGTCAAAGTGTATGTCGGCCGTTTCCAAAGAGTTTTGCTTGACTTGTGTACAGTACAGAACAGTCCAGTCATACTGGCAGACACGTTCTCGCTCTATTTCTCAGCGAATCATAGTTGTGACAAGCATGTTTTCAGTTAGCAGCTGTATGGTTCGAAATAAAAGACATACATATGTTGCAAAATAAGTAATGGACCTTGAAGTCAAATCAATTTCAATAGAAAGTATACATACTGTAACAGACAGGAATAAAAACGGAGAATTATCAGATACAGCGCAGAAAATGCATAATTTAATGTGTCTGACCATACATTACTGAAATTAATGCTAAAAAGTCAGCTCAACTTGACTTATATGACATAAAACTACATTTTATGTTTACCAAACTTTTATGTTTACAAAACTAACTAACTAAAACTAACTATAATTATAGCAAATAGGGGTGTGAATTGCCTAGTACCTGACGATTCGATTCGTATCACGATTCACAGGTCACGATTCGATTCGATACCGATTAATCCCGATACGAATGGTCACGATTCGATACCGATTAATCCCGATACGAATTTATAAGTCGATTGTTGCGATTTTTTTCCATTCAAATTTAGAAAATACTATCAGTAAATTTGTACATGTACACTGTAAGATTTGTATGAATATATTTATCTAAAACTTGAGGCTTCTAACCGTGAGCCACTGTACACAAACAGTTTGCAATCTGTTTCACATTTGAACAGCATTAAAATAAAAATATTAAGGCTTAATGTGCCGTTCATATAACATTCTTCCATGCTCAAGGTGTGAATCCTAAAAAAAAAAAAAAAAAAAAAAAAAAAAAAAAAAAAAAAAAAAAAAAAAAAAAATCGATTCTGCCGATTATTGAATCGTTTCGAGAATCGCGCGATGTAGTATCGCGATATATCGCCGAATCGATTTTTTTTAACACCCCTAATAGCAAACATGTCCTTCGTTTTAGTCTTTGGTAATTAATTGAATTAATGAGCCTTTTGGGATGATTTTAAATGTGACTTTTAGTAGATTTATTTGGATATCAACCGGAATAATGACATTTTGAAAGTACGTCACACAGAAGTGATGTCACCTAGCAGCAGCCAATAGAAAAGCACCAAAAGATGATGTCGCTCCCATGGTGTTTTTTTTTTTGTTTGTTTTTTAAATATTACACACAAGTAAGTAAAAAACTAATAAACTAAACTAAAACTAAGGATTTTTTAAAGAACGAAACTACAGTACAACAGAACCACCCTGAAAACGAATTAAAATGAAAAATTCACAAACTATAATAACACTACTGCCATATTACAAATAAATTGGTTTATATACTGTAGCATTTTTCTAGATATGCAAAAGCACAAATAAATTATTTGTACAATTTTTAGGACTAAACACAATTTCTCTTCATAACATTATGTGGCCCTTGCGTCCTTCTGATATTCCGTATGTGGCCCTCAAGTGAAAAAGTTGGGACACCCCCTGGTCTAAGGTACTTCTGGTCTAAGGAATTGTGTAAAGAAGTGTAACAAGCATACCAGATATGCAGCAGCAAGCTGTTCCAGCGGTGAAATTTATTTCAAAATCTGACTCATTGTCGAACACAAATGTTTATGCTATTAAAGACACACGTTGATTAAACATTAGTGACGCGGAGAAGGATTGCGAGCTGGAGGTGAGTTCTCTCGACGAACGTGGAGGAAGGAGTTCACTTCGAAAATATTTGTCAAGTGTTTTTGCACGACTGTGGGCGAGGTAACCAAAGCTGAACATAGCAATAAAAGAGGACAAAACAGGTTGCTTATATAATTAAGTCCATCGATATTAAAGGTACGATACATCCATGAAAATATTGCCAGGTTGGTCAGTCAAACAGCTGAGGGATTTAATACTACGTATTAAATTAACTAAAAATATTGTTCCCATGTTTGCGTTTTCTCCATCAACTTCCGCAGTATTCTGTTTTTTCTGTTGCCGTCTTTTATTGCAGTGACTCACGCCGTGACACGCGGGCCAACGAGTGGTCAAAGCCCAGCTGAGCGTTGGCTCGTGGTTCTTCGCAACATTTGGAAAAATAAACTTGCAACATGACCTTTGCTCTACCCATAAAACCTTTTATTTTTACAGTTGCAACAACGAATGCAGATTTCACAGGGGTTTCCCAAAAAAAAGATGGCTGATTTACCACTTTGCGCGGCTAACAAGCTAGCAGCTCGGAAGAGGAAAACCGGGGTGATTTAACCAGAAGTGGGTGAATGGGTGACATGGAGCAGGAAAGAGCTCCAGCCACAGGAAGCCAAAGCCGGCCTCTGAAACCAAAACTGAAAAGGAACAACGAAACGGGAATGAAACAAGACAAATGTTAAACTAATACTAATACTGAAACTAACAAATTAAACTAAAATCACGCATTTTTTTTTTTAAAGAACTAAACTAATAAAAACTAACAGAACCACCCTGGAAACTAATACAAATTAACTAAAATAAAAAATTCCAAAACTATAATACTGCCATCTTACAAATCAATTGGTTTATGTACTTTAGCATTTTTCTAAATATGCAAAAGCACAAATAAATTATTTGTACAATTTCTAGGACTAAACACAATTCCTCTTCATAACATTATGTGGCCCTTGCGTCCTTTGGATTTTCTGTATGTGGCCCTCAAATGAAAACGTTATAGCGGCACAATTCTACCACAACAAATGGTGGATGTGGATCTGATCACGGCATTGCACAATTTATAATGTTATGTACGCTTTATTTCTGTCACAAATTAAATTTCCAAGTTTCCTCCATATTGCTTAGCATGTTTAAAGAACCCACAACGGACTAGCGGGCTTAACACCAACCGCAGAAGTGCACTCGGCCAATTTAGCTGTTCCAATATGTCCCGTCAAATGTAATGACATCACCGTTTTGTCACTTTTTTTAAACGTGTACGTGTGCATAATGAGTACAAGTTCCACGGTGCTCCTTGGTGCG
This sequence comes from Festucalex cinctus, assembly GCF_051991245.1. Lineage (NCBI taxonomy): Eukaryota > Metazoa > Chordata > Actinopteri > Syngnathiformes > Syngnathidae > Festucalex > Festucalex cinctus. The sequence continues at coordinate 1,913,061 of NC_135423.1, forward strand.
TGGTCAGCTGTTGGCTTGCTGCAGGCCGCATGATTGATGGCTTGCAGAGCAATTGGCAGAGGTTTGCACAGCTGCATGACGCGGCGCATCGGCGCTGCCAAGACAGGCACTCGATATTACTCCATAAAAGGGAGAAATGAAGGAGTATGCTTCTGTAGTGTCACATAAGTGCCGATACGTTGACTTCAATGTTCTCATGACTAGTAAATCTCACACACACACGTATTTATTTAACATACCTTTATATGACGAGCTATTTTCCAAAATGCTATAAATAGATCCGGGTTATTTTGAGGAAAAAAAAAAAATTCATTTACTCGGCTCTGCACAGTTTTCGATCCCGTTAATGTCTTTTATAGACAGTCAAAATGGCCTTGAAGAAAACACTTGACGGAGAAAACTACCTCGACATTAGGGGTGGGGAAAAAAAAAATAAAAAATCGATATCGCAATATATTGTTGCGCTCTCTGTTGCAATAAATGATCGATACACTGGCGGTAGATATCGATGTCATGTGTCCGGTTGTGCAGTGTTATGTTGTAAATGTTTGTCTCACTTTACAATGTTTGCAGTTATGAGGCTAAGAGGCAGTGAGGCACAACTTTGTACATTGTACATGTTTTGGCATTAACAACATAACATAATAATAATGTCATAATAATAAAACATAATAACATAACATTGATATGTACAAAAGCACAATAATTGTGCTTTTTTTTTAGTATGAGCTCATTTTTTCTTACAATATTGTGACCTTTTTTAAATATCGCCAACCTCCCCACAATATCGTGATAAATATTGTAGCGTGAGCTTCATATCGTGATAATATCGTATCACCACATTTGGATATCGTTACATCCCTTACAAATTAGCACCCACTATCTGGAAGCGAAGTAAATCCGGACCTCGGTGTCCGCAGATATCATCATTCACCACCAAGTGTCTTCGGGCTCGGCATGCAAGAACGTCTCATCGCCCGAGAATTGCAAATTTGTCCTCTTTCTTTGCGAAAAACAAAGCATAGCCACAAGCATTCTTCTCTTGAACTGACATCACCCATCTGGCATGTTTTTTAATGAGAATTGCAACTTAAGAGGCCACCTCAGTCCAACATATGGCTGCCGGAATTCTCTCTTCCTGTCATACCCCATGAAACACTGTGTAATGTTTTGTACAAATGTTAACCGGGGGGCAAACACGTCCCCAAAGAAGACGATATAACGCTAATAGCGTTACGTCATAGCGTGCAAGATGCGGCTACGTTAGATGGAGTGAATGATGAGGACATACTGAAACGATTGTGTCGTACGAGCTATTGTCACATTGGCAATTTGGGGTTACTCGTGATGTGATTTCCGGCTCTTTTCGGTGAGCCGGTTCATTTGGATCGGCTCTCAAACGGCTCTTTTACCTTTAGCTTTTCTTTTCAATATTAACGACAAAATTACCATACGTTTTGATAAATGATTTAGTGAACTAAACATTGCACTCTACTGACTGCAAATAGCAACAATTATCAAGCAAAGAAAACGATTTTTTTTCCCTCATTTTGTTGAACAAATTAATAGGCTCCATACATTAAACAAAATTAAAACTTCAACCAACAACAATCAAAACATCAATTAAATAACAAAAATAGTGAGTAATAATTTAACTGCAACAGCAGTAGCCAACAAAACAAACATTAGCTCCTCACCCGGTCCAGGATAAAAGACCTTGCTTTATTTTAAATTTGAATTTAAAAAAATTAAATAAACAAACATATCAACTTGGACGGGCTGATCCGGCTCCTTCTCTCATCTTTAACCAATTAAAATGTCTCCAAATGTTTCCGCATTTTCGGCTCATCTTGTACAAAAACCGCGTTTGTGTGTCGTCCTTTCCTCTCCTGTTTTCTCCTCCTCCTGTCTCTCTCTATTTTGAAAAATTCCTTGTGTGTATTTTTATTTTAGAAAATGTTGCCAATGTTTATCATGCGCCCGGCCTGAGTCATTTTTCGATGAGTTACCGTTGAGATTTTGACTTATGCAGCATGGAAGCATCAATTTTCATGTGATGGGTGGAGTGTTTATCTCACAATGAAAGGGAAATGAGTGACAGAGAACAAGAGAAATCCCCTCCCCTTGACGCCAGAACCAGCGCACTTGTTACTAGCCGCACAGCATGTTGGCCAGCGCTAGCAGCTGCATTGCTTCAGTGACTTTAACACCGACACACCCAAAGCCAACGTCGCCCAAAATCCCCTCTCTCCCCCCATCCCTTACTTCGTCATCGTTTCTCTCTGAATCTCCGTCCAGTTCTTGAGCCGCACGTTCCAGGTAACGCAAGACTAACGAGACACACATGGACCGCGGCCACGTGTTCGTTCTGCCGCACACTAAACGGCATCGTTCTCATTTTCGATGGCGGCTCTGGCCTTCCAAATATAGACGCTATACTCGTCTGCGCTCTTTTCCTTTCACCAATTACATCATGCGTTTTTCGATGATGCGTTTTGAGCAGAGTGCAAAGCTACATTAAGCATTTGGTGGATGCTCATGAAAGATGACATTGCGTTTCATTGAACGCTTATGCCGTCATCCGTTGTATTACATAACTGAAGAGATGACGCTGAACCGCTTCTGCTGCTCAATATGAACGCCATGAGATTCATATATAACAAGAGAGATTGTTCACAAATAAATACTGCTGGAAGAATAGACCCCTTCAAAGTTTGTAAACAATGTGACGCAATTTAAAGGGCGGGGCTTAGCTGGAGGCAAAAACACCTCAGTTGGCGTGCGGTTCTAACACCGGTCAGCATATTTTTCCACAAAAAGTTCACGTCGGAAAGGACGCGGAAAACGGCCATTTGAGTTAATATGTGAGTAAACTGACTCCCCACGACCGTGAATGTTACTTTAAAAAGTTAACTCTGACTGATGGGACGATATTTACTGACCCGTACGCACTCACGCACTGGATAGATGATTTAATGGGACTACGCACCGTGTAAATCTACCTTATAGAAAAACTGAGCGTTTATACTAAAGATAAACTGAAGGCCTATAAATCATTACACGTCTACAACAAACTACGTCTTGAACGGACATGTTCAAAATTTTGAATATAACAACTTGAGCGAGGACTTTTGTGCCGTGCGGTCGCAAGTGCTGCCAAGTCAACGACAGGGACAGAAGACGAGGATATACGAGGCATGGACCTCTCGTACAAAAATTTGACAAGTTATCGGAACCATTGTGGGGGCTTTCGCCTCCACAAAACTGAAACATACAAGCTAACGTTTGGTTAGCTTAGCGGTTAGCATTCGCGCATGTAGCATGTAAAAAGAATCCCACAAATAATGACTAACTTAAGTCATTTCAATCACAACTAATTGTAGCCCATATCATTGTCCAGGCTGAAGCTGATCGTTAAATCTTACCTGATAGGAAGTGTGCTCTGCAAACACGAGCATTGTTGATGATAGTCTCAGACAGTCCTTTTGCCTAACCGCGTTTAACCACAGCCGTCACTGGCAGATGCTGGGATGCGATAGAATTTCAACTTTTTGTTTGTCCACGGTTCCGGCAACCAAAAACACAACAAGACGACATTTTCTACAGACAACCAGCGTTGTTTACTTCTATCTGCACTTCCGTTGCCTCCAGCGGCAAGTTGTTTTTGCCTCCGGTAAAACACCGTGACGTCATCGTGACGTTGGCCATGAAAGCGGTCCATCGCTTTGACCATTCTTTGCTTTTTAGACGACTTATTGACCAGAATCGGTGGTGGCAATCAAGTGAGACAGAAAAGGAATGTTAATCTCAAGTAAGTAAATCTAAAATGACCAATCAGGTAATTGGATTAAAAGGGGCCAGGAGAGCGTTGCCTTGCATTAGTTGTGTCGGTTTGCGCATGAACAAATGTTTTGGCGGGTATTGTCAAAATCACGCCTCTTCTGCCTTGTTGTCAAAGTGGCTCGAGCACAAAGCATTAGTCAGACTTTCAATGTGTGATTTTTTTTTTTGGGGGGGGTGGGGGGGCAACTTCCAAACTATACAGGCCTTTAGAAAATGCACTGACGCTATGGTAAGCATGTGTTGAAACTGGGCCGCAGCACAGACGAAGCGCTAACGTCTTCCAAATGTGCAGCGACACCGTGGAAGGTGACATCATCAACGCATAAACCATTTTTTTTTTTGCGTCGGGGCTCTGCAGTGGAAAGTCCCGCTGTTTCTGCTCCGAGTAAGATGTGAAAGAAAAAATAATAACAACGCGACACAAAAGACTCGCCTTTGACCTTGACCACCTCAAGAGAGGCTGACCAAACATACAGGCATGTTCCCACCGTCCACTGCCTACGTGAATGTGTTCCCACCAAGCGGCCCCCAAAGACTGCAACAGGTGCCGCTGATTAACAAATGCCCCTCTCTTGGAGGAATTTTGCAAGGGGGGGGGGGGGAAAACAAAAAAACAAAAAAACTTTACTCTGCTTCCCTCCCAGTGGGAACATTTGTTTTGAGTCCGTTTGGCAACAGTCCAGGTGGAATAAAGAGATCGTAGTTCTTTTATGCTTCGATGGGCGTCACGCCATGCTCGAACCCTGACTCTTCAAATTATTTATTATCGATCTTCAGTGAATGGGTACATTTTGATTTAAATATTCCCAAAAGACTGAATACATCTCAAGGCAGGGGCCGGCTGTTCCAGGCAACCATGATGTTCCAAAAAATATCGTCTGCGATATTACCGGTGTATTTTTTTCCAAGGTGATAAAAATTTGACATATCGCGAAATTGACGTGATGACGTACGTCAACTTGGACGTACGCGCGGCGTTCGCTGCTGCACAAAAAACAATGTAAGGAGCGCGTGAGGCTGCAAGAGCTCAGTTCTGTCGCGTCTTCGACAAAGTGGGAGTGAGCTTCGTCGTGTGGAGGCTGTTTTGTTCATTCATTACTGGAGCACTCTTGATTCGACACACTACTTAAGAGAAAGAAAACAAAAAAAAACAAACGGTGGTTGGTTAACACTGAAGCGGTCGCGTATCGTTTGGCCAATATCAACAATCTGCGGTGTTTATTTTACCATGACCGGTAATTCGCCAGCTAATTCACGTGAGTTTGTGATACTAAATCGACCGCTAAGCTAATATGCTCTCGTCGAGAAGGCGTGCACGTTTCCTATCGCGCATTTGTGTTATTCATACCCGCTAGTAATGTCTACAAGGAAACGTGGCATTTTCTCGCTCCTCTAATTTAACAACCAGAGCCATTCACGGAAAAAATAACGCTCGAGGAGGGTTGCCGCCGGTTGGCTCAACTCCACAGGTGAAAATAGTGGACATTTTTTGACACATGCAATTTGCCACCAACTTCTGAAGGTAAGTGCTTTCATTGTATTTGCTAAGTAAATGTCCTTTAACTCATTTGCTCCCAATAACGTATAAATACGTTTGTTTTTTTAAATGTTCTAAGTGTCCCAAAGATGTATTTATACGTTTTTTTGTTTTTTATGCTAGAGCATACAGAAGGCTTTGATGCAGCCTCTCAAATGCAAAGAACGGTTGCAGAAATTGTAGTTATTACACAAACGGCCAGCAGAGCAAAGGAGATCAACCAGGGCCATGTAGAAAAAAAGCTCAATTACTTACAATTTTAAATAGATTTATGTAAACTGATGAAACTTAGCTCTCTTCTAATGCTAATTGCTGCAAAACGGAAACAGATAGAAACAGACTTTTTTTTTTTTTCCTGATGAAAGAAGAGACTTTAATCTTTCTTTTGATAGCTTCCATGCTTTTATAGCAATAGAACACAATATTCTGGGGGCCTTGCAATATCAGTCAAAATCCAGTAAAACAGCCGGGAGCGAACGGGATTGCGAAATGTGATAATGGCGGCGAGTGAATGAGTTAAGCAGTTATGTTATAATTTGCAGGATAAACACTATGGCCTGTTTTTATTTCCATTTTATTCCATTGCAGTTAGTATATTTGCACTTTGTTTACATTTCAATTCCGGGGGGGGGGGGGGGGAAATGGTGGCTTAAATATTGTTGCTGCAATAAAAGTGCTATTATTCTGAAATGTCAATCACAAATCTATTGTTTAGTAATTCATACCAATATCGTCACCGCAAATTTCTTTGAAATATCGTGATATCATTTTTAAGCCATATCACCCACCCCTACTGGACTGTATTCAGAACAATGAATGGATGGACACTAGTAAACCCCAAAAAGTCTCCCGCAAATGAGCTCCCAACGTGAGGACAGCTGTCTCCAGTTGTTATGGTGAAGAAATATGACGACTTGGGGGGCAGAGTTCACAAGTTCACTGCTACATGTGCTCAGCAAAGAGTCTAACATGCAACTGTGAAGTGCTTGTGAGCTTCCATAAACGCAGTAAAAGCAATCTATTGTATTTTCACTTATGGAGGCGGCACTTCATCACTCAGTCACGGTAGGTGACAACGTGCTATGTAGAGCATGTTTCAGTTTTTTTCTACCCTTTCCACCCACTTTACGCACATTTAAACTTATCAAAACATACATTTTAAAAACATTGTTCTGACACCCTTGCTCGCTCGAGTCTGCAAATATTATGTCACTCCAAGTTGAAGTTTACTGTTGTTTCCGAGTGCTACACGAGTGCATTCAGGCAGCTGCTGTGACCTGAAACGCCATCCTGCTTCACACTGCACTGCAAAAAGGAGCGATGAAAGTTTTTAGCAGAGGCTAAAGCCCGAGGTCAGCCATTCAGTAGGAGAGGAAATTGTTTGACTTCAAATGATATTCATCATCTTAACTGTCCTTAGAAAACACAGCCGTGTGTGCATGGCAACCAACAGTAAATCTCGCAGTTGGTGAAAAAATATTACAGTATGACATTCCTGAACAAATACGTCATGGATATGGAAGCAAATGAATGACGGCTGATAAGCGTGAGTGCCTGAATATACAACTGGCTGTTAAATGAACCTTCACACCTGCCATTCATCATCCAAGATTTGGAGGAGGGTTTGCGTTAGCTCCATCGTCTCCCATTTCCATTCTCCTTCCCACTCTTCTTTACTCCCCTTTTCTGTCCCTTCCTCCCACATCTTCATTGCAATTAGCAGTGGTGATGAAATACCTGAGATACCAGCTGCGGCTCCTAGTCCCTGACATAATGTTAATATAATCCGCATCGCCCTCTGTGCTTTAGTTGTTCACATCCGTCGCGATAAAGCATTTGCTTCCAAATTTATTACATTTAAAAACAAACCATCTACATACAAACAAACAAACAAAAATCTACAGAGAGAATGCAGGCAAGTCATTCTTCCCCATGTCATGTACAATCACGGTGTCACGGCAAAATGAAGTCACCATGTAGAAACAATCTAGAAAGCGCTACCAAAACCAATACAACAACTATAGGCCACTAACTAGCAGAATAATTCACACAGAACATGCGTTTTTTAAACAGCCTTTCAATCGCCAGTGCCACAAAACATGCTGGGAGCGCCTCCAAGCTCCCAGCGACGCTACATATGCTAGCATGCCGTTAGCAGTATGCTAAAACATACGCTAGCACATGCTAGCGCTAGTTTTTTTTTAAAAAAGGCGGAGAGCAATAACAATGTACTTACGTTGTTTTTGATAAACCACAAATCCCTCAAAGTCCTCGTCTTCTGTATCCGAAACGAACTTGGCAAGTTCTCCATCAAACACACCAGGCTCATTGTCAGTCAGTCTCGTTGACGTGCGCTCCTCGGAAATCAAAGTTCCTTCCTCGTTGAACGTCACCGTCACCGTCTCTCTCTCTTTCTCTCTCTCTCTCTCCCTCCCCACGCTCGCTGATCACGTCTTCTTCGCATATTAGTGTCAATGAAACAATTGACTTTAAGTGGCTCGTTAAACTCTAAAACAAGCAAAAACGAAAAAAACAAAAAGAGCTCACTGAACATACACGCGTAAAAGAAAAGAAAATATTTACGATCTTAACACACCAGGACTTGCCCCGAATTCCACTATTGAAAAGTGTGTTGTGTAATACTCACATTGCATTTTTGCAATGATGCTTTGTTGTTGTTCTTCTTAACGGCAGAAGTTCCCCACTTCTTTTTAGGTATCCTTCCGCCGATGGCCTCATTCACAGTACAAAATAGATCCCCAAAGACATCAATGTGAGAATAAATCAATTTGTCGATGGGAAATCCTCCCACACAGAAAGAGAAAAAATATCAAATATTCTCTCGCTTCCAGTGTTAAATTAATGAATTTTATGACTACAAATGCTTGTTACGGCTCAGGATGAAAAATTCATATATTATCCGCATCATTGTATAAGCCGGCAGGGTTGAAAGCGTGTGAAAAAAAGTCGCGGCTTATAGTCCGGCAATTACGGTATGTACCAAAATGGAACATTTTCTTCACTTTTAAAAGAGTTCATTTTCTCACCCAAACTGCCATTTCCTGTTAAACGTGCCAGTATTTACAATCAAAAATTCATTTTGAAGTGATGTGGTCAACACGGGTTAGCCAAGCCGCAGATTGTGTCATGATGACATTGAACAGAACTAGCCTACTAACAAGCAAACAAACAAAGGAAGAAATCACACACAACACAACCACGTGTTCATCCAACATCTCACAAGTCCTTCAACAAATCCGACGACAACAAGAGTTTGCCATCAAAATATGTTTTCAGTACCGTAACAGATAAAGCAAAAGTGAGATGTAGCTCATCTTCTTTTTATTTTCCATCTGGATGCCCTGTGGCCGTTCACGTGGTGCCACTTGGTAATATTCCAGACATCTGGTTTAGGGGAGGAGCCTCACAATTGTGATGTTTGTTTGTGGTACACTGATGACCGAATCAACTCGAACAGATGACTCGAGGTCCAACCGAGACAAATCCAATTTAATCAAATTGTAAATGGAGTTCACTTATCGCACTTTAGCTTGATCATATGTTTACAAAGCCATATGGACTTATCTCATTCTTACAAATATTCCCATATCTACTTACAGTAGACGCATTCTGACTCGAATGGGAACATTTTTATTTGTTTTCAAGGGCCAATTTGCCGCTCAGTTTAACTCCCCACCGATTCGTGCACAGCCCTAATGGAGCAGTAAGCACAATTGCTGATTTTTAGAAAAAAAGAAAGAAAAAACAAAAAACAAAACAAAATAATATAAAATAAAATATGCTGGTTATTTTACCTCTGTGATATGTCAAAACTGCCTTCGGGTTCTCCTGCTGATCTTATCTGACTGGACGCTAGAAGAAAATGGCTTTAAAATAACCATTAAATTAATACTCAGGGTTTTTTTTTTTTTTTTTTTTTTTAATACCATGGTTTAAGGTTTTAATAGATTACCACTTTAACAGACTCCACAATAGAGGAGAAGTAATTTTAATTGAGGGGCCACTATCACCCAAATTTGATCTTAAGTGGTTAAAATAACCATACCCCCCACCCCACCCCCAAAAAAGTTATTTGTAGCTACTACACAGTGTGGCACCTTTTTTGGTACTATTTTGTTCTTATAAAGATTCATACGTTCGTGTATTTCACGTCATATAGACAAGTGAATGAGACTGCACTTGTAATTTACCCTGTTTCTGTAGAGGTTTCCTCCGGCCACTAGGGGTCACTGGGGTACTGAGTTTGTTGTGTTGCCTCGCGGCAGCAGTTCTCCATTTTGGTGTGCTGCCGACAGGACACGTTGTTACAGTGCTGCCGACTTCATGTTGAGCTGCTGACGTTGTTCATGTGAGTCTAATTAATGTTTAATGTGTGATTATCAGTTAGGTGGTGATTCTTAATGTTATCCACCTGTTTTATGTAAGCATAGCCATTATATGTTTGTGCCTCTGCAGGGCTCCTTCATCGCTGTCAATAAATGATATTTGACATTGAGGAGTGTGTTTCTTCATGAAGGAGCCATGGTCATCGTTGAATGCTGCGTCCCTAGCTGCGCTTTCAGCACTGCCGATGTGTCTGAGGCCCTCGCCATTGCTCTGTTGGCGAACCATGGCTTTGTGCATCAGAACCCACCTGCCCAGGCGACAGCTCAGGCGCCTACTTTCCAAGGCCCGAAACTTGCCCGACCCACAGTAGACATTGGTGTATCCATAGAGGAATGGAACGTGTTCACTCGTCGCTGGGAAGTCTTCCGCGCTGGCTCGGGCATAGGAGATGCACAGGCCCCTTTCCAACTGTTTCAGTGTGCCGGGCCCAACTTAGGTGACAGCCTATTGAAAGCCGATCCCGATGCTGCTTCCAGGCCTTTGCCAGATCTCATCGCTGCCATGCGCTCACTTGCTGTCATCCCGGTGGCTACTTGTGTGCTACGTACCGAGCTGCTTCAGTTGCACCAGGAACGTGATGAAACGTTCCGAGCCTTTGCTGCCAGAGTGAGGGGGAAAGCGGAGACATGCGCCTACGCTACAGTGTGTGAGTGTGGGAGGGATGTGGACTTTACTGACCACATCATCCGCGATGTTTTGATCAATGGCATCTATGACTCGGACATACGCCGTGCCACTCTGGGCATATCTGATGTCCTGCGTAAGCCGGTGAATGATGTGATTGCACTAGTCGAAAGCAGAGAAATGGCTCGTGATGCTTCCCCGTCTCCCACCCTCTCAGCAATGTCGTCATTTCGCAGCCAGAAGAGAGATCCACGTATGGATGCTGCCCCGCCCCCAGCAGGCAGGACCAGGCAGGCGACGTGCCCTGACTGTAAAAGCCTATTTCGGGTTTTCACTGAAGGGCCTCGGGGGTGGAACACCAAGCCCCACCAGGTCTGCGTTGAGTGCTATCGGGCCCGACGACACAAAAAGCGGCAGCTGCCGCAGATGACTGAGAGTCATCAGGCCGCCATGGAATCTGAACCAATCTCTATGGTTTCATCGATTCAGTCCAGAGCCGGACCCGCGCGATGTCGTAGGGCCCGACGCCGTGCTTCAACTACACACAGTGATGTCCACAAACCCGCACCTATCAGACTCGAGCACCACATCTTTACTAAAGGTGAATGGAGGCGCGCCAAGCTACGGGACCACCCCCGCGTGTCCGTCGCCATCTCGATCGACAGGCCAGTTGGACAGGGAGGCGGCGACGGGAGCCGGGGCCCGGTCAAACCAGTAAACGTATCCGCCATCGCTGACACTGGCGCGCAATCGGACCTTTGGTCTCTAGAGGGATTTCTCGCCTGTGGATTCTCTCGCGATGACTTGTACCCTGTCTGTCTCGGATTGTCTGCTGCCAATCGCTCCCCCATTAACATTGTAGGAGCATTCTTCGCCGAGCTCTCAACTGTCCCCGGTCGTGGTGATGTAGCGGTGACCTCCTGCCGCTGCATGATGTATGTGAGCAACTCCGTCCGTGCCATGTACCTCTCTTATGATACGCTGCTCAACCTCGGACTCTTACCTGTTGGCTTCCCGTCTGGCGACAACCTGGTAGGAACCAGTGGCGTTCAGGGTCCTGTCGCCCCTGATGCGACGGTCACGCTGCCGCCTTTCAATGCTATACGGTCCATTAATGGTGGCTGTAAAGGTCCATACGGTCCCCGTGACACGCACTGCTTCTGTCCCCAGCGTACAGCCCCTCCACCACGTCCTACGGAGCTGCCATTCCCTTGTACACCGGAAAATAATGGTCGGATGAAGGCCTGGCTCCTCAACAGATACGCCTCATCTACTTTCAACACCTGCCCTCACCGGCCTTTGCCATGTATGGATGGCCCACCCATCGAAATTCATGTGGATCCGGCGGCTACGCCTAAGGCTTGCCACACCGCCGCCACCATACCTCTGCACTGGCAGCAACAGGTCTACGATGACCTCCTGCGGGACGAAGCCCTTGGCGTCATTGAACGTGTTCCTTACGGCGATCCTGTAACTTGGTGCCATCGTATGGTCGTCACTCGGAAGCATGACGGCTCCCCCCGCAGGACGGTGGACCTCTCCCCTCTCAACAAGTTCTGCCAGCGCGAAACCTTCGCTACTGAATCCCCATTCCGCCTTGCGCGTCGCATCCCGAAAGGCACTTGGAAGTCCGTGACTGATGCCTGGAATGGCTACCATAGTGTGCCCCTTCGTGAGTCGGATCGTCACCTGACGACCTTTATCACGCCCTTTGGCCGCTGGCGTTACACTAGGGCGCCTCAAGGCTTTCTGTCATCGGGGGATGGATACAACCGTCGTTTTGATGCTGTCCTCTCTGACTTCGAGCGCAAGGAGCGCTGTGTGGACGACACTGTCCACTACGACACTGACCTTGAACAGCACTGGTGGAGGACCATTGACTTTCTCGCACGTGTCGGTCGGTCAGGGATTGTGTTGAATGCTGACAAGTTCCAATTTGCGGAAAAATGTGTTGATTTTGCTGGGTTCAGAGTCTCTGACGCCTCCATCGAACCACTCCCCAAGTACTTGGATGCAATTAGGGACTTTCCCTCCCCAGTGTCTACGACTGACATCAGAAGTTGGTTTGGCCTTGTCAATCAGGTGGCCAACTATGCGCAGTTGCGTGACACGATGGCGCCATTCAAGCAGTTCCTCAGCCCCCGCTGCAAGTTCTCCTGGTCTTCTGAATTGGAGGAAGCGTTCCAGGCGTCCAAGCTATCCATTATTGGAGCCATCCGCGAGGGCGTGGAGATCTACGACATGCGGAAACGTACCTGCCTCCGCCCAGACTGGTCCAGGTGTGGTATTGGTTACTTCCTGCTCCAACAGCATTGCGATTGCGCCTCTGGTGTACCTGATTGTTGCTCGGGGGGTTGGAAGATCACCCTGGCTGGCTCTCGTTTCCTGTCTTCGGCGGAGCAGCGCTATGCTGCCATCGAAGGTGAGGCCCTTGCTGTGGCCTGGGGCCTTGAGCAAACGAAGTATTTCACACAGGGTTGTGACAACCTTGTTGTGGTTACCGACCATAAGCCCCTGGTTAAGATCTTTGGCGATCGCACGCTGGATGAAATTACTAACTCTCGCCTATTCAGACTTAAACAACGCACCCTCCCATGGCGCTTTGACATTGTGCACCTACCTGGCAAGAGTAACCACGCCGCTGATGCTGCCTCGAGGCATCCGTCTCTCTCTGGACCGGTGGATGAGCCACCGGTGAAGTTGTGTAGTGTGCCTGATGTGGTGGAGTCAGCACTAATGGCCTCCATCCGTGTGGATGCGCAGGATCTCGGTGCCATATCGTGGTCCCTCCTCGCACAGGAAACTGCGGCCGATGCGTGCTTCGCCCGGGTCCTGCACCTCATCGAGAATGAGGGTAGGATTGATGCGAGCGACCCCGCCCTGGCGGGCCTGTCCCCGGTCTGTGAATCGATCTACGCGCAGGATGGTGTCCTGCTGTATCACGACCGCGTCGTTGTCCCTCCATCCCTTCGTGGTAGGGTCCTTCAGTATCTCCACGCTGCTCACCAGGGCGTTTCTGCGATGGAGCAGCGTGCTCGTGCTATAGTCTACTGGCCTGGGATGGCCAAGGAGATACATGCCACCAGGTACGGCTGTGCTGACTGCAACCGCAACGCCCCTTCGCAGGCAGCCACACCGCCTCTGCCGTCGTCGCCTCCGTCCACCCCGTTCGAGGCTGTGTTCGCCGACTTCTTTGACTATGGCGGGCGCCACTACTTGGTCGTTGGGGATCGGCTCTCGGGCTGGGTGGAGGTTCTGAGCTCTACGGCGGGCACGGATCTGGGTGGCTCGGCTGGTCTGGTTCGGCACCTCCGTTCTTTCTTCGCTACCTTTGGGGTGCCTGAGGAGCTTTCGAGCGATGGTGGTCCTGAGTTCATGTCGAGCCACACTGAGAACTTCTTCCGCTTATGGTGCATCAGGCATCGTGTGTCCTCGGTCGGTTTCCCGCAGTCGAATGGGAGAGCTGAGGTCGCTGTGAAGACTGCTAAGCGCCTCCTTGTTTCTAATACCGGCCCTACTGGCACCCTCGACAATGACCGCTTTCTGCGTGCCATGTTGCAGTTGCGTAACACCCCTGATCCTGACTGCAACCTCTCCCCGGCTCAGATTATCTTTGGTCGCCCCCTTAGGGACTCACTCTCTTTCATCAACAGGCTGGAGAAGTTCTCTAGCCCGCACATCCGTCCTCTATGGCGCCAGGCTTGGGCGGCCAAGGAGGACGCTCTCCGTACCCGCTTGTCCCGTACTACTGAATCGCTGAGGGCTCATTCGAGGCCTCTCCGCCCGCTGGCGCTCGGCGAGACAGTGTTCATCCAGAATCAGATGGGTCCGAGCCCTCATAAGTGGGACAGGTCGGGTGTGGTGGTGGAGTCGCTGGGCCACGATCAGTACCGTGTCAAGGTCGACGGGTCAGGGCGCCTGACTTTGCGCAACCGTCGCTTCCTCCGCGCCTTCACGCCGGCTGCCCCCTGCATTGGGCAGCCTCCGTCGGGTTCGTTGCCACTGCCCCTTGCCCAGGTGCTGGTTCCCCCGTCGGTGCTTACGGGCCCTGTGGTGTCCCGGGTGAATCCTCGCCTGCCGAACGATGTGCCCCGCGACTCGGCCTCGGATGTGGACGTGCCTGCGCCGAGTGATGGACCTCCCGTGGGGCTCGTGGCCCGTGGGGTTCCTGTCGCTGTTGATGCGGCTCCGGCTGCCACGACCCCGCCTTCGCGGTCGCCACCTTTGTTGCCCCCTACCCCTCATCCATGTCGTGTGAGGAGGCCGCCCAGGCGATATGAGCCTGAGAGTGGCCGTTGGATTCGTGGCTGAGTCCGTCTACCTATATATCGATAGGCTTCCGGACTGGGGGGGATGTAGAGGTTTCCTCCGGCCACTAGGGGTCACTGGGGTACTGAGTTTGTTGTGTTGCCTCGCGGCAGCAGTTCTCCATTTTGGTGTGCTGCCGACAGGACACGTTGTTACAGTGCTGCCGACTTCATGTTGAGCTGCTGACGTTGTTCATGTGAGTCTAATTAATGTTTAATGTGTGATTATCAGTTAGGTGGTGATTCTTAATGTTATCCACCTGTTTTATGTAAGCATAGCCATTATATGTTTGTGCCTCTGCAGGGCTCCTTCATCGCTGTCAATAAATGATATTTGACATTGAGGAGTGTGTTTCTTCAGTTTCCACTCTTGATCGTCGACAGCCTCCATGTGGTGTAATGAGCGCAAGACCACTAATTCAGTACTTGGGTTTTGTCGCCATCTAGAGGTGGAACGATTTACACTTCTCATAGCGCCCCACATTAATGTTGTACTTCCTGCACTTAGTATATTATGTGAATAAATATGTTGTTGAATTAATTGTACTGAGAGCTGTAATGTCATAATTTGGTCTCCCATTTGGTATTTTGGGACCCATGAGGTCGTTCAGTAAAGTCACGTTCTCTTGTAGCCACTGGAGGGCGCTGTTGCGCAAAACATTGACCAGACTGTCATCCATCCATCCATTTTCTTGGCCGCTTATTCCTCACAAGGGTCGCGGGGTGGGGGTGCTGGCGCCCATCTCAGCTGGCTCTGGACACAAATGTGTATTAAACCAAATCTATGGATACAGTATTTGGTGCATATAGTTTTAGAATTCGTATGTAACACATGATTGCTTGACTTAAATCTGTAACATAAGCAGGTATTTTCAAGAATTTGCACTCAAAACGTTGTTTACGTTGAGCATGGCGCCTTGTGTCTCCCATTTGCAGATTCAGTTCTCTAATTTGACTCCTTGCAGACACCAGGAAGCATTTTTTGAAGGCTTTCTGCCCAAAGCGTTGTCCTCAAAGGGCAGTTAGAAAACAAGCGGCCGGCAAGGCACGTCAGACATTTGTGCGCGCGCGACGCGAGGAGATTGCATAACCCGATGAGGATAAAGAACATGTGCTTTCCATATAAATCACCCTGCGCAGGCTTACGCTTGTATAAAAACAAGGCTTTGAAAAGCATTCGCGACACACGGCTGCTCATGATGTAATGACGCGAGAATAGTTTATTCGAAAGTCACCGCTCATCTTATTTGTGGAAGTAAATAACACCGGAGGACCATTTAACTTGATACACAAGTAATCAACATCCCTTTGATAGCTTTTTAATTAGGGGGGTGCTAAAAAAAAAAATCGATACGGAAATATATCGTTGCGGGCCCTCATTACAATACACCAGTGCTTCTCACGCGACTATAAATAGTATCATTTGTCTATAAAATTGTTATAAGCACACCTCTACATAACACTGAATCCGTAATAACGTATAAGAGAATAAAAAATAAAAAAAATAAAGAAATATGGACCAACTTACAACAAAGAATACCTTTATTAACTGTAACAGAAAAGATGTAAAGTGCATCTGAAATTCAAAAATAAAATTAAATCCTTAATTAAACTATAAACATTTTTTGACTGACCATGTCAAACCATATGATATGGAAAAATAAAATGACATAAAATCAATAAATAATAATGCATTCAAACTGATCACCAACATTAACTCAGGAGCACAATATAAAAAAAACAAAAAAACAACAACTTTAACCTGAAAAACAAAAATGTAAAATAATTTAAAATAAAAAAAATAAAATAAAACCCCTACGCCACTGAGCGAATGCTCCCTGCGCAGACTCTGCCAATAATGAGCGCGCCACTGCCCCCTAATGTAGTGGAGGTGCAATTGCACTTTATTCTAAGACAGTAAAAAAAAAAAAAAATCCAAATAAAAAAATTAAAAAAGCATGTTCCCCGAGCTCAAACGCGCCCCCCTTGATGGAGCCTCGCACCCCCCTGGGACTTAGTCAGGCGATGGTAAGGCATACTTATGTAAAAAATAAAATAAAATACAAACGTGAACATTTCATATGAGGACACCTTTAAGTCTGTCCTCCTCTTTAGTTCTTTGTTACCATGAGATTAATTTGACTTTTTTCCTGACTTCGCAGAAAAGACCAAAACAAGTGAAGACATGGACAGTGTTAAGACCGGGACGACTATTAAAAGAGCATCTGTGTCAAAACCGTAGTTTATTCATGAATATGTCGTACGTTTGCGTCAGTCAGGGCAAAACCGTCATTCCCCCCGTGGATCACGGCGCGGTGACAGACCTCCTGATCTGTCAGACAAGCCCATGAATAGTCTTCCTGGAATTGGATCTGGCCACGTGCACACCAAAAGACTTTTACTGGCACTGCCGCTCTTTTCGGCTCTCTCTTTTTCTATATTAGGAGCAGTCGCAATACTCGCGAATGCAAAATCATGGGAGCAGATGAAGCGAATCAACACGCCTGAGAAAAAACGGCCTCAAGTCTTCCGCAAACGAAGAGCAAGATGCAATCCGTTGCATTGTCTGATTGTTTTGACTTTTCACGCTCACAGATCAGAGCAAAAACGCTTTATCTTCACCATATGAGGTTTTCGGAATCATTGCTGAATTTCTCCCAGAATCTCCAACATTGGCGACTTCGTAAGCCCTCATAAGCAGAAATAGACCTGACCTTCACTTTCAGGTGCAAATAAATAAGGCCCATAAATCATTACTTTCTATAATCCTCATCAAGTTGTATCTGTTCATTTAGACGCACATTTTTACTGGCCTGTCAGTGTGGTGATTTGTGTTGGTTAAAGAAAACAAATGGATGAAAATCTCCAGTGATCTCGTTTGTGCGTCTCCATATTTATATTCGCATATTTTTGGGGGGGACCTCCATTAGTTGGGTTGCCAACTGTCCCGTGTTTTTTCCGGGACGCCCCGTATTCTTTAGCCAAATTGTTACGTCCCGTAAAATAATACTGCAGGACAAGTCAAGTCAACCGTTACGCCACGACATGCTGCCGGGAACAACTTCAAAATAAAAGTGTTCAAAGCATTGATAAACATATATTATTCAGCAAAAAAAAAGGAAGGTTAATGTTGAAGGTGGCTTTCTTTCTGCTTTGGCGGCGTGTTACCAGATAGTGTGAAAATATACAATGTAAACGGTTTACTTCACTGTAAAATGGGGAGATTAGCAGGAGAAATGACAGAAGTGGGAAAGATAGGGATGAAATTCGCGAGTATCACACACAAATGGGGAAAGTTGGCAAGTATGGAAACTCGTGCTTGTGCGGGGACGACAAATCTTGTGATGTTCTATAATATATACACTTTATACACACAAATACTTTTTTGGGAGGAGTAACACTGACTTTGGCTTGAAAGAGGGTACAACTTACCAAAACTATGGAGTGGTGATCCCAAAATTTGCTTCAATTATTATTTTGTTTTTATTTATTTTTTTTGTCTGTGGAAAATAATGTCAAACTCATGTTATCCCAGAAAATATATCACCAAGTGGTCCGCATCGGTAAAATAACGGGATATAACTTCAAAACGATTGCCGTCAATTATACGCAGATTTTCGCTATTTATGTGCCAGCCCTAAATTACGGAGCTCAACTGTAATCATATTGTTCCAAAAAAATAATACAAATGCAAATGGAACACGGCAACACTGAGTCCTGGAAGTTAAATCGACCTGTTTCGCATATACATTGTTCCCAGAATGCATTGCGTGGCGCAGTTAACTCTTTGACCGCCAACAACGTTTAATAACGACCAGTAAAATCACGACGTATATTGCCATAAGCGTTAACTAACGTCAAATTTTTTTTTACATTTTTATTCTCAGTGCAACGTCTAAGTGCAGCGCTGCCTGGTCAATGGGATGTGGAATCTAAAACACTCTAAACTATGGCCAGCAGATGGAAGCATTGTATCTATTTTCGTCAATGATCACAGTCAAAGTTTTTTTTTTGATAACGTGTGGCAGTAAAAGAGTTAATGACGTTATAAGGACGCTCATCTTTTTCATATCTAATTGAATTTGTGTCGTATTGAACACGTTTGTCGGTCTAATAATGATACTGATTCAACAAACTGTAACTTGTAGTTGTGTGTAAAATCATCCAGGACGATTCCCCCGTACAAGTTGCAGTGCTCATCTGAGGACTGCTTGTGAAATTACACATTTCATATATTTTGATTGTGGCCGGCTGATTAATTAGTCCGACATTACAAATTATTATTATTTTTTTATTATTTATTTATTTTTTAACTTTACAAAATCATCTCACGGGCCTGATTGGGCCCGCGGGCCTTATGTTTGACACCCCTGCTGTAAACTATATTACTGATTATCAAGCAGACAACTTTTTTGGCAAAATACATTTGGCGAAAGCTCGCTAGGTCATTTAGCAACAGTTTAAGTACATTATGTTGACGTTAGGGCAGTGGGCGATTATATTTGAGTGGGTTTTGCATTGATTTCGGGGGAAGAAGACATTTTCGAGTGTCCATCTTGAACTTACAGTTGATTTGGGTCACCTCCTCATGCCAAGAGTTTTTCCGGGTTCTTGGAAAGGCTCTGCAGCAAACTCCTTTGAAAGCTTTGCTCGGGTAATTCGGGAACCAGGAACTCCAATAAAAGGTCGCAAGTGCTGTAAACCAGGTGTCTAAAACACAACATGGGGGTTGAATTAGTGTTTAGGAACAACAGTTCTACTGACTGTACTGAATTCAGATCATTAAACTTGACCTTTTTACTGCCACACGTTATGGGAAAAAAAAAAAAAAAAAAAAAAAAAAAAAGCACCAGCAGCCCATTGAAAAGAGACACAATGCTGCCATCTGCTGGCCATAATTAGGTGGTGTTTTTGTTTCCACAACCCATTGACCAGGCAGCGCTGCACTTAGACGTTGCTCCGTCCATTTAAGGGAAAAAAAATAATAAAAAATGGATGACGTCATTTCACGTTTATGGCAGCATACATCGGTATTTTACTAATCGTTATTAAACGTTTTTGGCAGTCAAAGAGTTAATCATTCAAAAGATTCGTTCACCAAACCATTCAAGTGCTTCATCACTTGCAGTTGTGACCAAAAGTTGACATAGTTAACGTTAAACATGTCAATTTTACCAGAGACTGAATGGGGCCAGCAGTGGTTTTTGGGAGTGGCGTATCAAAAGGCGTATTTTAGGGCTAGCAAAACGAGTGCAAGATAGTCGTATTACGTACCTGTTAATTTGGGGGTTTTGGAAGGACTCAAGAACGGTCTGCCAACTCTGTTTGTACTTCTCTGAGCTGAGCAAATCTGTGACGACATCTGTGGAACACAAAGGTAGGAAAGGCAATGAAATTGAATGCCAAGATTGCTATAAAAGCGTGGAATCTATCAAAAGAAAGATTAAAGTCTATTTTTTCATCAGTAAAAAAAAAAAAAAAGTATGTTTCTATCTGTTTCCGTTTTGCAGCAATTAGTGTTAGCAGAGAGCTAAGTTTCATCAGTTTTCACAAATCGATTTCAAATTGTAAGTAATTGAGCTTTTTTTTTTTCTTCTACATGGCCCTGGTTGATCTCCTTTGCGCTGCTGCCACCTGCTGGCCGTTTGTGTAATAACTACCATTTCTGCAACCGTTCTTTGCAGTTGAGAGGCTGCATCAAAGCCTAATGTATGCTCTAGCATAAAAGACCAAAAAAAAAAAACACGTATAAATATGTCTTTGGGACACTTAAAATATATATTAAAAAAAACGTATTTATACGTTATTGGGAGCAAATGAGTTAATGGTAGTGTATATAGAGGTTAACTTCTTTTTAACTTCAGTTACATGTGTTAAAATGTGACAATATTGCCCGTAAAGTGGATAAATGGTTTTTGATTGTGATGGATTTGACCCAGGAACCTCAAATCAGAGGTCAAGCACAGTCTTTGAACAGACTGTGCTTGACCTCAAGTCGTGTACCTGGCAGGAGACTCATCAGACAACGCAAGGTCCGTTTCTTGGTCTTGTCCTTCTGCTGCTGACTTCGTTCTATTTGAGGCCAAGTGGGCAAAACTCCTCCTGGCCATACAGAGTCCTGGATGACCCGAAGGTAATGGACCCAGTACCTGCTACATGTCAGATTGGCCACACTCACATCCAGCCATCTGAAATGTGAAAATACACACAAGTTTCACGTTTGAACAGACGAACAAAATCAGATTTTGACATCATGGTATTCTCACGTGAATTTCCTGCACATTTTTTTTTTTTTTCCCAGGTTAAGAAAGCCGCTTCATTCTAACAAAAAAATCGTAATATCATCCAAGCGCACGTTGACACTGGCGGCAGTCTCGTCACCGGGTTAGCACAAACGGTGATGGAGTTCAATGTGTTGTGACCTTGTCATTGAAAAATCGTGTTGTCACACCGAGCCGATCCGTTTTAAATGCAGCCAATTGCCTCATTGCATTCCTTTACAGATTTGGAACTTCAAGTGCAGTGGAGCGGTCCCACTTGGCATTGTCTCACACTGGAAGGTGATTGCGCCCCCACAAAAAAATCCTTTTGCATAACTGTTGGACTTAAGGTCATGTGACGAGCAAATTTAAAAGGTTGCGTGTTGCTGGGGGACGCCGACCTTTCATTTAGGCCTGACCTCTTGGCCACCAACATTTACTTATCTCAGGGGTGGAAACGCACACAGTTGCCACCACAACTGGAAGAGGAGGTTATTTAAAGCAAAAAAAAGTAAAAGCTTCAAAAAAATATCTTCATAGAGCTCTGGCACTGTATAGGTTAATTCTGTAAGGGCAAGATGTTAGTTGGTAGAAAGAGAAAGTGTTTGATAAAGGTGCCAATAGATTTAGCGTCAAATCAAATAAAGTACACACACACAAAAAAAAAATAATCAATGTACGCTGTTAAAAAATAAAATGACTATGACAATAACTTTTCAAATTGTTCCAGTATTACAACTGCCACAAACAGGGAAAAAAAAGTCAGATGTGTTTTTATTTGTTTGTTTTCCAGTAAGATGCATAATAAAAAGAAATCTTGAACAGAAAAAAAATGTTTTGCTCTGATTTGTGCAATCTTTTACTGCATTGTAAAACCTCATCATTTTTCAAAAGTTTTCAAAGTTGTGTTGATGTTTTTCCCCGACTTCCTGGTGAGAGTGGTGGTCTTAAGTCTTGAAAACAGCTTTTGTTTTGCCAGTTAGTTGCAATGAAAACTGCTTTTATTTTCCGCTCAAGCAAGCAAACTACTGCCGGGAAAAAGCCAAATCAAAGCCGCGTTCACCAAATGCGGTCAAATGGGTGTTTCAGTCGGGTACTTGGAAAAACATTTTTGGGTTATTTCGCAAACATATTTGTTCATTCTTTTTCTCACTGGTTGAATTCATCTCATCATTTAATGTTTAAAAATAGTGTCCGCACCAGCGTATTTATTCACAATGAAAGTACAAAAAAAAAAAAAAAAAGAAGATAATCAGAGCTTGAGGTTATGGTAACTGATGGCGATGCGTTCACCTGCAGAATTTTCTCGTAGAGAACAGAAATTATTTGTTTCCTTCATCCCAACATGTTTGTCCAGGTACGATTAGTGACTTATTTGCCGCTTTTCCATCGTACCACGCTGGACCGCATCTCACGCAACCACACCAGACCGCAACCGCCGGTTTTCCATTACAACTGGCGCACAGCGAGAAGTGGGCGGCAACATTCGAACCGTCCGCGCCGAGTTTGCACTCCCGCGTCGCCTGCGGATCTGAGATAACATTTCCAGAGTGGCGAGTCGCGCCAACATTGAACCATATTTACAATTTTCACGACCGGCTCGCGAAGACGGCGATTTAGGAACACACGACCTGCCTCACCATGGTTTTCACAAACATTACAAATCCATCCACAAGTAGCTTTTAAATTATAAATATAGTTAAGCGTTGTTGTAAAACATATTTATTGTCTATACTGTATTTTTATGACTCTGGCGAAGACCGGCGGGCGCTTCTGCCTCTCTCGCTTAAAACAAGGAAATGGGCGTGTGCCACGGCGTTGCTTGAGGCGGCAGCGGCGCCTCTGTCGGCCAATCAGACGACAGGTGATGTCACGGCCCCCGCTAGTCCCCTCGACGACCGGCGCTGCAGAACCGCTGTCGAAAGGCTTTCTAAGGCCCGAAAAAGTCCCGCGGAGACAAAAATTGCCGCTTCGGTGTGGAATCGGTTTCGGTGGAAAAGCGCCACTTGATTGTACAAAACCTGTTGGTCATCAGGAGTGTGGGCAGTAATGCTGAACTTTGTCTTAACAGAAAAAATATTTTTTTAAATAATCACAGTTAACTCACAATTTAGCTTTGAAATGTACCAATTTACCATTTGGGGCCAACACTTTTGTTCACTTGAAAGGTGGGTGGCTTCAGAGAAAAGCTGTTTTAGTCCTGAGTTGAACACATCTAGATATAAATATCAAGAAATAAATGCTGCAATTCAGAACTTTCCATATTTTGATCTCGAAAACCAAATGTTAGTGAACAACAAATACAAAAGACTTGACCTTGCCGTTCTAATATTTTGTATATCTGAGGTCCAGACTTGCCCCCCCATCAACAGTATATTTTGGTCAAGGTCAAAGCACAGCAAGTGGACAATGAAAGTTTGTTTCTTCAGCAATCAAAAACAACCGCACTGCAAAAACAGTCGTCGGAAACCAAGCAATAGAATTGCTTACCAAAAAAAAATCAAAAGCGAAAACAGGTTGTTACTTTGGTGTCGTACTGAGCTGAGACTTCATTCAGACTAACTTCTATTGAATGTATTGTTAGTCCTGCTTCTAATTAGGAGCTTCTTTGTCAGTGAACTCAGTTACATCAGAGACGCTTATGAGAAAAAAAAACAAAAAAAAACACAACAGAAACATCCTGGAAATAGTTGACATTCCCACAGATGAAATCGCTCATCTGTGGCCTGCGAGCGAAAAGGAATAAATCACCAGTTATTATATAGATGTGGTCAGACCGTGACCATAGAATTCCAGAGTTAAAAGGACACGAATGCGTTTCTTGATTTGATCGCCACCACGTGAACCGCAAAAGCCTGTTGTTAAAGTGAAGGCACATCTGCCCACAAAACGACAAGCGCTCGCTCGGTAAGCATGAGAAGATTGAAGTTGCCCGGCAAACAAGTCAAGTGAGACATTTATGAACGTCAGCATCACGAAGTAGCAAATTTGTCTGGACTGGATCATGATTCGTATTCCCTTGCAGACCAGAAACCAGACAGATGTTTTTCACATTGTACAGCTGATTAATATTTGGTGGCGCAACAACAAATAAACTTGTAAGGAAAGGGACCATTTTTTTTTAACGTGTTCTTAAAACACTGTCACGTCATAAAATGATCCCCAAAATCCCGTGCCAATGGTAATAACATTCCATATCTGTCAGGGATCCAGTCACTTTAGAACAGGCAGATGTGTTGCAATTTAGCGGGATTTATTGCATTTCCAGATTGAAAGACATGAGAATAATGATGTGGAAAAACAAAAATAGCCGACCCCGTTGATCCAGACATGTATTGACTTCAATTGCTAAAAAAAAAAAAAATGGCCTAAATCGGACACAGCAGAGGAAAATATCAGGCAAGACTAAGTGATACAGCTGTGAATTTTCGACTACATTCCAACGCTTCATTAACTTTCTTGGCAAAGAAAAGAATTTCGCACCTGTTGCTGAGTAAAAACAGCTCTACACAGACAGAGGCAGAAACATCATTTGAAATTGGTCCATAGGTGGGTTTCGTGTGACGTCACGATGGGGGACAGGAAGTCATTTCCCCATAGGAAAGAGCTGAGAAAATGCAATGCAATGGAACCTATCAAAAGAAAGATTAAAGTCTCTTCTTTCATCAGGAAAAAAAAAAATGTTTCTATCTGTTTCCGTTTTGCAGCTATTAGCATTAGAAGAGAGCTAAGTTTCATCAGTTTTCACAAATCTATTTAAAATTGTAAGTAAGTGAGCTTTTTTTCGACATGGCCCTGGTTGATCTCCTTTGTTCTGCTGTCACCTGCTGGCCGTTTGTGTAATAACTACCATTTCTGCAACCGTTCTTTGCAGTTGAGAGGCTGCATCAAAGCCTTCTGTATGCTCTAGCATAAAAAAAACAAAAAAACGTATAAATACGTCTTTGGGACACTTAGAACATAAAAAAAACGTATTTACACGTTATTGGGAGCAAATGAGTTAATCGGGACATGGTACAGTCTGACTGTCACCAACGTTCATTCTCTTTTCAGATGAAGTTTGATTGGGACTGTCACGGCGCCTTGATTCACAACAAGGTCAAAACATAAACATGACATCTGAACCATGGCCCAGAATATCACATACGGTGCACAGAGGTTTACATTAACACTGTATTGGTCCAGAGCAGATCACATTCATGTCATACTATAAATATCAAGTTGCTACTCGAGCTCTGCATTCACCAAATTCACTTTCTGCTGTCATCGCCACTTGAGTCTTATGGCGATCGCGGTCGGGATCGATTTCCCATTGGCCCGAGCAAAAACCCGCACGCAGTTTTCAGCCAAGCAAAGCAAACGTATGCCAAGTAACGCTATATCAGATGTTGCGGTCTGGTGGCGTCTCCGTTGCATTTATTGCTACCGTAAAAACCCACCAGAGTGTTTTTTTCCAGCTCGACTTGTCACATAAATATTTGTAAGCCGGGAAAATGAAGAGGAAAATACCACAGTGTCATGTTGCCTTGTCCATCAACTTGCAATCGTGCCCAAATAAGTGATATTTTAAGTATAACATCAGAAGAGGGTTAATCAACTGCCAAGTCACCCAGTTCCAACCGCAGAAGGCAAAAAAAAGGAACACATGGCTTTATTCACCTGCAAGCATGATGAGTTCCATACGCTAATCGACCATCACGACAGCTGTTTGGAAAACGTGTTACGCAATCTGGTCACAGTATTTATGCATTGAAGAGCGGCCGAGCTGACCGACAACTGTACAAAGCGCCTTTGATTTCTGCTGCCATTTATGGTCAACGCAGGCGAGTAAAAGCGGGTCCTGTTTGAGCTAAAAATAAGCCGACAAGTTGGGTTGTTTTTTTTTTGTTTTTTTTTCAACAGACATGATGTCATTGCACAAGTGTGTCTCTGGAGACAAAAGGATGAACCGTTTACTTTGGAAGGCACATCTCAGGGCCCGGACTCAGGTGAGTGTTGAAAACCGACACCAGAGACGTTTGGAGGCTTATGGGCTGCTAACGTGACTTCATCCTGCGACCGGCTTTATTTACAACACACCGTTTGCCCGTCATCAAGATCATTTTGTAAGCATCCGGGCGGTGTTTCGGTACGTCCTATTTGCTTTTCGTGGAACTGAATTAACAGAGTCGATAATTAGGTGTCATATTTACTTGTGACATGTTGTGACACCAGTGTGTATTTCATAACCTTTACAGGACTTCACTTACTGGTATATGAACTCATTTGCTCCCAATAACGTGTAAATACGTTTTTTTTAATGTTCTAAGTGTCCCAAAGACGTATGTATACGTTTTTTTGTTTTTTTTTATATGCTAGACTGGGCAATCTCGGTACTCGAGGGCCGGTGTCCCTGCAGGTTTTCGATGTTTCCGTTTTCCAACACAAGCTGATTCCAATCAACGGGATCGTTATCAGTCTTGTGCAGAGCTTGCTGATGAGCTGATCATATATCAGCTGTGTTGGAAAACGGAAACATTGAAAACCTGCAGGGACACCGGCCCTCGAGGGCCGAGATTGCCCATCCCTGTGCTAGAGCATACAGAAGGCTTTGACGCAGCCTCTCAACTGCAAAGAACGGTTGCAGAAATGGTAGTTAGTACACAAACGGCCAGCAGGTGGCAGCAGAGCAAAGGAGATCAACCAGGGCCATGTAGAAAAAAAGCTCAATTACTCACAATTTTAAATAGATTTGTGAAAACTGATGAAACTCTCTTCTAATGCTAATTGCTGCAAAACGGAAACAGATAGAAACACACTTTTTTTTTTCCTGATGAAAGAAGAAACTTTAATCTGTCTTTTGATAGGTTCCATGCTTTTATAGCAATAGAACACAATATTCTGTTGGGCCTTGCAAAATCAGTCCAAATCCAGTAAAACAGCCGGGAGCAAACGGGATTGCGAAATGTGAAAATGGCGGCGAGTGAATGAAATTAATGAGCCTTTATAGTTGAGATTATTTGTATGAATAATCAATTACTGCCAAAAATATTCCAGCTGTTAATTCTAGTCGAAATAAGACATTAGGAGTAGATACAAACTGAATATTAAAAACATGTCGCAGCATAAACAAATGACTACAGAAAGCTGTTAATATAGTGACCAACAAGTCAAACAAGGTAACGTTTTTTGATTATTGCTTCAACTCGGACCTTCATTGGTGAGACACAAACCTCTAAAGAAGCCTGCTTCCACTTTGAGGAGCGTGTCTAGTTATGACCGAGGAACAGCCTGTACAGAGATGCCACGCCTCCTCCAGTTCACGTGTCATTATGTAACAACCAGCTTTTTTTTTTTAATCCAATTCTCTCCTCGCTTCTTCTCATCAATTTCAAATGTGTCACGTGTAGTCCACTGGTCTGGCATAAGCTGCCAGGGAGTGACTTCCGGCTAACATCGGCGAGCGCCAAGAATCCAGCAGTATCTCTGGTCATTCCTCAAACCTTGTGACAAATCGATATATGAATCAGTCACGACTCCTTTCCAGTAAAAGTGCACAAATTATTTCAAACAATAAACAACAGTTTAAAGGTTTAGAGCAGTGCTTCTCAAATAGTGGGGCGGGCCCCCCCCACCCCCCAGGGGTGGCGCGTTTGACCTCGGGGAACATGCTTTTTTAGTTTTTATTTATTTATTTTTTTACTGTCCTAGAATAAAGTGCAATTGCACCTCCACTACATTAGGGGGCAGTGGCGCTCTCATTATTGGCAGAGTGTGCGCAGGGAGCATTCGCTCGGTGGTGTCGGGGTTTTGTTTGCACTGAGCATGCGCGCTTTGCACACAGCAAAAAAAAATAAAAAAATCAGCACAAATTATTTTATATTTTTGTTTTGCAGGTTAAAGGTGTTTTTTTTTTTTTTTGTGCTCCTGAGTTAATGTTGGTGATCAGTTTGAATGCATTATTATTTATTGATTTTATGTCATTTTATTTTTCCGTATCATATGGTTTGAAATGGTCAGTCAAAAAATGTTTATAGTTTAATTAAGGATTTCATTTTATTTTTGAATTTCAGATGCACTTTAAATCTTTTCTGTTACAGTAAATAAAGCTATTCTTTGTTGTGAGTTGGTCCATATTTCTTTCTTGTTTTATTATCTTAAACGTTAATACGGATTCAGTGTTCTGCAGAGGTGCGCTTAGAACAATTTTATAGACAAATGATACTATTTATAGATGCGTGGGGGTGGGGATGTTTTATTCTTTCTAGGGGGGTCATGACAGAAAATAATTGAGAAGCACTGATTTAGAGGGAAACATACTTATCCATCCATCTTCTACCGCTTATCCGAGGTCGGGTCGCTGGGGCAGCAGCTTGAACAGGGAAACCCAGACCTCCCTCTCCCCAGCCACTTCAACCAGCTCCACCGGCGGGATCCCGAGGCGTTCCCAGGCCAGCCGAGCGACATGGTCTCTCCAGCGTGTCCTGGGTCGACCCCGGGGCCTCCCGCCCGGTGGGACGCGCCCGGAACACCTCCCCCAGGGAGGCGTCCAGGAGGCATCCGAAACCAGATGCCCGAGCCACCTCAGCTGGCCCCTCTCAACGCGGAGGAGCAGCGGCTCGACTCCGAGTCCCTCCCGGATGAGCGAGCTTCTCATCCCTGGAAACGTGCTTGATTTGCCATAATACGTTGTGTTTGCGCATGATGAAAAAAAAACAAAAACAAACAAAAGCATGCAGTCAGGAAGAAGTGCCAGTTGAAACACAGTGTCCAAACTAATAAACTATGGGAACCACTGCTGTTAAAATCCCATCTGGAAGACAGTTAGGCTCTTGACAGATAACAAATCAGGGGTAATCAAACCCAAAGACAAATGGCTACTATTGTAATCCTGCTGATATATCAAAACAGATACCTGATAGTAAATATTTTTTGGATGTGGTAAATTAGGCCAATGTGGGTTTTTCCTCAAGTTTTCCAAGTCTGCAGCTGGCTAAACAGTAGAGGACCTGCAAATGGATCTGGTCAATTATATATGACGTTGGCCCAGATGTGTCGAAACTCATAAGTATCACATCGCCCGGAAAATATTCTTTTTTTTTTTTTTCATATAAGAACACACTATTTATTACCAACTTTTTACCATTACAATCGTGTAAAAAAAATAGCCATCATTCATGTCAACTATAACGAGCAAACTAGACCTGCCACGTTCATTTGTCCTCACTAGTAATATCGAATACCCCATACAAAAATAAGCCTTTTATATCATGTTGGCGTATAACCGCATACTCATATTAAGAAGAAAACACCCCCCCCCCCCCCCCCCACACACACACACACAGTATCATCTGTCTATAAATAAAAATATAGACATCTACATCTGAAATTCAAAAATAAAATTAAATCCTTCATTAAACTATAAACATTTTTTGACTGACCATCATATGATACGGAAAAAATAAAATGACATAAAATCAATAAATAATAATGCATTTAAACTGATACCCACATTAACTCAGGAGCACAATATTTAAAAAAAAAAATGTAACCTGCAAAACAAAAATATCTAAAATAATTTGTGCTGATTTTCTTTTGCTGTGTGCAAAGCGCGCATGCTCAGTGCAAACAAAACTCCTACACCACCGAGCGAATGCTCCCTGCGCACACTCTGCCAATAATGAGCGCGCCACTGCCCCCTAATGTAGTGGAGGTGCAATTGCACTTTATTCTAGGAGAGTAAAAAAAAAAAAAAAACACAAAAAAATAAAATAGAAATAAAAAAATAAAAAAGCATGTTCCCCGAGGTCAAACGCGCCCCCCTGGGGGGGCCCGCCCCACTATTTGAGAAGCACAGATCTACGCCGACTGAAACTCGAGCAAACGCTCAATGATAAGAAAGACCTCTCAAAGAGTGAAGCATAAACAGTGAAAGAAACACACCGACTCCAGGACTGAGGTCATTCCCTAAAGACGGCTGCCGACAGGCTTTGAATCTTCGACTCATCCTCACCTCCAACATCAAGTTGTCATCAAGGACTCGCAAGTCCCACCGGAATTGTTCATGTGAGCATTAATGTGCCATTTTAGGAAGTAAAAATAAAGGATCACTCAGTCATTGTGAGACAGGTGCAGAAGAGGGCAGAGTGCAGCAGCACTACTTGGACTTTGGAGGGGACAATTATGTTGTATACTGTAAACACGGATCCCAACCCATTTTTTTTTTTTATGTGTATTACTCGTGCGCAACATTTAAAAAACACCATGGGTACGACGTCATTATTCCGGTTTATATCAAAATAAATCTACTAAAAGTCACATTTCAAATCATCCCAAAAGGCTCGTGCATTCAATTAATTACCGAAGACTAAAACAAAGGACATGTTTGCTATAATTAGAGTTTTATTTTAGTTAGTTTTGTAAACCTAAAATGTAGTTTCAGTTAAGTTTTCTTTTTTTAAAAAGCATCTTCGTTTTTGTTTGTTTTTTTAATTTTAGTTTTTTCGTTAGTTTTAGTTAACTAAAATAACCTTTAATATAGCACGTAGGGGTGTGAATTGCCTAGTACCTGACGATTCGATTCGTATCACGATTCACAGGTCACGATTCGATTCGATACCAATTAATCCCGATACGAATTTATAAGTCGATTGTTGCGATTTTTTTTCATTCAAATTTAGAAATTACTAATCAGTAAGCTTGTAGAGTGTAAGATTTATATGAAAATGTATTATTTATTTATCTGAAATTTCAGTCTTATAGAGGTTGTAATCTGTTTCATGTTTGAACAGCATTAAAATAAAATATTAAGGCTTAATGTTCCGTTCATATAACATTCTTCCATGCTCAAGGTGTGAATCCTAACCCGAAGTCAGACGTTTTGTTGAATATTTTTCCATTAAAAATGGAAGTTTAAAAATCGATTCACACACACACACACACAAAAAAAAAAAGAAAAAAAGAAAAAAAGTTGTTTTTTTTAATCGATTCGAGAATCGCGCGATGTAGTATCGCGATAAATCGCCGAATCGAATTTTTTTTAACACCCCTAATTAGCACGTGTATTTTTTGACACCCTCCCTTCTTACTTTGACCATCTCCAAACATTTTTGTTTTTATTTGATTTGAACTGAGTCAAATGACATTTTTAGCATATGTCTCGAGCCACTGAAAAAAATGGACGGCGGGCCATCGTTTGGACACCCCTGCTCCAAATTACGAGTATCAGTACTTGGTGACTACTCAAGAGTTTGTATTTGTCTGGGAAAAAAAAAGTAGTATCATATCATCACTAGTCCATTTGCGGAAGCTCTGAAAATAATATTGTGAAATTACGATCATAACAACAACAACAACCCAGGTTGTCTCCACAGCTGCAACCAGTGTTCCAATGATGTTTGTCTACTTTAAAAGTGCATGCATAACAGCAATATGATTCCACAAAAAAAAAAAAAAATCAAATTTGTTCTAAGACAGTAAGGGAGAAGATGCTCCCGTGTGCTGTCCAAACATGACAAACGAGAGGAAATAGCTGCCACACGGAGCTGTCAACTGCAGCGCTGACAGACCGCAGCCTTAATATAGACGAGGTCAAACAAAAGCACAAGGCCCGCCGCCATACTCGGCAGTTGGAACTATTTAAAATAGCAGACGCTGTATCAAAATGAAGCAACAATATTTTGGTACCGACACCCTTCGGGAGCATCGGGTCACGCCATTAGTCGAGAAGGCCGCAAGTGGACAGCACTGTCGGCATATTAGTTTACCGGCAGCTATTTGACATAGCTGTCAGAAACAAATGTTTGGGCTCGGGGTTCTGGTGGACCGCCCCTCCTCTGGTGCTTTCTCCTCTGCCCCTTCCCTCCATCCTCTCTTTAGTTTTTACTCTGGTCTCTTGAGATCTCTTTCATTTGTTGGAATTTCGAGGTTTCTGGGGTTGGCGTAAGACTCTGATTTTGTAACCATGCGGATGGAAGGAAATGTTTAGTTGGTGCTGGATTTTTACTTTGATTTATCTTTCTTTTCTTTGACCTTTCCTCTGGTCTCCTGACCTTCTGAACCTCACGACTCTGGCGAGACTCTGAAGTATCCGGTTAAGGTGAAGGGTAATGGGATTTTTATTAGGTTTTAGGTTAATTAATGAGTAGAAATGTACACGTATTTACACGCACGCGCATAAACACATAAAATATATTAAAAAATAAAAAATAAAGAGCAATGATGATAAGATGTTGAATCGGAACAATTCTGAGCTCTCGCTTAAAAATAAATGAATAAATAAATAAATAAAAATAAAAAATAAAAAATAAACAAATGTTTGTGTAGTTTATCACAAGACTACTTCTTCAGGGTCACTGACACTGTAAATAATGTACAGTTTCTGCAGTGGTAGCAGTGCAGTTTGTCATTGTTTTGATTTTATTTTACAACAAATGTAAAATGGAAGGTCATAAAAGTATCAAAAAATGAAAGAAAGCACCTCTTGACATGGCTTATTTTTGGAAAAACGTTGCAGGGGCCCGTAATTCAACTTCCATCAACCCTATAAACTCTCCCAACACCCAGCACGTCTCCCATGTCCCTTCGGCTCATAAACATCTTCCCTCTCTGTGGAACCTCCACTCGGAAAAACGCATCTTCGTGTCCCGCCCTGGCAAAGTCGAACGTTTGAGTTCAAACGCAGTTTCCAGCAATTCTTTCTTTGCTGCAAAATCTTGTCAAAGTGCCGACACAAGTCAAGAAGCACCCAACGTAAATAATACCAAATAGCGGCTGGAATGCTCGGAAGCCCGTCCGTATCTCACCAAGCGGCGAAGGCTCGCACGTAGCAAATGTTCTTTCGTCAGGGGTCGTTCAAGGACATTTGGCAGACGTTCGCCAACAGTTTTCATGTTAGACTTAGACTTGACTTTATTGATCCCTTTGGGATGGCTCCCTCTGGGAAATTTACATGTCCAGCAGCAATAAGAACAGATCATGAAATCAAATGTAATACATTTAATTAAATTTAATAAAAAATATTTTTTTGTTGCAAGAAAAACAGTTTGCGACCATTGAAACGTCTGCCAAAAGCCTTTGCGACAGTTCGTAACCAAGAACGAACCTTGACAAAAAAAGAACATTCGCTCTCTATATGCAAGCACACTGATCGCTTCACAAGCAAATTATCAAATCATCTGACAATTAGCAGAGATTTTAAACATAGAAGGCCAAAACATCCCTAATGAAAATTAAATTGCACTAATAAACTAGCCACTAGAGGGGGGCTAGAACAGCACAAATGGAAATCAACCTGACTTTTTTGAACAGATGTGTTCCTTTTAAATATTGCGGACATGACGACGACGATATTGTGGCAGTTTTAATATCGCGATATCACGATGTTGCCTTTATCGTGACACCCCTAGTGCATATGGTTAGGAAGTTTGCGGTCCTATGTGTCAGCCCAGTAGCACTAGCGTAAAAACGGTGGCACCATCCAACATTTATGTTGACAGTCCTTGCTCTAAAAAAATAATAATTATGTAAACATGTCTAAGTATTATCGCTATGAACTATGACCTTTGTCAACTTAGCAATATTTCTGTCTACTTTCAACTTAAATTGATATTAATTTTTTTATCCAATTCAGTATCAAAACTTTTTGGACTTACTGGAACTTCGATGTCAAAAATTAGGCCATTTATCAATGCCATTAAGTTGTAAATGATGGCATGTTAGATACAACACTGCTAATCACAATTTTAGTCATTTGGCTCAGACAAATTAATTTACTTGTTGGTCAAGACTCGTTTGTCGATTCTGTAGTTATAAAATCTGCTTCTTACTTAAATGTGCTTCTTTATAGTGGCACCTCAACGTGCCTGCATGAATATCACCTGTTAATCAGGGTCCCAAACAGCAGCCTGACGGTCCTTTGAACGTTCTCAGTGCACAGCCAGCTCCACTGCTCTCTCATGAGCAGACACAGGATGTTCAAAGAGACGTCAGCCAACGCCATCTCAGCTGCACCTGTGCCCACGGCATAGAAAACATAACGTCACCATGCATTTTTGTTTTTTCTGATCCCTGCCATTACCAGCATTTTTAATCAAGTACTGTTATAAAAATATTGCTTCAGATATTGAGCATGCCATCAAGACGGCTTACAACCATGCAGAAAATGTAGCTATGGTTTCTCCACTCCGTCTGTTTACTAACACTGCCCTCGTGTGGATAGATTACAATACTGCATCTCTAATGTTGATTTTTACGTAATGACCTTTAGTGTGGTATGTTTACAAATCGCACTGTAGCACAAGCAGAAAGAGGAGCAAATCATTTTTGCCTCTGAAAATGAATTATCTTTATCCACCTGGCATTATGAAAAGGTATGTTGATATTTTTTTTTTTGGTCTTTACATCTTTACATGTAAAGACAAGCTCAATACAAAAACAATTTATTCATACTAGCGATGTCTGCGTAGCAACCACGCCCACTTTTTCCACACCCGCAATTTTCATGCTGCCATACCCTCACACTTTATTCATTTTTATTTTTATTTTTATTTTTTTATTTTTTTCATAGCATTACGGGCTGAGTAAATGTTGTTGTTTTTTTTAATATATGCCACAGGCCATTAAAAATGGCAGGCTGTAAATTTGCCCTCTGTTGTCGTTTGTTAAAGCATTGCCAGTGGTGCTCAAAGTCCTGCTAACTAACAAATGAGCTAGCTAACACTATCTACAAAACCATTTGTACACGTTAACCAATTGAGAGATCTGTTGGAATGCTGCATGCACTCACATTCACCAGCCAGAATAACATCTTTGTTTAGTTTGTGCATAGTCAACATCAGGTCTGAAGTCTTGACAAAGACAACAAATACGCCATTACAACTTAAGCCTTACCATGTCCTTGTCTTTGCTTTCCGACAGCACATTCGCGCTGGAAATGTCCGTGTTGTGGAAGAATTGGACAGTCCTCGAAAGTTGGCATCGACGTGAGGGACAGATTCTCCTGTTTATAGATAAAATTTTGCAGGTCCTCCAACGACATTCTGTCAAACACCTGTGAATTTAGAGCATAGAAACACACAAAAAAATATATAAAAAACTCAAAATACCAGTCGACTAAACACAAATCTCGAAATAAACGGGGTTCACGTCGCAGTTTGCGTGTCAAAATTTGGAATTTGCCGAATTCGCAGAACTGCGCCGAGACAAAAGTAGTATTGTGTCTGTTGCCGAATGAAACTGAAGTGAACACGAGCGTTCTCCAACTTCTCGTCATTGACTTAAAAAAAAAGACAGCACAAAGAAAAAATATATATATTTCGAGCCTTGAAAAATGTTCTACAGTGTACCAAAACAACGAAAAACAGTTATGGATGACTCCAAAATCAAATGAATTAACTCATTCCCTCCCAGCAGCCATTTTCACATTTCTCAGTCCCGTTCGCTCCCGGCTGTTTTACTGGATTTGGACTGATTTTGCAAGGCCCACAGAATATTGTGTTCTATTGCTATAAAAGCATGGAACCTATCAAAAGAAAGATTAAAGTCTCTCCTTACATCATGAAAAAAAAAAGTATGTTTCCATCTGTTTCCGTTTTGCAGCAATTAGCATTAGAAGAGAGCTCAGTTTCATCAGTTTTCACAAATCTATTCAAAATTATAAGTAATTGAGCTTTTTTCTAGATGGCCCTGGTTGATCTCCTTTGCTCTGCTGCCACCTGCTGGCCGTTTGTGTAATAATTACCATTTTTGCAATCATTCTTTGCAGTTGAGAGGCTGCATCAAAGCCTTCTGTATGCTCTAGCATAAAAAAAAAACAAAAAAAACCGTACGTCTTTGGGACACTTAGAACATTAAAAAAAATAAAAAATAAAAAAAATACGTATTTACACGTTATTGGGAGCAAATGAGTTCATAACTTACCGTGTGAGCTGGTTCCAAGCTAAACAAGACAGGTGGTCGTATATCTGAGCCATTCATAAATGGGATGCTTTTGCTGGAGAATTTCAGGCGTGATCTGAGAGAAGAGAGGAAGAAAATCATTTCGCTCAATCTTTTTCATGTCGACAGGTACACAAAACTATTAAGTTAATTTAACATCAATTTCTTTTTAAATCATTTCGTGTGTAGTTAAATGCACATCTTTGAATGAGTTGTGGACTACTTTCAAGACGCAGTGCGTATGGCAGCATAAAACTTGAAATAATTTTAGCAGATCCCAGTTCAAATAACGCTATGAGATCACCTCCAGATGTAAAAACAGAGTGTCAAGCACAAGTACGGTGAGTGAGTATAAAGTAGATCTGACTGAATGGTTTGTTAGTTTCAGGTCATCGACGAATCCCTATCTTATTACTTTTCTGTTCATAGTCTTGTCTTTCACTGAAAGAGAAATAACTTGTGGCAAGGGAGCCATAACCCTTTCGGATCAAAATCTATTTAGAAATGGGAGTAATATCATTTGCCATTAAAAAGTCAACAGCAGTTAGTGATTGCAAAATTGGTCTTGTTTGACTCTCACCATACACACAGTCGAGTAAATGACTTGTGTGAATTTCCCAAGAGGGTTTAAAGTTAATAAAATACATACAAAATATTAATAAGATAATGAAAATATGAATTTTCGATCCTTGGCAGTGCAGGAAGGTTGCAAATCTTACGGTACACTTCCCTCAGTAGGCATGATTTGCTTTTTCTTTTTTTTTTCGTGGATATGATGTAGACTGTATGTATTCTAAATCACATACTTGCTCTTTTTGTCAGTATTAAGTTTCCCCCCATCCACCTCGCCCTCATTTTCCTCAGTTGGACTCTGAGGCTCTGAACGAGGAAATGCTGTCTTCAGAGTGTCCACGATTGCATTCACCACAATCTGCAAAAAACACACAAAATCTTACAAACAAGCAAACATTGCAGCGTGTGCATTCATCAAGCTCTTTTTTTTTTTTTTTTTTGTATTGATGGCAACTATAGTGCTAATTATTTCAATGGCAAAATAAGGCACCTAAACAGTAAACATTAGGGATGTAACGATATCCGAATGTCACGATACGATATTATCACGATATGAAGCTCATGATACAATAATTATCACGATATTGTGGGAGCGTTGGCGATATTTACAAAAGTTCACAATATTGTAAAAAAAAAATAAAAAAAAATGAGCTCACGCTAAGAAAAGTAATCAATGTAATTATTATTATTATTATTATGTTATGTTGTTAATGCACGCACACATTGAGTTCCTCCACATATTGACTTGCTTCACAATCATATTACGTTCCCCTTCATCTGATAATTAGTGTCGATTTTAAACATAAAAGGGCCAAAACATCCCTAATGAAAATTAAATTGCACTAAAAAAAAAAAAAACTAGCCACCAGAGGGTGCTAGAACTGCACAAATGGAAATCAACCTGACTATTTATTTTTTTTTTAAACAGATATGTTGCATTTATATATCGTGAACCTGACGACGACAATATTGTGGCTGTTTTAATATCACGATATCACGATATTGCGCTTGTCGTTACATCCCTACTAAACATCATTTGTGTCATCGTGCTACCGTAAAAAAAAGTCTTGCGCATCTATTTCTAGCCAGGCTACAAGATATCAAAAGTGAAATGTGAGTGCATGTATTTTTCATAGTGAGAGTAAAATACTGTTAACCGATCAGTTTCGGCCAATGCAATGAAATGACCACCAACAAACCTTGTCAATGCGTGACACAATAAAAGGTTTCTTGACGAAGGCAATCCGAGCGTCCGTATTGAGAGCCAGAAACTCCTGCATCTGCTCACTGTTGGCTATTTCCGGAATGGCGCAAAGATGCTACAGGAAATTAAAAACAAGGACTTCGCCTTAACGATGACATTGGGCAGCAAAACAAATTTGGATTGGATGAAGTGGAAATGAATTACACACCTTTAGAAAGGTCTCCAGCATTCCTTTCCTGGCCTCTATCTTGTCACTGTCCATGTTTCCGAAGGGCATGTCTGGAAATATTTTCTTTGGTCCTTTGACACCTTCAAAACAGTTAAGTCATCTAGATGTGGACTCACACTGGGCACGTGCACATACATTTTTTATTAACATTTCAAAATGGAATGCACTTCAAAAACTACCTTTGATGAGTTTCTTTAATTCTGTTCTCTCTTCCACGCGCGCTTGTAGGTTGAGAAATTCACTGTATCGTCTGTTGACCATGTGGTAGGCCACCGGGTGGACGGAAGATGGACTTTCAAAACCCGAGTTCAAGACGTCCCCGTCCTCCGAGCATGCATGAATGCGTCCCGGGTTGTCACACGCCATCGCCGTCTCATACTGGAAGACATAAAAAAAAAAAAAAAAAAAAAATTTAAAAAAAAGGTATTATTCAATGTTTTAAAATAAAACATGATTAGAACATTGAAGGTGTGTTGCTTATGAAAAACAAAAAATAAATCTGAATCCACAAAAATCGAGACCAGCAGGTGAGATTTTTTTTTAACTCATTTGCTCCCAATAACGTGTAAATACGTTTTTTTTTATGTTTTAAGTGTCCCAAAGACATATTTATACGTTTTGTTTTTTTATGCTAAAGCATACAGAAGACTTTGATGCAGCCACTCAACTGCAAAGAACGGTTGCAGAAATGGTAGTTATTACACAAACGACCAGCAGGTGGCAGCAGAGCAAAGGATTTGTAAAAACTGATGAAACTTAGCTCTCTTCTAATACTAATTGCTGCAAAACGGAAACAGATAGAAACATACTTTTTTTTTCCTGATGAATGAAGAGACTTTAATCTTTCTTTTGATAGGTTCCATGCTTTTATAGCAATAGAACACAATATTCTGTGGCCCTTGCAAAATCAGTCGAAATCCAGTCAAACAGCCGGGAGCGAACGGGATTGCGAAATGTGAGAATGGCTGCGAGTGAATGAGTTAAAGATCTGTCAGTGCACCCCTGAACAAAATATAGCTGATCACCTCGACATATCAAAGCATTCAAGTTCAGACAGCTATAGAACTGAGAAATATGGATAATATATTTGACAGTTCTTACCTTGATGGTGTAAAGTGTGTAAGGGTGTGAGCCGGTCCCACGGTGTTCCTTAGCTGTGATGGTGCCAGTGATACGAAGGTTTTGGATCATTATTGGTCCATCCGGGCTGCTTAGAGGCTCGAAACTGAACGAAGGCAAGGGAGAAGAACCGTGCGGTGGGCTGATGACAGTCGGTTCGTTGTTGTTCCCGACCGGTTCAACAACCAGAGGAGGCTCCCTTGCTCGGTTTGCTGGAGAGAAACCACCGTCACTCTCCAGATTCCGAAGACCGCTGATGGGAGTGTTCGCTGGCGTTCTTTCCAATGAGCCATTTGGGTGCCCGGAAGTCTCTGAATCCGCCAAGACGACAGGGCGGAAGAGATCAAATTGATCGGAACAAAGACCCTCCAAGTCTTTGCCGTTATCGATTTCAAGTCCACATTCTTTATGTTGGTCATACAAAACATCTTGTCCTATCATGACTAAGGAGTCGACAGAGTTCAGCTTGTCGTCGGTTAATGGGGAGTCCAAATCCGAATCGTTTTCTTGATAAAAGGCGTTTGGGCTGATTTCGCTCAAAGAATTTCTTAAGGTGGGACTTGTCTCCTCTTCGGTGCTATTTTGTTCACAAAAGACCTCGTCTGAAATTGCGCCATCGTGCAGAGGCAAGATCAACTCGATGGAATTTTCTCTTTCAGTTGGAGCTTTTGGAGAAGGAACATCAGCACTGCTTTGATGGGCGTACTCTTGTGGGAGAGGGAGCTCCAATCCAGTCGAGGGAAGCGGTACCGACAAATCCGGCGTCTCTTCCCCAATCGCCTCCCTCGATTTATCACAACTGCCAAATATGTCTATCATGAACAGATTTAACCAATCTGGGTCGGACAATTTATCAAAAAGAGGGAGCAGGACATTGCAGGTGATGAGTTCTCCGACAACAAATCGTCCCGTGCACGTTTCCAGGTGAGGTGGGGGCACCAAAACGTGCAGCAATAAGTCCACCAGAGCTCTTGTGTAATTGACTTGCACCGCCTCGCTGGTCATAACACGGTGAGGCGTGGCCACCTTGGAATATGCCCGCCATAACCTTTCCTTCTCACTGTTGGCTTTTGGAGACGGGGACGCCTGCTGCTGGGCGACCAGCTCCTTGGCTCGAAGGTAGTCCTGCAGATGGCAGCCAAACATTTCCAAGATCCTCTGGGTCAGTCTCTGCAGCAATACAAAAAGCCAA
Organism: Festucalex cinctus; assembly: GCF_051991245.1. Taxonomy (NCBI): domain Eukaryota; kingdom Metazoa; phylum Chordata; class Actinopteri; order Syngnathiformes; family Syngnathidae; genus Festucalex; species Festucalex cinctus. Next base: position 1,953,272 of record NC_135423.1, read on the forward strand.
AAAAAAAAAAAAAAAAGTAGGCAGCAAATTCACTGATCCGTACATTTTCAAAAACAACTAAACAATCAGGAGGCGTGCTCCAACAAAAAATTTGCCCAGACTAATATTTTTCCACTGCGATTGGCTGGCAACCGGTTCAGGGTGTCCCCCGCCAACTGCCCAAAGCCAGCTGAGATAGGCTCCAGCACCCCCCGCGACCCTTGTGAGGAATAAGCGGTCAAGAAAATGCATGGATGGATGGATGGATGGATGGATAATATTTCCCCAATGTATTGGTATATTTAGGGTTTTTAACAAATTGTAGTTTTAAAAGAATTGTAAAGTTAAGCCGATAAGTTAGTTATAGTAGGGCTGCTCTATTTTGAAGAAAATATTATTCATGGTTAATTTGGTAATAATTAAAATCACGATTAGGACAATCATTTGTTTTTTGGTACAAAACAAGAAAATGTTTAAACGTGTAAAAAAAAAAAAAAAATTCTTTGAAACTATATATGCAAGTTCATTTTGGATCAAACAAGACTTATTAAATGAGCAATTTTAAAAGAAAAAAAGGTGCAAATAAATAAATTTAAAAAGCTCAAAACTAGTATTAATAATCTTTTCTCTTCTTTTAACGATTATGCCAATTTTTGCAATTGTGGCGTCAGTGTAATAATTGAATTTTGATTAACTGCACAGCCCTAAGATATAGACCAAGTTGAACATATGGCACATTTCAAATTCATAGCCAACAATATTATTGCCACGGAAATCACTTCATTTTGTATTTTGATATTAGATTACATTTGATAGAAGTAGGAAGTCAAAAGCGAGAAATCCATCCATCCATCCTTTTTTTTAACCGCTTGCTCCTCACAAGGGTCGTGGGTGGTGCTGGAGCCTATCCCAGCTGTCTTCGGGTAGTAGGCGGGGTACACCCTGAACCGGTTGCCAACCAATCGCAGGGCACACGGAGACGAACAACCATCCACACTCACAAGCACATCTCGGGACAATTCGGAGCTCCCAATGAACCTGCCATGCATGTCTTTGGAATGTGGGAGGAGACCGGAGTACCCGGAGAAGACCCACGCGGGCACGGGGAGAACATGCAAACTCCACCCACTGTTTTTGCATACAAGCCAAAGTACATCCATGATCCAACAAGGGTTCATGTCTTACAAAATAGTTACCGGTCGGTCTAATTGCTTTGCACGCCTCTTCAGCTCCATGCCCATAGAAATCATGGCCTCATGAACCTCCTTTTCAAAGCCACTCTCAGAGGACACGGTCGTGTACCAGGAGGAAACAAAGTCCCGGACAATCTTCGTCACCGAATTGTGGATTTCTTGGTCCAGGTGATGGTCATCCTCCACGGTGGAAGGAATCTGAAAATGAGCAACGAGGGAAGTGAAATTGGAGGTTTAGTATGTAATGCTAGAAGGTAATCAGTCAGCTTTGTGTCAAACTATCTAGTCACACAGCATTAATAGTGGATATAAAAAGTCTACACACCCTCTTCAATTATCTTTTTTTTTTTTTTTCCTGGTCATTGTTCTAAATTAATAAAGTTCAAACTCGAGTTAAATAGGAGTCAGCACACACCTGCCACCATTTTAAGTCCCTTTGAAGAAACCCAAATAATGTTAAATTTTTTTGGTATTACTCGCATTTTAGTCGCCGCATTTTAGGGCACAAGCCAGGGTCAGCAGAGAAGATAATGGGTGTCGTTTTTGTTTGTTTGTTTGTGATATTGTAAGGTTCAACATGTTAAAAAGACAAATGAGCAAAAATGGCGTCTGTTTATATTTGAAGAATGAACTCATTTGTGGCATTTTAGTCTTAGAATGAGGCTGACTATGAATTTAATTTACCAACTGAGCATACTTATAATGTACACGGCGAATTGTGTTTTTATCAACTTGTATTGGAATCCATGAGTGACAAAATCCAGAAGATGACAAGTAGGATATATTGTATTTTAAATGATTGCAGTGAACCAAATTAAATCTCTATCAAGTGCATACCGTGATGATGCTTATTTGGAGTATATAGGCGATGACTTACCTGTGCCAGAGTGATAAATCTCTCCAGGTGAATCACGCTGTTGGATTCCAAGATAGCCTGTGAGCCAAGCCAGCCCCCAAGTACCACGAGGAGGCTGGTGAACACGCACAGCAGCCAGATATTAACAAGCAGATGGAAAAGAACAAGCCAAGCCAACAGCACGCCAAGGCCAAAAATACTCCTCTGTCCCAGCACCTCTGCCATGACACTGAGGGATGCTTGTCAAACATGCATCAGACCTTGAAAACAAATTGGAAACATACGTGTTAGGTCGTTTATTAAAAGCTAGAAAACTAGCTAGACTACGCTCTCATGCATATATGCGCACGTAAACAGAAAATGAAACTGAAAAAAACAACATAGCCTACTATCACGTAAATCCTACGAGAAGCACAGTTTGAAGTCAAAATATAAATTCACTTCTAGTAGAATTTTATTGGTAGCCTACGTCCTTTGTACATACAGAATTACGGTTTTGAGGAACATGAACTACCTCAACCATCCAGCTAAGTTCCACGGTAGTTGACATTAGCTCTAAATCAATCGAGTTTTTTTGATGCCTAATACCACCGTTTGCAAAGCGAACGCTTATTAATAGCTATTTATTGATTACATTTCCAACGTGTCACCGTGTTTTGTTCATTTTTAACGTTTTAGCAGTCGAGCACCAAAGCAAATAAATACAATTCTCTCCATGGTTGTGCAGACTTGCGAGGCTACGCGTTACATTTGAAACCCGTTACGTATCCCCGCTTGTTACAGGTTTCTAAATGCAACGTTTATACGGCGAAGCAGCAAAATGACGACATTGTGGGGTCGAAAGGTACAATAATGATAATGTGGTGGACTTGCTCTGGGCCGGTCAGAACAACACAAATACATGATCTTACCTTAGCATATGCTTACCATGGTATAGAACAGAACAACAATAACCTCCAAGCTGTTTGAAGCGTCTCGTGAGCTGTTTACTTCCGGTAGCGTGACGTCATTGCTGAGGTGAAACGCCCACTCAAACTAGCAAACGGTTACTTTACTGTAGCGTAGATAATAAATTGCAGCATTGAAAATAAAATATAAAACAATTTAAAACTTATAAATCAACGAATCTAAATCGAACATGCACGCGTGCCTTTTTGAAACGCCTGCATTTTCTGGAAAGGGCATTTAACCCTTAATGAGGTCATTGAATGTTTACATTATGACAACTGCTGTGCATTGTCATAATTGATGCTTAACTCATTAAAAGTATACTTGTCATTTGTCAATTATATTTTTTCCCAACGGGGCTAGATGGGGGAGAATCTGATTATGCTCCACTGTAAATGTCAAACTTGGAAAAAACTTTAATGATGCCCAACCACTAGTAGATGACATAATTTCCCCATTTTATACAAAAATAAACACACATTGCAAGATACTTTCATAACCTGTTGTGTACTATGTCATCCACACCACCATAGTGCCGCTCTAAAATTTCTGCTGCACAAGCAACCAATTCAGAACTTATATTTGTTAAGTATTAATTAAAGAGCAGAGTATGAAGATTTGTACTTACTTTTACTTTTAATTGGAGAGTTAAGGCAGTAATAGTTTAAAGTAGGATTTAAATGTTTTTGCCCCACTAGTCACTTTACTTGCAATAATTATAAAAATTCTAAAATGCAATGAGAATTAAATAGTGAATTAAAGAAGGCTTTATTGCAAATTAGTTTTAATCTGTATGCGCCTGACATGCCAGTCTGGAGTACTTTTGAATAAGACGTTTGAATTATTAGCAGAGTCAGGTATTAAAATGAGTGAAGATGGAGGAAATGGGCTGTGCTTACTAGTTTAACCTCACTAATCTTATTTGTTCAGTGTGGTTGACTCTTGAGCTGGCGTGGGAAAATGTTTCTGGAAGACCTTCGACGCCGCAAGGTCCCCCCGTTAATATACGCAAATTCATACATACCAAACAACCCGGTTTTCTAGCACGCCTTTGTTTAGACTGCAAATATGTTATTAAGAGTTTCGCTCAGCAAGGGACACTTGCATCCTGAGTCATGAATCGGCAGATGACATCTTGTGAGACATTGCCTTTATTAAAGGTAAGTAAAATGCACACTTTGACTTCACTCCAAGTTTGATTTGTGTTTTAATTTTGCTGTCATTTAACATTTATTCAAACCTCGAAATCAATCATGTGTCTTGTCTTTATAGGCTTCATTTCCCTCTGACAGTATCCACAGAACAATTAAGTCAAGACTGTGGACTTCCATTGTTAAGATGATCACTCACATGTCACTGTGCAAAATTTGTAAGTATTAATCTGGGTATTGTGATTTTTATTCTCCACACAAAATTTAATGTTTAATATCAACTTTTCCCCATTCATTTCCAATGAGACAGGCCTTTTCTTTTTCTTCTCTTTTTCTTTTCTTTTTCTTTTCATTTCTTTTTCTTTTCTTTTCAAACTTTTTCCAAGTATCACTTTGCACGCCCGCTTACCAGGTGTCTGATACTGCTCAGTGGTACAGCTGGTTAAGTGTGTTGTCCAATAACCAGCAGGTCAAAATTTCACAATTTATCTCTCAATTTACTTTCTAAGCATTCCACATTCATTCCAATCTTAGCATTCGGCTTTCAGCATTCCCACGCAATTTCTCCAGAAATTGCACTTAGTCTACTTATTTAACATAATTTAATATAATATAATGTAATTCAAAGAAAATATACATTAATATAATATAACAACATAACAAGTAAAATAAAATATAAATTAATATAATAAAATGTAATTTAATATAATATAATTTGTGCAATTTGACAACTGAAATTGACATGTTCTTTGCCTCCGTCAGTTCCTTTCGTTCTGTTGGGGGTTGTGGTGTTTGTAGTGAGCGACATCACTGGAGACCCCCTGTATGAATGCCTTCAAGACACAGACTATAGTGAGCTCTTAGATATCGTGGATAAAGGACTCCCTGCCACCAAGGCACCTCAACACGTAGCAATTATCGGCGGGGGCATCGCTGGACTCACCGCAGCCAAATTTTTGGAAGACGCCGGCCATAAGGTAAAGTGACTCAGTCAGCTCTCGTTTGTGCAGAAGCTCTTGTGCTATAATATATTTAATAATGACAATTTGACCTGATGCACAACAAAGGTGACCATATTAGAAGCCAGTCACCGTATTGGAGGACGTGTTGAGACCTTCAGGAACACAAGGGAAGGCTGGTATGCAGAGGTGGGCGCCATGCGGATCCCCAGCTTTCACAAGTAAGTGCAGTTTTTGACCATTTGATTTCATTCTGGATTGAAATATTTTCGAGATTTGTTGATACAGTTTGAATTAAAACTGAAAAAATATATATATTTCAATGATGTGCAGTAGGGGTGGGACAATACGGGTAAACCACGATTCGATACTGTGACGATATTTGACTCACGATATTGATAATATCAAGTACAGTTCTGTCAAGCCAAGTCCAGTTGTGTCAAGCCAAGCCAAGTCCAGTTGTGTCAAGCCAAGCCAAGTCCAGTTACGTCAAGCCAAGTCCAGTTGCGTCAAGCCAAGCCAAGTCCAGTTGTGTCAAGCCAAGCCAAGTCCAGTTGCGCCAAGCCAAGTCCAGTTGTGTCAAGACAAGCCAAGTCCAGTTGTGTCAAGCCAAGTCCAGTTGTGTCAAGCCAAGCCAAGTCCAGTTGTGTCAAGCCAGGCCAAGTCCAGTTGTGTCAAGCCAAGCCAAGTCCAGTTGTGTCAAGCCAAGCCAAGTCCAGTTGTGTCAAGCCAGGCCAAGTCCAGTTGTGTCAAGCCAAGCCAAGTCCAGTTGTGTCAAGCCAAGCCCCATTGTGTCAAGCCAGGCCAAGTCCAGTTGTGTCAAGCCAAGCCAAGTCCAGTTGTGTCAAGCCAAGCCAAGTCCAGTTGTCTCAAGCTAAGCCAAGTCCAGTTGTGTCAAGCCAGGCCAAGTCCAGTTGTGTCAAGCCAAGCCAAGTCCAGTTGTGTCAAGCCAAGCCAAGTCCAGTTGTCTCAAGCCAAGTCAAGTCCAGTTGTGTCAAGCCAATGTGCAGCAACAGCACAGTGGGCAGCACGCCTGCCTCGCAGTCGAGAGATTGAAATCAAGTATTATTGTTTGCCTGTATCCAATCCATGCATTTTTTTTAAAATAATAACTGGTACATGTTCACATTCCATCATATTTATTTGGATTAACACTTTAGATTTTCCGCAGGATTCTACTCTCCTTCGCCTCCAAATTACAAATTCCCTTGAACCGTTTTATCCAAGACGACATGAACACCTACTTTTTGCTAAACGGAAAACTTCATAAAAACTTTGCCGTGGAGAACAACCATGATGTGCTTAACTACACGCTGAATGACGACGAGAGGGGGAAGTCCGCCGCGCAGCTCTTCAGCGAGACTCTGGGGAAGGTTTGTGGACGTGTTCCGCTTTCGCATTTGTACTCTTCTTATTCAGTTCTCACATTGAGATTCGAAAGAGTTATGGAGTAAATATTTCAAACTTTTCACAGGTGAGAGATGATCTTCAGACAAGTGGCTGCAATGCCATGTTGGAAAAGTATGATTCTTACACAGTCAAAGTAAGGAACATGCACAGTGCTGCTTATTTATTTAGTTGTGTAAAAAAAAATAAAAAATTATGATTATTATTATTGTTTGTTTGTCGATAGGAATACTTGGTGAAGGAAGGCAATCTGAGTCGTGGTGCGTTGCGGATGATTGGAGACATCCTGAATGAAAACAGCCTTTTTTACACATCCATGCGAGAGATGTTGTACATTCAGACCGACATCAATGACAACACCGAGTAAGAAAATATTTAAATATATATACGTCATATTTTGGCTGCAAATGTTTTATATTTTACACCAGGGATGTTCAGACATTTTTGTTTGAGGTCCGCATACAGGGATATGAAATGATGCAAGGGGCCACGTTAGAAATGTTCAACTTTAATTTGTTAATAAAGCATATAAAATGTAATCAAGTCAGCAATTATATATATTGTATTTTCTAATTAATTTAATAAATGCATAACTGCTTTCTATTTGCTCTATTTTTATTTTATTTTTTATTTTAAATGTATTAAGTTTCCCAAAGACGTATTTATACGTTTTTTTTGTTTTTTGTTTTGTTTTGTTTTTTTGTTTTTATGCTAAAGCATATAGAAGGCTTTGATGTTGCCCCTCAGAAAACAGGTGGGAAAAATGGAGTAATTACAAAAAATGGCCAGCAGGTGGCAGCAGAGCATAAGAAATCAACCAGGGCCATGATGAAAACAAGCTGTTTCACCACAATTCTAAGATTTGTGAATAATGATGAAACTTAGCTTTCTTCTAATGCTAATTGCTGCAAAACTGAAACAGATAGAACTGTACTTTTTTTTCTTTTTTTTACCTGATGAAAGAAGAGACTCTAATCTTTGTTTTGGTAGGTTCCGTGTGTTTATAGCAATATTGTCAAAATACCATTGAATAGTAGGAGTGCATAGAACATGTTACTGTAAAGTTTTTTTGTTTGTTTGTTTGTTTGTTTTTTACTTCCCCTTTAATCGCACAAAAACCTGCTGCCATTTGAACAGGGGTGTGTAGACTTTTTATATCCATTGTTGCTAAAGTGCTGCAAAATAGAATAAATGATAGTATTCAAACTGACATTACAAATATGTATGTATATATATATATATATATATATATATATATATATATATATATATATATATATATATATATATATATATATATATATATATATATATATATATATATGATTTTTTTTTAACTCTGTATGTGTCTCCAGGTACTTTGAAGTGACTGATGGCTTCGACCATTTAACAGCAGCTTTCCACGGGATGCTAAACGCCACAACCCTCCTCAACTCCAAAGTCAAACTCATCAACCAATCAGGAGGCAGAAAAGTGACAGTGACATACCAGGACCTGCGCACTCCGGATTCCCCGACCAACCTGACGGTAGACCAGGTCCTGGTGACAGCCACAGCCAAGGCTACCCTCTTCATTGACTTCCAGCCAGCGCTTTCTCGGGACAAGATGGAAGCCCTGCGCTCAGTTCACTACGCCAGCTCCACCAAAGTGATCCTCAGCTTCAGGGAGCGCTTTTGGGAGAAAGAGGGCATCAGGGGAGGGAAGAGCATCACGGACCGACCGTCTCGTTTCATTTATTACCCCAGCCACGGCTTCCCAGGAACGGACGCAGGGGCCCTGCTCGCATCGTACACTTGCTCTGACGACGCCACCCTCTTTCAAGGAGTGAGCGAAGACCAGCTGATGTCTCTGGTCCTGGACGACTTGGTTAAGATCCATGGAGAGGATATCAGGTCTCTATTTACCGGCGGACTGGTGAAAAAGTGGGGCTTGGACCCCTACAGCTTGGGAGCTTTTGCCCTGTTCACACCCTACCAGGGTCTTTATGCCAAAGAACTATTCCAGAGTGAGGGACGAGTACACTTTGCGGGGGAACACACCGCCTTACCTCATGGCTGGATCGAAACATCCATGAAATCTGCTCTCAGAGCGGCCAAAAATATTAACAGACTCAGAATTTAACCCTCACGGCGGGTAAAAAACAAAACAAAACAACAACAAAAAACAGTTAAAATTCAGATGCATTTTACACTTAAGTCAAACGTGTTTTCATAGGTACACAAAGTTGTAATATTTACATTTTCATTTCTATTTAAATAAATCAGTTTATCACTTTTGATGTGAAATTGTGACAATGACTGTGACGAAGGAGGGGGCCCGTTTAGACTTTGCCGTGTGATTGACAGTTACTGTAGCCAATCAGAAGTTGTCTGAGTTTGGTTGAGAGCGCAGTTGGGTCAGTGTGTGCTATTACATCCGTGCGCCGTTTATCATTGTTTACATATGCTAATGCTAATCGCTAGTGTGCTGATGGCCCAGTCATACTAAGTTGATTTATATTTTACATGCTACTCTCGACTGAGGCGTTTTTGTTTATTTGTACCTTACAAAGTGTTGTGTCTGATATGTCTTTATTTTATTTGTGTTACAGAACCACACACATACAATAACTTGTACAAAGTAGCCACACACCCATAGTTGGACTAATAAAAAGAGAACTGAATCATCTCCTCGCATTCTTACCGATGCCCCCTGGCGACCGCAATCTCAAAGAACCAGCACATTCGATCTCCCCAAAAAAATTACTGTTTGCCCCAACTTTCGTTTTCAGAAATCTGTGAATTTAATCACCTGGAATGTTTCAGCCGATACAGCCGTCTACAGGGCGACGCGCAGTGATACGAACGAACAGAAAAGTAGTGCCCGGCGGCAATGGCGTCTGACTTTTTTTTCAGAAAGGAGTTTAGTGATGCAAATGTATCACTCTTTTGAACACAAATTGTTTTTAGAAGAAAAACGCGTTATTTCCGTGACTCAAGCCAACTTGCCGGACTATTTTCCTCTCGTCCAACACCGGACCGGAACTCGCGTCACAGAACGCTGTCAGGGGTAAGTCAGTGCTGATCGCACACACTGGAGGTGAGGATGAAATAGAGATTGATGTCAAAAAATCCAAACTGTCCCCTTACCCATTATATAGTCATTATATCCTATATATGATGATTGAAGCAAATATTTTGGTGGAACAATTACACTGTACCTGAAAGATTTCAAGTAAAGTTAGTATTTAACAAATTCATTTGTATTTTTTGTTGTTGCAAATTATGGTTTTGTGTTGAGGCTACGTTATGTTTAGAATTAAATTTTCATGAGATACAGTAAGTTAATTGACCTCATTAGTCACTTTAATTAAGTCCACTAGCACTCTAATAACATCAATTGCTTGAGCTGTATAAAAGTTTCTATAATAATGAAAAACCATTGCCCATTACATTAGGTAGTATATTACAAAAATAAAAACTGCACTTTAGCATTAGTGCACGACCTAAATTGAATTACTTGATTACTATGTGTTGGTAATCATGTTATCATAGATTGACATCATCATAACTGTGACAATGGAATGTAGTTCTACACCACCTTGTTGCTTTCGATGCCTTTATAAGGATCTTTGGTACAAAAGCAACTGAGATATGATCAGTTCCAATAATTTACAAAACAACAACATATTTATTCGCATGCAGGTGCATTTGAATTGCTGTATGATAAACATACCACCAGCACTTAAATGAATCCTGACGAGATCCATTCTTTTCCAGCATCAGCCAATTTTACTCATGTTGAAATTAGACGGCCACACCATTCAAACATGAAATCCTCACAACCACGACTGATGTCCTATCACAGAAACATTGTCATTCTTCACATCCCAAATATGTTATAATAATACAAAACATTTTTATAAATGTGCTAACAGACGCCAAAAAAAAAAAAAAGGTCTAGGGAGTCCGTCATTCAATGTGTGCCTTTTTGCACCATCTGAGTGAAGCGGTTGGTGATGCTCAAGGTGGTGTCGATGAAGCGCTCCACGCAGCTCACAAGGCAAGTCTCCGTCCGGGAGTCCAATTTGGTACCTGGACTGTCCACACACTTGTCCCAGCACACATCTGTGAAGTTGTGCACCTAAAGTAAGCAGAAAAGATGGTGGCTGGAGATTAGTATCATGATGGAAATACGGACATTTCAATCAAAAATTAAATTGCAAGGATGTGATCATTAGTGCCCGGCCAATTAATCGGCCACCGATTATAATCGGCCACCGATTATAATCGGCCACCGATTATAATCGGCCGATTATTGGCCTTCAAACATCGGCCAAAACAATCGGCCAATTGGGCCAAATGGCCGATTATTACCGTTATCGAAGAAAACCGAAGTTTCGGACGCTGTGAAAATACCACGAATGCAGCATTTTGCTTGCGTAGCATCAGCAACTAGAAAGTGTGTATGTTATTTTGCTTATTCTGTTGTCCCTAAGCGTCCTTTAATGACGCCGCAGTTGGAGTTAAATGAAACTAAATAAACAATGTTAAGAATCACATCCACTTTATATTTAATACAAAACTTGCTTCATTTTTACAACATCGGTAGCCTAAATCGAACAGGAAGTTAGCAAATGCTAACAGGGAGTTAGCATCGACTTCGGGAGGGTTTTTCCTTCAAATAACGAATATCCACACACAAATCTTGTGGGAACACATACCCACAGATGAGATAACACTACGCAAAGGCACAAATTCTTCCCAATGTGTGGAAAAACGATTAGTATTTTAATAGAATTCAATTGCAGATTTCTTCTGTTCTCACTTTAAGTGTGTACGCCATTGATGCACGGCACCACACTGCCCCCAATAGGCCAAAAATGCACATGAGCAGTCAGTATTTGTTGTTGTTTTTTCCCCAGTTACTATTGTTTTAGTTTATTAAGGACTTTATCACAATATTCTAATTTTCTGAGACAGTCCTGTAGATGTTTACACATAATAGCCCGTATTGCACATTCGAACCTCCAAAATATTTCTCCTTACGTAGCAGTTGCAAAAATACAGTTTATAAACATAAACTACTACTGCCAAGGCTCTGTACATTAACGGTTAACTCCTAAAATAAACAGTAGAAATTATTTTTAGCTACTACCTTATCGTTTAAAATATATAAAAACTGACATCATCTATGGCTGAGGCACGTGGGCTTACTATTACTGTCATTTGATTTCCTTTGTCTCTGCTTATATTCTAACCACCATCTGAATCCAGGTCTATGTGGTCAAGTAAAGGTTACATAAGGTCCACGTTGAGCTACAAACCTGGGCATGGAACTGAGCCTTCTGCTGCTCGATGGCGATCAATCGCTGAAGCTCTGTCGCTTCCGCTTTCTCCGAGGCACTGAGATTGTCCAAATCGTCCATTGCGTTTCTTAAACTGATGTCAAATAGACACTACTGCTTTTGTTTTTTGTTTTTTTAATTAACGGTTTTGAGTAACCAACGACGTCGACTCGGTAAGTAGTGACCTTCCAGAGAACTGAGTGCGCGTGCGCGTGCGTGCGAATGCTCAGTGCTGCTACGCGAGTTCACGTGAGCAACTGCCGACGTACAAATTATGGGATGTTTCGCTGTAAGCCTTGACAGCGGCCGGACGTTAGTAATCCTAAATTTTTATTATTATTATTATTATTATTACTATTCTTCTTATTATTATTATTATTATATGAAACTCTGCTTTTGTTAGTGATTCACATTTGGAAATCAGGTAACTCCTGATGACGTAGGGTGACGCTTTCAAAGAGCGTTAAAAGTTTCAAGAGGATGCCATGCCGTAAAGCAACGCGACATCTAATTGTATATAACACATATTTTGAGAAGCACCTTCAACAAATAAACAGCACGTGATTTTTTTCGAAGTAACGTATTTAAACGTATTTATGATCATGCTTATGAGTTGCTTTCAAAATTTGTTCTGGACAGCGTTACATAAAAAGCACAACATTCGCAGAGTATTTGTTCATCTTAAATATAAGATCTTTGTATCAGGAAGTTTCAGCAACAACTTCCGGGTTAATTGTGACGACCTTGGTTGGTGATCATCATGGCGGCTATCGTACGGTTGAGTTCTGTTTGTCGCAGAGGAATTCAGCGTAAGAATGGTCGTTTATTTCGCAACGATTGCGTTTATTTTTAAGTTGTTTGCAAATTAGGGGGATTTTTTTGGCAGCCGAACTGTTATGGTTTCTGGCGGTTCGAATGTCGTTTTACTGTCTGTGTGCAAGACACATTACGTAGGAAACAGTGGCGCTGTTCTCAAGTTCATGACTTTTGTTAAGCTTGTTTGATATAGTTTGCATTACTCAAATGCAGTTCACCTTACTGAATAGAAAATACATGGAAAGATCAATAATCAGTGATTCGCGTATAGGGGGAGATTCAATACTAAATCTGTCAGTTGCACATTAGTAAATCGTTAATGGGCCTTATAATATGTCAACATTCACTTATTTCGGCTCAGATTACATAATCAAATTAACTAAACGTTTCTGAGTCTATTATATTGAGTGTTCAACAGCCAGCAATAATCCCGTTGTTATTTTTTTATTATTTTTTCCCTCCTCAGCCCTGTTCTACCAAAGCACCTTGCTGGCAAGGCCGTTGGTTGTACCACACAAACACCAGGAGCAAACTTACCTGCTCACTTCAAGGATTCATGCGTCCCAAACCCTAAATGGTGAGTGTGCAAGTGCTGTATGTAAAGTTGACCCTTGATTTAACAGACTAATTGAGGGAAGGGGTTGTCCATTAAATCTGGTTGGCTGTTAAATTGAAGTATGTTTTTTTTTTTTTTTAATGGTCAAAAAAGACCCAATATAGTGGAAAGTTATTAACCCCTAAATAGGCACAGGATGCACTATGTACTCATTATGATTATATATATTTGAGATTAATGTTCTTCCTTTTTTTCACCTCCATTTTGAGTGGATGCCATAGGGAAGGGCTTGACCAAAAAACCCTCCCCGTTCAAAAATTAAAAAAATATATATATCACACTTATAAAAAGTTTTTAAAATGACGGATCTTGGTCTTAATTTTTACATCAGCAAAACCTGTCTTTAGAATTGGGTTACTGCACTTTTTACATCAACTGAACACGCATGGAAACAATTATTGGCCATAATAGAAAACACGATATTGCCCTTATCGTTATATCCCGACCAGCCACGTGTGTACTGTATTGAAATGTTTGTTTCTCTTTGCTATATTTGAAAGCGAGCTCCGGCTCCAAAGCCGCCTCACTGCACTGGACAGCTGAGCGAGTGTTGAGCATCCTGCTGCTGGCCATGGGGCCTGTTGCCTATTTTCACCCGGGCCCTGCTATAGATTACTCTCTGGCCGCTGCGCTCACCCTACATGGACACTGGTAAGATGAACAATCAAAGGTCAATGGGTTGCAGATGTACAAACTCCAACACAAACACATTGATACATTTGGTACTCAATACAGCACATGAAACAATTAAACGGCCTCCCTTCAAATATAGTAAGTCAAATGAATGTGATTTATTTTGTGTCAAACTTGTTCCGGACTAGTTGCATGTGATGAGCAAGTTCTGTTAGTTGATGATCTGAGTAGGGCGTACAACTACCCACCTATAAACCACTGCCAATGCCTCCAGCAACAAAAAAAAAAAAAAAAATGCATTTGAGAGGATGCCTCGAACATCAAATGATGAAACAACAGCTTTCGGTTCAAACTCGTAGATAGAATGTAACCGTTTTATTTCCTGCCCTCTGCAATTGGCAACCACAAATATACGCACAAACTAACCACAGGAAATTGAGTAAAAGTCTATGCATAGAGAAGCATCTGAGTTGTAAGTGTGCCAGCTTTATATCCTGCCTTGATGCTTTTTGCCCACAAGTGTTCCATCTCATATGCACTAGTAGTTTTTCCCACCTTTTATTCTCACACTTGTCTACTTAACTCATTTGCTCCCAATAACGTGTAAAAAAAAATTTATGTTGTAAGTGTCCCAAAGACGTATTTATACGTTTTCTTGTTTGTTTTAATGCTAGAGCATATAGAAGGCTTTGATGCAGCCTATAAATATATAAAAGAAAGAAGAAAAAAAAGCTACTGTACGAGTGTCCGAAGACTTTGCCAATGTTCGACGGTTTCTCTCCTTTCTGTGATCTTTTAACAATGTCGTTTCCGTGGTAATTGCTTTTCTTTTGGCTGGACCAACATTGATAGAAGACGTAGGTTTCCTCTTTTTTGGAGCCATGATGTGGAAAAAGAGGGCGAAAAAGCCAAAGATACTCCCACAAGTGCACAAGCGCTAGCGCTAGCTAAATAGCGGACGAGGGTAAAACGCTGCAGGCTATATGGCGGACCAGGAGCCAAAATGGCAGACCCGGCATAACCGTTGTAAAGTCGAAACGCCTTAAGTCGAGTGCGCCTTAACTCGAGGACTCCCTATATATGAAATAATCAACTAGTGGTTTTATGAGTTGATATCGGACTAGAAAACTTAAAACTCTTAAAACCACCCCAACTGAATACATGCTTTGCTCAGGTCACCTCAGCAAAAGGGGGGGGGGGAGAAACACCAGACAGCCCACAGCAGAAATCGGACAAGTCCTGGTTAGTTCCGGCTGGTTGCGGAGCCGTAAAGGTGTGGCTTGAGCTTAGCGTCTGTCTGTCTGTCTGTCTGAGCAATGTGCCGGTCCATCAGTTGCAGCAACCACTAGACAGCCTAGCAGGCGCAGGCCACAAATCCCAGTCATGAGTGGTGATAAATCCTCCCAAGCTTAAGGCCAAGGTGGATATCTTAGGAGGCCGGCTGGCGTCCTCTTTGAGCACAACTAGTTGAGACAAATATCCTGATGTCAACTTGGTGGCGGCAGCGGTGCAATGAGGCGGAACATGAAGGCCGGAACGTTCCTTTGCATGCAGTCGGTGCCTGATAGGATTAGAAAACTTCAAGCTCCAAAGAATGTCGGCAGTGAACGAACCCGAATGAAGCCGGTCGACTTGTTAATGGCGGAGGTGTCAAATTGATTGACCAACGAGAGTTGAGCCACTATTACAATTTGGTTATTTTCATTGTTTAAGCCTGATATTGTGACACGTACTGTAGCATAACATCAAAAGTAATACGATGGGAGATTTGGGGCCAGATTTAAGGGACACTATTAAACTTGACTCTCTTAAACGCAACTACTGTGTCAATCTATGTGGTACAACGAACGAACATCTTTCTTCGCATACGTTCTAGGGCTACACAATTTATTGAAAAAATATCGATATCGCGATATTGGCCTATGAAATATGCATATCGCAAAGACATGCAATAAGTGTGATATGGAATTTTATGCTTTTATCAGACTGTCAGGTTTACCTGTTTGACATTTATTCAACGTGACAAAAAAAAAGGAGTGAAGACACTCAGTGCAAAGCTCATGAGGAGAGGAGCTGATTGATACAATTCACTACTGCACTCTGGGGGGGGGGGGGGGGGGGGGGGGGGGGGAATCTCCCCCTCACCCTCTCTTTTTATTTGGTTTCCACGCCCCGAGTTCCATGGGTGTTCCAACCCTAATAATGCAAATGCAAAACAAAGTTGGAACACAATCTACTTAACGAAAATGTGCACTGCCATCCAATAGTTGAACATTATCGAGAGGTAATTACAATTAATTAAGAATACATTGATTATGATTATTTTGCCCCATGAAAAAAAAACATTTTTTTTCATTAGATAAGAAAAATGCCATTTCTTTAGGTACATGATAATATCTAATCACTATATTCAGCAACTATATCGCATATCGTATGATTTTCCGATATCGTGCAGCCCTAATACGTTTTCATGCAAAAATGGATCAAATGCACAGTCGTGTAATGACTGTACCGAGTGGAGATGTTATTGGTGTCAGGCGATTATTCAATTTTTTAAATCGCATGACTTAGTTAACTCATGATTAATCGCAAATTTTGCATCTGTTCTAAAAGTACAATAAAATATTTTTTTTCCGAAGTTTTCATACTCTTGTTAACATACAAGTGGAAACAAATGTTTAATAGAAATATGGCTGCACCTTTTTTGATATAGTAAAATTAAAAAGAAGATGCACTGTATGAGTGTGATATTGATTTATGTTGAGGTCATTTCTCTGCCACTAGATGGCATAATTGCATTTGTAAGATTTCGGTGACTGCTCAGTACATTTTTCTTTTCATATTCAGAGCCATCTAATCTTTAACATGAAGTAACTTGTGAAATTCTGCACATTTTAAAAATTGTAAAATACAACTAGACTCCAGTCTCCACAAATGTATGCATTATTATTACATTTAATAGTGCAAAATTTTGATGTGGGCGTGTCTGCTGCAAATTCTTCCAGTGAAGACTTTCCAAGCACTGGGCACTAAAAAAAACAAAAAAAAACAAAAAACGAGTGGCATTAAAGGAACTTTAAATAAACTCAAAATTAATGTCCTATTTTTGACATCCCTAGTTAAATTATATTTTGTTCAAAACATCCTCCTCAAGGTCACTACTAATTGCGCAATCCCATGTAATAGTCAAACATGAATGAAATATACTCACTGACTTCCACTTGTTGACTTTTTTATTTTTTTTTTGTCTTGTAGGGGTCTCGGGCAGGTGTTGACAGATTACGTCCATGGCGACACCAAGATCAAGATAGCCAATGCGGGTCTCTTCCTCCTGTCCACGGTCACGTTCGCCGGCCTTTGCTACTTCAACTACAACGACGTGGGCATCTGCAACGCCATCGCCCTGCTTTGGAGCAAATGAACACCAACGTGGACTAGCAAGCTGACCCAAACACGTTTCATGTAAATTCTTGCAAATGCACAGCTTTGACGATATTTCCAGTGGGTGTAATTATAATGTACATCATGTTAAATCGGTTCACCTCAATGACGTATTGCCAATTTTCTTACCTGCAAAGGCGGGAATAAGCTTGTCAAAGCTCAGTGTGGACTGGAACTTGTAATTTGTGTCCGGTAATGAAGTTGGTCGATGTCTTTTCTAGTCTGTACTTCATATCTTAGCGTACTTCATGAGGCTCCATATTTTTCCATAAAATGTCACGCAGACCAGAATAGTCTTATATGACATTTATTTTTATTTTTTTCCACCATCTTAGGATTCTCTGTTGATTTTCAGCTTTGTTTTGTTTCAATGACTCCATGTGCGTACCTTTTTGATCTTCAATCCTTCTGATTTAAGATGCGCTATGTTGTATTTTTATTGATGCATTTGAGAAGCTTCATGTTTGTCAAAATGATTTATTGCAACAAAACAGCATGTACTTGTATTCGTATCTGTCTTTTACTGTACATCTCTCAGCTATACTGTAAAGACCACTTCAAAAATACAAATGTAAGCATTTTACTTATATCATTTGAGCAAGGCACTACGGTCTCTTTTATGGCCTTGGGCTGAACCCACAGCAAGCCTTCAAAGCTTTTTGTCATTGATGCAGTTTGCTGGGTTGTTGAACACAATCTTGGTGCAGTCATACATAACATTAACAAAGTCAAGGTATAGCTTTTAAATAATTTACCTGGGTTTCGCCTGACTCTCAAAACATGGGTGTAACTTTTTGGGGAACGGCTTTGGGGGAAGTACATAAATATTTGCTTATTCCATTTCATACTTGCAAATCTGAACCAACAAGAGAAACATGAATACTTTCCTGTAGTAGCCTACCAATATGTCAATATGTTTGTCTTTGTATTTGTGATTATAAACACACAGCACCCATCCACACACACGAGGAATTGTGGGTCAGCTGATTCCTGGTTTAACATGTATATTTTTTTGTTAACCCAGTACATACATAAGCAATTGCTCTGTTTGAGCAATTTTACCAATTTCAAAAAAACGAAATATATATTTAAGCAGATGCTGGTTACCAGAGGAATGGAGAAAAACATTGTGTAGCTTCTGAAAGTTGACATTCTAACGTTACGAAACACGAAGACTTAAGAAAGCGTTATCTGACAGCATTCGTCCACTTCGTCAAATGCATGATGTAAGACCAAGGTGAGCTGAGAAGGGTTATTTTCCTCAGGCTCAAACCCCAAAAATTCACGTGGGTGAAGGGAGGACTCCAACAAGCATTTTTTTGTTCCCTCAGGTAGCGGAATCATGTAGAACACAGCTTCATGTTTAGACGTTTCAATTTTGTTGGGGATATCCTGTGGTTAATACACATAAAACATATAATGGGTTATAATTGAACCCACGGAAAACTGTATAAAGTAGACTGGCTCTAATTATGGGTAAAAGAGTAACTTGTAGAGAGAAAGCATTAATACTCACCATTGCCTTTGGGTAAATTTCTCGCCTGTCATTACAGCAAACCACCATTTTAGTCCCATTTTTATGAGCATACAGCATGACAGCATTGCCCTTCCTGACCTTATGGCCAGATTCATTGTAAAACACAAAGTTGAATTTGCAATCTAGAGAGGAAAAAAAAAACAGAAGAAAAATAATTATGAGTATATTTGCTTTTTTGACAATACAGTCTCTCCTGATAT
This sequence comes from Festucalex cinctus, assembly GCF_051991245.1. Classification (NCBI taxonomy): domain Eukaryota; kingdom Metazoa; phylum Chordata; class Actinopteri; order Syngnathiformes; family Syngnathidae; genus Festucalex; species Festucalex cinctus. The sequence goes on from NC_135423.1 coordinate 1,972,334, forward strand.
AGACCCTTACAGCTGACGTCACTACTTAGCTACCGCGGCGCCTCCCGGTGGGCAAACATCCCATAACAAATGAATGTAGAGAGCTTCACTTCCGGCGAGCGTTTTCGTTCAAAGGTAGGAAATATATATCAAGTGTCACAAAAAAAACCCGTCCCGAGTAGGACACTACATTACTGAGACTCATTGAAACCAGTCGTATGAAGCCGCTAGCTACAAAAAATAGCTGCGTCGTAGTTTCATGCTAGACACCGTGCTAGTCTTTTACTCCTCACTGTCTTTCGCGGGGTTTAGAATCGATGCCGCCAACCGAAATATTGTTCTCATCTCTCTTTAAGCCATTAGAGCATCTGTCGGCCGCGCACAAGTTCACCATAGCATTGGTAGCTGATTTATCAACTGTTTGACCTATTTTGTAGCTCACACAGATTGTTTTCCTATTCACTCGCATTTGACGCCCTGCCCCCCACCGCTAGGGGCGCACTTCAACGTGACTGGAAGGGTCTACTATACCACGGTGGTGGACATTCATTCATTTATTGGAGTTTAACATTTATACGGCGGGTTCGCTACTCAGCCTGCAGTGTATATACAGTATGCTTAATTACAAAAAGGCAATCATCGACTATTCTGAATAGCTAAAGAGGATTGGGTGCTTTTTGTTTTGCATATTTTTGTGGATGACTCACTGACACCAAACGCCCAATAAAAGCCAAATGACACTCTAGCGACTACAATGACTTGTTACAATTTACTGTGACTAATACGTATTGTGCAACCACTGCAATACAGCAATCTAATCCAAGTATTCATTCATGTTTAGAACCAGGAAAACAAAACAACTTAGCCAGGAACTGAAAACATCAACAAAAAAAGTTGTACCTCAACATAAAACCACAACTGTTGTTGAACTTAAAAAGCCTCAAATGTCACGCGAGAACTTTCATAGTAAACCTCATTCTACAATCACTCGTGTCAACAAAGGCCGTACACGCACAGTATTGTTCAGAGAAGAAAGTGTAGCCAGCAGCAAAATACATACGGTAAGGTCACGTCTTATAAATAAGGAGTGATGTATTTGTGATTATTTTATACTCAAGTGATTTTTAATGTAAAAAAAAAAAAAATGTAAGGGAAAAAAAAAGGAAACACCCTTTTCCAGAATGATTTCAGCCATCCAAGGAGGCTGACATTTTATGTAGCACCGCCACCTGGTGTCGACTGAAAGACTCCTTGAGACATTTTCAGCAGTAAAAAGTTAATATTTCATCAAGACATTTTTATTCAGTTTTAGTTAGCATAGCATGAATGTTTGAACATAAGATAAAGTGCAGTAAACAGTTTCTGAGTGGTTCTTTTGTCCCACCGGCTGTTTCATTCCTTCTTCTGATTGGATTCGATGAATTTTCATCACCGTGTTGACAGTAAATCATGTTTAAAATGACCTTTTACTGTTAAAGCTGCTCAATGGCCGAATGATGAAATTGCACACTCCCTTCGTCACATACGCGCTCAAACCATATCGGCCCCGTTTCGTCATTTGTACCGCTAATCTCCCGACTTTACAGCGAAGTAGACGGTTTACATAATGTAGGCTGTTTCAAATCTGGAGCAGATTATTTGAATTTCCACTGATTCATTTGGAATAACTATCATGTACTTTAGTAGTAGAACAAAGAAAAATGAATGAAATGAAAGTCACAGAATGAATGTTGGCCAGCTTTTCGGTTCCAATGTAAAAGTTATTTCAAACAAACAGAAAATCCAAAGATCAGAAAGCCACTGAGAAACAACAGAATTTGACTTTCTTACCAGGCAAGCATTGCTGCTGTTTCGTCAAGTTTTGGACTTCAAATTGGCTGTCATCCCTTAAACATAGATATTTGTTGTCCTTATTTCGAATGGAAGTACTCAGTAGAACGCAGTGGCGCGATCGGCTGAAAGAGTCGTCACTGATGGAACCATCTGGAATAGCAAACATGTACAGAAAATGATACTGTAAGTCACGCTTACATATACCGTCATTTCCGGACTATAAGCCGCAACTTTTGTCACACGCTTTCAACCCTGCGGTTTATACGATGATGCATTTTTTTTTCTTCTAACGGCCGCCAGGGGGCGCTCGAGCAGAAAAGGTAAGAGTGAGACGGGTGGAATATATGTGTCGAGGAAAACGCAAGTTTAATGTAACTTTATGCATGAATAAAATTTGCATGAACAGATCGTCATCATGGAAAATACAAGAAGTCAGTGACTTTTAGCCGAATGTTATTTTTAACTAGCCCTGTTAGTTACTACCCGTATTGCTGCTGTGTTACTGCCGGCACTGTTTGGAAAGAAAAGCGAAGGTGTATTATTAAACCTTTGAAAACTCTCTTTCCGTGTACCGTCTTTCTTTATAAATATGTTTCAATGTGGGCACATGCGGCTTATAGTCAGGCGCGTCTTATTTCAGTTTAGTTCAGTTGTACAAAATGCTTTTCCTTTAGAAATGTACTGGGTGCGGCTTATAATCAGGTGCGCTCTATAGCCCGTAAATTACGGTATATAAATATTTCAACAATGTTCATCTCTACATTTAGTGTACGATCATTCTTTACCTGTCTCATCCACGTCATATAGATCTGAAAGAAAGAAGAGGACAAAAAAAATCAGATTTTGAATTTAAACATGTAAAAGTACAAAAACTAAACTATTAATGGAGCAACAAATAATGAACCCGAATTTGTCATTGTTGTCGTAAGCAAGTTTTATGCTCAAATTTAGAATATTTTACAGGTTCTATGAAATTATTTGCTAACCAAACGCAATATATTGTATGTGCTATACTTCTGACTAAATAGTTGAAAAAACATTTGAATTGAGTGTTTATTATTAACTCATTCACTGCCATTGACGGAAAAAAACGTCAAATGATGCATTTTTGCTGGGCTGGCAGTGACTGTGTTAAAAGCAATACTGTAGTACTAATTAGCTGCAGCTGAAAAACAGTACAGTTAGCCCATTTCCAGTGAAGTCGAGTAAAACGTGAATAAAAACAGATTACTTGCAAATAATTTTCAGACCACATTCAAGAGAATATAATACAAGAACGAGATATTTACCATCATGTTGAAAGTTCAAACTGATAAACTTTTCTGTTTTTTTTTTTGTAAAAACATTCTCATTTTTAATTTGATGCCTGCAACATATTGCCAAAAAAAAAAAAAAAAAAAAGCTGGCACGGGGGCAGCAAATGACACTAGGGGAAGTTGAGGAATGCTTAAGATAATAATAATAATAATAATAATAATAAACACCTGTTTGGAACATTCCACAATATCATCAAAATTGTCTCGAGTAATCAAAAGAAATCTGCTTATCAGCCATAAAACCAACAACTGAATGCCCTTGACCTTCGATCCCTCAGGCAGCAACGCACTAAATACTGGCACCATTAAAAGCAAATTGCATAAAAGTACATTTCCGCATGGGTTGAGGAACACTTAAAAAAAACAATTGTCAGTTAGCAGAGTTTGTCGCTAGCCTACAAATGCACGTCAAAACTGTTAAACCAAACTATGCAAACATGAATGGAATTGGAGTCTGTAGTCTTGACTGTCCACCGTAATAATTATAAGCAAGATGTAAGTAAGGAATTGAATTGACCTTGGAAATGGAACCTGCCATCACATACATCAAGAAACTCAACAGGGGAGGTGCCACTGGTAGACATCGAATTGACCTGTTACAAAAAAACAAAAGTTTTTTATGAGCAAGCCATCCATTTTCGACACCGCTTGTATAGTTACATAACTTCCACGTATAAACGCAAAATATACCTTAACACATACAAGTGTATATAACACATATGAACATTAATACATACTTTAACACCCCCACATACTTTCTTCCCAATATACACAAATTGTACATCTACTTGCTTACATACTGTCCGTCCATCCCACCGACCACAATGTTAACCCTTGTTTGTACCCTCAAATGTAAACAAAAAAGGTACAGAAATGGTCCCTTTGGAACAGTATTTATGCGTTCCGTTATGAATCCTTCTGGCTACATCACCCAAAAAAAAATAATAATTGTACCTTGGAGAACAAAAATGGACCCGTACAGTAGCCTTTTTTTCTGATCGTATATGGCATAAACTAAAAAAAATAATGCACGTCCTGTTTTTTTGTCCACATTCTTCTCCTTTCGCTAGCTGTAGCAGAAACATGAAGAGAAAAAAAAAAAAAAAAAAAAAAAAAAAAAAAAGTATAAAGCACACATTTCCCCAGCAGAGCATGCATTTATTTCCGCCCACAGATAGTACACAAAGAATGCGGTCGCACCCGTCACCAATATTTTGTTTTGAGTTAGCACAGTACACATTTCCTTAGATGCCTGCGAATAGCGTGTCTGAACAACCACTTCCTTGACTGTCACATTAAAGAAATCTTGAGACAATTGGTGTCTCTTTATTCTTTGTTATTATTATTATTAATTTTCGATAAACCTGATGAGATAAACTGCATACGTCTCAAGACACCAATTGAGCATTGTAAAGGATTAATGCTGCCACTTTTCTTTGTGATTTTGTCTTTTTTTTTTTGGCGCACAAAAGAACAGAGAGAAATGTACTCCCTCCCACAGGACTGTCAAAAAAAAACAATAACAAATGTGCTCCCTCCTGCAGGACTGTCAAAAAAAAAAGAATAACAGATTTATGAGTTTGGGGATCATTTCTTTCTCATCTGGTGTCCATTAACTATTATCTCAGATGTGTCAGCTATCCTAGCCGGAACTTTGTTCTTCTACTTGCTGTCTCTAAATAAATAAATAAATAAATAGATAAAAATGAAGCATGCATTTTTTCTCCAGCCCAGTATACTTGTAACAATCCCAATACTTTTGTCCAGTGTGATGATGTTTTTCAGGGTGTCATCTTACAGTGAGTTACAAGAGAAATGGAATGTGTTCAGTACTCCCAAAAAAGAAAAAAAACGCTGACTTGACTTTATCCAGTGCCATGAAAATTCCCCATTTTAACATTTAAGATCATCAAAACAAATTTCTACATCACACAAAAGATAAGTCAAGTAAAAATAAACTGCAGTTTTGAAGTGGTGATTTGATGTATTAAGAAAAGCCACCTGGCTCTGTATGGAAAAAATGGATGACTTGCCTGGCCAAAACTAATAAATAGTTGACTGAAATTAAGCGTTTTCTGTCACTGCATGGCAATGAGTCGTTCACATCTCTGTGGAGATATTTTGGCCCACTCTTCCTTGAAGAGTTGTTTTAATTGAGCAATACTGGATCCCTATAAATGAGATAAAAAAAAAATATTTTTTGTGCCTAGTTTTATACTTGAGTGTCCACATATTGTTCATCTTGGCTGAATAAATACTGCATTCTGCATCTGTGCTGTGTATGCAGTAGCTATAGTTGTAAGTCATATTCTGACAGCTCCATTAAAGGTGCTACAATGCTAGTATGCTACGTAACATGACTGCATGTTTCTCCAAGACTTAATTGTGGAAGCTCTGATATTCATTTATTAAAACTCGAGACCAGATGCCATTGAAATTCTCACATCATCTCAAACATGCGTATTTAGATGAAACACCCACGGTTTGAAGACGATCGGATACGTTTTCATAAATGGTGCAAAATTACAAAATATACTCAAAATGGCGGATGTATTGTGAGGTTTAGCACATGGCTACAAAAGATGGTTTTTTTTGTAGGTCTTGGGCTGATAGATAGACCTCCCAAATGTCACAAATAGGTGAGCCATACATTGTACGTAGTTTGAAAACATTTTGTTGTTGTTTATATCAGTTAACACAAATTGCACTAAACACTTGCATTGCATTGGACTAATGCCATTTCTGTTTATTATTTGTAATCTGTGAAATTTGGTATATATATATATATATATATATATATATATATATATATATATATATATATATATATATATATATATATATATATATATATATATGTATATGTGCGTAGAAAAGGAGCTGACCAAATCGACTGGAGTCGCTGATTTTTCTGTGCCCACAAATTCCTATTTGGTGGCAGCCAATGATCATTTTGTGAACGTGTGGCCACAAAACAAGTGTCAGCGCATGCCGTGCTGTAAAGTAAGCAGATCAGGAACACACGTACGTTATAGCTCGGTAGTTGTAAGTTTCTTGTTCCATCTCCAACTTCGAACACCTGCAAGATGTGCTAATGCTCGTTTGCTAACCCAAGTCAGTATTTCTTTTCGAACGAAAACTACTTCACGGTTGTGTCAAGTGATTAAAACGCTTACCGACATCATCGACATGACTGGCGCAGCTTGTCCCGATGCCTCTTTGACCACCGAGTGATAAAGAAGGAGAGAAAAAAAAAGAGCTAGGTTAATTTTATAGGGAAACTGCAAAGGAGTCACTTGATGCGTCTTGTCTGATCAGCCACACCTCACAAGTGTCACACGAATACACTCAAAAGATGGGAAAGCTTCCCGCGGACAGATTTCACACGGAAGTGGAAGATGCAGCTCCGCTTTCATTCTTGTTCATTTAAAAAAATAAAAATACATTTAATTTTTTTTTTTTTTTTTAAAGATACATATATGTCTACAACGAACTAAAGCCACACAGAAACTTTCACTAGCTGGATTGAAGATTTGCATGAAACGCATTTGTACAGATTTATAAATCATTTTTAATACTGACTATGGTGCTGAGTGTTTACTGCCACAAGAGGGCGCACGCGTAGTGCAGATAAACTTACAGTAGCGCCTTCTATAACACATTTAACACAAATTAAAAACACCCACACACACACACAATTCAAAATTCGAACATTCACAAACCCCAAACCCTTCCTGCAAAACCAGACTTTTGCCTCAAAACTGATGTAGCAAGTGGCACCTTAAGGGGTCGCTGTTGCTCATCAATTAAATTGAGGTTAAATTAGAGCAGGAGTGCGTAATTTTTTATTTTATTTTTTTTACTCCAGTGCTTCTCAATTATTATTTTTTTGTTTTTGCCAGGTGTGATGTGTGTTTGCGTGTGTAAAAGCTCAATAGGTTTTGGTGAATGTTAAGATCTGCAAAAATAAGTGTCCTTTTTTTATTATTATTTTTAGCCAATGAGTTGCCCTGATTGCTATTTTTTTTTTGGTAAAAGTATAATACACATATCATTTGTTGTGTTCATTGCACAATGTTGGTTTTCATGTTTCATTTCCAATGTTTGCTTTTGTCCACCCGATGGCAGTGAAGCTCTGCAAATGCCATTCTGTATTTTTTTTTTCTTTTCTTCCTCTTATGCTCTCCCGCTGCTCTTCTTTATCCAATATCTGTTTGAGTAGACAATTTGAATGATGGCACAAAAACAAGTCTTTCACTGTTCATTTAATGGACTACTTCTGAGGTGAATTTAAGAAATTCGGACTTGACTGCAAACAGGAATGACATTATTGAAGAAATACACTCCTCAATGTCAATTAGCATGCTAATTGACAGCGATGAAGGAGCCCTGCAGATTTACAAACATATATTGGCTATAAACTTACATAGAACAGATGGACAACATTAAGAATAGCCACCTAACTAATAATAATACATTAAACATGTAGACTTACATGAATAACGTCAGCACCTTAATATAACATAAGATTAGCAGCACTGTGACGACAACATGTCCTGTCCGCAGCATAACAAAATGGAGAACCGCCGCCGCGAGGCAGTACAACAAACTTAATACACCAGTGACCCCTAGTGGCCGGAGGAAACCTCTACAATTATCAGGAAAATTAGCTATACCTCAGATGGAGAGAGAAAATGTTATTTACTTCCCACAGGTAACCCTTGGCTGAAGTGTGTTAAAATAAATAAATAAATAAATAAATAAATAAAATAAAGCCACACTTGCAGTCTTGTAAACATGTTGGAAACCACAAGCAGAGAACAATTATTTTTTGGTACATATTATTTAGCTTTGTGTTTTGTCCCCAAATTAAGGTCATGTCTTTACGTCCTGATCTTTATCCTTCACTTTGAAATGCTCAGCAACCTTTTTAGGTGAGTGTGTGTCCTGTCCTGTCTCATTGTCTGCTTGTGAAACGGCGTCTGTCAGAGGTGTTGCTGTTCTTGGCTGTCCTGCTAGCTCCAGCTGCGTGCGCGCTCTCCCCCACCCACCTCACAGGCTGATCCAAGTTACCTCATGCTGACCTGTTTAATTGTCTACCTACCTCAGGGATGACCAACGAGTGTGTGCTCACACTGTTCTTATGTTCATACGGTATGTGTGACTTGTAAGAGCTTGAGATACATTTATAGGTGGCACAGCGCAAGTTTGGCCCACACTCGTAGCTAAACTAGCACGTAGCAATCAACATGTCCTCACCAGTGTGGTGGTTTTTTCCTCCACGGCAGAAGATCCAAACATTGCTCAGCAAGGATTCTGAGAGGGTGGGAAAGAAAAATCTGAAAAATCCCAAGACGTTTTGAACCAACATGAAGCAGCAGCAGCTAATGGCGCTAAGCTAACAACAACAAGTTAAAGTTAAAGTTCCACTGATTGTCACACCAAACTAAGCGGGGTGAAATTCGTTCTCCGCATTTGACCCATCCTCTGAGGGAGCGGTGAGCAGCAGGGCGGAATCATTTGGTGATCTCACAATCATGGTTTATGCGAAAATAAATACATTCCGAGTTAACAGTATTTATTTTTACACGCACGCACGCACACACATCCAGACACATGTTTTTGGTGGGAAGGTGTCAGCTTTGTGGAAATCCCTCACAAAGGGGGCAGAGGTGTGTGCCAGGGAACAGATGGTGGTGGCTATGCAGGATGGCGGCATATCACAGGTACTGCAAACGCAGCAAGAAAATGGCCTTGGCGGGGTGAAAACAAGTAAAACCCTAATGCAGGATTTTTTTTTTATTTTTTTTTATTTTTTAAGTGTTATACTTCAAAGGTGCTCACACAGCAAAATTGGAGAATGCTGATGGCAAGTGTCATTTTTGGTATAATAATGACATTAATAACAGCGTAATAATAATAATAACGATGCTGTAATAATAATAATAATGATAACAACAGTAATGATAATAAAAAAATAATGAATCTGGAATGGTTGATTCCATTCCTTTCTCAGTTTAATTCTCAATTATTTTCTGTCACGCCCCCCTAGGAAGAAGAAATCATCTCGGCGCCCGGAGCCGCTGCGCCAGCGTGTAACCGCCGGGTCCCATACGGGGAAATATGTTTTTAGAAGGGGCAATGTGAGTAACTGCAGCAGTTGACGAGAGTTTTGCAATCTGAATTGTGTCAAATGTCAGTATTATGTCTTTTTATAAAGCAGTAGGGATGTAACGATATCGAAGCGTCACGATACGATATTATCACGGTATGAAGCTCACGATGCGATGATTATCACGATATTGTGGAGAGTTTGGCGATATTTAAAAAAGGTCACAATTTTGTCAGAAAATTGAGCTCACACTTAAAAAAAAAGCACAATCCTGTGCTTTTGTACATAACAGCAATGTTATGTTATATTATTATTATTATTATTATTATTATTATTATTATTATGTCATTATTACTGTTATGTTAATGCACGCACACATTGAGCTTCTCCACATATTGACTTGCTTCACATATTATGTTCCCCTTCATCTGACAATTAGTGTAGGTTTTAAACATAGAAGGGCCAAAACATCTCCAATGAAAATTAAATTGCACAAAAAAACTAGCCACCAGAGGGCGCTAGAACTGCACAAATGGAAATCAGCCTGACTTTTTTTTTTTTTCACAGATGTGTTGCATTTAAATATCGTGACGATGACGACGACGATATTGTGGCAGTTTTAATATCACGATATCACGATATTGCGCGCTTATCGTTACATCCCTATAAAGCAGTACATTTTGTTATTTTAATATGATGCTTCTTTTGGTATCGTTACGATTAGCATAAGATGCAGGGATGCAAACAATCAAAGCAGGAGTTCGCTTGAAAACTATTTTATCAAAGTAGCGATCACATAAAACTTACGACAACATAGAGTTATGACAAGCAACGGGAACGGCAAATAGCAGTAATCCAACAATGACAGAAATGAAGCAGTCAACTAAATACAAGACGAGAAACACATCGGCAGTGTCTGCTTGAGCCGCTCACAAGGGTCCCCATCAGCGGTAAAAATATACAATAAGAACTTTTTGGTGGGTTAAAAAAAAAAAAAAAAAAATCTGAATTGCGCAATGCTTCAGACTCTGCTTTGTTCGTCTTCCGTTTCACTTCGCTCGAACAGCCTGAGCTCGATGACTCCCATCAAGATGAAATGGCCATTATTGGCACAGTACTTGAGGATCTCTACTGTATGGGGAGGATGACCTCGACGAGATGGGGTGATGGGGGTGGTGTGTGGTTGATTGATTACCTTGCCTGGAAAGACCCCCCCCCCCCCTCCACTCTGCCAGTGTCCAGCCAGCTACTGACCATGTCCTCTGGACAGCTGCGTCTGCTCATCTATGTGCACACTCGCTCTGTAGAAGTGGTTGAAATAGTTTCAGTGCGTACCAAAATATTGGGATTTTTTTTGTGTGTAATTGGTCTTGGATTCATACAGTTTTAAACTCTCGCACCTTTTCATACATGTGCAACTCAAAGTGCTTTACAGTTAAAAGAAATAAATAATAATTGTAGGGGGACCAGTGAGGATACTCCATCTTTGTGTTGCGTTCATTTTCTAAATGGACTGGCTTGATATTTGAACTTATTCTGTGGCTATAAAGTGGGGTGGTCTGTCAGGGACTGGGCTTGCTGAGAAGGACAACAAATTATTTTCACAGTGGATTTTGGAATGGGGTTAAAAGTGGAAAAAAAATAATAATTCATTAGAAGTAAGAGCTTTTTGGTATTCCTCATCTTGATGCTTCAGCCGTGGCGAGATTGAAATGGTGATAAGAGGTGCTGTGCTTGTGAGGGCCTGAGGCTCAACGAGCTCCAATGGAGGATTGGGGGGGGGGGGGGGGGGGGGGGGCACAATTGATGTCCAAAAACAATTTAATTTAATGCATGAGCCTTTGGGGATCATTTTAAATGTGATTTTTCGTAGATTTATTTTGATATAAACTAGAATAATACACATGATACACGTAAAAAACTAAAACTAATACTGAAACTAACTAATAACTAATAAAAAAAAAACCTAATAGAACCACGCTGAAAACTAATTAAAACTAACAAAATTTAAGAAAACAAAACTCAAAACAAAATAAAAACTAAAATGAAAAATTCCAAAACTTTAATAACCCTCCTGCCATATTACAAATAAATTGGTTTATATACTGTAGCATTTTGCTAAATATGCAAAAGCACAAATCAATTATTTGTACAATTTTTAGGACTAAACACAATTTCTCTTCATAACATGATGTGGCCCTTGCGGCCTTCTGATTTTCTGTATGTGGCCCTCAAATGAAAAATTTGGAAGTTTGGACAAGTTTGGATAGTCAATATATAATTTTACCGGTCTGGCCCACTTGACATCAAATTAAGCTGTATGTAGCTCCTGAACTATAATGATTTTGACAATCCCGGTGCATGTTAATTATTCTATTCATCAACGTAAAAGATGAAAAATATGTCAAATTACATTCCTTGCACCTGTAGTACTAATATTATGCAAATCCAAACGTGATATCCTGAGAGATGAGCAATGTGATGTTAAATCCGTTGAGTTTGGTGTGTCCCTCCTCCTGTCATGTATCTCCACCTTCAAAAAAAAAACAAAACTTTTCATCCTCCTCAGAAATACTGCAGCTAAATCCGATTTGGTTTTGCACATCTGTCTGTATGTCAGTGTTTAGTGTGTGTGTGTGTGGGGGGGGGGGGTTAAGTAGTTTTAAAGTGGGGGCAGAGAGAGGGAGTGCACATGCAGCAAATTGGTAAATTATGCTGGCATTAGGATTTTTTTTTTTTTTCCCCCACAGGGCGTAATCCACATGCCAAAGCCGATCTGTACTTTCTTCCCGACAATATTCAACTTTTAGAAATGAAATCGCCTCGTTTCACGCGCTTCCATTAATCTGTCGGATTACACGTTGCGAGCAGTTTGAGTGTGGGTGGGGGGGGGGGGGGGGGGGGGGGGGGGGGGTTGAACAGGGTTGTGTTAATTGGCGGCGAATTCAATCACTTCTTATGAGTGCCATAAAATGAGGAAGGAAAATGTCATGAATGATCCCCAATCTTGCTTTTCACAAAGTCAAAGCATTGACACAAATTTCCACAAATTCCTTCCAGAACAATACGTACCTCAAACTAGACAAAAGTGCAATTTCTTCAGAAATTGCATGAGAATGCTGAAAGCCGAATGCTAATAAAACATTTCCCAAGCGAGATTTGCTGAGCAGTATCAGAGAGCTGATAATGATGAGAAGTTTTATGTATGGAAGTGGAAAGTTCAATGTCAGTCCAATTGAAATTGAATGGGGAAAAGTTGATATTTGAAGTTCAATTGTGCGAGTGCTGTAAGTTATGTGGAATCAGATGATATATATACCCAAGACGGTGTGAATTTTTGAAGCAAGTTGAAATGTAAACAGTGTCAATCGGATGTATTATGTGGGAGTTTTTTTTGCATATCAAAAAAGTGCGGAGAATCAAATGTGCCTGAAATAATAATCCGAACTAGACTAAATGCAATTTCTGGAGAAATGGCGTGGGAATGCTGAAAGCACATTGAGAGATAAAATGATGAAATTCTAACTTCCTGGTTACTGGACAATGCGCTTTACCAACTGTGCCACCGAGCAGTTATATGATGATAAGTTATATATATGGAAGTGGGCATGGAAAGTGATAAAGTTCAATGACTGTCCCATTGAAAATGAATGGGGAAAAGTTGACATTAAATGTTAAATTGTGCAAATACTGTAAGTAATGTGGAATCAGACGATAAATACACTGAGAGGCGTGAATTTTTGAAGCCAGTTGAAATTTGAACAATTTAAATTGGAAGTATTATGTGGGAGTTGTTAGGTGGCAAAAAAAAAAGTGTGGAGAATAAAAATCACAATAACATATGTGGGAATGCTACAGCATTCCCACAACTAACCTAACCAAACCTCACTTAAACCTAGATTACTGCCAACTTTCTCCTCCTCTCCATCAGAAATCCTACTCTATGGTTAACTTAACTCATTTGCTCCCAATAACGTGTAAATACGTTTTTTATGTTTTACGTGTCCCAAAGACGTATTTATGCGTTGTTTTTTTTGTTTTGTTTTTTTTTTTTTTTTTAAATGCTAGAGCATACAGAAGGCTTTGATGCAGCCTCTCAACTGCAAAGAACGGTTGCAGAAATGGTAGTTATTACACAAACGGCCAGCAGGTGGCAGCAGAGCAAAGGAGATCAACCAGGGCCATCTAGAAAAAAAAAAGCTAAATTACTTACAATTTTAAATAGATTTGTGAAAACTGATGAAACTTAGCTCTCTGTCTGTCTGATTGCATTGTTTTTAAAAAAATAAATAAATGTTCAAGCAGTTACTCTTTCGTTATTCTTTTCCGCGAATACTTTTTTACTTCTACTTGAGTCAATTTTTTAATAACTACTTTTTACTTTTACTTGAGTAATATTATTTTGAAGTAACGCTACTCTTACTTGAGTACAATTTTTGGCAACTCGACCCACCTCTGACTAAAGCTAAATTAAAATGTATTGTCAAAATTGACACTGCTTCACATCATGCCAAATGCTATTATTTCCGGATTTTTTTTCTTTTTTTTTTCTCTCCTCACATGGCCAAGTAGAAAACGGAAACATGCTCTCCGTCCATCTCTCAGCCCACTTACACGTCGCATCTCTCTTCCTTTCCCCCCCTTGGCTCCTCCAACAGACACTAATTCCGTTTTATCAAATACAATCCCCCCGTTGCCTTGTGTGCTGAACATCATCTGACTTTTGAGTCACTGGGGCCCTCCCAAGGCTTGAGTGTTCTCCTTCCTTCCCTTCTCCTTTTTTAATGTTCTTGCATCACCCTCGTGCTGTCAGTACATATTAACACCCAGAGGGCTTGAGATATCCTTTTTTTTTTTTTTTTTAAGACACTATTAATTTCCTGTGCTGTACTGAAGTATGGAGGACCAAAAGTGCCAACATTAAATAAATAAATACACCATTAAATAATTAAATAAAAGTGTCATTTATTAATTAAATGTGTCATTAATTAATTAAATTCCCTATGATTATTTATTTCTTAATTTATTTATTTATCTATTTATTTATTTCATGGTCACGAGGGGTGTGAATTGCCTCGTACCTGACGATTCGATTCGTATCACGATTCACAGGTCACGATTCGATTCGATACCGATTAATCCCGATACGAATTCATAAGTCGATTGTTGCGATTTTTTTCATTCAATTTTAGAAAATACTAATCAGTAAACTTGCAGAGTGTAAGATTTGTATGAAAATGTATTATTTATTTATCTGAAACTTCAGTCTTATATGGGTTGTAATCTGTTTCATGCTTGAACAGCATTAAAATAAAATATTAAAGCTTAATGTTCCGTTCATATAACATTCTTCCATGCTCAAGGTGTGAACCCAAACCCAAAGTAAGACGTTTTGTTGAATATTTTTCCATTAAAAATGGAAGTTTAAAAATAGATTCAGCCGCCTATTGAATCGATTCGAGAATTGCGCGATGTAGTATCGCGATATATTGCCGAATCGATTTTTTTTTTTTAACACCCCTAATGGTCACTGTGTTGCGGCGTTTCGTGAATTTATTTTATCTGTCAAACTTGCCCATCAAAGTTTGGTGGGCTAGGTCCTCCTAACACCTGATTGGCCAATCTGCTCACCAAGTCAAGGCGAATCCATTTCAGATTAGTCAACTGATGCGGAGTGAGTAGCTCGTAAACACAATTGATAGGCCGGGTGGCGCTATTCACCTCAATAGCTGCGTTTCCATTACGCTTTTATGAAGACACCAGAGTAAGGCATCAAACAGGAAGTCATGTGAGACAATAGCTTGAATGTATGTGCGTACATGAGATGGCAACAGCCCTGGAGAGGTGCCAACTTGACAAGGTAGCGTAAAGCATCTTGAGAGAGCGGACTTGTTAGCGAATACATTGCACCAATCGTGGCCAGCTATCTTAAACTGCAATTAATCTGTGCGCTGGCACCGGCTGATAGGACGGCAATATTATGTTTCTTAATTAAAAGCAAACGGATTAAGAAATGATTAATAACGCCATTAAATATTCTCATGGACTACAAGCGCAAGGAATTTGGGAGCTTTCGTATGAGGGCTTAAAAGAAGTCGCCATTAACGGCGGGCCCAATCTGCTTAAAGCCATGACTTGACTTTGTTTGGGATCACAAATTGCTTCCTTCATGAATATGTATTATGGCCCGACCAAGTAAAAACCAAAAGGCAACAGCGTACTGTAATTCGAGAGTAGCATTCCCCCCCCCCCCCCCCCCCCCCCCCACTTTCACTAAAAAAAAATTGTTTTTGGATTTGTGATCATTTATGGTCTGCATTTGTAGATGGAGTTTCCTGTAAATATATATAAATATATATATATATATATATATATATAATTAACTCTTTGACTGCCAAAAACATTAAATAAAGTTGAGTAAAATCACGATGTATACTGCCATAAACGTTAAATGACGTCAACTACTTTTTTTTTTTTTTTTTGAATATATCAGTGGTCAGTGCACCGTCCAAGTGCAGCGCAGCCGGGTCAATGAGTTGTGAAATCAAAACCACCCACTAACTACGGCCAGCAGATGGCAGCGGTAGCTGCTCGGGCCCTAACTAGAGCTGCGAGTTACAATGAAACATGACGCAATCTGATGAAATGGAACGTTTTCAATGCTGACGTGAATGATCAAAGCCTTTGTAACATTAAACCTAATTTGACGGAGCGTCACTAAACAAAAAATATTAGTATCAAAGTCACTGTTGTGGAGAAAATGTATCTTTTCAATTTTCGCTCAATGTCAAATGTCAAATGACCTATTTTCAAATGTTCATTACTGAAGAACGGAATAAGGTAGAAACATACTTTTTTTTTCTAATGAAAAAATGGAATGTGATCTTTCATATGGTATATGTAGCAAAAGAACACAATATTCTGTTTGCTTCGAAAAATTAGTTAAAATGCTCGAAATCCGCTGGCATTGGGGGTTGTTTTTTGATAACGTGTGGCAGTAAAAGAGTTAATGAGGCAAACAACAATCTTTTCTTTCAGTCCGTACTCCTTTCGGACTCAAATTTACTTCACTTAAAGTTTTGAGTCCCAGCGTCGATTATCATGATAGCCGAGAAACCTACGACAAGAGTTCAAATAAAATCACAACAGCCTTGATGGCAGCTAATCTGTTGGTAGTTTAGAGTTTTACTCCGTCAACATGGTTCTGTTTTGCTCGCTGTGAAAAATTAAATGGTAGTTGTGAGACAACTTCATTCAAATGTGCATCAGTAATTAGCTCTGGAATTAGCGGCGTGACGTGCCTCCGCATATCAGCCCGCCCTGCAGGGACGCCTGCAGGTCCACACAAGCCGCATTTCCAATTATTGCCCTGAATTGTTAATTTAGTTATTTTGCCAGCCATAATTGTGGTGGGTATTGGGTATGCAAATTAATTTGGTTGAAATATTTGCAGTCTGTGGGTTGGTAATGGAGCTGACCTGTCTGTCAAAAAAGGGGGGGGGGGGGACTGCAAAATCACAAATGCTTTTGCTCAAGATGTGTCCCTGCTGAGAATGTTCAAACGGGAATGTTGCCAAAGACAAGGAGGACAAAATTAGACAAATTTTCCCAATAACAGAATCCCTCAAAACACTGGTATATTATAAAGTTCTATAGCAGGGGTGTCAAACTCATGTTAGCTCAGAGGGGCCGCATCGAGGAAAATATATTACCAAGTGGGCTGCATCGGTAAAATAACCGTATATAACTTTAAAAAACGATTGCCGTCATTTATACGCAGATTTCTGGACCAGCTCTAAATTTACAGAGCTCAACTGTAATCATATTGTTCCGGAAAAAAAATAACAAATGCAAATGATTAATGACATTATAAGGATGCTAGTCCTTGTCATATCTATTTGTGTTAACAGTAATTGAATTTGTGCCGTATTTAACACGTTTGTCGGTCTATGATTAAAAAAATAAAAATAAAATAATAATAAAATAATAATAATAATAAAACAAACCGTAACTTTAAGTTGTGTGTAAAATAATGACATAAAGGATTTTTCCCCTGTACAAGTTGCATTGCTTATCTGAGGACTGCTCGTGAAATTACAAATTTTATATATTTTGATTGTGGCGGGCTGATAATAAGTTACAATTTTTTTTATTTTTGTTTATTTATTTATTTTTTTACTTTACAAAATCATCTCGCGGGCCGGAATAAACCCCTTTGTGGGCCGGATGTTTGACACCCCTGTTCTATAGTAACATAGAAGGCCAAAACATCCCTAATGAAAATTAAATTGCACTAATAAACTAGCCACTAGAGGGTGCTTTTTTTTTTTTTTGTAAACATGACGACGACGATATTGTGGCAGTTTTAGTATCACGATATCACGATATTGCCGGTAACGTTACATCCCAAGCAGTTAAGCATTTCAATTCTCTGTCTTTCGTGCAACACCATTGTCCGTCTGTCTATATTTCTGTCCACCGCTCCTGTCTCCCCAATAATGGGCTGTTTGTAATCCAGGAGGGTTTCTCCACATCAATCATTCTCTCCAGTTTTTAACCTCACCCCCAACCACTTCGGTTCTCTACTGCAATAAAAATGCAAATCTGCAGCAGCAGCAGCAGCAATTCAGTGGTAATTTCAAGCTTGGAATCACTAGTGCAAACAACGGACACAAATGTATTCATAATTGCCAGCGGCCAGTGGCTGAATGTTATGATTTATTATTTTTCCGAGTCAGCCAGCTCAAATTTGGCTATAAAAAGCAAAACCAGTTTTACAAACTTCATTCCTGTTCAAAACGGCGAAACACTTGAGACCTCATTGAGATTGAAAAAGAGTCAAGCATTATGGGCCATAAAGCGTTTCAGTTTCGCCGTCACTTCTTTCAGAGTTTGAATATTTTCTTCTCGAAGACATAAATATAAAACCTGGATACAAATGTCATATGAACAATTTCATTGTATTGTCAGCGGTTTAGAAAATTCATCATGTAAGTAAGTCTTAACACATTCTGTGGTGATGTTTTAGCAGGAGTTGTGCTACGATCTTATTTGGCAACTACTTAGGTTTGCTTCATTAAAAAAAAAAAAAAAAAAAAAAAAATCTGTAAACATCTTGTACAAACTAGCACAGTGAAGCACAACCTGAAGAAAATGTATTTTCTACATACAATATAAATAAAGTCAATACAAAAGTTTGGTTGGTTGCTTGGTAAATTTTACATGGTCTGCATTCTAAAACAAACTTTTCTGGACTCCTGAACTGGAAAAGGCACTTTTTTAAATACAGGATTTAATCAAACAAACTACTTCTCAATTTACAGATCTGGGCTGGTCTTCATTTCTGGTGGTGATTTTGTCCTAAACTCGCACCCCCAACGTCCCGCTGTTTACAAAAAAAAAAAACACAAAATGGCAAAATACAGGCATGGGGGTGGGTGCGGGTTTAGGACAAAATCACCACCAGAAATGAAAACAAGCCCTGATCTGTAAATTGAGAAGTAGTTTGTTTAAATCCTGTATTTAAAAAGTGCCTTTTCCAGAGTCAAACCGGCAGACTCGGCCTTTAAAATCGAGTACGTAAACAGTTGACTGTTTTCAGTCCGATTTCGAACCCCATGTAGAGGATATTGAGAAAGCAGTTTAACAATTCAAGTTCACTTCCATTATAAATAAAGGGTTTGAATTCCATCGAGGACATTTTGTTACGTTAGCCTTTTTAAGGCATTAACTCTTTTACTGCCACACGTTGTAAAAACAAAAAAAAAACAAAAAAAAACTACAGTGCCAGCCGATTTCGAGCATTTTAACTCATCAAAAAGTATGTTTCTGCCTTATTCCGTAATTGGTGAAAATTGAAAAGGAGAAAATAAGCTTCTTGTGAAAAGATACATTTTATCCACAACAGTGACTTTGACACTAATATAATTTTTTTTTTTTTGTTTAGTGACGCTCTGTGAATTAGGTTTAGTTTGACAAAGGCTTTGATCATTCACGTCACTCTTGAAAACTTTCTTTTTAATCAAATTCCGTCATGCTTCATTGTAATTTCATACATCGGCAGCCCGTTGAAAAGAGATACAATGCTGCCATCTGCTGGCCATAGTTAGTGGGTGTTTTTGATTCCACAACTCATTGACCAGGTTGACCAGGTTCAATGATTAAAAAAAAAACAAAAAAAAAAAAACATAGTTGACAACATTTAACGTTCATGGCAGCATACAACGTGATTTTACTCATCGTTATTTGATGTTTTTGGCAGTCAAAGAGTTAAGGCAACTTTCCCGCATTTGGCAGAAAATCTTCAAACCAAAAGACAGCATTTCAAAGTGAAACATGGAGGAGTGGATTATTTTATCTCGCTTGAGGAAACATAGTGTGAAGAGTCAATATGGCGGAGCCTCGAAAGGCAAAAGGGATTCTGAGTAAATACAAGGTAGATGTCGAATGCCTGAAACATGAAGCGCTGCTTCGCCAGTTGGTGCACACGCAACCTTTGACCAGATTATTATCTGTCAGTAAAGCTATTGATGTCTTTGAAAGGAGATAATGATTTTTTATTTTTTTTTGTAGTCTGGACATTTAACACATTCACTGCCATTGACGGTTATACACGTCAAAGTTCCATTTCATATAGGCTGGCAGTGAATGAGTCAAGAGATGTTGAAACTTAGGGGCCTATTCACTAAAGGTTTGCGTCGCCTTTGCACGGTGCCAACCGGCAAAAATGGAGCAATCCGGGAGTGCCGAATTCACTAAACACGCGCCAAACAGATTGCGTCGCTGTGCGCCGCTGTTATTTGCGCGTATGTAAATGAGGTCATTTGCATACATTTAGACTTGACTTTATTGATCCCTTTGGGATGGGCTCCCTCTGGGAAATGTACATGTCCAGCAGCAATAAGAACAGATAATAAAATAAAAAATACAAAATAATTCAATCAATCAATAAATAAGGTTATTACACCAGAGATTGAATTAATAATAATAATAATAATAATTACAATAATAATAATAAAATAAAAAATAAAAATTCGATCAATAAATAAGGTGATTACACCAGAGATTGAATTAAAAATAATTAATAGAAAAATAATAATAATAATAATAATTAATAATTTGACGCAAAATATGCCCACCCCAATGCAAATGAGACTCATTGATATGCAGCGTCTAATTCACTAACGCCAGCGCAAATAGCCACGCCGCGTGACGCAAATAATGTTTTTGGAAAGCATGTATTAACCCGACGCAACCTCGATCTCCGGCTGTGCATGCCATTTAGAGAGAGAGAGAGACACAGGGGACATTTTTCGATGTTAGTTTAGGACACATAACGTAACCCGGGCTGATCGGCAATGGCGGGGAAGTCATTTTACGATCATTTTTACGTGCCAGATTCATACTGTACGTCCACGCCAACCTCTGAAAATATATTTTTTTTAAACGATCGCACCAATAATTTGCACTTTATGAATGAATGATGTCGTCGTCGTCCTCTCTGCTCTGTACAGCTTAAAATGGCGCTCGAAACGCTTACTCTCGGTCCAACCTCGCTTTCCGATGATGTCATCTTTCTCGCAACTGTTGCTATAACCACCATGTTGTTGGCGCAAATCCATTGCCATGTGTGGTAAATCAGGTGCAAAAATCTGTTTTGTGGGCGTGTTTGCGCCGGTATATGATTTGAGCAATATCCTTAGCGAATAGGTGGCTAACTGGGCGCAGACTTGCAGGTGCAGTTGTGGCGCAATATTTGGCGCTATTACCGCATTCTTAGTGAATATGCCCCTTAATTCTCTTACAGCAGTGATGAATGTTGTCATGCCAAGCAACTGACAAGCAGCGGAATCGCACGTGCCTCATTCGCACATATAAAGATGAAGGCTGTCAGTTCAAAAAATGTCC
This sequence comes from Festucalex cinctus, assembly GCF_051991245.1. NCBI lineage: Eukaryota > Metazoa > Chordata > Actinopteri > Syngnathiformes > Syngnathidae > Festucalex > Festucalex cinctus. Next base: position 1,993,481 of record NC_135423.1, read on the forward strand.
AGTTTTGGGTTAGTCTCATATTCATAAATATTTACTAAGGAAATTACACACAAAAAAAACAAAAAACGTTTTGTGTCATTTACCCTAACCCTGTTGATATCCATGCCTCAATTCGGTCCACAACAGAATTAACCCCAGTTGGTCATTTTGCGGCCTCAGAAGTCCAAACTCCCCGAAGAGCTACCACACAGTGGCTTCGTTCATTTCCGTGGGCGGGTGCGACAAATGGCTGTTGTATCCGCTTCCGTTCAGAGACAGTGAAGCGAACGGCGCGTTGGGGCCAAACACCTCCGATGGGATATTGTGCAGACTTCCCGGGATGCTCGGCTCCGGGCTTGGGGAGTCCCCGGGGTGGTGGGATATAATATCGGAGAAGCGCTGCACTTCACTGGATGGATGGTGTCCCGGCAGGGGGTGGTCCATAGCGCCAATGGGCGTGCCCGTAGGCGCCGACGAGGGCACAAACGGGAGCTCAACTGGAGTCTGGGCTTGCGACGGAGGCGGCCCCTGAGGAAAGAACTCATAGTTCCCTCCAGGACCGTAAAATTCACTTTGATAATCTGCAGAAAGAAAAACACATTTTTGGTTCGTACTGAATCAGCGATTCGATTCGGGGTCAAGTCATCAAATTGGCTTGAATTAGTTTATTCCTAAATAAAAGGTTACTTGGATGTAACTTTTAGGAAAATTAAATGCATTTAATTTCTATTCACTCATTTGCTCCCAATAACGTGTAAATCCGTTTTTTTTTTTTTTTTTTTTATGTTTAAGTGTCCCAACGATGTATTTACACATTTTTTTTTCATTTTAGTTAGTTTTTATTAGTTTAGTTCTTTAAAAAATGCTTAGTTTTAGTTTCAGTATTAACTCATTGCTCCCAATAACGTGTAAATACATTTTTTTTATGATCTAAGTGTCCCAAAGACGTATTTATACGTTTTTTTGTTTTTTATGCTAGAGCTTACAGAAGGCTTTGATGCAGCCTCTCAACAGCAAAGAACGGTTGCAGAAATGGTAGTTATTACACAAACGGCCAGCAGGTGGCAGCAGAGCAAAGGAGATCAACCAGGGCCATGTAGGAAAAAAAAGCTAAATTATTTACAATTTTAAATAGATTTGTGAAAACTGATGAAACTTAGCTCTCTTCTAATGCTAATTGCTGCAAAACGGAAACAGATAGAAACATACTTTTTTTTTCCTGATGAAAGAAGAGACTTGAAACTTTCTTTTATGGGGAATTCCGCTCCCGGTTGAAGTCAAACCCACCTCCGTAATAAGAGAAAGGTCCGTTGGGGATGAGTTCGCCAGGTTCCAGGCGGTCAACCAGCGTCCTCATCCTCCTCGGGCTCCTGAAGAACGAATGCCTCCGGGCTCCCAGTGCGCTCAACTGCTTCATGCGCCTCTCTTTGGAACGGCGGTTCTGGAACCAGACCTGCGCGTGCATTTGCGCACAGTCAGCAAACGTGCAAGTCGCCATTGGAATCATTTGAATGGGAAGGTAATGTTCCGTGCAGTCGCTGGGAGTGATGAGGGAGACAAGCTGAATCAAATGCATGCTTCGGTTTAGTTTATTTATGTGTTTAGTTTTTGTGGTCGTCTGTAATCAGGAATGAAGTAACTTTTTGATTGACTGACATTATTCTCAATCCTTGTTAGGCCACCCAAACATGAGACTTCCTTAAATCCAGAAATCTCTGCGATGGTGTACACTAGGGGTGTGCAAACTTTTTCATTTGAGGGCCACATACAGAAAATCCGAAGGACGCAAGGGCCACATAATGTTATGAAGACAAATTGTGTTTAGTCCTAAAAATTGTACAAAGAATTGATTTGTGCTTTTGCATATCTAGAAAAATGCTACAGTATATAAACCATTTTATTTGTAATATGGCAGTAGGGTTATTATAGTTTTTGAATTTTTTATTTTTGTTTTTATTTATTATTTTTTTTTTAATTTAGTTAGTTTTAATTAGTTTTCAGGGTGGTACTGTTAGTTTTTCATTAGTTTGAGTTCTTTAATAAATGCTTAGTTTTAGTTTAGTTAGTTTCAGTATTAGTTTTAGTTTTTTTTTTTTTTTTTTTGTTTTTTAAATGTGTATTACTTGTGCACAATATTTTTAAAAAAACACCATGGGTGCAACGTCATTATTCCGTTTTATATGAAAATAAATCTACTAAAAATCACATTTCAAATCATCCCCACAGGCTCATGCGTTAAATTAATTCCCAAAGACTGAAACGAAGGACATTTTTGCTATAATTATAGTTAGTTTTGTAAACATAAAACGTAGTTTGTTAGTTTTTTTTTTAAAAAAGCATCTTCATTTTTATTTTATTTTGTTAACGAAATTGTTGTTTTGAATTTTAGTTTTTCATAAATTTTAGTGAACTAAAATAACCTTTAATGGCACCTGTTTTTCGACACCTTCCCTTCTTACTTTGAACATCTCCAAACATTTCTGTTTTTATTTGATTTGAACTGAGCCAAATGCCATTTTTAGCATATGTCGCGGGCCACTAAAAAATGGACGGCGGGCCGTAGTTTGGACACCTCTGTTCTAACCGGACATACTGCAGCGGTTATCAACCTCATAATAATTTCCACCAGCAAAATATTTTTCAATCCCGTTACTGGATTGTGGAAAATGTTGAAACTAAACGCATGTACCTGAATAACTCTCATGTTGAGGCCAGTCTCCTGTGCCAGCTGCTCCCTGATGTGTCTGGTGGGTTTGGGGGTCGCGGCGAACGCAGCCTTCAGCGTCTCCAGCTGTTTGGCCTTGATGGTCGTGCGCGGGCCTCGCCGCTTGCCGCCCAGATTCTGGTCGTCGTTCTCGTTATTGACAGTTTCTTTATCCGAGAGGGCGGCCATCTCCGTTTCCTTCAGAACCACGTCGTCCTGGAGGGGATCTTGTGAGTCCGGGGATAAGCTCGGGTCGCTGCATGCCGTTACTGAAATAGAAAATCAAAATGTTTGTGTGTGTGCGTGTGTGGGGTGGATGTGGGATGGTAGTAGCTGGTATCTTTTTTTTTTGGGGGGGGGGGGTGAAGGTTACATGCCTATTAAAGGGATCGTTGGGATTTTTTAACATGAATCTCAATTTCATCCTTACCTCCAATGTGTGCGATCACCACTGACTTCCCCCTTGACAGCGTTCTGTGACACGTGTTCTGGTCCGGTGTTGGACGAGAGGAAAATAGTCCAGTAAGCTGGCTGGGCTCACGGAAATAAAGCGTTTTTCTTCTAAAAACAATTTGTGTTCAAAAGAGTGATACATTTCCATACAAAACTCCCTTCGAAAAAAAAAAAAGTCAGACGCCATTACCGCCGGCACTACTTTTCTGTTCGTATCACTGCGCGGCGCCCCGCATGCAGCCGATAGACGCGCACTAATCTACAAGTTGTTTGTCTTTTCCAAGGCGGAAGGATCAGCCGTCTACAGGGCGCCGCGCAGTGATACGAACGAACAGAAAAGTAGTGCCCGGCGGTAATGGCGTCTGACTTTTTTTCAGAAAGGAGTTTAGTGACGCAAATGTATCACACTTTTGAACACAAATTGTTTTGAGAAGAAAAACGCTTTTATTTCCGTGACCCCAGCCAACTTGCTGGACTATTTTCCTCTCGTCCAAACTCGCGTCACAGAACGCTGTCAAGGGGGAAGTCAGTGATGATCGCACACACCGGAGGTGAGGATGAAATCGAGATTCATGTCAAAAAAATCCCAACGATCCCTTTAAGGGGCTAATCGTGTCATAACAATTCCAAATTTAGATTCATATCACTTTGTTTAACAATATTTCCGCAAAGTGACGTCGAATGACGACGGCGAAGGCACGTCACATCTTTCACCATCCATCATTGATTTATTGCATAATCCTTACCTGAAATGAGGTTTGTGTCTTTTACGCCGCTGTTGCTTATGTAATCGTCTTTGCAAACGAATTTGTGTTCATCGATGACGTAGAGTTGTTCGCCGGTCGACAGCTGCTTGTTGCACATCATGCACGTGAAGCAGTTGAGATGAAACACTTTGCTTCGCGCCCTGCGGACCAAATCGTTTGGAGAGATGCCCTGCGAACACCCGCCACACTTGGTGCCGAAACGCCTGCACGAGTAAAAAAATAAATAAAAATAAAATAAAATATAGACTTGCCTTATTGCTGCATTTGATTGATGGGAAGATCATTTTGAAGGATGGGAGAAAAGGGGAGCAGGATCAAATAAGTGAATGTCAAAATATTTTTGGGCATATAAGCTACAAAGATGGCGTAGGCTAATTTCCCCATTTTTTTTTTTAAATACTTTATTTACATTACTATAGACATACACTTGTAGATAATGAAACGCCTGAACATGGCAACAATAGAAACAACAAAAAATTGTAAGAATAAACAAAAACAAAACAAAACAATGGAGATTCTTGCACATCATATCACTTAAACTAAAAAAGGAGCATATACAAAAAAAATGTCCCCATTTGTTGTGACTGTTATTTGAAAAATGCATAATTCGCATCATCTTATTGAACAAATGTTATTTAGGTACATTAACGTGGTAAATATTTATGATAACCGACGTAAATACTTTTTTTTTTTTTGTGCTGAGTTTTAATATCATAATAAACATGAGATGTTTTGAAGCCTCAATTGTGGAACATTTTAGAAAGAACATACACAGGAATGTCTCAGAAAATTAGAATATTGAGAAAAAGTCCTTTATTTTCTGTAATGCAATTAAATAAGCAAAAATGTCTGGATTCATCAACTGAAATATTGCAAGCATTTTATTGTTTTAATATTGCTGATCAAGGCATTTGATTTTACTTGGTGTGAGGAATTATTCTAAGTTGAGTTTTCTTAAGCTGTAAGCCATAATCAGTAATATTAAAAATAATAAAAGCCTTGCATTATTTTAGTTGATTTGGAATGAATCCAAGCATTTTTGCTTATTTAATTGCATTACAGAAAATAATGGACTTGATCACAATATTCTCATTTTCTGAATTCAAGTCCGAAGAAGTGTATAAGAAAAAGTCAAATTGAGTGCATAGCAAGTGTTAAACTATGTGTATTGCCTGCCGACTGCAATTGCATTAATTGTTTGTGGACGCGCTCTTTTTTTTTTTTTTCCCAACCAGTTTGCTATTCAAATCCACTTATCACGTCGCGGCCGAACTGAGCAAACAACACCGCGACTGTTGCTTGTTGTAGGCCGGGGTTTGATCCTTGGTGCTATACTTCGTTTGTTTGCTTTAAGTGTGAGTTCCTCAATTTCCTAACAAGCCCCCCCAAGCCCCCCCCTGCTGTGTCAACACACATCTTTATAACGCTTCTGATGTTTTGCATAAGAATCCAAATTAGGAAGCTTTTAATTACTCCATCCTACTCACACGTTGTCAACTTGGCCTTCAGTCGCCCGCTGTGCATTTTGTGCATTTAAAAAAAAAAGAAAAAGAAATATAAACGTGAAGAATGAATGACGGGAATACGTTTTTGTACTTGTATCCTCGTATGTGCTGTCATATCATAGATCGATAGATAAGCTAATATTTCCGTCTTTCTATTTTGTCCAAACAAGAACTTGGGTCAAATATTTTGAGGGATGACTTAAGTGATGATGATGATGATGATGATGATGAGAATGCAGAATTCCCTATAGCAAATATGCTTGTGCGCAAATTTAGTCACTGTTCTGATGATGTTAAAATTGAACTCTTTAAAGCCTACTGTACTCATAATATTGTACATAATATTCTGCATGTGCACATCTATGGCGCAACTATAGCAAAGGGAAAATGAATAAGATCAAGGTTGCATATGATGAGGATGCTTTCAGAATTCTGTTCAAATACCCGAGGTGGGAGAGTGCAAGTTTCTTGTTTTTTGCCTCAAATGTTCCAACATTTCATGCACTGTTAAGGAATTTTATATATAAATTTATGTGTCGAATTATTAGATCTGGTAACGGAATTATAAAATCGATAAATGATCCTTTTTTGTTCTTTTTTTTTTTTTAAACCAAGGCTATTTTATGTGTGTTCTTATATTAGTGTTTTTATTATCATTATTATTATTATTATTTTGTTTTATTTTTCATTTCCCTTCAACTCTTGTTTGTTTGTTGAATTTTAAACAATATGGAAAATATTGTAAGGAAGACAACTCTACATAATACGAAAGTAATTTGTTCAATTAATATATTTGCACATTTTCTAACGTTCCTGTTTCCTTTAGTTAATATTTTAAAAAAAATGTTTATGGCGGTTCCATTTCCAATGTAGCACAATGCAACGTAAGTTGTCACAATGAATATACGTGCGTCTTACCTAAAGAAGTCATTTTTGCAGTATAGTCTCCCTTCTCGAGAAAAACATTTCTCTGTCAAATTGCATTTGCACTCGCAGCACTGCACGCACTTGATGTGCCAGGCTCGGTCCAACACGTTGAGTAGAAATCGGTCCTGGATCGGCCTTTCGCACCCGGCGCAGTGCACCATGACTTTGGCCGGCTTGCAGCTCCGGTGACGGCGCTCGAGCGCGACAGTTCGCCAACACAGGCCAAACTAGATGGCCGGATTAGTAACTGTGTCATTCGCCCGTGGGGCTCCAATCAACGTGCGCGAAGACGCGGTTCGATCCGGTGTCGCCACTGATTTGTTTTCTTCCTGCATGCGTAATCAAAGGATGGCGTCTGCGCTATTCTCATCGGTTGGGGAAAGAAACAGCTCCTTTCGTTGGATCCGGAAGAAACCTATTGTGTTAAAAAAAAAAAAAAAAAAATCATCAAAAGTATAGCCCGGTGCACTTCGCTTCGACCTGGTTTGGCTCATAAAGCTGAAAAAAAACGTGAAGCGGATGCTGGACACGGCGTCTTGAAAATGCCTCAAAATGCAGATAAGGTCACACAACCCGACGATACGCGCTGACACGGTATCGAATCCACAGTCGACGATGGTTTTGCGTTCAAGCGGTCAAGATTTGCTTGCGTGGCGTCTTCCGCTCATCCGGTGCGAAGTGCTTCGTATGTTGTGATGCCATAGATCGAAAAGTCCAGTGCCGAAACCCTCCGGAAGCTCCGACCGCACCATATGCCCAACCCTCTGACGTCATCCAGCCGCCGGACCAATCAGCGCCGCGCATGCAGTCAGCATCCAGCAGCAGCGAGTTTGGTTGGTGGCTGCTTCTAGTCAAGGCTGCCATCAGCCCCCCACAAACTCGTTCATCCGTTCGTCAAAAGTGTTATGTGGGATTAGGGAGCAGTGGCGGCTGTCATGGCGGGAAGGTGCGTGCATCTTTTCGGATCTTGAAGTATTCAAGCCTGGGCGGGAGGGGACTTGATGAAGGAAAATGAGAAGCGTCTCCTGCAGGATCCGTGAGGTGCATATCGTGCATGGCTGATTTTTTTTTTTTTTTCTGTTTGTCTTTCGACAAATGTAAAATTGAAAATTGCATCGACTTAAGTTTGTTCTCAGGATGCTGTTTAATAAAGATGTTTCGAGGCGGCATCTTGAAGCATTGGTGGTGCATGTTTCTTTTTTCGGCAGACGATTTTTATTGATTAATATTATTATTAGGGATGGGCGAGTACCGATACCAGGTATCGGTATCGGGCCGATACCAGCCTCTTTTTTTTTTTCAAATACTCGAGTACTCGTGGCGCAGACGAGTACAAGCGAGCGATGGCAGAGGGGGAAGACGTTAAGTGAGTCCTCCTTGCCTGTAAGTGGCGCTAGCTTGCAGCAGTTTTTCACCAAAACTTCACTGGTTTGGAAATACTTCAAAATTGTCAATCTTAAACTAAAAGAGCATTTTTGTGTTTTATTTTGAGCCTTAAGACTATTGAAGAGTGAGTGTGCTTCTTTTTTTGTTTTTTTTTGTCAAAATGTACTACTGGTATCGGCAGTTGGTATCGGTATCGGTGAGTACTGAGGGTCTGAGTATCGGTATCGGTCTGAAAAAAGTGGCATCGAACATCCCTAATTATTATTATTATTATTATTATTATTATTATTTGTAGTAGGCTAAGCATCACTAGTAAACTGTACATAATAAAATGACACTATTTAGTTTGGTATATTATGTTGGTGTAATCAAATTTGAATAACTCATTTTTGTCTGAATAAAATCAGGTCAATATCAATAAGTAGAATGTAATTATATTTTATCAGTAATGTCAGCAACGTTGAAAAATGAGTTAATACTACTCAATGGCATTTCCTTTTATTTTAATCGCTAAACATTTCCGTTTCCGGCCGAAGCCCGCCATGGCCAAATTTTGTTTCAAACGACTTCAATTGTTTTGAATCACAGATGAAGTAGTTCAAATCTACTCAATTATATTAATTGTCACTTTGTTGCCACCATTTATTGAAGTAGGTAATGGTCCGACTTTATACAGTTGTTGTATTTACACGCTGTGGTTTCAGACATTTTGGAGAGAAAGAGAGGCATGCTTTCAATTTGACAGCTCGCTTACCAGAAATCTCTGCTCATTCATCAGAGATGCTTTCAATCCACGTCAGGAACAAGTTATTCGTTATTTAGGTCAATTATTCTTGCTTCATGAACGAACTGTCACATCTTTGGTCTTTTTTAATTCTCACGTTTGATTTTTAATTGCTGCGATTGGCTGGCAAACCGGTCCGGGGTGTGAAACACGCCCCCGCCTAACTAGCCAGAGCCAGCTGAGATAGGCTCCAGCAACCCCCCAACCCTCGTGAGGAATAAGCGATCAAGATGGATTTTTAATTGTTGCCATCTTTCAAAACATTTAAGATTCAATATATTTTAAGAATGGAATTCTTTTTTTTTTTTGTGTAGAATGACACATTCAACTTGAAAAAATATGTATTTAAAATCGTATCGCTATATTTAATAAATAAATTCGCAAGGTCCAATGCATGCACGCCAATTACGCTGAAAATGGCGACATTGAGCCGCATTTATTATCTTATGTGGCCCACGCAGCATCCTGTTACATTTCATGCAATTGTCATCTCCCCCCTTTTACAACACGTGTTCAAAAAGAGGAGCGATAGAAACGAAGGCCGAAACATGACTTTTAATTATTTTTTTGTCGTTGTTCAATGACGACTATGCAACTTTTATTATCTCGTGTTTTTGGGAATGTTTATAAGTCAACATGAACTGCGGCACTAATCGTTGGACGTTTCGCGCCTTTTTCGATACGCGGTCTGTGGATCATCTCGGGACTGATTTAGAATAATACGAGAGCCAAAAACATTATGATGATGCGTATCTGAAAATAGACTGAATCCAAATCGCGATGAAGCTTAAAACATCTCGACCAGGGATTTCACTTTTAAGTGGACTATACTACTACTATTTTTTCCCCCATTTCATTTTGTTCATTTATTTCAGGCAATAATCAACATTAACAATATATCAATTTTTCTAAACTTAGCCTGAAAAGGAGTGGGAGGAAAAAAAACTTAAGTCCCACCCCCAATATCATTAATATCAAAAACAAATTTAGCTACTTTCCTATACAAACTTGCACTAACCAACAGCAGTTGTCACAATGCTTTGAAAAACTGTGCAATGTGTTAATTAACTAACTAACATGACAGACACACAAAAATTATTACTTAGACTTAGACTTGACTTTATTGATCCCTTTGGGATGGCTCCGTCTGGGAAATTTACATGTCCAGCAGCAATGAAAACAGATAAAAAAAAATAAAAAAATAATTCAATCAATCAATAAATAAGGTTATTATACCACAGATTGAATTAATAATAATAATAATAATAATAATAATAAAATTCAATCAATCAATAAATAAGGTTATTACACTACAACTACTACTACTACGAACAATAATAATAATAATAATAATAATAATGAGGAGAAGAAGAAGAAGATCCATTGCATACAAAGTTAATTTTCTATATACAAGTTTTATCACTGAAAAAATCATCAGAAAAGATTTTTCCCAGGTTGCCTTGCAAAATTCAAGGTTTCATTGCAGGTCCCATTCGGCTCTGTTAGTGAATTTTTATTTATTTATTTTTTTTATAATTCCCTTGGTTTACATTTCCGTTGTACCGTTGAGAAATTGAATCTTTTTTTTCTTTTCTTTTTTTACACACGGGCCACTTCGTTGTAAAGCGACCCAGGAGATTTGCGTTTATGAAGTGCAGACAAGTGAACTGGCACATGGCGAGATAATTAATCTGAGATAATGAATGAGAACGAGACGGCGAAGATGCGCGCAATCATTAATTCTTACGACACGTTTATTTGTCTCCTGTCTGCTCCTTGCCAGCTCAAGATCACCACCACGGTGGAGTGACGTTAAGGGGAGGGGCCGTAGAAGGCGATAACAAATATGTGGGAAACATCATGGAATTAATTTGCTATTTTTTACTGAGCTGGTTGAGATGTCCGTGACCATAAAACTGGACTTTAAGACCGACGGTTGCAATAGAAACGCGTGAGCGAAAACCGATTGGGCAGGCGAAGAAAAAAAAAAAAGAATTTGCTGTTTGTATCATTTGAACAGAATTTTATTGACCAAAACAGCAACACATGTGAAAAAAAATGTGACTTTATCTTCGTACCGCAAACATTTTAGAATCGCGCAGCTGTGTGAATTTCCTGTTTTGATTGCTCCAGACGAAACGATTCAAGTCACGCCCACTTTGGGAAGACGACGCCCTGAGAAATATTTGACTCATTTCATTATTATTACCATCTCACAATACTGTTTCCGCATCCATCACGGGCCTTTTTGCACGCGCAGCACAAAGTCAGACAACTCGTCACTGTCTCGACTCGTCTCTGTAAACAGAACAACCAGCAAGCGAGGAGAGGGCAACTTCGAGTCTGAATCGCCTGCCAGAACTTCAATTACTCCCTCCCTTTTTGCCGCCTCTTTTGCGCGCGGATCAGCAGTCAGTCATATGCTGACGTCACTGGCCGACAATAACTAAAACGCAAACGTTTTCGAGACTGCACTTCCGGTCGCGCCTGCACTGAGATAAATCCAAGCGAGAAACAACGAGAGCTGCACACAGGAACAGAGGTAACAATCCGACAACGACACAAACACCTTTGCAGAAGGCAACCACAGGCAGTGAAGCGAACTGATTGGTTGTGACGAAGTCCATCCATCCATTTCCTTGACTGCTTATTCCTCGCAAGGGTCGCGGGCGGGGGTGCTGGAGCCTATCTCAGCTGGCCCTGGGCAGTAGGTGGGGGGGGGGGGGGGGGGACACCCTGGACTGGTTGCCAGCAAATCGCAGGGCAAACATCCATCCACGATGTATCCACAAAAAAAGTCAAACAAGCAACAACTTTACTAAGCCTTGCAGTTGATATGAAAGACATCTCGGCTATGTGAGCTTCTTCTGCAGTCGAGCCGATGGTTAAAGTGCTGGGATCGCTCATGATTATTATATAATATGTGGCGATAAGCAATCCCTTGGAGATATGATCGCCTGGCGGCCAATGCCCAGGGGATCATTTTGCATTTTGCATTTTGCATTTTGCATTTTGCATGTCTGTCGAGCTGCAGATAGCTGCTGCTGTTTATTGCAGCGAGCGCCGACATGAAAGCCCGCAAGCATCAGGCATGGAGAGACTGAGTGGCTGCCCGCTGCTGATACCTGCGTTCAATTAGACAGGACAGGGAGGCACATGTTTCGCAAAAAATAAAAAAATAAAAAATAAAAAATAAAAAAAGCGAATAAGATGTTGGTTACAGTTTGCCGCTGTATTTATTTGAATAATTTGTGGATATGTTATTGTGGACTACACTAAGATGAGGACAATAAATAAATAAATAAATAAATAATATATATAAATATATATATATATATATATATATATATATATATATATATATATATATAATGGGCTTCATTTAGTTTGGAGAAGCTATAAATTAATAAAGATTTGCATTCAACTGAAGGGAAGAAAAAAAACCCAACCTATTCAGTAATGCAAGCAATAAATAACAGTGTGCTTTCCAAATTCATTTTTTTTGTGAAACTGTATATTTGAAAATTAAAAATAAAATAAAATGCAATACTGTTTTAGTAGGCACATGTGGTTGCTCGCTGCATTCAAATATAAATTATTTTGGTCATTTGAGAGATGAACCTGGTGATTTAAGAAATTTCAGCACTGGCTGTCACATTACAAAAGGTCAAATCCTAAATTCGACGCAATTCCAGTAAATTCGAGACAAGTTCCTATTAATATTTAACGGAATAATTCTATTTGCTGAAACCACGCCCCTTGCCTTATGCGTAGAAGCTTCGGCGATAAAATGATCACCGTCCTAACAGATGTAAAGTAAACTATGCAGGAAAGTAGCACGCGTCTCTGTGTGGTTGCATGGAAAACACTTTTGGCAACCAATAATGATTAACTTGATCTTCAATACAAATTACATACAATTAAATACAATTCACTGATCAATAAAACAAGAAAAACAACGTCTGCGTGGAGTAAAAAAATAACATAAAAAATAAAAAACCCGAAAAGATCAGGATGAAGAAGTATAATGAAATGAGCGAAGCCAAATGTGCTGCATGTGCCGCGTTCGATTCAGCTCGATCCATCTTCATCGAGCTTTTGTGTGCGTAAAAAGCAAAAGGCGCGCACAAGGTGAAGCGCGAATCAAAGCCGCGGCTTTAGCTTTCTAAGCAATAGATCAGCAGGCAGCCAAAGCTTTATTTTCGTCAGGAGGGAGATATTTCACCTCCGTCTGCGGTTTTATGTTGGAGAGGTATCACCCGGGGGAAATAGATGGCTAATACATAAGCAAAAGCGCGGATCGCTGCACGTCAGACGGGCTTGCGGGGGCGGGGCGGGGCGGGGCGGGGCTGGGTGCTTACGAGGGATTTAAATCCACCACTGGCCCATCATTGGGAAAGAGCAGTGCAGTGCGCTCACCATCCATAGAATAGGCATGAACACAAACACGCACACAGAAACTATCACGAAAACGAGTGTTGTTCCGATACCGATACCGGTATCGGCAGAGGTGCCGATACTGCATACAAACAGTGGCGTCGGTATCGGTGACTACTCACAAGTAACAGGCCGATACCATTAATTCCAACGCTAATATAGGATTTTGGATGCAGCATCTTGTGACTTGCTGGTGCACGACATTCACTGATATGTGACATGTTCACTGCATGCCGATCCAAGAGATCCTATTGGCCCTTGAATGCTCTGAACCAATGGCAGGACAGCTTTTTCATGTTGAGGGAAAAAAAAACAACCTTAAGTATCGGTATGGTATCGGCCGATACTGCAAAGCTGAGTATCGGTATCGGGGGAAAAAAAAAGGGTATCGGAACAACACTAACAAAAACCATCACAAACAAACATAAACAAACAAAACACATTCACTGCAGGCTCCAAATGCACCGTTTCTGAGTTGTAGATCAAACTTTTTTTTTTTTGCTAAATCAACATGTAGCCTACACTATCACTCGTTGTTAAAACCCATTCACTCCCAAAAACGTATTTATACGTTTTTTAATGTCTTTTTTCTTTCTTTTTTTTTTAAATGCAAGAGCATACAGAAGGCTTTTGGTGCAGGTTCTGACATGAAGAAGTGGCTTAAAACAATGGTAGTTATTACAAAAAAATGGCAATTTTGTTTGGAAATTTTGTAAAAAATGGCACAAATCAATTTGTACAATTTTCAGGACAAAACACAATTTCTCTTCAGAACATTATGTGGCCCTTCTGATTTTCTGTATGTGGCCCTCAAATGAAAAAGTTTGGACACCCCTGGTTTAAATGAATCTCCATAGTCAACGCTTTCATTTTGACAGCCCTAATATATAATAAGATTAATTATTTCTGTTAAGGTGCTACCAGGAGGTAAAAACTATGGTAAGTGTGTCCATCTAAGTCTATAACTATAATTTTAGATAGTCTGCTTGTCTTTGCTCAAGATTGTTTCAAGCACACAGCAGGACCTTGACCCCTTGTCGTCGCCTGTGGCTGACAGGCAAAACCAGCCAGTTGGCTTTGCGCACGTCTTCCTCACAAATTCCTAAAAAAAATCTCAATATCTTTGTGTCTGCATCGTCTCACTCAATTTAGTCGAGTATGGCACAAATCCTCAAAATGGGATTGGCGGTCATGTCCCTGGTCTCTTGGCCCGACATGCTCCGGATGTAAAGTGGCCGTCAATGCCACACGACCCCCCCGGTCGAGAGGACTCGGCGGATTTGGATGTAATGACATTGCCGTCTCTATTAAGATTCACATTTAACCATTGCACCACATGACCCCGTTTTCCCTTTTGTCCTTGCCCCAATGTCAAACGCTGAGAAGTCGGACCCTGCCTGTGGTCATATTCAAACAGTCAAATCACATTGCAAGCTCTATTCTCAAAGGACAAAAGACAGGCTGTCTATCCGTACAATAACATGTCAGTATATCAATTATTGAAATAGAAATGATTGAAATAGTTACTGAAAGCGGGCGGCACGGTGGCTGACTGGTACAGGAACGGGCAATCTCGGTCCTCAAGGGCCGCAGCCCTGCAGGTTTTGCAGGTTTCCCTCTTCCAACACAGGCCTTTTCCAATCAACGGGATCATGATCTATTCTGTCTTCACTAGTGTTTAAGAACGAGCTGTACAGATAGTGAACAGCTTTTCCAATAAAAGACCAGGAAGTCTCTTGCTGTTTTGGCAATTTACTGGATGAAACTGTAAAAGTATAACATACAAAAAAATAAAATAAAAGTGCATTACAATCACGTTATTTAGAGTTTGAAACAATATAGATCCACATCATTTACTAAATATAGCTGCAAATCCTACAAAACGGGATCGTTAATAGCTGTTAGCATAATGCTACTGTACATGGATGCTACCATCGAAATGCTTTTTGTCAATAAAGTTATTTAAAAAAAAAAACATCGAAATGCTATGCTAACTAGCGCCAAGTAACTTACGTCACATTAAAACAAAAAAAAACAAACAATTTTTAAACGTCCGATTCAATAACACATTACAGGCCAACACTCCTCAGAATAATATACTTACAGATCTTTATGGAGCCAAAATTAAACTCCAAGCTTCAACACTGGATTGGTTGTGTAGCCGTGTAGGAGCTTTGCTTGTAGTAGAATGCACTACGGCAGCACTCGAGGGTCAAAAACACACAAAGGCGCAAACATCACTTTTCTCCACCAGAGGGCAGTACAAGCGCTATCCCTATTCAAAATCAATAATTACGTTCTGTACCATAAATGTGCATCACATGTCGTCAAAGTAACTTATTAATATTAATCGACATGCTTTTAAAGAACTAAAACTAATAAAAAAAACTAACAGAACCACCCTGAAAACTAATTAAAACTAACTAAATATAAAAAAATAAAAAAAAACTCAAAATAAAATAAAAACTAAAATGAAAAATTTCAAAACTATAATATCCCTACTGCCATATTACAAATCAATTGGTTTATATACTGTAGCATTGTTCTAAATATGCAAAAGCACAAATCAATTATTTGTACAATTTTTAGGACTAAACACAATTTCTCTTCATAACATTATGTGGCCCTCAAATAAAAAAGTTTGCACACCCCTGCCGTATACAGTACTTGTTCTCACAAATACGTCTTTTTTTTTTCCCCCCACAAACCTGAAAATAGAGACAGCACAAGTGAGTTGTCCATCTGAGTCTCGCTCTCCCTCCAATTTTCACTCTGACAAGTGCACTATTTATTCCCCAAGTTACTTTCCCTTCTGCCATTCACTCCCGTGAAAGTGGGCGGCAGGCCAAATTGTTTCTCTCTCAGTTGTCAAGGCTGCGTAGAGGCGATGAGACTGCGAGTATGAGAACAACTGCTCGTTGTCTGAGCGATGGCTGCGTCTTTTCGAGCCACAAGGAGTCACATTCTGGATTGAGGTATAAGCTAGTCTACGTGTGTGAGTTTTCCAGGTAATATGCATTTCCAATATTGCCATATTTATTTATTTTATTTTGGTGAGGGACACATTATAAAGGACATCAAGATCAATTTTGAATCCTCCAGAAACCATTTTTCTTGTTGTTTAGACAAAGTTGTAGTGTAACGCAGTGGCGAGCGGTGACCTTTGACATTAGGCACGTTGTACTAGTAGTTGCATACGTGCGAGTGCCCACCAGGGCATGAGCATAAAAAAATATTATTCATTTTAATATTAAATATTTAACTCATTCAATCCCCAAAACGTGTAAAATAGTTTTTCAACACTTTGTCCTTCCCTCCCAAAAACGTGTTTACACGTTTTATGTTTTTTTAAAATGCAAGAGCATACAGAAAGGCTTTGATGCAGCTTCTGACATGAAGATGTGGCTTAAAGCAATGGTAGTTATTGTGGAAAACAGGTGGCAGCAGAGTATAAGAGATCAGCCAGGGCCATGTTGCAGCAAGCTTTTTTTTGTCAGTGTTTGTACCAGGAATGTGAATATGGACGAACCCGAGCTATATACTAATTGCTGCAAAACGGAAACAGATACAATTGTACTTTTTTTTTTCCTGATGAAAACAGAGACTCAATCGTTCTTTTGGTGTGTTCCATGTTTTTATAGCAACAGAACACAATATTCTGTCGGCCTTGCAAAATCAGTCAAGTTGCTTCACAAAAATGGCTGGGAGTGAATGAGTTAATTATTTCATACAGACAAGCTAGTTATGCCACTCCATGGAGAACCCCGTCTCTCCTATGACTTCCAATGCCTGCAGATTAGTTGAAAGGGTGAAAGGTCGCAACCTTGCTGGGAGATGTTTTATGACGATACGATTGAGAAGGTCTGATTTGTCGCCACTGGAGCGTGCTGCTGGCACTATTGACATGCAGAGAGAGAGAGAGAGGGGGCGAGCGAGGCGGGGGGTGTTGGAGGAGGGCAAGCTGTAAATTCGCCCGTTTGTCAGATTGATGGTCAGTGGCGGTTAAAAAAGACCAGCACCCACCTTGACATCAGTTCAGGACATCCGGCTGAAGCACCAATGAGAGGAAGACTTTACTGTGGTGTGGTGGTTAAATACAGTACGTTGACTTTGGCGATCACCTTTTTCTCCCGTCCATATTTTTTCTTTCCTCATTTTCACAATATTTATACATTGATTCACACAACACAAAAGAGTGCATACAAAAAATGTATGAATTCCACACTTATTTGTCATGCGATGTATGGTCTCTCTGAGACACCATACAGTCGTACGTTAGCTTTGGAATGCACTTCGGGTGCATTCTATCATATGGCGACATCTAGTGGCGAATTTTTTTACATACTGACGCTTTAACTTCTAGAAAGAACGAGAGGCCCATGAGCCGAAATAGACATCTGTGTATGGCAGCCATCTTGGTATTCAAAATTATCTTATAATAAGCTACTATTAGTGTGGTGCATGCCGAAGCTTTTCAAAATAAAATCACTGAAAATATTTCTGTCAGTGTCCTCTAAGCACGTCCGCCTCCCATTTCTGAGGACTCGGGTTCAAGTCCAGGCTTAGGCCTTCAAGGGTGGAGTTTGCATGTTCTCCCCGTGCCCGCGTGGGTCTTCTCCGGGTACTCCGGGCTCCTCCCACATTCCAAAGACATGCATGGCAGATAATTGGGTGCTCCGAATTGTCCCTAGGTGTGCTTGTAAGTGTGGACGGTTGTTTGTCTTTGTGCGCCCTACGATTGGCTGGCGACCAGTCTGGGGTGTCCCCCCCGCCTACTGCCCGAAGCCGGATGGGATAGGCTCCAGCACCCCTGCAACCCTTGTGAAGGAGTAAGCGGTTAAGAAAATGAAGAAATGGGAAACGTAAAATGTAAAATGTTTGAATTTCAAATTAATTGACTTGAAAGAGAAAATGCATCCACAAGATCTGGAAAAAAAAAAGAGACAAGGAATAGAAGCAAAAACATGTCAGTATAGTTCAATAGTTCACCAACATATCACATGATTCGATATTACACAATATGTAAAACACGCACACACGCGTACAGATCGAACAACATCTTTCAAAACATATTGTACGACAGAACAAGGCGTGCGTGCGTGCGCGAGCGCGTGCACGTGCACGGGCACGTGCACAGGGACGTCCTCTTCACTGAGATGACCCAGGGGACAGCCGAGTCTGCTCAGCCTTCTCATGATGATTGATTCTGGCAGGCCCCACACGCCGCAGCCGCCCCGCTAAATTAAAAGCCTATTTTGTCATGTTATAAGGCCAACAAATGGTTGGAGGGCTGCTTTGGTGGGCGGGTCACAGCCGGGGCACTCTGCAGTGTCTTCAGTATCGTCTCCCCCTTAGAGGATCGCCAGATGGGGGTCTCGTCAATGCCTGATGCTCTCGGTATTTATCATTTATTTCACAAATATTTGCATGCACACGCAAACATTTTCCCATACGTACTCGGGGTATCGCATCTCGATACATAGGCTGCGATTGGGTTGAAGGACGGTTCGATTTTAAGATGAAACAGTTCGGTTTGATTCATTAGGATTACTATTCGATTTGGTGACTCACCAATGAGTCAACTGTCAAATTAATTTGCAATTATTTTGTTACTCCATTAAAGGCGGGGTCTGTCGTTTTCACTCAGGAAAATGCACTTTTTAAATACAGGATGCACACACTTTAACGCTTTCTCAGTCTACACATCTGGGCTTATGTTAATGTTTGGTGGTGATTTTTCCTTGCCCGTATTTTGCCATTTTGTGTTTGTTTTGTAAAAACAGCGGGACGTTCACTCTGGACAAACAGTGTTTATACCCCTCCAGCCAATCGCAGAGCGGGGGGGGGGGGGTTGCAAACGGGGCGCTGTGTGACGTCACTCCCGCGGCAACTTGACAGCACCATGGAATTCACTCATTCACTCACTCACACAAACTTACATGTGTGAGTGAGTGAGTGCAGTTCTAGCAACCTCTAGTGGCTAGTTTATTAGTGCAATTTAATTTTCATTAGGGATGTTTTGGCCTTTTATGTTTAAAATCTGTGCTAATTGTCAGATGAAGGGGAACCTAATTTGTTTGTGAAGCAAGTCAATGTGTGCTTGCATTAGCAAGTAAGTGCCTCAAAATTTTTAAATATCACCAACGCCCCCACAATATTGTGATAATTATCGTAACGTGACCTTCATATTGTGATAATGTCGTATCGTGATATTTGGATATCGTTACATCCCTAATGAGAGGTGAAACGTCTTCAAAGACAAACTGAACTGTCTTGTTTCCATTGATTAAATGCCCTGAGAATAAATAATTGAAAGACTAATAAAAAAAAAAAACAGCATAAGCTTGATTGTGTCTCAAAATAACTTTAATTCAGTAGCTGCAGTTCTTTAATTTTTCTCTTCTCCAGTATATTGCCTAACTAAATCTACTTACGCAAAAGTCAATTTTATAAGCATTCCCCAGAGCTGCAGGAAACATGTTTTTTTTCTTTTCACCATTTTGGAAAACAAATTGGCACATTAAGTGGCAAATAGCTGCAAGAGGCTCTTCATCCCGAGCCTTCGGGGTGAGCCGGGAGATTGGCACGTGTGCCGGTTCAGAGCTCATCTTTCAGCTTTATGATTCTCCGTGACAGGACGGAGCTGGAGCGCACCACTCGGACGGGGGAAACCGATGGCAGATGTCGGCCATTAGCTCCCTTTCTCTCCTCTCTCGACATGCAAATGCATACGCAGACCTCGTAACGTTGACTCCCTCTGTTCTCTTTGGCACGCTCAATCTGTTTGCTTTTATGGCGCAACATGGCGTCTATTTATCTGTTTTTTTTTATGTTGGAAATATTGAAGTCAAGCATCCAGTCATGGCTAAAGATCCAGGTGTGTGCGTGCGTGTATAGATTTCTCTTCTATTCGCATGCATGACAGTCTCTGCCCCCCAGAATCTCCGACCATTTTTTTTCTCCCCCACCCCCCTATAGCGCAGTACATGCCTCTTTACCACTCACCTCTGAAACCCCATTTGATAGTACGGGGGACATGCTAATTGCAATTAGCATGTTTGTTGTTTATCTTTGTCACATTAATCCTTTGAACAATATGTGTTTTGGAAGGAAGTATGGACTAGCGTTGCTAACTGTCCCGTATTATCCGGGATGCCCCGTATTTTTTGGCCTAAATTATTACGTCTCGTACGGGACCTCAAAAGTCCCGTAAAATAATTCTCAATTCTTTACACGAAATGCAGCAAACGGCATCTTTGCTATTTTTGGACCATGGCTGCTCCCGTAGGTTGACAAGTCGGGATGTAACGATATCCAAACATCACGATACGATAATTATTACGATATTGTGGGGGGGTTGGCGATATTTAAAAAAGGTCACAATATTGTAAAAAAAAAATGGAGGGCTCATACTAAAAAAAAAAAAAAAAAAAAAAAAAAAAAAAAGCACAATATTGTTCTTTTGTACATAAGAGCAATGCATATCAACCACCTCCAATCTCTAATAACAATATTGAGACACTTACTTGCTAATGCAAGCACACATTGATCGCTTCACAAGCAAATTCGGTTCCCCTTCATCTGACAATTAGCAAAGATTTTGAACATAGAAGGCCAAAACATCCCTAATGAAAATTAAATTGCACTAATAAACTAGCCACTAAAGGGTGCTAGAACTGCACAAATGGATTTCTTGTCCGGACCGGACAAGAAACATATTTAATATTAGTGATAGACCGATATGGTTTTTTCAAGGCCGATACCGATACAGATTATTTGTAGACAAGTCGGCCGATAACCGATATATCAAGCCGATATTCATTTGCAGTAAAATGGGGGGGAAATCTTTCAAACTATATATAATTTCTCACTGAGTAACAAATTCATGTGAATGTAGCTCATTTGGGGTTTTTGTTAGGGTTCGTAAAAACGTTTCAAAAAGATTTTCGCGGTGAAAAATTGTGTGAATATGTTCCAAATGTGTATTCGACAAATAAAAACTGACTGCGAACATCTTACAAATCCTGATGAAAACCCCAAATTCGCTACGTTCGCAAGTATTCCCTGCTCAGTGACCTTTATCGGCCTTCAGATTAAAAAAAATGGCCGATGCCGATATTTGTCAAAATGCCAAATATCGGCGCCGATAATCGGCCCGGCCGATTATCGGTCTATCCCTAATATTTATATATTTCTCCCAAGTCACTTTAGGGCCTCCGTAGAAAAGTGTAATACAATTGAATGATGTTGATTTTTGATTGACACGAAAAATAGCTGGACCAAAATCTTGCGTTTCATGTTGGCAGGCCAGTCAATGAAGCCTCGTGCTGCAGGAAACGTGCCATGCCCGTGTCAAACCTCGTCCGTCAGTGCATTCTGCGTCCGCAGCTTCTCACCCCGTCTTGGGTCGGTCCCCACGGAGCCATCAAAGGCGGATTTTCCACGCTGGCGGGCCAGGCGGGGAGGCACGCGGCCAGGAACAGGTGGGAGGCAGGGCGAAGCGCGGAGGCTGGTGAGCCAGCATCTGAGCCCAGAGAGTGCTTGGGCTCAAGCCAGTAACTGAACAGAAAATAGTCCTGCCCCCTACACATAGACCTGAAGGTCCATGTGGCTTCAACCTCACACAGTTGGACACTGTAACCCCGGATTAATTTCTTGGGAATATGGCATATGGCAGTAGTACAGCAAAACGTGAAAAGATGGTGTCGTGATACGCCGCAAACAATTCTATATACAGTTCTTTTGTTGTTGCCCAGGTTGCCGTGTCGCTTGTTTGTTCCTGACTAAACTATAAATACTGAAATCAATATCCATCCTTGACAACAGATTAAACCGCTATTACACCAGTTAGGCCATTGAAGCCATCAAGCCTATTTTTTTTTTTTTCCTCCTGGTATCCCACAGCTCCCCAGACCTTTTAGATTTTAAACTTCCCCTGCCACCCTCCATTTTATGCTGGCGTAAATGACTTTCCCCACAAAATCTATAGTGCATCTTTAAAAAGCGATAACTCTCAGCGTAGCACCGTGACAATGACCCTCCCCCCCCCCCCCCCGCTTCGCAGCGGGGCAGTTCAGGTTCAGTGACCAGGCCTCATGGTTTGCCGAACAGGCACATGCGCGTCGCGAGCCAGACCCCAGGTGCACCGAGAGGAGCAGTTAAAATTCATCATTACCCTTTCTTTCTTGTGTTGTGGCTTTTTATAGGGCTGTTTTTTTACGGCCTACTCTGAAGGTGCCATTTTTTTGGGTCCCAGTGGTACACGGGAATAAAAAAAGAAAGAAAGATGGATGGATGTCGACTGAGTGAAAAAATAAAGAGCGCAAGGAAGAAGGTCTGTGCAAAAAAAAAAACGGGGAGAGAAGAAAATGCTCACGAGCGTATCACATTGTCAAGCGTAGATGCAAAGCAAGTGGGGCACTTGGGAGTGAGAAAAAAAAAAAAAGAGAAATGGAGAGAAATTCTTGGTGAGAGAAAGTCATAAGTTGTCATTGTGACTGCTGGCTGACATAAAAAAACAACAAAACAAAAGACTGGCGACGGTAGCGGATAAGGCGAATGATGAATAGGTTGGAGACACTCATCCAACACACTGAAGGATTTGTGGCCAGGGAGTCGTGTACACACACATTTAGAAATAATGGGCAGTATGTGTGTGGTGTCAGTGGCGGTTCGAGACAGTTTTACCTGAGGTGCAGTGCCGCCCGCCGCTACCCCTTTGGGTGCCCTAAGCTTAACTCTTTGACCGCCAAAAACGTTTAATAACGTTTAATAAAATCACCGCGTATGCCGCCATAAACGTTACGTGACGTCAACTACTTTTTTGGTTTTTGAAATATATCAGTGGTCAGTGCAACGTCCAAGTGCAGCGCAGCCGGCTCAGTGAGTTGTGAAATCAAAAAGACCCACTAACTACGGCCAGCAGATGGCAGCGGTAGCTGCTCGGGCCCTAACTGGAGCTGCAAATTACAACGAAACATGACGCAATCTGATGAAATGGAACGTTTTCAAGGCTGACGTGAACGATCAAAGCCTTTGTAACATTAAACCTAATTTGACGGAGCGTCACTAAACAAAAAAATATTAGTATCAAAGTCACTGTTGTGGAGAAAATGTATCTTTTTCTTTTCAATTTTCGCTCAATGTCACTCAAATGACCTATTTTCAAATGGTGATTACTAAAGAACGGAATAAGGTAGAAACATACTTTTTTCGAATGAAAAAATGTGGTACTCATGTTGTTTATGTAGCAAAAGAACACAATATTCTGTTTGCTTCAAAAAACGAGTTAAAATGCTTAAAGATCCAACCGCAGCATTTTGTTGCACCCCACGGACTGGTTCAAACAAGTTTTTGCAGACCAGCAATCATTCGCAAGTCACACGGGTCGGGGTGATCAAACGATGACACGATTGATTGCTGCTTTGGTCCGGCGAGTGGCTGCACCACGACGACTAAGTAGCGGCTGAACTGCCAAAAAGTACGTCGGCAGCCTGTGCATGCTTTCCACATGTTGCCCCATTAGCTTGTTCTAATAACTCAACAGGATTGTTGTGCTAACTGTTTTTGAAAAACGCATTTTCCGCACTATAAGGCGCACCTTCAATGAATGACATATTTTAAAATGTCTTCCATATATAATGCGCACCAAACAGACACACGGAAAATTAGAGAGAACATTGTTTGCCAATCTTATCCGTTGCCGGAACCCCAGCAAGTCCATTTCTGCTTCCCCAAATGTCAAGGACCGCGTGCGCTTAGACCAGAGGTGTCCAAACTACGGCCCGGGGGCCATTTGCGGCCCGTTTTTCAGTGGCCCGCGACATATGCTAAAAAAATGCCATTTGACTCAGTTCAAATCAAATAAACAAAACAAAAATGTTTGGAGATGGTCAAAGTAAGAAGGGAGGGTATCGAAAAACAGGTGCCATTAAAGGTTCTTTTAGTTCACTAAAACTCATGAAAAAACTAAAATTAAAAAAAAACCAATATTGTTACAGAAATAAAATAAAAACGAAAACTAACTGAAACTACATTTTATGTTTACAAAACTAACTAAAACTAACTATAATTATAGCAAACAAATTAATTGAATGCATGAGCCTTCGGGGTTGATTTTAAATGTGATTTTTAGTAGATTTATTTTGATATCAACCGGAATAATAACGTTTGAAAGTATGTCACACGGAAGTGACGTCATCTAGCAGCAGCCAATAGAAAAGCACCAAAAGATGATAACGCTCCCATGGTCGCTCCCCCCCCCCAAAAAAAAAAATAACCTAAAGCTAATACTGAAACTAACAAACTAAAACTAAGCATTTTTTAAACAACTAAACTAATAAAAACAGAACCACCCTGAAAACTAATAAAAACTAACTAAAATGAAAAATTGCAAAACTATAATAACCCTACTGCCATATTACAAATAAATCGGTTTATGTACTGTAGCATTTTTCTAAATACGCAAAAGCACAAATCAATTATTTGTACAATTTTTTTTTTTTACACAGTCGGACGGGTTCCATCACACAAGTGCAAAATGCCCAAATTCTATCTGCGCTAGTCAAGCAAAAATAGCAAAGGAAAGAAAATTGCTCTCAAGTGGACAATTCGACTGCATTTTGTGCTAGAGAACTTGGCTGGTCACAAAAACGTTCCAAAGTGTTTCGAAACAGCATCATTTCAAGACTCGTGGCAAGTTTATGACTTGAAAATGTTCCTAATTAAATGGCAGTGAAATAATGAGTAAATTTAAAGCTGCATGGAGGAAAACATGAAGGTGGCTTGGCGAGAAAAGCATGAAAGGGGGCGGGGCCTAATAAGTAAAGGGAGAAAACAGGAGTGTGTGCGTGTGCGTGAGCTCTCTGTTTGTTCTGTCATAGTTCCAGTGCATTGATTTTTACTGCCGAAGGTGAATTTAGTGGCTCCTCGCCATTTTGCGTGCAAAAGAAATTGGGAGTCTCCAGGAAATGCGACCATTATGATCAACCCCTCGCTGATTCCTAATATGCGCCTGCTCTCCTCCCATCACTTTGCCAAAGTGTCTGTAATCATATTATTGTAAATGTTGGCGCAGTTAAAGAGGAAAATGGGCCACGCTTGGCGGGTTATGGGGAATTCTTTCAAAGTTTGTTTGCCCTCTGGGGGATTATTTAGAGGCACCACAAAAATGGGAGACAAAATGGAGGCAAGACGATGATGAGGAACAGGGAGATAATATGGAGGACGGTATTCGAATTAACGTGTCGTGTTTTGATTCACTACAAGCTTCTTGAAAAATGATATAAGACCACTGTAAGCTTGACTACTTTTAAATTAGTGACATTTTAGGCTTTTTTTTTTTTTTTTTTTTAATTGCACTCAATTAAAATTACATTTCAAGTTTTTAAGGCCCAGTCTGTCAGTTTCAGTCTGGAAAAGGCACTTTTTAAAAACAGGATTTAAACAAACAAACTACTTCTCAATTTACAGATTAGGGCTTGTCTTCATTTCTGGTGGTGATTTTGTCCGAAATTTTGATTTTGTCCGATTAGTATGAGTTTTAGTCTACCTATTTATGTATTTATTTATCTCTTTATTCACTTGCCTAATTCTTATTTACTGATGTAAAATGTATTTACTTGAAAAACAACAACTTGTATTGCACTTCAAAATGTTTGCTTTGTTCTTGTTTACTGCAAAACTGATATTTATGTTTATGTACAGCGCTTTGTATACAGCAATGCCTGTCGTTAAAGCGCATTATAAATAAAGTTGAGTTGAGTTGAGTAAGCGGTTGAGAAAATGGATGGATGGATAATTAATTGAATTGATAGTAAAAACAAAATTGGCATATTATTTTCAGTGTCTCCGTTTTCGGCCAAGCATTTCTCATTTTCGGCCAAAAATGTTCATTTTGGTGCATCCCATATATATATATATATATATATGTTGTTTTATTTCCCTTTATATTTATTACTTGTGTTTAATTTTTCAATTATATTTTATATTCGTTTTTATTTTCAGTTTACTTTATGTATTAATTTATTTATAATTTTGGCTGTTTTGGTCCTCCATAGTAGTAAAGTCTTCTTTGTATTGATAATAGTGTGTTGGCATCTGTTCCAAATTGCAACGATGCAATATGTTTTCAGACACAGATGATACTCAAAAAAAAAAAAAAAGTAATTTCAAAATCAATTTTGCGCACATGCAATTTTCTGTAGTCGCAAACAACCTGCAACATATTTGTTTGTCTGTTATGGCGAAGATTGCGGGGAAACCGAGCAACATGGTTCGGCGTCGGTATTTTTTCATCACGTCAACAACATCCACAACGTGGTTCATCCATCATGACCTGACAACCTCTCCCGCCTGCGCGCACTTGAACAGACCCAACAAGTGGCGGCAATTTTCCAGTTTCATTTTTTGGACCACTTGACCATTTGCTATCCTCAGCTGTGGTTGATGAGCTCACATTCATGGGCGACTTCTCGTCTGTGCACATCTGCAAGCTCTGGTCCAATACGTCACATTGTTGTTCACAATGAAGTGCAGGGAGCTATTTTGCTTCACAAATAAACACAAATCGAAAACCACGGAGAGAGAAGAGCAACGAACCACAATCACATCCCGGAATTGCTTCCAATCACATGTTTTAAACCCTCAAAACAAGCTTTTAAATCAGGGCTGTCCAAACTTTTTCATTTGAGGGCCAAAATACAGAAAATCCGAAGGACGCAAGGGCCACATCATGTTATGAAGACAAATTGTGTTTAGTCCTAAAAATTCTATCTCTCTCTCTCTCTATCTATCTATCTATCTCTCTCTCTCTCTCTCTAGCTAGCTAGCTAGCTAGCTAGCTATCCATCTTGTCTTTCCTAATCTCTTCCATCAGATATTATATCAATAATAGTTGGTGGGAAATGAACGAGTTAATGAGATGGCCTCATGCACTGCCTTCGCCCTCTAAATTGGTCTTTGCATTTTTGAAGAAGCTTATGTCTACAAACCCAGTCTAGATCTAGACACGTGCTTCTAGTATGATAGCGATGACCAGAATTTGAATTTAGATTGTTCATTAATAAGATGGAGGATCACATTCGGCCCACTCTGTCACATATTTTCATGCATGCGGCCCCTGAACTAATACGAGTTTGACACCCCTGATTTAAAGGTTTCATTTATTCAAAAATAATTCCTGTGCAAAATGTTCAGATAGCAGTAACGTATACCGATTCTAAATCCGTTTTAACATCAACTTAACATTCATAGTTTGTGCTTAACTCTTTTACTGCCACACATTATCAAAGAAAAACTTTGATATGACAGAGGCTTTGATCACTGACGAAAAGAGATACAACGCTTCCATCTGCTGGCCATAGTTTAGAGCGTTTTAGATTCCACAACCCATTGACCAGTCAGCGCTGCACTTAGACGTTGAACTAAGAAAAGATTAAAACATTTGTTGACGTTATTTTACGTTTACGGCAATATACGTTGTGATTTTACTGATCGTTATTAAACGTTTTTGGCGGTCAAAGTGTTAAATTGCACAATGAAGTAGTTGGTAGCTAATGTAAACATGTCTTGTAACCCCCCCCCCCCAATCCAGCATTCTACCACTTGTGCAAAATTACAACACAAAAAAGCTCATACTAAAAAAAAAAAAAAAAAAAAAAAAAAAAAAAAAAAAAAAAAAAAAAAAAAGCTCAATATTGTGCTTTTGTACTTAACAGCAAAGCATATAAACCACCTCCAATCTCTAATAACAATATTGAGGCACTTACTTGCTAATGCAAGCACGCATTGATCGCTTCACAAGCAAATTCGGTTCCCCTTCATCTGACAATTAGCATAGATTTTAAACATAGAAGGCCAAAACATCCCTCATGAAAATTAAACTGCACTAATAAACTAGCCACTAGAGGGTGCAAGAACTGCACAAATGGAAATCAACCTGAATATTTTAACAGATGTGTTCCTTGTAAATATTGTGAACATGACGACAACGACGATATTGTGGCAGTTTTAATATCACGATATCACAATATTGCCCTTATCGTGACATCCCTAATAATTACTCAGCGTTTCTTTGTTGAATTTGAGCAGCTTCGTGCATTTTGATCTGTCTGAGATGTCCGGCGCCTTTTGGCAAAGTCGGGGTCACTCTGCACAGCAAAGCCCAAAGTGCCCGTCTCAGCTGTGACAATAGCAGCTGAAGCTCTTCCGATGACCGCAAGGCCACAGCCAGAACAACATGATACGTGTTCCTTAATATTCATGGCCTCAAGATAGTCTTCACACCTGTCACTTTCATCAAAAGTTGACCCTTAATATACAAAATAATTCCTTTCGGATGAAATGCACCGTATACATAACATGGTAGCAATATATTTTATAGTATATGTACAGCATATGAATTTTTTTTTTTTTGTCACACTCACAATGTCACTCTCCAATAATGCGGAAGAAATATGCACGCATGCATCCCTGATCCAAGCAAAAGCACATTTAGCGCTCATATACAGGCGTGGTAGTCTCATGTTTATTTATGTATTCCTCGTTGGGGTTATTTCACACTGGAGAAAAAGAAGGCGGTCCTTCTGCCTTCTGTTTTGACAGTTGTGAGTTTGAGCATCGAATGACAAATGTCTTAGTCTGGATAAGAGATAAGATAAACACGACTGGTATTTTCTCACACGTTCCCATCGGCCCTCAAATGAAGACAAAGAGCATTTCATATAATACTGCAGGGATATTAGTAGTTACTTGCATTTGAAAGTGATACGTTTCTTTACAATATTAGCCTAAAGTAATGAGTTACTCAAGTTTTAACTTTTAAGTTACTTTTTTTTTTTTAAATCAGGTATTAATTTATTTCATTGTGATTTTGAGAATTTAAAAAGAAAATGCAAAATTTGAAATGAGGACCTCTAACTATATAGCGTGGGGTATAAATGTGAAATATTTTCACTCTCTGGTGGGAGATCACTGCCTTTGATTCATATTTGTAATCAAAGATGTATTTTTCGGATATTTCAACTGATATTTGGTCCAGTAAATAAATAAATAATCCCAGGCTGTACACCATAAATGAAATTACCAAAATATTCAAATAAATTTACACACAAGGGAAGGATGAGTTTATATTGCCAAATGCCACGTTTCTCTTAACCTTAACAGTAGGGATGGGCGAGTACCGATACCAGGTATCGGTATCGGGCCGATACCAGCCTTTTTTCAAGTACTCGAGTACTCGTGACGCAGACGAGTACAAGCGAGCGATGGCAGAGGGGGAAGACGTTAAGCGAGTCCTCCTTGCCTGTAAGTGGCGCTATAGCTTGCAGCAGTTTTTCACCAAAACTTCACCGGTTTGGAAATACTTCAAAATTGTCAATCTTAAACTAAAACAGCATTTTATTTTGAGCATTAAGACTATTGAAGAGTGACTATGCTGGGTTTTTTTTTTTTTTTTTTTTTTTTGTCAAAATTAAAGGAAATATATTTGTTAAAAAATATCTTTCAGTGATTTTTTTTTTTTGCACTCGTATAACTCAGACCCTTTTTTTTTTTCTAACCCGTTTTAAGTTGTTTTTGTGAACTGTTTTTGCAACCTTTCATGAATACAGTATGAACTTATGTCTTCGCAAATGTCTGCCTGCATTGAGTTCCTTGCCTGCATTGCTGTGTCAGTCAACATTTGTATTTGTATTGACTGATGTCTCTGAGGACAATCATTGCCGGTCCTCCTCCCAGCCCATGTTTTTTTAATCTAAATTATTGTCGTGGCAGAAGAGTACGTGTGCGAGCACACGCGCACACACACACACGCACGCGCGCCAGTGAAATTGGGGAATTCTTCAGTGGTCTGTTGTCGAGGCAACTCGACGTTTTGTTGTCATAAGAAAGTCACAATTGCACACAATAACACTATGGAACAGTCAATGAAAAAAAAAAAAAAAAAAAGAGAGATTTGCAGTACAGGATATATACAGTAGCTATACTGTACTTATCCTATTAACTCATTTTCTCCCAATAACGTATAAATACGTTTTTTTAATGTTCTAAGTGTCCCAAAGGCGTATTTATACGTTTTTGTTTTGTTTGTTTTTTTATGCTAGAGCATACAGAAGGCTTTGATGCAGCCTCTCAACTGCAAAGAAGAGTTGCAGAAATTGTAGTTATTACACAAACGGCCAGCAGGTGGCAGCAGAGCAAAGGAGATCAACCAGGGCCGTCTTAAAAAAAAAAAAAGCTAAATTACTTACAATTTTAAATCGATAGAAGAGATTTAAATTTTTCTTTTGGTAGGTTCGATGCTTTTATAGCAATTGAACACAATATTCTGTGGGCCTTGCAAAATCAGTCAAAATCCAGTAAAACAGCGAACGGGATTGCGAAATGTGAAAATGGCGGCGAGTGAATGAGTTAAAAAAGAAATGTTTGCATTTTGTTTTTTTGTTTTTTTAAATCGTTTTAGATAGGATATCTAAATAAAACAGTGTCTATTTCTGCCCTTTTCTATTTATGGTTAACAGTATACAGTGCAGTTTATGGTGTAAAATAGTACAAAAAAAACAACAAAAAACCTTGGAAAAAGTTTTTTTTAGACTTGTAACGGATTAAAATTATTTACATGAATTCTAATGGGAAAAATGGTTTCGGATTTCGAACAAATGGCTTTTAGAACAACCTTCTGGAACGGATTATGTTGGAAAACTGAGGTTTGACTGTACATCCCGACTCATGTGAAATCAGCGCTGTAACTGACAGCCTGCTCACTTCTGATGAAGCCTGTCATTTTCCTCTGAATCTCACATTCCCAATGAGCCACGGAGCCACATCATTTGAATATGAAAGAGGGTAAAAAATAAATAAAATTAAAAAAATGTCAAAAGTTTTCATGATTGCTTTCATTTAAGTTTTTTTGATTGGTACATTCAGAAATTGCCTTCTGTGGTGATTTGAAGTGTCACATGAGTTTGTCCGTGTCCAAGGTGATGTCGGTGCTCGGTGGATGCAAAATGGCCAAATCAATCTGGAATAGACAGAAACAGACACAGCGAACGCGTGAAAGGGAAAGGAGGCGAATGGGCTCGAATTAACATTTATATGTGAATACATGCCTGCAGCAGAGCGTCCTTTGACATGTTTAGACGTTGACGCGCAAATCACAAGGCGAGGGGGATGTCGCGTGTCCAGGAGGGTGACAGGAAGAGGCTACAACAGTCACACAAATACATTCGCCAACACAACCGCACGCCTGGCGTGACACATGCTCCTTCAAATTATGACTTGTACTTATGAAAACTCAAAATATGTCGATTTGGCTTCTCTGTGATACTGGTGTTTTCCAAATATGACTATAAGTTTGTGCATGTTTATGATTATTTTGACTGTGAGCAAATAAAATAATCCAAAGTATTAATTGGTGAGAGTCAGAGGGTTGGAAAAAAAATACATTTAAAATAAATATATATATATATATATATATATATATATATATATATATATATATATATATATATATATATATATATATATATATCTGCAATTTACCGTATTTTCCGCACTATAAGGCGCACCTAAAAGCCTTCAATTTTTTTCAAACGCTGACCATGCGCCTTATAATGCGGTGCACTTTATATATGGATCAATATTGAGCCGCAACAGGTCTCGCTGTCAAGACGCTATCGGTGACCCGCCATCTTGGATCGCTAGCTACTACTAATACTTGACCTCAGAGAAAATAATCCAACAGCTGTTTATTCATTTTGGGAGTGAATGGAGTTGTCAGAAAGCTGGTTTGTAATCTATTAATAATGTTTGACTGACCTATCTGACTGTTTTGTTGACATTCCCTTTAGCGCAGCACCATCTAATGGATGCATAACGTAACCCCAGCCTCTCATATAGCACCTTATATATGGAAAAAGTTTGAAAATATGTCATTCATTGAAGGTGTGCCTTATAGTGCGGAAAATACGGTACATTTAATCTGACTATCTATCTGGGCTAGTTAAGGAATACCCAAGTCTTCTAAAATGGAATTTTATTCCCCCAAGTACTTTTGTTCATATGACAAAAGTTGTAATGCATTTGATCTGCCCTCATTTCAATTAATTAGCAACAATGGTTGCTTGGGGAGTCCCACAGGGCAAAGGGAAGAAATCATCAGAAAAGTGGGTGGGGGGACATCAATAAACTCTTAGAGACTCATTAGTGGTCTAAATGACTCTCCCGAAGTCCCGACACTTTAACATGTAAGCTGGCAACTACTTGACCTTACCGTGGCACGACCCCCCCGCCCACTAAATGCCATACAAAAAAAAAAAAAAAAAAAAGTCAGGTTGATTTCCATTTGTGCAGTTCTAGCACCCTCTAGTGGCTACTTTGTGGCTAGGGGGTTGTGGTCGCATTTTATGTTGGTATTTTCTTCTTCATAATATAACCATCTTTTCCCCTCAAACTGTCATTTGGAGGAATCCCACCTTATCCACCAGAGCGGGCCAACACTGACAGCTGCAGGCCCTAGCTGTGCTCTTGCTGCCGCTATCGGCAGCGTGGCGGGACACCGACAAACAACAACACAGCAGATGTTTACGACTTTGGGTGAGAGCGTGTGTTCAAAAGCACCACGGTGTGCACATTTCTGAGCGCGCGCATATTTTTGAAAATACGCGGTACGCTCTGTGCGCGTCATCGATGTCTTCTAGCGACACGCCATCTGGATAATTGCTCATTTGTCATCATAAAAACATATGAGGAGATGGGATGTGTTGAAATGGTCCACTTCTTAAATGTTTCACACATTTTTAAAAAAAAAATCTGTTTTTCACATCTGTTTTTAAATGTATTAGGAGCACATAATTGCCATCATGTTTATGAAGCGTGTTTAGTAGGATAGATTATACATCTTCTGTTATGATCACTGACCAGAATTTTTTCCTTGCTGCACCACTTTTTAGTTCCGATACTATTACAGATATGTATTTGTATAGTTTAATTAGCTTATCAAGAACTGTTGTGGATTTTCAAATCAGATAACTTCACGTGAGTATCCTTCCTGTTCCTGTAGACTTTTCTTCTAAGGTTGGGGATTGCCGCCAACCTCACGATACGATACGTATCACGATACAGGGGTCACGATACGTATACATATGTATCCCAATACTTGATCTTCTTGATCTACTTTTTTTCATGTAACACATTCTATTTCGTTTTTTTAAAACAAAATATAGGAACACTGGTACATTAAAGTTAAGTTTATAAGTAAAGAAATGTTGATATTCTTCCTCTGCTTTAATTTTTCTTCGCAAGACACAGCGTCCAATCACTGTCGAGCTATTTTTGCATTAATTGAAGGGAATTAACTTCAAAGACGCTGCTGGATTTTCTTTTTTTAGGTACAATGAAAGCTGCAAAGGCAAACGTTAACTGCCTATTTAAAGTTTAACGAGCAATATCGATTCTGACGCCTGCATATCGATACGTGTATTGTAATGAGGCCCGCAACGATATATTGCCGTATCGATTTTTTGAGCACACTCCTAATATATATATATATATATATATATATATATATATATATATATATGCCCTGTGATTGGTTGGCAACCAGTCCAGGGTGTCCCCCGCCTACTGCCCAGAGCCAGCTGAGATAGGCGCCAGCACCCCCCGCGACCCTTGTGAGGAATAAGCGGTCAAGAAAATGGATGGATGGATATATATATATATATATATATATATATATATATATATATATATATATATATATATATATATATATATATATATATATATATATATATATATATATATATATTCGGGGTGTTAAAAAAAAATCGATTCGGCAATATATCGCGATACTACATCGCGCGATTCTCGAATCGATTCAATAAAAAAAATCGTTTTTTTTTTTGTTTTTTTTTTAAGAGCTCAGAATTGTTCATTCGGTAGTCTTACCGATTCAACGTCTTATCATCATGCCTTTTTTTTTTTTTTTTTTTTTTTTGTGTGTGTGTGTGTGGGTGTGTGAATCGATTTTTAAACTTCCATTTTTAATGGAAAAATATTCAACAAAACGTCTGACTTCGGGTTAGGATTCACACCTTGAGCATGGAAGAATGTTATATGAACGGAACATTAAGCCTTCATATTTTATTTTAATGCTGTTCAAACATGAAACAGATTACAACCTCTATAAGACTGATATTTCAGATAAATAAAATACATTTTCATATAAATCTTACACTCTACAAGCTTACTGATTAGTATTTTATAAATTTGAATGAAAAAAAATCGCAACAATCGACTTATAAATTCGTATCGGGATTAATCGGTATCGAATCGAATCGTGACCTGTGAATCGTGATATGAATCGAATCGTCAGGTACTAGGCAATTCACACCCCTAATATATATATATATATATATATATATATATATATATCTAGACCACTTGACGGCGCCATAGAGTAAATGAAGCACCATGAAGCTTTGCTACACGTGCGAAGCAATTGGCTGCAAAGCTTCACTGCTTCATGAGGCTCTTGGAGATGATCGGCTATGAGGCATAGCCTATGTCTAATAAAAGTACTGTAATATTCCCTACAATATCATTTCATCCAGGGCTTATCATTCCGATAATATGCTCGGCCGTGTCACCTGCGCAGCACCGCCCAGACCTCCACTTGTTCTCAGAACTCTGTGCATTATGTAGATAACACAGGGATGCCGTATATCCTCAGCAGTTCACACAGAGGTCACAATTCAAGGCAGTGACAGTTTCAGCCGACATAGAGGAGGGGCAGAGATGGAAAGGTCGATTGTGCGTGTGTTTTGGAGTGGGATTTTTTTCTATAGATCTTTAAATAGAATGTAAAGGAGAAAAAAAAAAAATCTTATTCTTTGCTATCAATGAGCTGCCATGATATAGTCAGCAGTTCA
This sequence comes from Festucalex cinctus, assembly GCF_051991245.1. Classification (NCBI taxonomy): domain Eukaryota; kingdom Metazoa; phylum Chordata; class Actinopteri; order Syngnathiformes; family Syngnathidae; genus Festucalex; species Festucalex cinctus. The sequence goes on from NC_135423.1 coordinate 2,028,352, forward strand.
GTATCAAATTGTAAGGGGTTACGATACAAGCGAGGTTCGTCCATTATTTAAATTGACCCAATATTGAAGGTTGCACATAAGTTTGTTCCACATTAAAGAAGGAGTGGTGCTTTTGCATCACTAAACTCGACTGGGGGGGAAAAAAAAAAATCAAATTAAACATAATTTGTAGGGCTGGGAATCTTTGACTCTCTCACGATTCAATTCGATTGCGATTTTTGGGTCTACGATTCGATTCTCGATTCAAACGATTTTTGATTCAAAATGATTTGATTGACAAATGATTTCTGCTTCAATTTACAGATATGCACAACATTGTCATGATCGATTCCAGTCTGCTTTGCAAGACAAAATGACAAATAGAGACATTAAAGTGTCTTTTAACATTTATTAATTTTGGATTGTAAGTGCCTTTTTTCCACAAAAACAGCATGTGGGCTACAACTGCCGTTTCACCTTTTTCTTCATTTCTAATTTAAATAAAATCGATTTGTGGATATTAAATATCGATTCGATTCGATTCACAAATGAGAATCTCGATCCTTTTATGAATCAATATATTGGCACACCCCTGATAATTTGACAAAATGGAAAAGGAAACGCTTTGTGCAATTATTCTATATTTGTAAATTAGAACAGTGATTCTGTTCATTTTAATTGGTTAATTTTAATTTATTTAAATCAATCTCTGGTGTAATAACCTTATTTATTGATTGATTGATTGAATTTTTATTTTTTGTTATTATTATTATTATTATTAATTAAATCTCTGGTGTAATAACCTTATTTATTGATTGATTAAATTTTTATTTTATTTTAATCTCTGGTGTAATAACCTTATTCATTGATTGATTGATTGATATAATTTTTATTTTATTATTATTATTACTATTATTATTATTAATTCAATCTCTGGTGTAATAACCTTATTGATTGATTGATAGAAATTTTATTTTATTATTATTAATATTATTTTTATTCAATCTCTGGTGTAATAACATTATATATTGATTGATTTAAAATTCCCAGAGGGAGCCATCCCAAAGTGATCAATAAAGTCAAGTCTAATTCGAAGTCTTAACCAGCTGTATAGTTTCTTCTCTCAGCCCCCCTTTATTGTCTGCGTTAACCTTTTATGATGGTAACATGTGCCCGCCCATAATGTTATACTTGTCTGCCCACAACACACGGCCAACAAAACACCAGAGCTAATTGCACAAGCCAAACACAGTTGCCGTACGTGAAGCTGGTGATGCATAACGGTAAATGGGAAGAGGATGTATGTAGGAGTGGAAGAAGGGAGGATAATAACAAAGGAAGTTCTCTGTCAGCTGATGATTTTCGTGTTCATTCACACTTGAGTGCAGTCAACGAACCAAATCATCTGAGTCCAGAGTGCTTCCTGTGAGCTTGCTGGACTCATAAGATCCAAAGTAACGGAAGACACGGGATTCATGATTCCTGACCCAGTGCAAAGATTTTAATCATTAACCTTGACGATTCAGGACCTTTAAAGGGGCTGTCTGCCGGTTTCACTCAGGAAAATGTACTTTTTAAATACAGGATTTAAACAAACAAACTACTTCTCAATTTACAGATATGGGCTTTTCATAACGTGTGGGGGTGATTTTGTCCTAAAGCCTTTTTTCAAGTACTCAAGTACTCGTGAAGCAGACGAGTACAAGCGAGCGATGGCAGAGGGGGAAGACGTTAAGTGAGTCCTCCTTGCCTGTAAGTGGCGCTAGCTAGCTTGCAGCAGTTTTTCCACCAAAACTTCACCGGCTTGGAAATACTTCAAAATTGTGAATCTTAAACTAAAAACAGCATTTTTGTGTTTTATTTTGAGCGTTAAGACTATTGAAGAGTGACTGTGCTGTTTTTTTTTTTTTTTTTTTTTCATCAAAATTAAATGAAATATATTTGTTTAAAAATATCTTTTAGTGATTTTTTTTATTTGTCAAAATGTACTACTGGTATCGGCAGTCGGTATTGGTGAGTACTGAGGGTCTGTGTATCGGTATCGGTCTGAGAAAAAGTGGTGTGGAACATCCCTATTCTGAACCAATGGCAGGAGAGCTTTTTCAAGTTAAGGGAAAAAAAAAACTAGGGAAGGGCGAGTACCGATACCAGGTATCGGTATCGGGCCGATACCAGCCTTTTTTTCCCAAGTACTCGAGTACTTGTGACACAGATGAGTACAAGCAACCGATGGCAGAGGGGGAAGACGTTAAGTGAGTCCTCCTTGCCTGTAAGTGGCGCTAGCTTGCAGCAGTTTTTCACCAATTTTTTTTTTTGTCAAAATTAAAGGAAATACATCCATCCATCCATCCATTTTCTTGACCGCTTATTCCTCACAAGGGCCGCGGGGGCTGCTGGCGCCTATCTCAGCTGGCTCTGGGCAGTAGGCGGGGGACACCCTGGACTGGTTGCCAACCAATCGCAGGGCACAAAGAGACGAACAACAATCCACACTCACAAGCACACCTCGGGACAATTCGGAGCGCCCAATGAACCTGCCATGCATGTCTTTGGAATGTGGGAGGAGACCGGAGTACCCGGAGAAGACCCATGCGGGCACGGGGAGAACATGCAAACTCCACCCAGGAAGGTCCGAGCCTGGACTTGAACCGGAGACCTCAGAACTGGGAAGCGGACGTGCTAACCACTCGACTACCGTGGCGCCTAAAGGAAATATATTTGTTTAAAAATATCTTTTAGTGATTTTTTTTTTTCATTTGTCAAAATGTACTACTGGTATCGGCAGTTGGTATCGGTGAGTACTGAGGGTCTGAGTATCGGTATCGGTCTGAAAAAAAAAAAGTGGTATCGAACATCCCTAATAAAGATATTTTTGGGCAAATTTCTACATTGAGCAGCTTTAACTCATGCTTACTGTAATATTTTGTATCTATGTGTAGTGTATATAAAAAAAAAATAATAAATAAAAGCACCATAAAACTCTGCAGAGTGCAGAGTTCACAGTGAATGCAGAGGAAGATTACAAGCGACTCTAATCTCAAGCCTTTTTGTTCCCCTGCCTTTGTCATTTACAAGACTCGTCTTCCTCCATCCACTTCTTCTCAGTGGGCGCATTTTAATTTATGCTCAGTATAGGAACCATTCAATACAGCACGAGCGTCTGCAGTGCAGCAGATAGCCGTTAATGAGAAGAGAAGCTCACCACCCCTGTCCCTCCCCGTGCCTTATCTTTTTTTTTTTTTTTTACCCCCCTTCACCCACTATTATCTGGGTGCAGTCTATAATCGTGCAGTTACCTTACTAGGTCTGATAGCGTCTCAATAGGCAACCGGCGCTGATGAGCTTTCTGTACTGCCTGCAATCGCACAATGTCACTATCAGGAGAACAGACCTCGAGTGAGATGAAGAGTGCAAAGGGCGAGGAGAGAGGTTGCAGTCGCACAAGCAGCCAAACATCCTGCGAATTTACATTCGGGGGGGAAAAAAAAAAAAAAAAAAAAAACTCATTCAAAAACATCACATTCACATGCATGATTTTCTCTCTCTCTCTTTCTCACGTGGCCCCTTTACAGTCATTTAACACTGTACGCTAGGGATGTAACGATATCCAAACATCGCGATACGATATTGTCACGATACGATAATTATCACGATATTGTGGGGGCGTTGGCGATATTTAAAAAAGATGACAATATTGTAAAAAAAAAAGAGAGCTGATACTAAAAATATTGTATTTTTGTACATAACAGCAATGCATATAAACACCTACAATCTCTAATAACAATATTGAGGCACTTACTTGCTAATGCAAGCACACATTGATGGCTTCACAAGCAAATTCGGTTCCACTTCATCTGACGATTAGCATAGATTTTGAACATAGGAGGCCAAAACATCCCTCATGAAAATTAAATTGCACCAATAAACTAGCCACTAGAGGGTGCTAGAACGGCACAAATGGAAATCAACCTGACTTTTTGAACAGATGTGTTCCTTTTTAAATATTGTGACCATGACGACGACGATATTGTGGCAGTTTTAATATCACAATATCACAATATTGCCCTGATCGTGACATCCCGACTGTACGTACCCACAATTCATCTGTGTTCCACCAAGATTTTAAGCCCAGCACACATCCAAACAAGCTCAGCCTAAACGTGTCTGCCTTCGTGTTCTTGTTTTTGTTCCATGGTGGGGCCAATAGTTCGCTAAAGCAGCAACAACTGGCATTCCCACATTTTTTAAACTTCCGCCACTGTCATTGAAAGTGGGCTTTGCACAAACTGTTTCCATGCAAACAAAACAGCAGTTTAGATTCCAAGAAGTCGGGAGCATAATTCATGCAAAAGGCTCTTGGTGCGCTGGAATAAGGTTTTTGACATGTTGTCATTTTGAAGATGGGGAAGATGGTCATGCAACTGTTAGATTAACGACATAACACCATTGTGAGGCCGGATATGCCACTACACTACCAAATGACTTATCTTGGATTGAAAGGGGGAAAAAAAAAATGAAAATTGAGGACATAAGACTTGTTAGGTTAGAAGTATAAGTCACGGCCTTCTCTCGGTGGCTTTATTAATGCGGACCCTCTCGAGACCTCTATTAAACTGTGCAAAGCAGGCACTTTTCTTTTATGTTAACATCATCATTTATGTTAACGCCACCGTGTTAAGCACACAGGGAGCCTGCCGAGAGGACTTCAGAGGGTTCATGGGGCTTCATGCTCTGCTTGGGCAGAATATTTATATATAGAATTTTAAGACTTGGGAAAATTAAATTTCAGACCTGGGATGAAAATATGTTGTTGTATTTTTTGTTTGTTTTTTTTATGGGGCATTTACGGCCTAAAATTTAAGTTTCTGAATTTTAGACTTTTTTTTTTTTTTTTTTAAGGCTGAATGTTGCAAAAACCGCTAAGACTGCCCGTCATCGGTTAATAGCTTTTATGAGTTTGAAACCTATTAAACCACTTTTTTTTTTTTTTTTTTTTGGTATTGTAGCTGATGGGAACAATGGAGACTAGGGGTGTGAATTGCCTAGTACCTGACGATTTGATTCGTATCACGATTCATAGGTCACGATTCGATTCGATACCGATTAATCCCAATACGAATTTATAAGTCCATTGTTGTGATTTTTTTAAATTTAAATTTAGAAAATACTAATCAGTAAGATTTGTATGAAAATGTATTATTTATTTATCTGAAACAGGTTGTAATCTGTTTCATGTTTGAACAGAATTAAAATAAAATATTAAGGCTTAGTGTTCCATTAATATAAAATTTTTCCATGCTTAAGACGTTTTGGTAAATATTTTTCCATCAAAAACGGATGTTTAAAAATCGATTCGGCCGCCTATTGAATCGATTCGAGAATTGTGCGATGTAATATCGCGATATATTGCCGAATCTATTTTTTTTAACACCTCTAATGGAGACTCAGTCTGGATTCAGTCGACAATATGATTTGTTCACATATTACAACCAGCATCTTTTACCAACGTATGACCCCCAATTTAGGAAATGCATTTTTTTTTTTCTTTTGGCATGAAATTGATCAAGAATTGATCTGGGATAGGATGTGAAGGTGGGGTATGGATGATAGCAGACAATAAAGGGGAGCTACACAGAAGTAATGCCTTTTCATTTCAGGCCCGCCTATCAGTTTCCCTCTGTTGTAAATCCTCGGCTTTGGGTGATTTGATTTGGTGTGCCTGCAGTGCGTTCGAGAGAGAGAGAAGCGGATGGAGGAGGCACAATCAGACTCAACCCAAACACAAATGCAGCTTGGTATTATCAGCTATTGCTCTCAACACACCAGCCCTTTCTAAATTATATTTTTTTTGGGGGGGGAGGGGTGTCGGTAGCTGTGCCCCCTTCCCTTACTAACCGCCTGCATGAGATAAATCAGCAAATAAAAAAAGTTACATTAACCCTACAATGACCTTTCTCACATCATACACTGCAGCATTTTGCTTCATTGAAAAGCTGTCATTCTCCGATATCCTAAGCACCGCCTGGGGAACATTTACCAGATAATTAATATATTAAATGCATGAAAAATAGTTACACAGGGGCCCCTTTTTGTCAGCTCTTCCACCACCGCATGTACGAAAGAGGAATACGGCCTGTGAACCATCAATACACAAGCATCCCACTTCAATGGGCCATCATAAAAACTGATCATAATTTTATGGCTTCATTCATGGGCCGCATTGTAAAAGAAGGCAATATTTCCTCGTAATTCACTGGAGCTCGCCATGTCCTTTTTTTTTTTATGATTTGGCGGGTTTTAAGCCACCACCTCAATTATAGCCGTGCTTCTGACCCCCAGCATGAAGGACGAGCAGGGGTCAGTGATGAGTAGTGGCATGACAAAATGATAGCGAGGGCCTGGAACGGGCCACGCGTGCGCGCACACATTCGCACACGCACGCACATATGCAGCTGCATCATACTGCATGCAGAGTCACACCATCCCCCATCTCGAGACACCATTGTGCTTATATCCCTCATTAAGGATTCTGATGGTTTTGTTGAAGATTGAAGTGCAAATTCAAATTCAAACTAGAACTGCTCCAAATAAAGCAAAGGCTTAAATAGCCATCCCCCCCCCCCCCCCCCAAAAGAAAATGAAGGTTAAGTTTTGACTTTTACATGAGTTGTTTTTCTGTTAAGAATGTTTTCACTCTACATATAACCCACAGCAAAAGGCTTTTTGTCCGGTAGAATATTTTTTTTTATGATAATTCCGATCTAGTAATAGGGTATACATTGAAATCCACTGCTGCCTTTTCAAAAATAACAATGTAGGATATCACTAAATATATATATTATCCAATTGATTCTTTCCATTTAAAGGGGAACGATGCAAGATTCCGAGTTTTTGCACATTTGCGACCCCTCTGGCGAAACGTGGAATGGACCCCAGCGCGACGTCGCACACGGCCAGGAGCGTTCGCGGCGACTTTTCGGGCACGATTTTGTTGAAATAAAAAAGAAAACGAAAAACGGGAAACGAGCCGAAAGGAGTACACAGTAAATACACAATAAATAAATAAATGAATACGTTAATGACTAATTACCGGTTTGGTGGTTTTGTTAAGTTTTTCAAAGTAGTAGTATTCTTATTTGCATTTACCCACCTCGTTTTGTATTTTCATTGAGGAACACATTTGCTTTTGTATATACAGTTTTGTTGCACTGCCAAAGCCTTAACATTGTTGATTTTCAGCATCATTGAACATTTTGCATCCGTGTACTCACATTTACTTATGTATTCAAATTAATCCCAATGTATTTAAAGCAGGGCAAATGAATTTAGATCTCCCATTTAGACTTGGACCGATAAAATGGCCGACACCACCCTAATCCTTTTGCCTCTGTTCCAAGGAGCCACAATCATATGCTACAAATTCAAGAGGAGGGAAAGGGGGCAGAGGAAGATGTAGCCAAGCTGGCAAGCCACCATTGTGACTGCACAATATGGAGTACAAGTGATCCCAGTAGAGCTCACGCTAAGCAAGCTTAATCCCGTTGACGAAGAATGGACATATGGAGCCATGCCAGCCAGATTTGGATGTACAGAGCAGGCCGCAGAATTTTGGCAGAGGCAATCCTGCTTTTTTGTACAAAATGAAGTTGCCAGTGGCAGTATTGAGAGATCGGTTTACCACCCAACTTGGTCTCCGCGACAAGTCCTGGAAGTGCTTAAATGTAAGGATTTTAGGTTATTTAAAGATCTCCTGAAATGAGCTTTGCAGCAATGACACCAACCATCCTCGAGTACTGTATCAAAAGAAATGTTCACAAAATTGTACCTTGTTGTAGAGTTGCAGTCTCCACGAGGAAGGTCTACTGTTAGCCTAGCATCAAACGAGCGGATTTTGGTGGGCGTGGCCAAGTCTCAGTCTTCACGTCTGCACCTGAAGGAATATTAGTTTCAATAGTTGGTACCGATCCCTGGATGAGTGAAAGATCTTCTGCTAATCCACGTTTGTATTGTCCCAAATTCCTGAAGCAGTCGTCAGTAAAATGTTTGCCACAAACTGTCAGGGCTGATAACCCTCCTCACGATGCACATTTTCCGGGTGCAGCTACTGGGATTGACACCCCCGTACCGGTCGAACCATAAGTCCTACAGGGAAAATGAACACATCCCCGGCAACGGGCCGACCTCGGCTTTCCAACGGCGTCGGTGCCGGCCCTCCACGACCCTCTGGGCCGGAGATACAGGGCCGCGGAATCGGCCACCCGTTGACATCCCCCGTACCGGTCCGACTATATCATATATATATATATATATATATATATATATATATATATATATATATATATATCCATATCCCATCTCTTTCTTGCCTAATGTCATCTGGATCAGCCACAGTTCCACATTTCCTCGTACAGGATAAGCAATATACTGTAAAAAAAAAAAATATATGTGAGTAGGTACAGTCCAAAAATAAACAACAAAAATAACAGGCTGCCACATCCTTTCCACAGCTGTATTTACTGTTTACACTGTTATTTCCTTTTTCTTTCTCAAGTCCTTCATATTTGTGAACCGTCTCTCACCTTATCAACTGTCGTCCATATCCGTCTCCCCACTTTTTTCCATCTCCACCTCGTCGTTACCCTTTTGGCTCTCCATCTAGCTCTCACTGTAGAGACCCCCCCGCACCCCCACCATCCCCCATTCTGTGATTACCTTCCTGCACAGCCGTCACTCTGAATTACTTTCAATGAGCTCCTTTATAGCAGCTCCAACTCATCACTGTGCACAGGATTGGGGGGGGGGGGACACGCTCTGCATTTCGATCAGCTCTGAGCCTCCACTTTGCTATTAACCCCTTTCACACAAAACTCCACCATTACCCAGCATCCCCACAAACCCTTCATATATACATACACGCACACCCCAAGTCAAGCCCACTCTTTCGTCTTCAGGATACTGTAATACGATGACACACGTGTGACCTCCTGAGCGACCCTCCCGCGCGATCCAAAGGGAAAAAGGTTGACTAATCTCTACCAGGGACAGATTTAGATTTTATTCTAAATTCAGTTTAATAAGAAATCAAAAGTATTAAATGACTAACGTATTTTTTTTTTATCTGATATGAAAGTCAAAACAAGTCATTAGGGGCTTTCACACCGCAGGAACCAATGACGGAACTTCCCGATGTACCCTGGGAGCTTGTCCAAAGTTTGCGTTCACACACAAAACTGCTTCTGGGTTTTTTGGGGGGGCCGGAACGGTGCTACCTAAGCTCCCATGACAACAATAAATTGGAGCATGTTGGGGATACATGGATACAACAGAGTATTTTTGTCAAGAGGGGGTTGAATTCATGCTACTGTGAGTGAGGTCAACTGGAAAAACACAAACAAGATCGCAAAATGGTGTGGCAGATGCTAACTGTCCATCAGCAACAATTATTATTGTCAGCAACAATGAAGTTCGCTTGTCAAAAGAAATACTTTTGGACAAAACTGAGTGACTGGATCGAGTGTGGCATCCATTAGGGGGATGGTGAAGGTACAGAGGCAGGACACAGTTTTGATGATAATTGAATGACAGCTGAATGGCCACAACGTGAGAAACCATGTTGACTTGACAGCTTTTGAGACGTCAAAAGATTAGTCTTATGTGTAATTGTGTGAAATGAAAATGATTTTTACTGAAGCATCTCAACTACAGAAAATACTCCATGTAGAAGCTTGAGGTTTGTGCAAGAAGATTGTAGTGTTATTACTGAATCGCCACACTACTTCTATTTCTTACAGTAATCAACAGTACACTGGGCCGTTTTACAGAAGAAACAAAGACGTCATCAATTTAATCATTGTCATCAAATTCAACAGGGTGCCTCAGCTTTTCCGTCCTTTCCCAGTGTTATAAATTTGTTTGAGAGAATCAGTAAATAGCTTCAGTTTGTTATAACAGATTTAGAATCAGGATACATTTATTTAATTGATTGATTAAAATCAACTCAAATCATAATCGTCCTGAATGACTGAATGACAAAGGCTCGGCCCACCCACTGCTGAAACTGTGGTTGGTGTCAGGAAGGGCATCCGACCAGAACATCCTTGTTTAGTTTTAAAAATGAAATCAAGTAAATAGACAAAATTGGTAAATAAATAAATAAATAAGCAACTTGCTTAGATTAGCGTGTTGTGTTGTGGCTTGGTTACAGCCGTCCAAATGTGCTCTTAACTTGTAAAAAAACAAACAAAACAAAACAAAAAAAACGGGTCAGCTGCAAAAGAAAATAAAAAAACGTCTGCTTGTCTAGCGCTATAAAAGTCATAACTTTGGCGTTAATGGCTTCATGTTTGTTGTTGCTGCCTTGCTGGTTTCTTTAACTTAGCACCGTTAGCCTAGCAACATTCAAGTTCGCTCAAAACGCTTTCTCACCTCTGCTCCGCTTTCTCTCCTCTGTGCTTGCCAAAAGTCGCCTGGATGCTAATTGTCATTCCGCCTTTAGATTTGTTGCTGCTGGCTTGTTAGCTTAGCGCCGTTAGCCTAGCAACATTAGCTGCTGCCTTCTGTGCCTCCTTCAAGTTCGTTTCTAAATATACTAAAATATACATATTGGGACGATCAAAAATGACGTCATATTTTCCCATATCGGCCGATATTGTATCTGTCCGATAAATATCGTGCATCCCTAGTGCTAAACGCATGAACGTCTGCGCGCGCGTGCGTGTGTAGGAGGAGGGCAGATGGCTGTCGGAATCGGAAAGTCCCAATGCAAGCAGCTGTGAGCAGATGTCAGTGTGAGTGAGGGACTCGGGAGGAAGAAAGAAATGTGCCTGGGCCAAACCTCTAATTTACGCATGAGTGGCATTGCACCGCCGATATTTACATTTAAATTGATGTTTCAGATACTTAATTAAAGACGAGGACCGGGCTCTTCTGTTTGGGGGCAGCCTCTTCCTCATCATCATCCTCCTCCTCGGCAGAGTGCACAGGCTGCTCACTGGAAGCCAAGCCACCGTACTTCCTGAGTCCTGTCGTCAATATTTCGCTGGAAGCCAGTTCGTAACAATGCAGGTTTTTTTTGTATTTATGGACATTTTTCTTTGGTTATTTTTGAATGCACAATGCCCCCTGGTGGTGTGGGAACGCAAGAATGCTACACCTGATGCTGTAGAACAGGGGGGGGTCCAAACATTTGAGGACCACATACAGAAAATGAGAAAGACGCAAGGGCCACATAACGTTATGAAGAGAAATTGTGTTTAGTCCTAAAAATTGAACAAATAATTTATTTGTGCTTTTGCATATTTAGAAAATTGCTACAGTATATAAACCAATTTATTTGTAATATGGCAGTAGGGTTATTATAGTTTGGGAATTTTTCATTTGTGCTATACAATGTTAACTGCTTGTACAAGCACGAGAGGCCGTTTAATAAAATGAAGCACCGCTGAAAAGTAGGTCCTCCTTAAAACCTGGCCCACTTGGTCGATACAGAATTCTGTGGCCCACCTCAGATGTTGTCCCAGTCTGTCAATGCAGAATCCGTACAGCAGTGTCAGATTTGGTCATTGTCACCTAGCCTAACCTCTTCAAGAAGGAGAGGAGGCAGGAGAGAGAAAATATTTCGTAAAACAGGTCTGTAATTTAACTAAAGGCAAGAGTATAGACCCCTTCATGGCCTACCGTCTACGTCACGATGACGTCACGGTGTTTACCGGAGGCAAAAACAACTTGCCGCTGGAGGCAACGGAAGTGAAGCTAGAAGTAAACAACGCTGGTTGTCTGTCGAAAATGTCGTCGTGTTGGTTGCCAGAACCGTAAAAGCACCAACAAAAACTTGAAATTCTATCGTATCCCAGCCTCTGCCAGTCAGAGTAATCGCAGACGGTTTTGATTAAACACGATTAGGCGAAAGGACTGTCTGAGCCGATCATCAACAATGCTCGTGTTAGCAGCGCACACTTCATATCAGGTAAGATTTAACGATCAGCTTCAGCCTGGTCAATGATATGGGCTACAATTAGTTGTGATTGAAATGACTTAAGTTAGTCATTATTTGTGGGATTCTTTTTACGTGTAAGTCCATGTTTACATGCTAACATGCGCGAATGCTAACCGCTAAGCTAACCAAACGTTAGCTATATGTTTCAGTTTTGTCGAGGCGAAAGCCCCCACAATGGTTCCGATAACTTGTTGTCAAATTCGTCCCATCAGTCAGCGTTAACTTTTTCAAGTAACATTCACGGTCGTGGGGAGTCAGTTTACTCACAAATTACTGTTTTCCGCGTCCATTCCGACGTGAAGTTTTCTGTGAAAATATGCTGACCGGTGTTAGAACCACTCGCCAACTGAGGTGTTTTTGCCTCCAGCTAAGCCCCGCCCTTTAAATTGCAGTGGCACTCCACTCTTGATGACCATACTCCCAGCATTCTCAGCTGCCCTCAAAGGGGCCATCATACAACCCTACTGGCCAGTTCCTCTCCGTCACTTGCTTCCAAGTCTTGTAATAGATTTTAAAAGAGGGTTATAAAAATCCCCTGCTAATTATGTTAAGGACCTAATTAGGGACTAATGAAAAAAAAGTTTTTTTTAATTGGATTTTCTTTCTAAATTTTCTGATAACCAAGGGAATGCTGAGATGTTTGAAGAAATAAGTGCAATGAGCCAGCTGGAGGATGCTAATTCAGAAAAACAGTTTAACCCTTTCATCAGTCTTGACTCCATTAACAGGGTGCTTGGCAAAGTGCAATTACCACCCAAATCGTTTATTTAGGATGTGTTTATCTGGAGTGGGGGGGTCTGCATCATTTAGTGCATTATAAACTCGATAGTTGCTCCATTAACAATTACAGTCGCTGGGTGGTATTACTTGCTGGATGTTCACCTAATGATATCAGTTTCTGTCGTGGAATTAGAAGGCAGTGACCTATTTTATTTTTTTCCCAGCTTGTGCTACTTGTTCCTTGCTGTTTCCCCCAATGAGGCAGTTGCAACAAAGGAATGGGAATAGGGGGAAAAAATGAGCAGTTTAATCACAAAGTAGGCATCAGAGACATCACAGAAAGTGATAACTGATCAAAACTGACCTTGATAATCAAGGCAGATCCATGACATCATTTCATAAAATTTGTATTTACAATCTATATATTTATATTTAATAATTAATATTTTTTTAACTTCCTGTTTCATTTAATCACTTTTTTTTATGTAAAGAAAAAGTGAGAATCTCTTTGCTTTCACTCGTTTACCTCATAATGCAACACAAATACTCCAAAACTGCCGACCTCCATTGTAATAATAAATCAAATTAAATTAAATTATGAGCACATAAAAGCATCCTTAAATATCACAGCTTTAAAACCTGACGATCGGCCACTAAAATACAGGTCAATCAATTACATTTTGGTTACTTTTGGTCCCTCCTACACCTGCAAGTCTTCAAAATTGTTGTATATGCTATGCGCATATTTTTTTTACAGGTCCGCACAGATTGGGCCTTAATTTTTTTGCCCTTCTCCCACCTTCCTCACGTTTTCTTTTTTTGTTTGTTTTTATATAACACAGTGCTTGGCCAATACATCTGATTCTGATTCTCTTAACTCATTCACTCGCAGCCATTTTCACATGATCACATGATCTCCTTTGCTCTGCTGCCACCTGCTGGCCATTTGTGTAATAACTACCATTTCTGCAACCGTTCTTTGCAGTTGAGAGGCTGCATCAAAGCATTCTGTATGCTCTAGTATAAAACAAAAACAAAAGAACGTATAAATACGTCTTTGGGACACAAAACATTTAAAAAAAAAACATGACATTGACTGTAGACATTATTAAGCCTATGAAAAAGGCGTTGTGCTCCGTGTTGACGTTTGTTCGATTAACTTGGAGGTTTGCTCGTGCCCGAGAAGTCGCGCACGCTCCTGGCCGTGTGCACGTCGTTTCGCCAGAGCAAATGTGCAAAAACTCTGAACCTTGCATCGTGCCTCTTTAACATTTTTATGCAATAACAAAGGCAATTTACAGCGACACCCATGTGAGTGAAAGCCCAAACTTAAAGGAAGGCTGCAATGAATCAGCACAGTGAAGGCTCAGATGGAATGCCAATGAACCTTTGAGTTGGGAGGTTCAGAAATTCAGACAGCTCCACGATGAGCGGCGACAACATACATGCCTCACATCGGCCCATCTGTTATTACCACTTCATTCTCCCGGGTTGATGCGCTGTCAGGCTTAAAAGAAGGGAAAATAAGTGGCAGAGAAAAGGGGAGTTGCCAACCGAGACCTGTGTTCCTTCACATTTGCGAGATCCAATTCAGTAAAGGGTGACATCGGCGATAAGGCGGAGCAGCCAAATAGCAGCTCTCTCAGTTGACGAAAGCTGGACACTATGTTTAACATTGATCACTGGGTTGGCTTTGATTTTCAATTCGGAGTCCAAATAGGCAAGCAAACGTGGATATTGCAAGTGGTACGTGTTTCTCATTCAGTTAGTAGCTCTTTTACTTTTTTTTGGGTCCAAAAAGAAAGAGAAAAAAAGAGAGGAAGAAAGAAACGAAAAAGTAAATTTGTCTATATGTTTCATAATGACAGCAACGCAACGTGGTCAACCAATGGAGGAAGAAGCGGACCGTGGAGGTTGGGTGTGCTGTTGGTGGAGTGGGGAACCAACCCAGAGGGCAAAAGAGGAAAAATCAATACAACAAGCACATTTTCCTTGGCAAGGAAAAGAAAGGGGAATGTATTGCAGGGGAATGATGATTTATGTCAGTGGTGGAGGGGCTGTCAGGCTGAGTTGGGGACGAAGGTGTCCTCCAATAATGATTAATGCCCCCACCCCCCTTCAAGCCAGCCAACACTCTTTCAGTATATCCCCATATTCCATCCCATCTCACTTCTCTATAGAGCTTTTCAACTTTCGTTCTCTTATAGACCCTTTCAAAGTTTGTAAACAATGTGACGCAATTTAAAGGGCGGGGCTTAGCTGGAGGCAAAAACACCTCAGTTGGCGTGCGGTTCTAACACCGGTCAGCATATTTTCACAGAAAGTTCACGTCGGAAAGGACGCGGAAAATGGCCATTTGAGTTAATATGTGAGTAAACTGACTCCCCACAACCGTGAATGTTACTTTAAGAAGTTAACTCTGACTGATGGGACGATATTTACTGACCCGTACGCACTCACGCACTGGATAGACGATTTAATGGGACTACGCACCGTGTAAATCTACCTTATAGAAAAACTGAGCGTTTATACTAAATAAAGATAAACTGAAGACCTATAAATCATTACATGTCTACAACTAACTACGTCTTGACTGGACATGTTCAAAATTTCGAATATACCAACTTGAGCGAGGACTTTTGTGTCGTGCGGTCGCAAGTGCTGCCAAGTCAACGACGGGGACAGAAGACGAGGATATACGAGGCATGGACCTCTCCTACAAAAATTTGACAAGTTATCGGAACCATTGTGGGGGCTTTTGCCTCGACCAAACTGAAACATACAAGCTAACGTTTGGTTAGCTAGCGGTTAGCATTCGTGCATGTAGCATGTAAACACTGACTTACATGTAAAAAGAATCCCACAAATAATGACTAACTTAAGTCATTTCAATCACAACTAATTGTAGCCCACATCATTGTCCAGGCTGAAGCTGATCGTTAAAGCTTACCTGATATGAAGCGTGCGCTGCAAACACGAGCATTGTTGATGATGACGATGTCCTTTCGCCTAATCGCGTTTAACCACTGGCAGACGCTGGGATGCGATAGAATTTCAACTTTTTGTTTGTCCACAGTTCTGGCAACCAAAAACACAACAAGACGACATTTTCGACAGACAACCAGCGTTGTTTACTTCTAGCTGCACTTCGTTGCCTCCAGCGGTTGTTTTTGCCTCCAGTAAACACCGTGACGTCATCGTGACGTAGGCCATGAAAGGGTCTATAGTAGGGGTGTTAAAAAAAATCGATTCGGCGATATATCGCGATACTACATCGCGCGATTCTCGAATCGATTCAATAATCGCTAGAATCGTTTTTTGTTTTTTTTAGGATTCACACCTTGAGCATGGAAGAATGTTATATGAACGGAACATTAAGCCTTAATATTTTATTTTAATGCTGTTCAAACATGAAACAGATTACAACCTCTATCAGACTGAAATTTCAGATAAATAAATAATACATTTTCATATAAATCTTACACTCTACAAGCTTACTGATTAGTATTTTCTAAATTTGAATGAAAAAAAAAATCGCAACAATCGACTTATAAATTCGTATCGGGATTAATCGGTATCGAATCGAATCGTGACCTGTGAATCGTGATACGAATCGAATCGTCAGGTACTAGGCAATTCACACCCCTAGTCTATAGTGAATCAAGATTCTCCATTTCTAATAACGTATTTGTTGTAGTCAACTTTCTGATTACCGTGACTGTAAACCAGCAATTACTGAATACGCCATTGTGAACCAGGAGCTAAACGTCTTCGACCTGTCGGTAATACGTCAGGCTAAGTATTTTTTTTTGGAAGGTCGCACAGCGGTGTGGCTTATCTTTTTCCCAGGAACAATACTATTACAGAGCACCAAGAGCTGCAAACCTGCTAACCCACCCTCTCACCCCCACCCTCATGCTGTGCACCCATTAAGGCAGAGTTAATTAAACCACAACTCATTGTCTCAGCAGGAGCGTAAAAGGTGGATGAGGGAAGGATGTGGGAAGGCGGGGGGGGGGGTACTACCACTGCGCATTTAACAGCCCTTTTCACTATATAGCGCTCAGCTGGCGGTCACCCTTCGATGCACATGCTTCACTCTTGTCCTGTGCTGCTTCTGCTCAGCGCTCGGAGCAGTGCTCATTTCCAAATGTGATATGTCGATAGGACAAATAGAAAGTGGGTCTTCTGCATCGAGAGCAATTGTTGGATTCTTAGAAACTGTGCGTGCGTGTGTTTAAGGCAGGGGTGTCAAACTCATATTAGCTCAGGGGCCGCATGGAGGAAAATTTATAACTTAGTGGGCCGAATCGGTAAAATAATGGTATTTTTAGTAGATTAATTTTGATATATTTTAAATATTGCGCACAAGTAATACACGTAAAAAAAATAAAAAATAAAAATAAGCATTTATTAAAGAACGAAAACTAATTAAAAAAAAACTAACAGACCCCACCTTGAAAACTAATTAAAACTAACAAAATTTAAAAAAACAAAACTCAAAACAAAATAAAAACTAAAAAGAAAATTTCCAAAACTATAATAACCCTATTGCCATATTACAAATAAATTGGTTTATATAATGTAGCATTTTTCTAAATATGCAAAAGCACAAATAAATTATTTGTACAATTTTTAGGACAAAACAATTTCTCTTCATAACATATGTGGCCCTTGCGTCCTTCTGATTTTCTGTATGTAGCCCTCAAATGAAAAATTGGTCCGACATTAGGCTACAATTTCTTTTTTTTTTTTTTTACTTTACAAAGCTGTCTCACGGGCCTGATTAAACCCCTTTGCGGGCCTGATCCGGCCCGCGGGGCCGTATGTTTGACACACCTGGTTCAAGGGGTGTCGGCTGGCTCCGTCCATCTGGCTGCCATCCGCACAAGGTCATCAGGCGAATAGGTGAGATCGCAGCAGCAGGCAGCGCCGATTCAACAATTGAGCCTCTCTCGCCATCTTGCCAGTCATCAAATATGCACGGCTGCCCTTACCTGCTGCGATTCCATTACGCTGGCTGCCTGTACCAGCACTCACAGTTTCTGCGGCATATTAAACAGAATAATAGAACAAATGCTCCAGGGAGAGAGCAGCCTGTCAATCTGAGCTAAAAACACAAAAGCAGAAAATTAAAAAGGCCTGTGGCTAAACCGATTTGGGGGGGGAGGGGAGTCTACAATCATGTTTTGTAGAAAGAAACGGAAAGGTAAAAGAGAGTAAATATCCTTTAATTATAAAGAACACAGCCACACAAACTCCAAAAGGACAAAGAAATGATGGAGATTACATCTGAAATGATAAAACAAAATTGAGGCAGTGTGCTTTGTCCCCAGTGTGTGATTTATATATAAGAAAAAAAAAATCTACAAATGAAAAACTATAATAACCTACCTTATAATGTAAAACCTACAAATGTGCTCCTCTTCCCTAAGGACACTATTTTTCATTTCAGGTCGACTGTACTTTGTTTATCAGTTGGTTTGATGTCAACTTTAAGACCAAACCGGGGCATTTCCGTAGTAACTCAGATGCCTTCGGTGTTCGTCTGGGGAGAAATATCTGAGGAGAGCATCTATGAAGCCGGAGAAGCGGGTGATGTTCACCCTCATTCTGGCAGACTCCAGAGGAAAATTCAATCTGGTCCTCTGCTTGCAGAGATATTGGGAGACTGAGTGAGGCGTACAGATAGAAGTGCATTTTTATTTATCTATCTATTTATTTCTTTATTTATTTATCCACATTTGTACTTCCTTTTCTGGAAAATAACACTGGGGTTTCAGGGACTTCATCCTAACAGGGTGATGGTGTTTATGTGCTGAGGTTGGATCCCAAAGCGCAGGCACAAATAAGATTTTGACTGACTATTCACATCGAGAGGCGAGGAGCAACGAGAGCTGCACACAGGAACAGAGGTAATAATCCAACAAAGACGCACACCTTCTCAGAAGGCTACCACAGACAGTGAAGCGATCTGATTGGCTGTGACTAAGTCCATCCATCCATTTTCTTGACCGCTTATTCCTCACAAGGGTCGCGGGGGGTGCTGGAGCCTATCTCAGCTGGCTTTGGGCAGTAGGCGAGGTACACCCTGGAATGGTTGCCAGCCAATCGCAGGGCACACAGAGAAGAACTTGTAACGAAGTAAAGGATTAAAGATTGACATCACATAGCTCCTGACATCACAGTTGAAACTAGATGCTGTTACATCAATTCAAAACAGACACTTGTATTCTACCATGCACATTGGTCAATTGCAGGGAAAAAAAAACAGTCATGCTGATCATGGAGAAAGAAAAAAAAAAAAAAAAAAAAAGTCTCCCCCAATGTGAAAATATAGTTGACATTATCAGTCAGCCAAAGATGACGAGCACTCTCTCTCTATTCCCTCGCTGCACCGAAGCACGGCAAATCATTTTTAATAGTCATCATCTTGATGGTTCATTACGTTTAACTATCTCTTCAAGAAATCCGCTAATCCAATGGCTCTCCTATGGCCTCAGGCTATGAGCTCAGCAAGGGAG
Organism: Festucalex cinctus; assembly: GCF_051991245.1. Lineage (NCBI taxonomy): Eukaryota > Metazoa > Chordata > Actinopteri > Syngnathiformes > Syngnathidae > Festucalex > Festucalex cinctus. The sequence continues at coordinate 2,047,570 of NC_135423.1, forward strand.
TGTGTGTGTGTAAGGAGGGATGTGTGCGCTCATTGTAAAATTACCAAGTTAATTGTTCTGGTGGACAAGATCGTCAACAGCAATTGGATGTTAGTTTAGTTGAAGTGTTGATTTCCTGTACATTAATCGCTTATGTAAGAGAGAGAGCGAGAGAGACGTTATCCCGATCTACTGGAAGGAGTTGTCCGGTTTATTTCCTTCACTAAACTCTCAAACAACGATGAAAAAATGTCTGCGCAGGATCAAACTTTGTCGAAGACCACACACTCCAAAATGACCAATGTTCTCCATTGTTGTTTTTAGCCAAAGGCTACCTATAGTGTTTTCAACAGAGATGTTGATGACACCAAGCTAAACCACAAATGAAGACCCTGGGGTGGAGTTTAATGTCTAATTGTCTTCATAAGCATGTGGTGAAAACTGTAAATACAAAAATACCAAGTCAATCGCTACACACACTAACGTCAACACAAAGAAGAAAAAGTGCATCGATCTCATTACAACGATGATTCAATGAAAATAAACATCAATATCCATGCTAGCAAGTACAAATTATAATAAAATGAAACTTACGGCATTCCTGCCTGATAATTCTACGTGGATGGCGCTGGATGGTGTTTAGGCTCGGCAAATGTGTTCTCTCTGTTCGTGCAAGATGGCGTCCCGGAAGTACGTCATCGAAGACCGGAAGTACGACATCAGAAACCGGAAGTATGTTAAACGATACTATTTTTCCTTCTAACATAAATAAAATTGTTAATTACCATCCAAACACAAATCATTTTTATATAACGAACATGTATATATATTTTTAACATTATAGTTTAAAGCAATAAACTTATTTACATAAAAAAAAGCCGTGGAGGCAACACACTAACAATGGGTAGCTCTGGGTTGCTAATCGTCCATGCGTTTGTTGACTTAGGCCGTTTCTCAATATCAAGAACACAGAGTACGTTCTTGTGACGCAACGAGTAATAGAACATACTTCCCAAGCACGCATATCTCAATGAATTTGTACTACTATTTATTTTTTTATTTTTTTTATTTTTTTTATTTTTATTTTTTATTTTTATTTTTTATTTTTTTTTCTTAAAAAAAAAAAAAAAAGAAAAGAATTTGTACTACTATTTCGATGACACGAAATTCCCGGATGTCGTTGTTTTTTTGCTAGCTTAAACCAAGGATGCATTGGTTTCTGTTTGGTGTAAGGCTTGGCTGTGAATGTATCCCAAGATGCATTTCGTACTTCAAGGAACGAATGGCAGCGGGGGAGCATCACGTTTGTTCTTCGCGTTCATTGCTACCCCCACCAGCATCACGTTTGTAAGTACAGTATTCCTCCCCTTTTATGTGCGTAAATAACAAATAGTGTAAACGTGTAAAGTAAAACTTTATTAAATCTAGTCCTTTTTTTTTTTTTTACGTATCTTAGTTTCGGCCGTAATTTGGTCTGTTTGTTACCATTGTTCCTTGTTCACATTTCTCTCCCTGGGGTTGCCAGCCCCACGAAGAAAAACTCCCAGGCTTCAGACCCCTTCCTGTCTGTTTTCATTCCCTATTTGGAGGACAAGTAATTTGGGGCAGAGAGACGGGAGAATAGATGACCACTGCCTCCTGACCTTTTCTTCCTCAATTTAAATCCCCTACACTGGGCCCAAAGAGTGTGACAATCAGGCTACGCACAAGTGACACCCTCATCTGAGAAGAGCCTAGCCACGCACACTATCAATGTGTCAACAACTATAGGTGCTGGATAGTTGAAGGGGGGGGGGCACTCTGGTGAAAGGAAAGGTGGTTTCAGGTCCTCATTCTTATCGTGCTATCACCAGTTATCCATAAAGGTAGGCTACTCATAGCCTGACTAAGTCCCCAAAGTTGTGAAATAAACGACCCGTGTTTCCCATTCCTATGGCCGTTTGTATCACATTAGCTCAAACAGCACTCTCAAATGGGCTGTTTCAGCAGGTCGGTTTTACACGTCACTAGCTCAGTGCGAACTCCACCCTCACAAATTTCACGTTGCCTTTTGACCGATTTCCATGTTGTTGTTTTTTTATCCTGTCTCGTTGCTAAACAACGTACTTGGTTACAACTCCTTCATGGACTCCATCCAAGTCCATTTCTGCTTGTGTCATGTCTGTGCAGAATTTGAAGGGAATGAGAAGAGCTGCTTTCATTTGCTGCAAAGCTAGTCGGCTGTGTTCATAGGACAATGGCGTTTGAGCGTTTTATACGCCATTGAGAGACAAGGGGGGGGGGGGGGGGGGGTGAAAGAGATGTGCTGATAGGGTAGTGGGGCAGCTAGAGGAAGGGGTCTACTTTCAGGGGATTTGCAGTAATTATATGACAAAATGCTGGCGAGTCTCGCTGGGTGCACAGCACAGGCACACGGGTCAGGGGACAGAGCACTCTGGGCTGGGTAATTTGTAAATGTCATTCAGGTGGGGTCTTCTGTTGGCCAACATGGAGGGGAGATGAGTGGTGGAAAGCTTGGGGGGGTTTAGGGCGTTTGTGTCAAGGAAGGAGCTGTGTCGTCTTTTATCATGTAGATGAATTCTACAGCAGATGTCAAGTCCCCTGTTTCTTTTGTCGGCGATGGACTGCTTTAGATATTGCCACGTGTACAAAATGCTGCTGGACAAACGATATGACTATTGTGATATGACTATTATTAAACATGAGTATGTAAATATGGATAGGGGAAAGAATACATGTGGGGGAAAATACAAAACCCCAGTTCAATTGAAGGCAGGACATTGTGTAAAACATTAGTAAAAACACAATACAATAATTTGAAAACATTTTCATCCTATATTCAATGGAATACGCCAAACCCTATGAAATTTTTAGACTTGACGAAACAAGGGGGAATTGAACGGAGACTAGAAAAACTTAAAGTTAGATTTGACTTTATTGATCCCTTTGGGATGGCTCCCTCTGGGAAATTTGTCCCCACATTTTCAAGCCGGTCCCCACAATGGTAGTTAAACCTGGGAAAACACGCGTGGATGGGCCCCACAATGTAGCAAAGACACACCACACACACACACACACACAGTCAAACAAATGGGAATATGTATGTATGGAAGGCCAGCATGCTTACTAGGGATGTAACGATAAGGGCAATATCGTGATACTGTGATATTAAAACTGGCACAATATCGTCGTCGTCACATGTTCACAATATTTAAAAGGAACACATCTGTTAAAAAAGTCAGGTTGATTTCCATTTGGACAGTTCGAGCACCCCCTAATGCCTACTTTATTAGTGCAATTTAACTTTCATTCGGGATGTTTTGGCCTTCTATGCTTAAAATCTATGCTAATTGTCAGATAAAGGGGAACCTAATTTGCTTGTGGAGCAATCAATGTGTGCTTCCATTAGCAAGTAAGTGCCTCAATATTGTTATTAAGAGATTAGAGGTGGTTTATATGCATTGCTGTTATCTGCAAAAGCTTTTTTTTAAGTATGAGCTTCTTTTTTCTTACAATATTGCGATCTTTTTTAAATATCGCCAATCCGCCCACAATACCGTGATAATTACAATATCGTGACCTTCATATCGTGATAATGTCGTATCCTGATGTTTGGATATCGTTACATCCCTAATGCTTACTAAATTATTATTTTTTTGACCCAACTTGTTTTTCAGTCCAGCTAGGACGCCTCGTGACCTCAATTATTAGCATAGCAAAGCACATTCCTGCCTGCACCGAATGGACTTTCAGCACGCTGATTTTTGCAATCTTCCATCACATTTAATCAGCTTTATCACCCAACAGCGCTAAATGTAAACGTGCACCTCGCATCCCGGGGCAAATACAATGTAACTGGAGTGCACTGCGCATTGTGCAACACAAAAATACTATCCAAAAGCAGGACTTAAGGTGATGCCAGCACCGAACATTTTGAACACTGGTCCACACCAACACCACCTGGCTATCATCACACTATTCAGGATGAATGAACTCACAGATTCACCCAAATATACGCTTCAGTAAACACAGACAATCTTCATCCCATACGCTGATTGCTTTTCTTGCTCACACAAGAAATCAGCAAGAAGCGTCGACATGCCCCTTCCCTTAATACTGGTGACACTGTTTCTGTTTGGTCGAGATGGTGCATCGTAAGCTGTGATGATGTGGATTCTGATGGCCAACGTGCTTCATCAGCCGGGGGCTTGTTCTCAGCCGCATAGCTTTGTTTATTATGTGGAAAACCATATGAATGTGAATTACTATTGAGAAGTAGCTACATCAAATGTGTGATGCGAGCAGAGGAATAGAAGAAAAATACATAAATAAATAAATAAATAAATAAATAAAGCCTCTCGTTTCAAAAATTCTTTGCCCTCAAATGTTATACCAAAGCTATGGGTAATAACTGCATTTTATGACGCAATAGTGCCTCGTCTCCCGGAGGTGGAAGATATTGATGTAGACCAGGGGTGTCAAACTCATGTTAGCGAAGGGGCCGCATGGAGGAAAATATATTCATATATTACTACCAAGTGGGCCGCATCACTCACTCATTCACACACGTCAGCTTCTGTGAGTGAGTGAGTGAGTGAGTGAGTGAGTGAGTGAGTGAGTGAGTGAGTGAGTGAGTGAGTGAGTGAGTGAGTGAGTGAAAAAAAAAATAATAATCCGTGCGTGCTTTCAAATTGCCACGGGAGTGATGTCACGCAGCTGACACGTTCGCCCTGCCCCCTTTGCGACACCCCCCCAATCGCGCTCTGTGATTGGCTGGAGGGTTGTAAATACTGTCTTTCCACAGAAATGTCCCGCTGTTTACAAAACAAACACAAAATGGCAAAGTACAGGCTGGGGAGGTGGGTGGTTTAGGACAAAATTACCACCAAAGATTAACATAAACCCAGATATGTAGACTGAGAGAAAGTTAAAGTGTGTACATCCTGTATTTAAAAAGTGCATTTTCCTGAGTGAATCCGGCAGACAGCCCCTTTAACTAAAACTAATGAAAAAACTCAAATTCAAAAAACAATATTATTACCGAAATAAAAATAAAAACGAAAATGCTTTTAAAAAAGGAAAACTAACTGAAACTACATTTGATGTTTACAAAACTAACTATAATTATAGCAAAAATGTCTTTCGTTTTGAAAGTATGTCACACAGAAGTGATGTCATCAAGCAGCATCCAATAGAAAAGCACCAAAAGATGACGTTGCTCCCATGGTGTGTGTTTTTTAAATATTGCGCACAAGTAATACACATTTAAAAAACAAAAACAAATAATAATAATGCTAATACTGAAACTAACTAAACTAAAACTAAGCATTTTTAAAGAACTAAACTAATAAAAACCACCATGAAAACTAATAAAAACAAACTAAAATGAAAAATTCCAAAGCTTTAATAACCCTACTGCCATATTACAAATAAATTGCTTTATATACTGTAGCATTTTTCTAAATATGCAAAAGCACAAATCAATTATTTGTACAATTTTTAGGACTAAACACAATTTCTCTTCATAACATGATGTGGCCCTTGCATCCTTCAAATTTTCTGTATGTGGCCCTCAAATGAAAACGTTTGGACACCCCTGCACTATGGCAACCCCGAACTAGATGAGCCAAAAGTCACAACTACAACATGATCATCATCATTATTATTAATTATGATTAAATAAATGTATCGTGAGTTCTAGCTGGAGAAAACAAGTAAGGAGCAGACGAATAGTGGCCCTATCACCTTTTGTTTTCCACTGAGGTTTGTGAAATTTTTATTTGGGTCCCAGCGAGCAGATCTTATTCTAGCCACATGCTGTCAATCTTGAAGCCACTGCATAGTAAAAAGGGGAGCGCGTGTGCACACCTCTCACCCCCCCCCCCCCCCAACAGCTCCCTGTCGCTTTCCTGCTGCAATCCAGCCTGCGCTTGCCGCTCGCTGCTGCTCATGCCGTGACACTGAGAGGGAATTTACATTTTAATAGGCCGCCGTTCCCCATCTCCGAATGAGGGTATGTGTTCGGATGAACAGCAGGAAACTCAGCCAGCTGCCCAAGTTTCCAATGAACCCTCCAGACAATCGCTGGGCCACAGAAAAAAAAAAAAAAAAGATATTTCCAGCCAGTTTTTTTTTTTTTTTTTTCTGCAGCATACTGCAACACACATAAACATTGAAATATGCATTTTACTTTGAAATAGGAAAAAAACTAAACAAGATACTGAAGATATTTTGCTGTGTGATTTGGTGCCACCTTATATATATATATATATATATATATATATATATATATATATATATATATATATATGACTTCAGAAGTTATGGTCACACTTACATTGTCACCTAATTTTGAGTCGCTAATAAACTGCATGCATGTTTTTGAAATGGCGATGTCAAACTTGAGCTATATATAAAGATGACTTTAATTCATTTTTAATAGTTGAGTTACAATATAGTATTAATCCCCTTCGCTCTCGCGGGTCATTTCTGTCGCATCTCCACTATGACAGCACAACAGTCCGCTGAACCGCTTCAGGCAAGCAATCAAACTGCAGCCCCTCACCTCTTGCAATTAATGACTATTGAACATGCCAACAACAATCAACGCTAATTCAAATGTGTGCTTATTAACACGGGTTCAACGCTTATCAAAAAAGCAGTAGGGAGTGCGTCATAGTGGTTGACTGTGTCAATAAGTCAATAGTAAGTCAAATATTTGCCCCTGGCTATCGTTTTAATTCAAGCACAGCAACCTACAGTGTGTCATTTTGTTGGTAAACTACCAGAGAGGTGCAGTGGGATTTTAAATCCACTCGCCGCCATTTTCACAGAAGCAATCCCGGCTGTTTTACTGGATTTGGACTGATTTTGCAAGGCCCACAGAATATTGTATTCAATTGCTATAAAATCATGGAACCTACCAAAAGAAAGATTAAAATCTCTTCTTTCATCAGGAAAAAAAAAGTATGTTTCTATCTGTTTTCGTTTTGCAGCAATTAGCATTAGAAGAGAGCTCAGTTTCATCAGTTTTCACAAATCTATTTAAAATTGTAAGTAATTGAGCTTTTTTTTCTACATGGCCCTGGTTGATCTCATTTGCTCTGCTGCCACCTGCTGGCCGTTTGTGTAATAACTACCATTTCTGCAACAGTTCTTTGCAGCTGAGAGGCTGAATCAAAGCCTTCTGTATGCTCTAGCATTAAAAAAACAAAAAACAAAAAAAACGTATAAATACGTCTTTGGGACACTTACAACATAAAAAACGTATTTACATGTTATTGGGAGCTAATGAGTTAAGGTGTGATTGTGTTAAACACTGAATAGAATCATCATAACGCTGATTAAAACACTGGCATTAAAAACTTGCTCTCTGACACAGACAGTGTGAATTAATGTAACAGGCCAAGTGCTTTAAGGCATTTTTTTTTTCTTCAGTTAAATCATTGAACAGGACTCCCCCTATTGCATTGCTTTTTTGTCATCATGCTTGTATGGCCCCAAAACAGTCTGACCTGGCCTACAAAAACAGCGCATCCCCCTGGCTCGCGTCCCAGACTGCTGGAGGCCAAATTCTGATTGACAGCTAACGAACAGACCAAATCCCCAAAGTATTGACATCAGCAACTTGTTCCCCATGAAAGGTGCCAAACACAGATGAGCGGCTCGGTCTGTGACCCCGACGAAAACGGCAATCCCAGCACGACAAGCGACCCAACCGCCTTCATGTCTCACGGCCACCCAAACGACCGACCGCATGCTGTGGACAACGCCAACGTCGTCAATGAATTGATCAATAGCTCAATAGCGGCTGTCCTTTCCAAGTTTGTGGTGGCAAATTGGGTTACACTTGCGTTCTGATTCCTCTCACTGGTTGTCACTGTTGGAAGGTGTTTTTTTGTTTTGTTTTGTTTTGTTTTTCCAGAGATTGTCTTGATTTTGCGGTAACTGCCTACATTACAGTACATTGACTTCTGGTGATGAACGTGAAAATAAGAAATTGCAAATGTAGTCTGTAACTGTTAGGGCTGGGACGATCCACTTCTGTCACGATCCAGTCCGGATCCCGATACATTGGTGGCAATCCGATACATATTTTTTTGAACTAGACAGTCAAGCAATCTTATTGGTTGTGGCTAGACATGTGAGTACTAGTACTGACATGGAATTCTCTGATTAGCTGTTAACCCAGTAATTACAGATAGTTCCTGACATCATATAGCATAAAAGATCCTTGACATCACATAGCCTAAAACTAGTTGAAACTGGATGCTGTTACATCAATACCCAAAACAGACACGTAAGGGGTCGTGAACTCTGGCGCACGGTCATGAACTCTACTCAAACTTAACCCATGCGTGACCCCCAGACGTGAGACAAGACCCAAACGTTACTCGCATGACTCGAGTGGATGCGAGTCTTCGAAAGCGGCCCACACGTCGCAACCCGGAACCCGAATCAAAGCTGATGTGCAAAAACACGGAAGTCGGAAGTCCCGCCTCTTCCATGGCATATACCCCGTATGATAGGATATGTCAGACTCTTTTATGTGTTCTATAATTTGCACCCGCTTGTGGCGTTACTTTCTGTCGAGTTGTTCCCTTTTCGAAGTTCACTTTAAACACAACAAAAGCTCTATTTGCTTCCTTAATTCGAATTAGTCTTTGCTTATAATTCAATATATTTATGCGTGCGTGCGTGCGTGCGTTAGTTTTGGTGGGGTGAGGGAAGGGGTGCCCAAAGGGGGTCTCACACAATTAAATAGAAGATAATTGTCTTTATTTGTTAAATTGGTCTGCTGAGGCCAAGGAGCCATTTTGCCTCGATTAGCATATTGAGAGCAGTCAGTGATTCTGCAAGTAACATATACTGCACGGAAGAACAAAAAAAAAATCATATGCAATGAATGGAATGCATGTAAACGACTTCATGCATTACATTAGTGTGACTTTCAGCCTGCTGTGTGGCAATCTCACTGGAGAGGCTCAGCATTAGAAGAAAAAAAGAAAAAAAAGATAGCATTTAATGTCATTTGATTTTAATAATCATTCATCATGCTATAATTCAATAATAACCTTTGCTCATATTCAAAAAATGGTCCTCCTCTTTTGCCTGCTTTCATTCCCCGACCGAATGCTGAGTTGTAAAGCTGATGCATTTCATTAATTGAACCATTTGAGCTCGGAACTCGCGACTGGTGAGCACAGTGTGAAATCATGTAGTTATGTCAAGCATAATTGCCTGTTGTCATCAGAGCACAATTAGGACACCAGCTGCTATGTAAGGAATTAACATCACATAAACGCTAACAGCAGCAGTGTTTGTCCAACAGCTTATTAGTCGGCTTTCCAATTTGCTTGATGCCTGATACCGTTTTTCCCTAATTGTAAACATTTTGAAATGGTTATTGATATTGGTCATTATTTGACTCGTATTTTATATAGTGCCAACCAAGCAGTGCTGACATCATCCAAATTCTGCATCCCGTTAGCGTCCGCTGTACAAAACAGCAACAAAGCGGGTGACAGAATCAATAACCACGTGAAGCAGCAGGTTACTGACATAATAATAAGCAAAAATACGCTTATGTTAGGGGCGTGCGACTGGTTTTGATTTAAATTTTAAAAAAAATATATGGAAGTGCATTGGTACATAAGCTAATGAATTTGTCTAAGTAGAAAGAAAAACGTGGTTTAAAGTACATTTATTGCTATCGGACATAATATAATAATCATAACTTTGTCAGACTGGAGCCAACGCATAACTCGGGGGCTAATAAGTACGGGGGTGTTATATATAGGATACACTAGTATCTGAAATATTTTCAGCATGCAACAAAGGAGGAACGGTTTATGGGATGATGGCAATAGACCGCTCAAGATTGAGTGTCCCCGACAATGGGGTTAACTGAAAAAAAGTCTCCACAGGAACGTCCTACTGAGTAATTACAAAACCACCCAGATGACTTGGCTTTCTTGCCGACCCCTGTTAATAATCATAATGAAGACGAATCCATAGGCCTCTTAGGTTAAGGTCTTCGGGACCCTTGCTTCAATGAGGGGAGGGGTTGAGATTTGAACTGCTGTTACACTACTGCCCCCTTGTGAACGAATGTTTTGTTGCATCCAAGCAGATTAATGCGGAGTACTGATTTCAAGGACAAAAGAAAGTAGTTTAGTCTGCTCTGTTTAAATAATAATACTGAAAAGTTGTTTCCCTTAAATTATGAAACCGTTTTTTTTTTAAAGTTTATTTTATTTAAAGGACAATGTGCAGTTAAAAAAAAAAATGGCTGTACCAGATGAAGCACTGTGCTTCCATCTGTAGTCCCCAGATAAATAAAATAACAGGACAAAGTTAAAATTACATACAAACGCATAGTACAAAATGCATAGTGCTGTGCCATCAAACTACAAGTCGTGTAAAAGTGCTGAATTTTAAAATGCCTTAATTATAAAATTGTCTATAAAATTGTTATAAGCACACCTCTGCAGAACACTGAATCCGTATTAACGTATAAGAGAATTAAAAAATAAAGAAATATGGACCAACTTACAACAAAGAATAGCTTTATTAACTGTAACAGAAAATATTTAAAGTGCATCGGAAATTCAAAAATAAAATTTAATCCTTCATTAAACTATAAACATTTTTTGACTGACCATTTCAAACCATATGATACGGAAAAATAAAATTACATGAAATCAATGAATAGTAATACATTCAAACTGATCACCAACATTAACTCTGGAGCACAATATAGCAAAAAAAAACAACTTTAACCTGCAAAACAAAAATAAATGAAATAATTTGTGCTGATTTTTTTTTTTTTTTGCTGTGTGCAAGCGCGTATCCTCAGTGCAAACAAAACCCCTACACCACCGAGCGAATGCTCCCTGCGCACACTCTGCCAATAATGAGAGCGCCACTGCCCCCTAATGTAGTGGAGGTGCAATTGCACTTTATTCTCGTTCTTATTCTTTATACTAGGACAGTAAAAAGAAAAAGAAAAAAAATGAAAAAGCATGTTCCCCGAGGTCAAACGCGCCAGATGGAGTCTCGCGCCTCCCTGGGGGGCCCGTCCCACTATTTGAGAAGCACTATGTTAGTGTGAGCAGGACTGCTGACTGACCGTAAAAAGATGTGAAAATTGTGATTTTTTTTTTTGATTTTTTTTTTTAATTGTCAGGGAGCCCATTCCATACTTTGTGTAGCTGTCAGTGTGACATAAATTTGTTGTGAATTTGTTGGATATTTCATGAAGACAGAGTGGATTTAAGTTCATTTAGATAAAAGGTTAATAAATGGGAATTTAAGTATAAGAGAGTAAGAGAGAAAGAGAGAGGCACGATCATACAGAAAGTTCATCGTGTGAATCCCGTCAACCTCTCACTCACCTCCCACAGCTTCTTTGCCAGGGCATCATCTCGCCCTTTGTGTCCCGCCTGTTGCAGAGCACAGCTGGAAAAGTAGCGCCCGCTGAGAGTCTCGATGCCCTCTTGGAGGGCACAGTACAGGGTGGTCTGGGAGCCACCCTCGGGGTCCAGGAAAAAAAGCTTGGCAAAGGGCATTATCAGGATCTGCTGCCACGGGCTCATATTGCGGCATAATTCGGTGGAGATAATCCCTGTGAAGAACAGAAATTATCACATTTTGCAAACTGATTCAAAAAAAAAAAAAACTCTTCAACTTGCTCTTCAACTTAGACCAAACTTTTTCATTCGAGGGCCACGTACAGAAAATCCGGACGACGCAAGGGCCACATCATGTTATGAAGAGAAATTGTGTTTCGTCCTAAAAATTGTACAAATAATTGAGTTGTGCTTTTGCATATTTAGAAAAATGCTACAGTATATAAACCAATTGATTTGTAATATGGCAGTAGGGTTATTATAGTTTTGCAATTTTTCATTTTATTTTTTTTTAACCCTCGTGCATTTTGCTTAGCCAATTATGTAAATTAGGTTTTGATTGTGCAGGGGGGGGGGGAAAAAAAAAAAAAAAAAAAAAAAAATGAGCCACGGTTTTGGAAAACTGGGGGACCGTCAAAATGCGAGTGTGCCAACATTTCTGAGCCATTGCATGAGGGAGATAACAATCATAATTACGCTGGCATCGGATTTAGCCAACCGCGTAACATTAATGTACATTATAAGTGACATTTTTGGACCGATTGGACACTGCATGTATTTTATTGCAATTTCCGTGATTTCTGCATGAAATCCTTCTATGGACATTCCTCGACGGTGCCATGGGCATGAGAAAGATTTTGCACCCCAAATCCACCAGGTGGCGGTAGAGGCCAATTAATGATTTTCCTTGCAAACGCCTCACTGATTCCAGCACACCATATTCCACACAGACTTATTTCTTCGTGCTTTTTACTGATTGTGCATTCGACAGGATGTTAGTGGATGCGCGTGCACGTTAGTGGGCGCGCGTGCGTGTTCGTGGATGCGCGTACACGCGCGCCACTTATATTTTTGTGCAGAAAAAGGTATTGCGAGCTATTGACTTATGTTTCGTGTTGGGATATGCTGTTTTTTTGTCTGCATGGACGTGGGAAGCACGTTCCCTAGTGGGAGGGGTCGAATGGCAATGCTCGTTGTCGTTTTTATTCCCCAAAATGAGCCACTGTTAGTCGTTGCAATACAGCGGTTTTCCTCAGTGTGTGAAGGCTGTTATTTATTTATTTTTTTCTCTTTCTTCACTTCAGAACTTCAGAATTAATAGCGTGCATATTCCACACGCATGCACAGTTCAATCATCCATTTTGAACAGCCGAGCATCGACATTTGCTCGCCAAGGCTGCAGGGGGCAGGCGTGCCATTGTGGCCAAACGTGCGTGCAACGTGGAGGTGACGTATTTCCCTTCGTGCGTTCTTCAAAACATGGCAAGGAGCATGGATCGGTGAAAACAATAAGCAGAAGGGATAAGACAAAACAAAAAAAACGTTTTTTTTTTGCAACTTATGAAGTGTAACATGTAACGGTTGTCGAGATGAATTCCTCGTCGGTTATCTTATCTGGCCGTTGCATTTCTACGTGTGAAAGTGCTAAGCTTCGATTTTTATTCGGCGAGTTTGTATTCACAACAACGTGCTAACGTGCTAAGAGGCTAACGTGCACGAGACATGAGCTTCGTGGATCTCAGGAAAAGAAAGAAAAGAACGGCGATCGGACACACAAAAAGCTGCAAATGCAAGTTGGCAAGTAAGTACTTCTACAAAATAAACATAAACGAACATATGAGCACGTCCTGGAATGCCGCGGGGGACGTGTAGCTTCCGAACGGTATGTAGCTCGTCGCTGTGTTGACTTCAGTTCGCCGGATACAATTGGATACAGGCGATGTAAATTTGTCCGAAAAAGACGCACGATTTCCGGGTAAAGTAAACGGACGGATCGGTGTAATGGAGCTTTTTCTTTCCGTTATTTGTCCGGAACCGTACGTCCTACGGGGAAAATTACACATATCTGACACATATCTGGAACCGTGAGCACAAGAGATACGTGGCTCGTTGAAGTGCGACGCCGGATACGGGGGTGTAAATCGGGCCTTCCTGTATCCGAAAAACAAACACAATTTGCGGCTAAAGTCACGGAGGGGTCCCGGTGCCGCTCCGGAGCCCCACAAAAAGTACTTTTTTCCCCAAAGTTTTCTATCAAAGCTACCGTGTTGCCTGATGCTCTAACTATGTCATATGAAAGATTCAAATTTATTTATTTATTATACATATATACAACACAGTTAATTTTCTTCATAATCTATTATTTGGCTTCTGTTGTCCTATGGCGGGGGGAAATAATAATAATAAATAAATATACTATATTTATGCATAGTTTTGATGCCAATGAACATTTTGGGTGGTTGAAAGAAAAAAAAATATTAAAAAATGACTTAGTTATCACACCTCAAAGTAGAATTACTTATTTGGCTAAAATTTACTTTTCCAGGGTGTTTTGCATTAAATTGCCATTGTCAAAAAATTTGGCATGCATTGAAAAAATTGTTGTTATAACTTATTGCCTTATTCGAAGCTCTAATTATGTCATATGAAGTATTAATTTTTTATTTATTTTTTATACATGTATACAGCACAGTTCGTTTTCTTCATAGTCCATTCTTTGGGCTTGTATTGTCCTAAGAGGGGGGAATACATAAAAAAAAAAAAAAACTTCATATGTATGGATAGTTCTGATGCCAATGAACATTTTGAGTGGTTGAAATAAAAAAAAATGTTAAAAATTGACTTAGTTATCACACCTCAAAGTAGAATTACTTATTTGGCTAAAATTTACTTTTCCAGGGTGTTTTGCATTAAATTGCCATTGTCAAAAAATTTGGCATGCATTGAAAAAATTGTTGTTATAACTTATTGCCTTATTCGAAGCTCTAATTATGTCATATGAAGTATTAATTTTTTATTTATTTTTTATACATGTATACAGCACAGTTCGTTTTCTTCATAGTCCATTCTTTGGGCTTGTATTGTCCTAAGAGGGGGGAATACATAAAAAAAAAAAAAAAACTTCATATGTATGGATAGTTCTGATGCCAATGAACATTTTGAGTGGTTGAAATAAAAAAAAATGTTAAAAATTGACTTAGTTATCACACCTCAAAGTAGAATTACTTATTTGGCTAAAATTTATTCTTAGAGCGTGTCACTGATTCCAAGGCACAAGGGTTAAATTAGTTTTCAGGGTGGTTCAGTTAGTTTTTATTAGTTTCAGTTCTTTAATAAATGCTTAGTTTTATTTTTGTTTCAGCATTAGTTTAGGTTTTTTTTTTTTTTTTATGTGTATTACTTGTGCGCAATATTTTAAAAAAACACCATGGGCAAATAATTTATTTGTGCTTTTGCATATTTAGAAAAATGCTACAGTATATAAACCAATTGATTTGTAATATGGTAGTAGGGTTATTATAGTTTTGCAATTTTTCATTTTAGTTTTTATTTTGTTTTGAGTTTTTTTTAAATTTAGTTAGTTTTAATTAGTTTTCAGGGTGGTTCTGTTAGTTTTTGTATTAGTTTTAGTTCTTTAATAAATGCTTAGTTTTAGTTTAGTTAGTTTCAGTATTAGTTTTAGTTTTTTTATGTGTATTACTTGTGCGCAATATTTAAAAAACACCATGGGCGTCACGTCATTATTCCGGTTTATATCAAAATAAATCTACTAAAAATCACATTTAAAATAATCTCCAACTCATGCATTAAATTAATTACCAAAGACTAAAATGAAGGACATTTTTGCCATAATTATAGTTAGTTTTATTTTAGTTAGTAAAACTATCTCCAAACATTTTTGTTTTTATTTTAGTTAAAAGTCTCATTCATAACTCCAAGTACCACTGTACTTGGATAAGAGTTCAGCCGCCGTGATTTTATTCAAATGGGAGTAAAAAAAAAAAAAAAACCAAAGATGACAGTGGCGCGCACGTACGAGCTTCACTAACCTGGGTGGACGCTGTAGCACGTCACTCTTGAGCACTCCAACCTGTTGGCAAGTTCTCTGGTGAACAGCACGTTACACAGCTTGCTGTCGCAGTAGGCCTGAAAGTTGCGCCAGATCGAAAGGTCTGCCTCCAAACCTCGTTTGGAAGCCATCAAGGAGAAATCAATGTCGCCAAGCCGGTGGAGAAGAGCGGACACGGTGACGATGCGGCCGTGTCCACACTGCTGCATTCGCTCGAGGAGAAGGTTGGTGAGCAGGAAGTGACCTAGATGGTTGACCCCAAGCGCCATGCTAAAACCATCCTCTGTGCATCCAGAACCCATCAGACCTGAAAAAATACACAATGCAGTGAAAAATCGGTTGAAAAAAGCATGATCGTACGTCCCTAATTGCAATTCAATTCATGTTGGACACATTAGGAGGTGCAGTAGTTGCAGTCCTCACGTCCATCAGTTGGGGTCACTCTTGGACCAGCAATTCCAGGTGGAGATGAAATGCCCAAAAAATGTTTGAAATGTTCCAAACAAGCCACACATTTTGTTGTGTTGATATTTTTGACCTATAAAGCTATGACAAAGTTCTTAAGCATTTCAAGTCTAGTGTTGTTTTGGGGTTTTCCTACGCAAATGCAAAATAATTAGATAAAATATTCACTTTTTAATGCTATAATGGGCTAAAATAAGTGTATCTTTAAAGAATAGCGCCTTTGTAGACGGTTCTGTGAAATGTGATCATTTGATGTACTCGATCAATCTTACCAGCATTGTTGATAAGAATGTCCACTCTGGGCTCAGTTGTCAAGATGGTTTGAGCAAAACTGCGAACAGACTGAAAACTTGCAAGATCCAACTGCATGAACACAACCTGATTGTTCCCACTCTCCTGTGAGTGAAAATCCATTGAAGCTTGATTAATTTGACTTTCGATCGACACTGTCAAAATATTAAACTCTCAAAAGTACATTAAAGATCTCTTAATATGAGTGCAATTCAAAGTAAAAGTATGTTCAATACTTGCACGTAAAAGTGTAGCAGCTCCTTACTTGGCGAATGTCAAACACGGCAGCTTCAGCTTTCTTCTTGTTACGGCAAGCTAAAATGACCCTGGCGCCTCTCTTGGCCAATTCCAGAGCTGTCGCTTTGCCAATACCAGTGTTGCCGCCTGAAAGCAAATAACACTTGTTACAACCACATAATAACGTTGACAAAAAAAATGTTGTGCCCTAAATACGGTGAAAGGGAAATCCTCCACATTTCAAATACCAGATACGCCGCAGAGAAATCAACGTATTCAGGCTATGAACACAGAGAGTGTGGCAACGTAAGATGGCCGCCAATGCACTTTCGGTGGTTGTATTGATAGTATGTGCATTGCAGTTTATCCAACCATCCACTAGGTGGTAGTAAAGTATCATTGTTGGTTGCTTCGGCTTCAATAAAAGGAACACGTCAGTCAGGCGAGTAAACTGCATTGACATACACAGAGAGCACACATCACTCACATCACTAAATGCGTGACATTGAACTTTACTCGATACGTGGTAGCGTAATGCCCTAGCAAATCTGTTTAAAGTAGCGTCCTAAACAGTATTCGCGTTAAAGGAAAACAAATGAACTGCTTCCGGTACATACTGTGTACAATTCCATGTAGGAAAAAAAAAAAAAAAAAAAAAAGACACTTGATTACGGAAACGTTACCTGTCACGATGGCTGTCTTCCCCTTCAGCTTCACGGGACTCAAGCACCTCACCCCCCTAAATACGTAATAATATAATAAGACATAGCAGGCGACGACTATCGCCACGAAGCCCAGCAGTGCCATCGCCACTGTGTGGTACTATCATATGATTGGACAGCCGAGAGTCCATACACGCCCGTGTAAGCCGTTGAAGTCACAGGGCGGCCATCTTGCTCCTCCCACCTGGCGGGCACACTACCGTATAGTACACATACAAATGAGACATATAACGCTCGTAGGCATTTAGTGTAAGGGTGGGGGCGAGGTGGGTGGGGTGGGGGTGGTCACTATTTTTTTTTAACAAGTAATAATATTTAACAAGTAGTGGTAGTAATAATAATAATAAGTAACAAGTGCACGGTACGTGCTGCTTTGAAGACCCCATTTTTCTTTTATCGCTCAGTTCCTTCGACACAACAATAGCATTTTTAAAAAGGTAATAAACTGAAATGATAATCATTTCTTACGAGAAAAATATGAGATGCAAAAAATGTATTAGGGCAACGTTAGTCCCATGGTAACAGGTTGTATTATTAACCATGTTTCATCATTGTATGGATCGTTAGTGCAAGCTTAGTTTACACAACAAAAATGAATAAAATGATTTGCCCTCAAACAATATTTAAAAAAATATATATATATCTGCAATGTTTTGTTTTTATTATATTTTAAATTCACAAAAAGAAACGGATTTCGCTTACATTCCTTTAATTTACATCAATCATGTAATCACGTGATTGATCAATATTGGAGGTCATTCGTCTGTTGAGCACAGTAGTTGTGGCGGGTGTCTCGCAAGGACTGGTAAACCAGTTTGTCAGCAAGAGTAAACAAACCTGTTCGTGTTCGCTGACTTGGACGAAAGAGGAGTCCCCGGAGGAATGTTCCTGACCCTGTGTGGAGAAGTTGGTGTGGTCGTGTTGGACGTGCCTGGAATGTGCTAGTCTTCCCCCCCCCCCAATGGATTGGAAGTGATACAAGTTAACTAAAGTGGTAATAGCAAGACTTAGATTTGGACACAAGTTTAAACAGTTCACTTCTGAAAAGAAGGGATATCGTACAATATAAAATATGGAGAGAGGACAAATGATAATTCGGTTGGAAAAGAATTAAGAGCACACTGGCAAGCGGACGAATAAAGGACAGTGCTGGCAGTAGCATTTGATTCATGAAATATGACCACATCACAGCTTTGTGAGAAAGCAAAAAAAATTGCTTGGTTGTTTCTCTGCCAAAGGTTGCTCGCAGATGTAAATGCTTGAGTGGAATCCTCTTCTTTGCAGACCGGGCAGATTCCTGCTAGGCAAGTCATTGTGGAGAGCTTAGCTGAACTGGTTTCTTCTTTGTGTGAAGGGTTTCTGTCTGTTTCTTCTAGGATAAAAGTTGTCAATCAAGAGTACATACACAAAGACTTTTCGTTGAACCAAGACTTTTCCCATAATATTCCGCAATAGGTTGAGGATGAAGTTGGCAAGCGCATGTTTCGGTCTCTCTTCAGGTCTCTACTTATTTATTAGTACGAAAAATTTGTATACTGTAGTCAGGCTCTTCAAATTTTTTGGACGTGCTTTCAAACAGGCTTTGCCAATTTCTTTTTCAGACTTTCAAGCGATGTCTGGACTTCAGGCAGTCAAAGCATTAAACTTCTTCTCTTGAACAAACCTGCCTTGCTCCGACATCCTCTCAGCCATGTCTTAAATTCATAGTTGCGGACTGCGCTCTACCGTTTCAAAACAACGCTCGTGGCACCAGACCTTTTACCTGCTTTTGTCACACCTCATTTGCCCAGCGTGCAAAGCATACAGACAGATGTGTGGATAAAGTGAGCGTACAAATCTGCCCACACAAAGTATGGGGTTTATCAACCATCATTCACATTCCAGCAGGTGAATTCTGCAGCCTGGTTATCCTGTAAACATGTGAACATTATTTTTTGCTCTACTCATAGGAGCCAGCGCTTATAGTATGGGGAAATATTTGTCTCAAAATTATTCACACAAATGTGTTTTGAAGCCGTTCGTAGATGAACGAGAGGCGCCAATATGTCACTGATATTTTCTGCACAGTAGTATACTCAATCTTTCTGGCATTCAGTAAATAGTTCAACTGATAATATGCAGTGTCCTGGTTGTTATTATGAGTACAGTATAGCAAGCATTAAAGATAAAAGGAGAGGGCAGGGGTTCACTCAGACCCTTTCAATTGGTGCCGTGACCCGATTAGCGCAGATTGTAAGCAACATTGCCTTGTAGGGGACAACAGTACACGTGTAAGATTTTTGCATACAAAATGGGGTGGGGTCAACTGACCATTCAGCCAGTTCAACAGGTAGAGATACAAACTTTTGGTTCCGGCCACAGGTGGCAGTAGCGATTCAAAACCCAATTTTTTTGTGTCCTGTCGCTTGAAAGTCACTAAAACAGGCAGATTGTAGATGAGGCCTCCGAGCTCGACTGTCGTGTTGCTGCATGTGACCGTTTTCCATGCGTCTTCCTTTCTATCTGCACTCTTGCACATTTACCAGTTCAAACCAGTTAAGATCATCGGCTCACCACTTTGTCACATGGGCTCGGCACAGACAAACAAGACAGTGTAAGAGTGGAAAGAAACCATTTTGGACAAATTAGACCTTTAAGCAGAAAAGGCTTCACGGCTGTGTATTCGATCTTGCTGGCATCCAGTAAATAGTTCAACTGAGAATATGCAGTCTTCTGGAGAATATTATTAGTGAGCATTAAAGATAAAAGGACTGGGCACGATGTCACGATAAGGGCAATATCGTGATATTAAAACTGCCACAAAATCGTCGTCGTCATGTTCACAATATTTAAAAGGAACACATCTGTTTTAAAAAAAAAAGAAGTTAGGTTGATTTGTGCAGTTCTAGCACCCTCTAGTGGCTAGTTTATTAGTGCAGTTTAATTTTCATTAGGGAGGTTTTGGCCTTCTATGTTTAAAATCGATGCTAATTGTCAGATGAAGGGGAACCGAATTTGCTTGTGAAGCCATCAATGTGTGCTTGCATTACCAAGTAAGTGTCTCAATGTTGTTATTAGAAATTGGAGGTGGTTTATATGTATTGCCGTTATGTAGAAAAGCACAATATTGTGCTTTTTTTTTTTTTTTTAAGTATGAGCTCTCTTTTTCACAATATTGTGATCTTTTTTTAAATATCGCCAAAGCGCCCCACAATATCGTGATAATTATCGTATGGTGACCTTCATGCCGTGATAATATCGTATCGTGATGTTTGGATATCGTTACATCCCTAGTTGTTATCGTGCTATTTTAGTCCAACTGGTAGCATTTATCATTTATTTTGAGATCATGCAGGGCGAGATATTTGCTCATAAATTGCAGCGATTAATAGCGTAGCATTATTTCTATTTAAAATTGATGATCTCGTAAAGGCACAACTCAATCAGCTAAAACAAGTTGATGAATGTTTGATCTGGACACAGAATTTTTTTTTTTTATGTCAGGAGCAGTGAAGCAATTACAACACAACAGAAAGCTATTATGCTTGATTCCCATTCAACTAAAATCAACTGCGAATGAATTTATGCAAGACCACACATACGCTCGGTGAGTTCCCAAAGCTTCTTAGCTGCAGCGTCATCCTTTGCTTTCGAATAGACGTCCCGCACAGTGCAGTTGGAGAAGTAACGTCCGCTGAGAGGTTCAATTCCCTCCTGCAGAGCGCAGTGCAGAGTGGTCTGGCATCCCTGGACAGTGTTTTTGAAGAAGAAGGTGGTGATGGGCTTCAGGAGGATATGCAACAACGAGCTGGTGTTCCGGGCCAACTCTGAGTTGATGGCTCCTGGAAAAGGGAAAAATATGGCAAAAAGTCAAGGAAAAGAATGCTGCTTTTAACCTCTTTTCCTAAATATGCGGTAGCGCTGAACAGTATTTACCAAATTACAAACAAACAAACAGTATACAATATATTTGTAGACACCTCACCATTAATAAACTTGCAGGAACTGAAAATACCAAATGGACTTATTTCGGTGCTAAAACTGTAAAAAATAAACAAATGTTTATGTACAAGTACACTTGTTGTGCTCAGACGGAGAAATATACCGTTTTTTTGTTTTGTTTTTCTGTTAGAACAAGCTCCCGAAAAGTATTTGCCGAGACGCAACGACATCGAATACTCGCAGCCGTGCTAGAAAAAGTGCGATATAGAAAGCAGTCCTTTCACTTTGTTATGTAACATGCATGTTTGCGTGACGTGAAGTCCGACTGGTGGAACGACATGTCGTCACATTCCAAAAGTGTTATCGGAAATGTACTATTACAAAATCGATGTAAGGAGTCGTGATGGTTAGAATGTGACGTACGTCATGTCACGTGAGATAATGTACTGATGGAAGGTATCATTCATATATATATATATATATATATATATATATATATATATATATATATATATATATATATATATATATATATATATATATATATAGGGGTGGGACGATACGGGTAAACCACGATTCGATACTGTGATGATATTTGACTCACGATATCGATAATAGCACGATACATGATATCTACAATTTTTGATATATTGTCAAAACAATTTAGCAATATATCACGATATGTGACTGAAAAAGACAACAAATGCCCATAAAAAAAGGAAAATGTCTAATTATGCATTTATTTAATGCCCAAACTTCTGCATTGTGCCTCACTGCCTCTTAGTCTTTTAACTGTAAACATTGTAAAGTGAGACAAATTAAAGTGCATAAACATTTATAACATAACAATGCACAACGGGACACATGACATTGATATTTACTCTCAGTATCGATAATTCATTGCAACAGAAAGTGCAACAATATATTGTGATGTCGATTTTTTTTTCAGGCATCTGTTTGACTGCAGCATTCTTTAAATAATGCCTGCAAATGCTTTTTTTTTTTCGCCCCCAAACATTATCTGTCTTGTGAAGGAAAGGAATGTTAACAGGTGTGCCTATCGCCACCTACAGTCCTGTTTTTTTGTTGTTTTTTTTTTTTTGGTGGGGCTGGTATGCTGAGGGATTTGAAGTTGTAAGGTTATCAACATGTTATAATCATGCAGCAAGTTTTTTTGTTTTTTTTTGTTTTTCTCATGTTGACCTGGTTTGATGTTGGTGCTTATACGTTATCAAGATGAATGAATGCGTGTGAGATTTAGGAATCACATCATTTTATACTGATTTTCCGATTTACATCTTGGATCGAGTGTGTTCCCGGTAAATTCTCACTACTGACCTGGATGGAGGGAATAGCACGTGACTTTGGTTCCTTGCAGTCTCTTGGCCAACTCGTGCGTGAAGAGGACATTGCACAGCTTGCTGTCAGAGTAGACCCGAAGCACCTCCGAGAACGAAGTCCCCAGTCCCAGGGCTTTGTGTTGAGTTAGGCACTCAAAGTCAATTTTTCCAAAGTTATGTGCCATGGATGACACGTTGACCACTCGACTGGGTTGACACGCCTTCAGTCGCTCCAGCAAAAGGTTGGTTAAGAGGAAGTGGCCAACATGGTTGATGCCGAACATCATGCCAAAGCCGTCCTCTGTTCGACCCTGCATATAAAGTCCTAAGATAGAAACAGCAGTGCAGTAATTCTTCCTCTTTTTTTTGTGTATTTTACACAAACAACTTCATACATGCACAACAATAACTGAAAGGTGCATTGTGGAATTGGTCACTTTTTTTTTGTTTTGTTTTAGTGCCACCTCTGGCCGAAAGCATAACTGCAGCCTCTGTGTCCAGCTTGCGAGAACGTGCACTCAAATAAACTGGTTGGGGTTTTTTTCTTCGCAATTTTCTTACCGTCTGAGCAGAGGCTGCACTTACACTTTAGGCCAGAGGTGGCAGTCGCGAGTTAAAAATAAAAATAAAAAATGCAACGCACCTTTAAGCACATTTTCAACCTGAGCAAATCAGAAACCAACATCCTGGGACAGATAACTATCCTGAACTTTAAATGACATTTAGCACATACGGCTTGTAACACAACAATTATGAAACAATAATTATGCACGTCTACATAACACGACTTGCTGAAAGACCACCCACAGTAAGCCACTCCCATCCACAGTCTTTCATAACCAAGCTCAATTGCACTGTTCCAGGTCCTTCACAAAACAGACCCGGTTTTGGTGAGAATTCTCAAAAGTCGTAAAGTGCAATTAGCGCCCTTACCTGCATTGTTGATGAGAATGTCTAATCTGGTTTCACTTCTTAGGTAGTTTTCGGCAAAGCTGCGAACAGACTTAAGGTTCCCCAGATCCAACTGCATGAACACGACTTGACTGCTCCCACTCTCCTTTCAGAACCAATCAACAAGTTGGAAAGTATTTCACTGAATACACACACAATGTAGAATACAAAACATTTTGCCACATAATTGAAATACATCATCAAAACTATTCCTTTACAGCAGGGGTGTCCAAACTTTTTCATTTGAGGGCCACGTACAGAAAATCCCAAGGACGCAAGGGCCACATCATGTTATGATGAGAAATTGTGTTTAGTCCTAAAAATTGAACAAATAATTTGTTATATCAATAATTTGTTATGTCAATAATATGGCAGTAGGGTTATTATTTATAGTTTTGGAATTTTTCATTTTAGTTAGTTTTTATTAGTTTTCAGGGTGGTTCTGTTAGTTTTTATTGGTTTTTAGTTTAGTTTGTTAGTTTCGGCATTAGTATTAGTTTGTTGTTGTTTTTTTAATGTGTATTACTTGTGCGTAATATTTAAAAAACACCATGGGAGCAACGTCATCTTTTGGTGCTTTTCTATTGGCTGCTGCTGGATGACATCACTTCTGTGTGACATAATTTCAAAACGACATTATTCCGGTTTATATAAAAAATAAATCTACTAAAAATCACATTTCAAATCATCCCCAAAGGCTCATGCATTCAAATAATTACCAAAGACTAAAACGAAGGACATGTTTGCTATAATTATTGTTAGTTATAGTAAACATAAAATGTAGTTTCAATTACTTTTTGTTTTTAAAAAGCAGTTTCGTTTTTATTTTATTTCGGTAACAATATTGTTTTTTGAATTTTACGTTTTTT
Organism: Festucalex cinctus; assembly: GCF_051991245.1. Classification (NCBI taxonomy): domain Eukaryota; kingdom Metazoa; phylum Chordata; class Actinopteri; order Syngnathiformes; family Syngnathidae; genus Festucalex; species Festucalex cinctus. The sequence continues at coordinate 2,071,825 of NC_135423.1, forward strand.
TTCCCATTTAGTTTTAGTGAACTAAAAGAACCTTTAATGGCACCTGTTTTTCGACACCTTCCCTTCTTACTTTGACCATCTCCAAACATTTTTGTTTTGTTTATTTGATTTGAACTGAGTCAAATGCCAATTTTTAGCATATGTCGCGGGCCACTGAAAGATGGACGGCGGGCCGCAAATGGCCCCCAGGCCGTAAGTTTGGACACCACTGCTTTACAGCGTATGCACTCTCGATGTAGTCATTTAAAAAAAAAATGTGTCTACAAAACAAAGCAAGAGATGTTTCTTACCCTCTTGACATCCGCAAGAGCAGCCTCTCCTCTCTGCCGACTCCGACAAGCCAGAATAACTCTGGCTCCTCTTTTAGCCAAGTCTATTGCTGTTGTTTTTCCAATCCCCGTGTTGCTACCTTGGGGTGACAAGAACGACATTCTTAACAATCCTACTAATAAAAGTCTTAAAGTGTTCTTACCGGTCACAATCACGGTCCTCCCATTCAGCTTTGCCTTGCTTGTGCATTGTTTCCCCTTCACAACAACCTGGCGGTAAACGTAAACACTTCCTACAACGACACCCAAAACCAGCAAGGTAATAAACATGTTGTCAAGTTTGAGAGACTACAAAACGAATAAAACTATCAGAACTTTAGTTGGGAAAGTAACTTGCGCTGATGGGACTTTCTTTCTGTGCTCTAATATGCTGAGAAAACTGACGAGACTCAAAAAAAAAAAAAAAAAAACGTTCAAACAAACACACCCACTTCCTGCCTGGGCGTGGCAATGTTTTCCTTGTTAATGGCTCACGGTAGACTGGAAGGACCAGAAATCAGCAACAGACAATAAAGCCAAGTCACAATGTTTATGGAGAGAAATTTGTGGCTGTATGCAATCAAAAGTTATTTGCAAAAAAAATGGCTGCTTTTGTTTACAAATCTAAAATATGTTCTTATAAACTATAAATTTTGTTACATATTCAGAAGTTATGTTTGCAAATCAACTATCTTGTGGACGTTTCCTCCTCTGAACAAAGTCAGAAGATCGGAGGGAGGAAACACCCAGAAAAATAGGAAGCACCGGAGTACTTTTGTGTCTTAGTTGCAGTATATCTTAAAAACAACCCTTATATGTTGTTTATTTTTGTCTAACCATTACGGTTGGCATAATCAGACACAAACATTTTTTTTAGACATATTAGCTAGCACAACTTTTTGCTCGTACCGTCCAAGCGATATTTTCTGTCACCTAAAAGCGGCAGTTCATTCTGAAATCTAAAAGACAAACAGAAAAAAAAATGTAGTTCGTTTTGCATTTATTCGCCTCAAAAGTTCATTTCCAACAAAACCAGTCGCCACTTATGTAAATAAACTGTCCGAATGAATGACTATCTGTGACACAGCCTCTTCTATCTGGGAATGCAGCAGTTGCCTTTATTTGCTTTTTGGATTTAGACCAGTACGCTGTAGACACCATTTCATATCTCGATATTTTTGCCAGACATCTTTGGTCTTTAGCATGAGACTTCGCATCATTTCACTTTTTTTTTTTTGTGGTGCCGTTTGTACTTTATGTTATTTGATTGATACTTATTTTGTTTACTTATTCACTTCACTCCCCTTTGATTTTCAATTTTTATTTCAGAAACTAAAATATAGCGGGAGTCGCAACTCGAAAAACGACCTGATTTTGGATTGCCGGAAGTTCTCACCGCATTTCTCATATTGGCCAGGAGATGGCGACAGCTTGGCGTCCGGAAACGATGGAGTGTTCTGGAATGATCCATCAATAGCTAGAATTCCACAAATGCTGAGTACACAGAAAGAGAAAAAGAAAGAAAGAAAGAAAGAAAAGAAAGAAAGGCAGGAAGGAAGAAAAATAAAAAGAGAAAGGGCAGTTGGTAGCCTCGTTTTTTTCCCTCGCGCATGCGCAAACTTAATGCGCACTTCGCTTATTACTGTCCCCGTGTTCAACATTCATACTCATTACAAATTTGACTGATTTTAACATTTTCACCTCCAACAATCCCATCTGTGAGCCTTGTATTGTGGTCCCAAGATATGATCCTCGGCAGTTACGATACTTGCAGCAAAAAAACAAAAAAAACAAAAAAACAAGGGCCACGACAAATTTAGTGAGCTTGTACTTAGAAAACCTTTATGTATTTACAGTTATGAGGAGACGAGAAGCTACAGAAAAAGAGTGCTTTATATACAGAGCAGCACAAGATGTTAAAATGGGAGCTAAAACCACACTGCATGTTGCAGATGGATGATAGCAGAGTACAGACTGTGAACAAGGTTTATCACAAAAAACTCTGGTAGTCTACACAATATCACAAATTTCATGGGCTGTACAGTTAAAAGCCAAAAAACGTGGTGGATCAACATGAAATTCGATGCTTCTCCAATCGAGAGGCATCGTATCGTATATATTACAAGATGTACATATCGTGTATGAGCATGTACAGTACATTACTGTTCAAAGGTCTGGGCTCAGCCAGACAATGTTGTTTTTTTTTAATGTACGTATGTAAGCATGTGTACAAATATACAAGAGTTTGGGTTCACTTAGAAAAGTCCTTATTTTTGTAAGAAAACCAGTTTTGACCACGTTGGCAATGTCTGCCCTCGACTGTTCGATTTGATCAATTCACCATTTAAAAGAGTGTTTCACTTACAAAAGAAAAAGTACATTTCCAAGTGACTTTCGGACATTTCTCGATGACCCCAAATTTGTGGTCAGTAGTGTACCTTGTCATACAAATCGAGCTACCCGTGGCGCAAAAAAAGGCAGCTGAAGAAATAAAGAAAAACGACAAAATTCGACATTTGTGTTAAACTGACTGACAAAAGAAAGGTTACATCATCGTACGTAATATACTGGCAAAAAAATAATTGAGCACAGACTACTCTTTTTTTGCTCAAAGTCGGTCTAAGACAAACAGAAGGTTGATGTCAGTCATTCGAAAATATAAGATTGTCAATTATACTCCAGAGTTCATGCAAATATAGAAATCATTAACAATGACCTAAAAAAAAAAAAAAAAAAAAAAAAAAAAAAAAAAAAAAAAAAATGCCGGTACATTTTCCCTGTCCATGAGCCAACCGCGCAGCTTTTACCATTATTGTATGTCGCAGAAGGTGCGAAACAAAACCAGAGGGAGGCTGTGGTTTCCTATTTTGCGTTACGGGGCAGAGTCGGACGGCGCCGTCTCCATCTCATCCTGGCTGGAAGGGCTGCTGGCGGCGGCGCGGGGCGGCGGTAGAGTGGTGGCGTGCGCGAGGCCGAAAGCGCCGCCGCTGGTGCAACCGCCGGCGGGCGCGGCAGCGGCAGCGTCTTCCTCCTTCGGTTGCTTACTGGCGAACTCGGTGATGCTGAAGACAAACTGGAGGCAGCCCAGTTTGATGCAGCTGCCGTGGTGGAGCATGGCCGTGCCCTCCCAGCCTGCTCCGCTGCCTCCGATCAGGCTGGAGCTGCTTGCCTTGCAGCCGCATACGTGCTGCAAGCCGCCTCGAGGGTGGCTGCTCATCACTCCGCCCGCTGGGAGCGATCCCACCACTGATGCGGGACCTTCTTCGCCCGCCCACTTCTTGCTGCGTCCTGGGGGGGGGGGGGGGGGGGGGGGAACAAAAAACAAAAACAAACAACATGAATCAAAGGCATAAATATGTTTTTTTTTTTTTTAATTCACAATAATGTGTAAAAAAAAAAAAAAAACCTCGATACGATTTTCCCTTTCATCTGACGATTAGCATAGATTTTAAACATAAAAGGGCCAAAACATCCGTTATGAAAATTAAACTGCACTAAAAAACTTAGCCACAAGACGGTGCTAGAACTGCACAAATGGAAATCGACCTGACTTTAACAGATGTGCTGCTTTTAATATTGCGACATGACGACGACGATCTTGTGGCAGTTATCGCGATATCACGATATTGCCGTTATCGTTACATCGCCAGCTGTTACGCCATGACACGCTGCCTGGGAACAGGTTCACAAAAAAATAAAAGCCCTTAACTCATTCACTCGCCGCCATTTTCACATTTCTCAGTCCCGTTCGCTCCCGACTGTTTTACCGGATTTTGACTGATTTTGCAAGGCCCACAGAATATCGTGTTCTACGGCTATAAAAGCACGGAACCGATCAAAAGAAAGATTAAAGTCTCTTCTTTCATCAGGAAAAAAAAAAGTATGTTTCTTTCTGTTTCCGTTTTGCAGCAATTAGCATTAGAAGAGAGCTAAGTTTCGTCAGTGTTCACAAATCTATTTAAAATTGTAAGTAATTGAGTTTTTTTTTCAACATGGCCCTGGTTGATCTCCTTTGCTCTGCTGCCACCTGCTGGCCGTTTGTGTAATAACACATTTCTGCAACCGTTCTTTGCAGTTGAGAGGCTGCATCAAAGCCTTCTGTATGCTCTAGCATAAAAAAACCAAAATAAAAAAAAACGTATAAATACGTCTCTGGGACACTTACAACATTTAAAAAAAAAAACAACAACAACGTATTTTTACACGTTATTGGGAGCCAACGAGTTAAAAGCACTGATCTCCATTTGGTAAGGAAAGGTTTTTTGTTTTTTTTAAGGTGGCTTTTTAGATTCCCTGGAATGCTTGCCCCGTTGCTGGGGAAAAAAAAAAAAAAAAAAAAAAGTCCTAGAGGAAACACTCGCATGGTATACATATATAATACGGTTGGGCTGATTTTGGGTCATTTCATCATCACTTGACAAGAACGCTCATTTTGTGAATCAAGTCCAACTTACGATGATGCCTTGGACTTTGCCACCAGGCCACTGGGTGGCGTTGGCGAGGCTTTCTCCGAGAAGTCGCAGGAGTAAAGGACGTTGTCCACTGTGGTGCCATGCTCGCTGTAGTTTAGCAACTCATAATGTTTGGTGTTCTACAAAGAAACGTATTCGTTAAATAATCACATGAACACCAATGATCATTAAAACCGCTTGGCTTCCTCATCGTAGAATATGCAAGCATGTTTCCCCGATATGAAGTTGCAATGACCATAGTTTGGAAGGCACACATCCATGTCAGCACCTTTAGAATAATTACAAATACATCAATGAATAAATACCTCAATAAATAATAATTGGGAAATAAGAGATAGACCGATATGGTTTTTGCGGGGCCGATACCAATGCCGATTATAATGCCAAGGAGACTGATAACTTAATATTTGGAGCCACATATTCATTTCCAGTTAAAAAAAATAAATAAATAAAAATAATCGCTGACCACAAATTCTTACAGCATTTTCAAACATAAAAAAAACAAAAAAAAAAAAACAAGATGTCTTCTATTTTTTCATATATTGAATCAATTATTTAAAAAGACGGCAATATAGGGCTGTGCGATACGACAAAAAAAAAAAAAAAAAAAAGAAAAAGTATCACATTTTAAGTATTAATATTAGCAGCTATGTTTTTTTTTTTTAAATCTATTCAAAATAAGGATCAGAAAAAGAAAAAGGCTGAATTGAATTGAATTAATTTGAAATATAATACTCAACCTTTAACTCTTTGACCGCCAAAAACGTTTCATAACGATTAGTAAAATCAAGATGTATGCTGCCATAAACGGTAAATGACGTAACTATGTTTTTTTTTTTTTGTTTTTTTTTTTTTAAATCTGAGTATTTAGATATGTATCAAATCTGGTTTCTTCCAGATATTTCCAACCTCTTAACACAAAACAAGATTGTGACGACGTCATCATGTCTTACCGATCCGATGTATAACGTCCTATAGCACATGCTAACAGCTTTTCTTTTCCCGTCAGCGGGTAGAAAACTGCTCGGGCCTGCAACTTCTTCTGATCTGCAAAAAAAAAAAAAAAAAAAGTGACTCAAGATGAAATCTTTGGAATCGTTGCATGAAATCAAACGTCGTCGTAATGTTGAAGACTTACAGTCGGGGAGAGTCGGAGGCGGTTTGGGAGCGTTGCTGGCGTCGGTGGGTAAAGTGCTGGCAGCTTTACAGGGGAAAAGCTGCTGGATCCTCTGCCATGCCAATAACTTGATCATCTCGTATCGAGCTTGCCAGCTCGATCTCTAAAATATAGGCATAAAAAAATATATATATATATATATATGACGATATCATCATATTCGGCTTGTGGAATCCCCCAACCAAGATGAATGTACCTACCCCCATTATCATCCCTGCAATCTTTCATGCAGAGATTAGAGATGGAGGAACGTGAACTGGACAGCAAAGAGTCTGCAAGTCCCAAGCCGACCTTCACATCTGCAGAAAACACCAAGACAGATTGAGGCAGAGATGACACCGAGACCTTAAAATGAGCTCAATTTTTCCATTTTATTATTATTATTAATTCAATCTCTGGTGTAATAACCTTATTTATTGATTGATTGAATTTTTTTTTATCATTTTATTATCTGTTCTCATTGCTGCTGGGCATGTAAATTTCCCAGAGGGAGCCACCTCAAAGGGATCAATAAAGTCTAAGTCGAATTCAGAAGCTGTAATTTTGAAAATGTTCATCACTTCCCAGCTTGAAATGTTTTGGGTTTATTTCTTTTTTTTTTTACTGCAGAACTACAAACCGGATAGTTTTTTTTTTTTTATATGCAACACCTCAAATAACACCTTCATAACTGCACAGTTGAGCTTACTCGGTTCTATCTTGTCTGTAAACAAATACAGTGCAGCTCAGCCTTTAGTGACCAGACGTCACGCTGTTGCTAGCAAGAAACTTTTTGGCGGTATGTCAAACGAGTTTGTGACAAAAAAGGGAGTTGGTCAACTCTTGCTTATTTATCGCGTACCTGCAGTTGGCGACGACGAGTCGGCGTCGCTCGAACGGCGCACTTGGCTGGTTTTGAGGTCGTTCACACGCTCTGGCTCCAGTTCTGCCTGGCTCGTATGGTTCTGCTGGTTGCTGCGAGGGCACGCGGTTGTGGATCCGGGGTGGCGTTTTGGAGCGCACGCCTCCGCCGCCGCCGCCGTCGTGCTCTCGGGCTCCGTTTTCAGTGTTTCCGTTTCCACGTGATTGGCCAGGTCGGGGGCGGCGGCCGAGTCAAGGTCGTCCGCGCGGGGCTTCAGTCTGTGCTGCGGGACTTCACGGACGCGACGCTGGGACTCGCTGTTGCAGTCCGACGGTCCGTTTGCTTTGGAAGGGTTACATTCCTCCGGCACGGGCCCGTTATGGTGACTGCAGTTCCGGCATGGCGGCGTGCCGCGGAAAGCGGCAGCCCGCGTTGAGGACCCCTCGTGGTCGTCGGGTGTACTGCAGAGTTGAGAGTAGGGGCCAGGGGAAGTCCTTTGTAAAGAGGGTCGACTCGGCACGTCGTCTGATGGACACGATTTACAGCCGCCTTTATTGTCCGAGTCCGACTGAGGCGACGACGGCGGCGCGGATGAAGCGTCGCTGGGCTTGGTGGACAAGTGTCGCATGATGCTGCACTGGAGGGCAATGACATCCTGAAGCCACTGTTTGAAACATGAAGACAAAATTCACACGACAAATTTTAAATTCTATTTAATGCGAGTGTCATTTTCATAGACTATAAAATCAGAGAAAAAACATCATTTGCAACCATGGAGAACAGTGGCGCCCAAACTACGGCCCGGGGGCCATTTGCGGCCCGCCGGCCATTTTTCAGTGGCCCACGGCATATGCTAAAAAAATGGCATTTGTCTCAGTTCAAATAAATTAACTCATTCACTCCCAAAAACGTATTTATACGTTTTTTAGGTTTTTGTTTGCTAGTTTTTGTATGAAGGCTTCGATGCAGTTTCTGACCTGAAGTGGTCGCTTAAAGCGATGTTAGTTATTACCACAAAAAAAAAAAAAAAAAAAAAATTAACAGCAAAGTATAAGAGATCAACCAGGTCCATGTTGCAACAAGCTCTTTTTCCCAGTATTTTCAACAGGTTTGTGAATAATGATGAAACTTAGCTAATTCTAATGCTAATTGCTACAAAACATAAAAACTGGTAAAAAATATACTGTACTTTTTTTGCTCTTTTTTTTTTCCCCCTGATGAAAGAAGAGACACATTTTTCTTTTGGTAGGTTCCATGTTTTTATAGCAATAGTACATGAAAATGGCTGGGAGTGAATGAGTTAATAAAAACAAAAATGTTTGGAGATGGTCAAAGTAAGACTGGAGGGTGTCAAAAAACACAGGTGCCCATTAAAGGTTATTTTAGTTCACTAAAACTAATAATAATAAAAAAAAAACTAAAACTAAAATTCAAAAAAACAATATTGTTACCGAAATAAAATAAAAACGAAAATGCTTTTTAAAAAAAAAAACGATAACTGAAATTGCATTTTATGTTTACAAAACTAACTATAATTATTCCAAACATGTCCTTCGTTTTAGTCTTTGGTAATTAATTTAATAATGCATGAGCCTTTGGGGATGATTTGAAATGTGATTTTTAGTAGATTTATTTTGATATAAACCGGAATAATAACGTTTGAAAGTATGTCACACAGAAGTGACGTCATCTAGTAGCAGCCAATAGAAAAGCACCAAAAGATGACATTGCTCCGATGGCGTTTTTTTCTTTCTTTAAATATTGTGCACAAATAATACACATTTAAAAAAAACAAAAAAAAACTAATACTAATACTGAACTAAAACTAAGCATTTTTTAAAGAACTAAACTAATAAAAACTAACTCAAACGAAAAATTCCAAAATGCTCTCATACTTGTTCAAATAAACACTGACGGTGATACTGTCAATTTGATTGTTGATCCAACGCAATATGAATATCGTTGGAGGGAACGGCAATCTATTTCAATTGGTACACCAAAACTGTAAAATTGTGTATGCTCGCGAAAACGTGAACATAAGCGGGCCAATCTGCACTCAGTCGAGTCCCAGTCCTGCCCTGCCTATGAGCAGTGTGACTTTTATTTAGCATTATTGAAATTCATTGAACGTTCAGATTCCTTTAGAAACGCATTAAGTGGCATCAAAGAATCGATTGTTTCTCGCACACGTTAACATTTTCTGAAAGGTGTCTGAGACATAACAACCGAGTGCCGTTCCAGTTTCATGCTTTAGCTTGAAAAGCTACATTAGACAAAGACAATGATTTCATCCCGTTTTTTTTTTTTTTTTTTGTTTTTTTTCCCCATCCTACCTCCTGCTGCTCAGCTTCGGTGGTGAGGTGCTTTGTGGACTTGTGTTCGGGGACGCCACTACAAACCAGCTCCAACTGGCGCACCCCTGCAGGATGGAGAATGGAGGGCGGATTCCTGTACTGAGACTTGATGGAGTCTGGTACCTGAAACCAAACAGCAACTGTTAGAAAAAAAAAGAACAAAAAAAAAACAGTGTAGAAGATGCACAACAAAAGACACAACAGACCCCTTCCGTGCGCTGTCACCTTAAATGGAAATTCAATTAATCAGTTCCAGCCGATCATATTGCAGCCTCGAGTCGGTGGATTTTCAAATTTCATAATGATGCTAGTAGGCTGCCAAGTCTTTATTAATTGGACGCAAAATTTCTGGTACTGTACATAAATCCAACATCAGAATTACAACTGGTTGGCAGAGATGGCAAATTCAGGTCCAGAAAGTAAATACCCAGCCACGGTTTGGCTTTAGCCCCTTGTGCTAGCTATAGCTAGCTAGCTCACTCGCAGGTACCTGAGAACTGGGGAGCTAGTAGCTCGGGCGCTCGCTATCTAACAGGACTACAAAATCCGGAGCGAAAGGATTATGCTCGAAATGACATGAAATACACAACATATTACAGCTAGCAAGCTCCCTAGCTAGCTCCCTCCCCGGTACTTGGCTACCTGCTAGGGAGTTAGCTAGCTAGATAGCTAGCACAAGGGGCTAAAGCCAAACTGTGGCAGGGTTTTTACTTTCTGGACCTGGATTTGCCACCTCTGCTGGTTGGAAATCACTATGTTCATAAATGAGATGTTTTGTTTCAAACGGGAAAAATGCTACAGTACATAAGCCAATTTATTTGTAATATGGCAGTAGGGTTATTATAGATTTGGATTTTTTTTAAAGTTTAGTTTTTGTTTTGAGTTTTGTTTTTTAAATTCAGTTAGTTTTAATTAGTTGTCAGGGCGTTTTTATTAGTTTTAGTTCTTTCATAAATGCTTAGTTTAGTATTAGTTTTATTTTATTTTTTATTTTTTTGTTTTTTAATGTGTATTACTTGTGCTCAATATTTAAAAAACACCATGGGAGTGACGTCATCTGAAGGTGCTTTTCTATTGGTTGCTGCTAGATGATGTCACTTCTATGTGACATACTTTCAAATCTCATTATTCTGGTTTAGATCAAAATAAATCTACCAAAAATTACATTGAAAGTCATCCACAAAGTCTCATTCATAAAATTGATTACCAAAGACTAAAATGAAGGAAATTTTTGCCGTCATTTTAGTTAGATTTAGTTTTGTAAACATAAAATGTAATTTCAGTTAGTTTTCGTTTTTTTTTAAACAGCATTTTCCTTTTTATTTTATTTCGTTAAGGAAATTGCTTTTTGAATTTTGTTATTTCGTTAGTTTTTGTAGATAGGTGCCAGCACCCCCTCCCCGCGACCCTTGTGAGGAATAAGCGGTCAAGAAAATGGATGGATTATAAACAACTTCCTTGCTGAAGCTGTTGCCACCTTGAATCGACCTCAGATAAGCAGTAGTTGATGGATGGATGGATGGATGGATGGATGGATGGATGGATGGATGATCTGAACCAATGGAAAAAAACATATTATATGTGCGCTGTACCTTGATCGTCTTTTTTTTGTACTGCTGAGTGGTCCAACAGTTTGGCGAGTACTGCCGATGAACTCTGCGCAGGAAGTCCAACTTGACGGCATGTTGGGACATTCTGTCCTGAAAGTCATCAAAAAGCTGACACCGACTGGACAGGCTCAGGCTCTTCTGACTTAGCTGTCCAACAAAAACAACAAAAGAAACAAAAATAAGCATCGTGTTTAAACAGAGAAAAAGACGTTCACTTGCAGTTCCGCACCACTAAATGCTCAACGTGATTTGGGCACATCCATTTGCCAGCAGGTAAAGCTGTAAGCGGCGGGTCCAGACAGTCCGTGTGGAACAGGAGAGGACAGTAGTCGCACTGGATCAAGGGAGCCAACCGGCAACTCCTTCAGAAAGTCGGAAAACACGATTATTGCAAAACTGCCGAGAATATAAAACGGATCTGTGCATAAACTTCCCTCCATAATTACTGCCACTCCTGGTTAAGATGTGTTATTTAGCTTCTAATAAAAAGACTCAAATAAAAATAAAAAAAACAGAGGAAATCCAAATTTGAAGTGTATTTGTTCAGTGGGGAAAAAAAAAAAAAAAAAAAAATCCCACATAAGCAAATACCGTATTTTCCGTACTATAAGGCGCACCTAAAAGCCTTCAATTTTTCCAAAAGCTGACCATGCGCCTTATAATTCTTATATATGGATCAATATTGAGCCACAACAGGTCTCGCTGTCAAGACGCTATCGGTGACCCGCCATCTTGGATCGCTAGCTAATACTAATACTTGACCTCAGAGAAAATAATAAAACAGCTGTTTATTGATTTCGGGAGTGAATCGGAGTTGTCAGAAAGCTGGTTTGTAATCTCTTCATAAAGTTTGACTGACCTATCTGACTGTTTTGTTGACATTCCTTTTAGCGCAGCACCGTCTAATGGACGCATAACGTAACCCCAGCCTCGACTGTAGCGCCTTATATATGAAAAAGAAGTTTTAAAATATGTCATTCATTGAAGGTGCGCCTTATAGTGCGGAAAATACGGTACTTTGTTCAACCCCTTTTTCGAACAAACCAGCAACTAAATCTTCCTATCATGTTTCATAAGAGGCGGGAGAATACAGAAAGTGGGATCTCCATTCCACTTTGCACACTCGTTTGCAATCGGGTCGAGACGGCCATGGGAGGAGCTTGATCGTGTCTGGTGAAACATGTCTACAATTATCAGTATGAGACGCATTTTTTTTTAAGGCTTCGAACTCATCATAACCAATCGGGTGTCAGCAATTACGGAGGACACTGCATGTCTGTAGATGCGACATTAGAATACCTGTTACACGAAAAACAGACTTTGACTGGTAACGGTACCAGACCATTGGGATCTAATTCATATTGGGGTCGCCTGAACGGTTTCCCAAGTAATTCCTCTTTTCTCCTTCGTTTGCTGCTGCCTGAATACAGATGAAAGGTTTGTTATCAAACTGCGTCAAGGGCTGGACTCATTTGAACAGAGAAGACGTTATTTTAGATTCGAACTAACCTGGCAACGCGGTGGTGCACGTAAGTTCACTGGGTAGCTGGAACTGTGTGGGATTTCTCTCCATCGCGGCTGCAATGAGCAGCTGGAAGGGCCGCTTGAGAAGACGCGGGGCTGGAGAAGACATTACGGAAGTCTCCAGCTCAGTGCCCTGAACGTCATCGTCGGGCTCAGCGGCCTCATCGTCGACGTCATTCTGCTCCTCTGAGGGGGTAGGGGTCGACGAAGTGTTGGAAGTTGGCGTGCCCGGCCGGCTGCTTGGTCTGCTGCTACTCCTACGGTCCAAGAGGCGTACCTGGGCCACGCGAAGACCGGGCCCCGCTGCTCCGGCCCCCGGGGGAAGGCCGTCGAGGCGCAGTGGCCCGGCGCCAAGCTCCAGCTCCATAGATGGAGAGGAGGAGCGCTTAGCCGAGGACTTTTCCAGCAGGCCGTTGGTCTGTTCAGACTTTTGCTCTCGCTTCTGAAGGAGACAATTAGGAAATACATGAAAGGTGCAGTTTGACGGTATCACTCAGGAAAATGCACTTCTTAACTCATTCACTGCCATTGACGGAAAAAGACGTCAAATGATGCATTTTTTTTTTTTTTTTTTTTTTTGCTGGTCTGGCAATGAATATGTTAATAAATAACTTAAAAAAAAAAATCAAAGTGGCCCTTGTAGCTTTCTATTTTTCTGTCTGTGGCCCTCAGAGGAAAAAGTTTGGACACCCCTGCTGTACATTATATCAACAATTTATATTTGCTTCATTGATTTTTACCACGTTTAACTCATTCACTGCCATTGACGGAAAAAAGACGTCAAATGATGCATTTATCTGCTGGTCTGGCAATGAATGTGTTAAATACCGGATTTAAACAAACAAACTACTTCTCCATTTACAGATCTGGGCTTCTCTTCATGTCTGGTGGTGATTTTGTCCTAAACCCCAACCAAGCCTGTATTTTGCCAGTCTGTGTTTGTTTTGTAAACAGCGGGACGTTTCTGTGGAAAGACGGTGTTCACACCCCTCCAGCCAATCGCAGAGCAGGGGGGTGGAGCGTCGCAAACGGGGCCGGGCGAATTTGAAAACACGCATGGATTATTACTTTTTTTCACTCACTCATTCACACATGTAAGCTTCTGTGAGTGAGTGAGTGAGTGAGTGAAAAAAAAAGAAATCCGTGAGTGCTTTCAAATTGCCGCGGGAGTGACGTCACGCAGCCGACACGTTCCGACGCTCCACCCCCCTGCTCTGCGATTGGCTGGAGCGGTGTAAACACCGTCTTTCCACAGAAACGTCCCGCTGTTTACAAAACAAACACAGACTGGCAAAATACAGGCTTGGTTGGGGTTTGGGACAAAATCACCACCACAAATGAAGACAAGCCCTGATCTGTAAATTGAGAAGTAGTTTGTTTGTTTAAATCCTGTATTTAAAAAGTGCCTTTTCCAGAGTGAAACCAGCAGACTGGACCTTTAAATCTTGATCAGGACACTGTTTTGTCTTAAGCTCAAACAGGTTTGGTGGAGGGCTAAAATGCTATCAGCGAACTAGCACACACCTTTTTTCGAACATTGCAGCGGTGACACATCCATTCTCCTGGAGGAAGCATCTCCTCACTCAGGGGCGGGTCGCTGAGGTTCAAACAATCCATAAAATAAGCCAGTTGTCGGTTTTTAAACAGAATAACATACATGCCTGGTGTTAAATTAGAATTAAAGAAACATCACAAGTCAAAATAAATTGTGCCCAACTTGGCAAGGAAATCTCCTGATAATCTTCATCTACTTGAACACATTTAAGTATGTTTTAGAAATGCTTGCCGATGAGCAAAAGCATGGCTTGCGCCAACCGACGTCCGGCAATTGCATTCGTCGTTTGTTGGCGGGGGAAGTCAGTGAAATTGACGTGATGATGTAATGATGGGATAAAAAAAAAAAATTCCGAGTAGGGGTGGGTGATGTGGCCTAAAAAATGATATCACGACATTTCAGAGAAATTTGCAGTGACGACGTTAGTAGTAATTACTGAATAATATATTTGTTTATTTCAGATTGAGATGAAATGATAACTTACCAGCACTGGAGGTGGAACGCTGCCGGGCAGTGATCACAGCACAACAAATCCCCTCCTTCTCGACAACTATCGCAGGTGTCGTGGTTGGTGGCCCTTCCGCTTCTCCGGACGTCTCTACCCAACTTTCGACTTCTCTTTTCAGCCTCCTCAGACTTCGGGGGCGCCAGAAGAGTCTGAATTTGCTGCGGATGTATTTCACACTAATCAGTCACTAGTTTCCAGTTTATTGCACTTATATATTCCATTTCGCATTATGTCCACGGTTGCCATTCCAAGCGAGGCTCGGAGATCCGGGTCGTTAACTGACTGTGGTCAGGCCACCTTCCACACGGAAGGATGAAGTCAAGCCAGGTCTCATTTGCAGACTTTTATTTTGAAATACACCTCCAGATTTGTTTGTCTTGGGGTGGTGTAGTATCCCAAAGAGAGCTGACCTGGTCTCGGGACAACAAAATGTGAATTTTTATTTGATTTTTTTTGTATAATGCGTATTGGTCGAAATTGCATATTTCACATGCGTTTTCTTTTGAAATGCAACGTCACAGCTGAATGACCACCCAGGGTGGTCTATTGTCCCATAGGGTTGGTCTGGTTTCGGGATAACGAAACATTAATCTATTTTTTATTTTATTTTATCACAGTTATTGATGCAAATTTTAAGTTAACGTCATTTTCTAACTCAACTTCTGAATTCCTCTGGGTACAATCCTGACACAGTTTGCATTCTTCCTAGGAGGGCTGGTTCCATGAAAACCTTAGACATTATTTCACAACATTATTTTAAACCCAAAGCACTGATGCATCAGTTGTACAGCTTTTATTTTGAAGGCGGCCAACGCAGCTCGTCGTCGGCGTTACCGTAATGTACCGTATTAACAATCGTCGTGGCGGCTGGCTTGACTTCGTCTTTCCTTGTGAGTGCTGGCCTGACCACACTAACAGTGGCCTCCTTAACCCCTTTCTCTAGCTTGCTAGGAAAGACAATACAACACACCAGGGCGCTCTAAATATACAAATTTAATTATCTGTGTATTGTAATCGATATGAACACATACATTTCTAAGAATACTAGAATGTAAAATGGGCTTCTGGGCCGAGAAACCTTACCTCCATTAAGCCCCCAGATGTATCCAGATCGTACACAATCGTCGGGGTCTCCATTTTGTTCCACATTCATCCAGGGCAAAATGAACAAATTCAATGGGCGATCGCAATTACGGCTGGACACACGATAATGAGTGCTCGTCCAAAAACGTCGCTGAACGTATTTTAAAATGAATTGGACAACAGACTGCTGCCCAAGAAACGCTAGCAAGCGTTAGCCGGCTAATGGGCTAACGACGACGTCAAGTAGTCAAGGTTGCGGGGCTAGCGGACTCGTTAGCTCGTCTTAGGTGCCACACAACAACAAAACTGAGCGACAATCGCATGTAAAAACACTGGATTATTTGTGCCACCTTTTAACGGTAAGAGCAATCCAATATGGCGTATCTTGTATCCAAAAACGCCCGTTGTTTGCTACAAAACCTCCATCTGCGGCCTAGCTGACCAGCCATGATTCTTGTTTCTGCTTCTGCAAAAACGAGCCTTGTAAATCTGCAAACCACTCCGCTCCCATTGTCAGCAAGAGGACGTAGTTCCAAAACATAACCACAAAAACAAGCGGATGCGACACAAGCTGCACGACTTCCAAAAGCGCTTGCAATATAATCCGCTGAAAATGTCAGCCAAGATGCCAATTTTGATGGTGTTATTGTTGTGAAAACGGCAGTGCATCTACACTGGCTGCTAGCAACATCCTCTCTCCCCTTTGGCGCAACCGCGAATCGCCGGCCGAGCATGCGCAGTGGAACGGATGCGCTCAGGACAAGAGGGCGAATTCTCATTTTGGTTTGTGCATGTTTTGAGTTATTTCCGGTTACAGTAGTTCGTGTAACAGAGCAAACAAATGCCGATGAATTCACCACTTTCTGACTTATAGCAAATTCCTTTAAAAAACAAACAAAAAAACTTTACACTGTGAAAACCGCTCAAAATGCAGCAAATGTTCTTTGTCAAACATTCACCATACGACAAGACGACATTGTTGACATTTTGATCTTTCGACTGCAGCAGCGTCACTACTCGCTACAATTGAATAATTAAGACACAAAAACACATTTGACAACATAATGAATGACATACGTACATATACCTATATATAACAATATGTAGTTATTCATGTACCAATGATCTATTAAATTGTTGCATAACTTGCATTTAATTCACTAGTTGTCGAGAATTAAAAATATACCTGTTATTCAATAGCTTTTCACATCTGGATTTTCAACATCAAAACTAAATATGTGACACTGATAAGATATGTTTAACCGTGACTATCTGAAAACATATATAGAGTGCACATAGGCGGCAGGGCCGCCTGCCAAGAGCTTCCTGTGGTACTGTTATTTTACCAATAGATGGCGGTGTTGCTCTATTGCAACACTTCATGTCTCGATTGTCCAGCCCCAGCTTGAAGTATTGTACAGAATGTCCCGCCTTTCACAGGCCAATTACCGTGAAGCAGTCCCAGATTGATATTGTGGAAAACTCCCCTGAGTGAAGTCAAATCAAACTTTATTTATATAGCAACTTATCATATACAAAAAAAAAAAAAAAACTCAAAAGTGCTTTACACCTAAAAAAAAAAAAAAGAAAACCGGCTAAATTTGTAGCGCACCTATTTTGTTAATTTTTTCGACATTTAATATTATGAGGACGTCTTCAAAAATGTATATCCACTGCACTTGCTCATCCTGCTTTTTCTAATCAATCAATTATTTGCATCATTTAAAATGGGAAAAAATGACCGACTGCATATGTAAACATTTATTAAATGTTTTACTTCAATGCATGTCGTTATGTTTATTGCTCAAACTCCAACAGCTCCCTTTAACGTAACCATCCGCTGTCGGTCAATATTAATAGTGTGATTAATCTGTGGTAATACAATGATTAATGCGATATTTTTTTTTTGTGATTAATTAATTAGTTAACGTTTTAACTTTGATAGCACTAGTTTTAACAAATATCAACAAAGAACAGTTGATATTTTACAGCAGTTTTCATGCAAATCATGAACACAAAAGTTAGAAACGGTAACGAATATACCGTCAAATTGAACATTTTGATTATAATTCAAATAAAAACGACATTTTACTGTTTACTAGACATGTATGGATGGGAGAAAGATAGGTGCACAATGAAAATAAAAATCTGTTAATGCTATAAAACGATGAACTAATTGCCACAAAACCATATTGAACATTTCTTTGGCGAGTTGGATTGATTTTGATGTGCGTCAGGTTCGATGTTGAAGTTTGCCAAAAACGACATTTCTTGTCTCTTCTTCCTGGGCTCAGACAATGGAAGATGTCTTTGTAGCAAAAGTGTCACTGGAGGTGAAAAACACATTTAGTCTTCCAGGAGGAGATATTATGCACTTCTTCTGTGCAAATGTGCAAATAAAACATTTATTTGAAGAGCGTGCAAGCAACCGAAAAGTAAAGTTTGACATAGCGCCCCTATAGCGACTTGTGGACTCCGTCAACAAGTAACTTGGGAAATGTTTAAAATGATAAAATACAACTTGACCCCAGTCTCCACAAATATATGCATTATTATTAAATTTATTACTGCTAAATTTTGACGTGGATGTGTCTGGAATTCCCCCAGTACAGGCTTTCCGAGTAAGGGGTGGTCATTACTAGCGTGTTCAACAAATTTGTGGAGGTGAATGAACTTTAAATTAACTCAAAATTAACACACTAATTTCGACACCCCTATTGATTATGTGACATTTCTGCACACTAGTAGAATAACAACAGAACAGCATACTCTAGGGCTCCTACATGCTTACTCGTGTCAGACAGTTATTTATTAGCAAGGTTTAATTTTACATACAACTAGAAAAATTTCCGCGGAAATTTTGGATGTGACTGCTGACTCTTGCAAGGTGGAAAGCCGAAAGCACTGAACAGTTTCCAAATGTACTTTACCTCTCAATCAGTCAGTAAGCTAGCATTAGCATGCTAAGCTAATATAATATTAGCATTAGCATGATAACTTAACAGTAGCATGCTAACTTAGCATTACTGTTAACATGCTAAGTTAGCATTAGCATTAGTGTGCTAATTTAGCATTAGCATACTAAGCTAGCATTAGCATTAACATGCTAACGTTAGTATTAGCATGCTAAACTAGCATTAGCGTTCATAAAAACATCAACGAGGCAGTTCAGCAGTTTACTCGAAGCATCGCCAGTACAGCGACAGTACTGAGGAATGTTTGATGTTGCCACCGATCAGTTTCCATATCAACAGGGATATATTAGCCCTGTTTTATGTTTCGCAGACACCAAACACTAGCTAAAGTTGGGAGGAGATAAGAAATAGAGATATTCATTACAAATAAAGGTTTCAAAATGGCCGGATAAAAATGGGTGGATTTTGCTGCTTAATTTACATTCCACAAACACAATATTAATCAGAATGTCGTGTTGGGACAAGTAGGGGCACATCTATTGACCGCCCTAGATTTGTTTTGTGTTTTCATTTTAAATCTCCACTTTTTTTTCTATTTTTTTTTTCTGTAAATATGAGCAATTTAGCGCAATAGCTTCCAGGTCATGTGACCTAATTGACCCCAAATCAGTGCTGGCTCATAGTGGCATGTCAGCTGGCACACCTCTTAATTTTTCAATGACGCACGCATATAAAGGTATTTTTTTTCTAGTTTAATTGCCATAGTTGGGAATCCAAGATGGCCGATCTTCTGCGCATGCGCGTCACCGATCGTGCAGGGGCCACCGATAGCGTCTTGACAGTGCTAACCTCTCATCTACCGTGCCGCTGCTACAAATATATCCGTCTAAAAAAAACATGCAGCATACATAAAGACAACCACTAAAAAAAAAACCCACAAAACACACGCGCGCGCACACATTCACAAATCAATACCCAAGAAGAAGAAAAAAAAAAAAAAAAAAAAAAAAAAAAAGTAGCTCAGTCGTGTCAAAAGGTTAGTGTCATTATGTTTGCCCTACTTGTAGACTGCCAGGCTCATTCTTACTCCCTATGTGAGCGCATATAAGCTAACAATTTAGAATATGCCCCTCCCCAGTCAAATGTACTGGGTTAGACCGGAACATGGCACCTGGGATTGGCGTTGCGGACGTGGCTTTTCTTTACCTGGTAGTTGAAGTTCAGGGAAAATTGTTGATGCTCTCTTTCACTCCACCCCTTCTTAAAGGGGCACGTCAGTGGCGTTGAAGAAGTTAAGAGAACTTGTATTTGTGAGCGTTACTATATATTTCTCCACCATGTCGACCACTTATGATTACATCGTAATCGGTGCTGGCGTCCAAGGATCTTTCACAGCTTACCAGCTAGCGAAAAGGAAAAAGGAAACTCTCCTCCTTGAGCAGGTGCGTCACATATGTTTGGGTGGTTACTGCACATGTAGGAAATGTTAAAAAAAAAAAAAAAAAAAAAAAAGTCTGTCACTGTTTAGCCGAATGTTAAAGTCTCAACAACAACTTTTGCCTATTTGCCCTTTGGCTATATATACACGGGGGTCATTTCTGTTGTATTGGAGATATGCCATATTTTCACGGGAAAGTTGTGTTTGAATAGTAATAATAATAATAATAAATAATGAATATAAGCATAATAACTAATACATCATTGAATACATCTATTTGTGCACAATTTTCTAAGTATTATTCATATTCATGATTCTGATTTAGTAGCCTAATGTTTTAACTGAATCAGTAATATCTGAATGTGTCAAATGCAGACATTTACATGCAAACTTTACTCACTTGGACTCAATTGTGGAAATGTCTTTTAAAAAAAAAAAAAAAAAAAAAAAAAAAAAAAAAAAATTGCTGTACCCAATGAAGGAAAAGGCGTCTCACATTGAACCAATCAACAGCTGCCAATGTATATATACAGTCTTCCCTCGCTATAACGCGGTTCACTTTTCGCGTTCTCGCTGTATCGCGGATTTTTTTTTGATGTGCAATTTTGCATATTTTTTTTACAGTAATATACCCATTTTATAAAAATTTATGAAGGTTTGAACTTTGTCAATGTTTGAACAAGAGAGAAATGTGAGAACATGTAAATGCCTCAATGAGAAAAAGTGTATAAATTGTGCGGTCGGGGATTCTAGAGCCTTAAAACATTCAAAGACCCATTCAAAAGTGGAATTCAACATTTTGTGTGTCATCCCCCCCCCCCCCCCCCCCCCTTTTTTTTTTTTTTTTCTATTTAGTTTACTCTACCTCACACTCGAGGGAGCTCTCATGGCCAGACCCGAATAATCCGTAAGGCTTACGAGCAAGATTTCTATACCCGAATGATGAACGAGAGCTATGAACTCTGGGCTCAGCTGGAGAGGGCGGCTGGTGTCAAACTGTACAGGTAAGATGGCAGCTGGATAACAAAAAGAGCTTTTAGCAGAAAAAAAAAAAAAAAAAAAAAGTTTTGTCAGAGGTGCTCTGTATGCGGAGAGCAACTTCAATCTTCAATTCATCGATTTCTTACGATGTCCGGCATCGCTGAATCACGACTTGACAGCTTCTATGCCTTTAGAATCGGCAAGCGTTTTCATTTTGAATCCTTGAAGCGTCTGATTTCGATACACAAAACAAGGATGGATTTTGTGTGCGTAATCTCGGCTCTACCACAGACCGGTTTCATACTCAACTCAGCTCAACTTTATTTATCATAGTTGATCATGTTTTTCAATGTATAAAAGATCCACTTATCCTAACCAACAAACAAAATAACCACATTTTTTTTCCCCCAGTGCACTTGCATAAAAATGAGCAAGAACAGCACAAAACTGCTGAAAACCCCCAAAAAATCTTTAAGTGCAAAAACCCATTTTGTATGTTTTTTTTTGAAGATCAGCCCACTCCAAATTTGTATATTATTGCTGTACATAGGTACTTTGTCTTAATTCCAAATCCACAAAAAACATGAGACCTACTCAGGTACAGTATAGGGCAGTAGAAAACACAGTAGGAGTGCGACGATATATCGGTATCGAGATAAATCGTGATACTTTGTCTCCCGAAGGATTATCGATATGTCTACGCAAGTATCGCGATATTTGTCGTTAATATACAGCCACTATTAACGGCTCCATTGTTCCTAACATATGAATTATTAACGGACGTTGCACTTTCCCTTCCCTTGCAGACGAACAGGACTTCTGGTGATGGGACCAGAGAAGAGTCGCAGCTACCTTGACTTTAAGAGCAGCCTGGAGAAGAACAAGATTCCGATGGTGCTTCTTTCGCCCGACAACTTCAGTCAGCACATTCCGAACGTCATCCTGGCTGACGGCGATGGTGCGTTCGTGGACACCACTGCTGGGGTGTTGTATGCGGATCGGGCACTCAAGGTCGCGCAGGTACGGCGAGAGCACTTTGTACAATTCAAGATGTCTGAGGTCAAAGTTCAAAATTGGCTTGAACCACTTAGGGTGGCGGGGGGTGCTGGAGCCTATCCCGGCTGGTTTCGGGCAGTAGGCGGGGTGCATCCTAAACGGGTTGCCAGCCAATCCGGGTTCAGGCGATTAACATTTTTAATCGTAATTAATCGCATGACTCCATAAGTTAATGCACGATTAATCGCAAATTTGTTCTCAATGTTGTTCTCAAAGTTTTCATACTCTCGTTAATATAAAAGTGGAGAAAATGTTAAACTAATAGTTATGATAATGTGGTTGCATCTTTTAGTCATTGATACAGTAATTTCATAATCATAACGTTGAGCTAAAATTAAAAATGTGCTGTACTGTGAAAAACGCTCAGTGCATGTTTCTTTTCATATTAAGAGATACCTCATCTGTAACGTGAAGTAACTCGTGAAATTTTCCACATTTTTATTTTTATTTTTAAATTGTAAAATACAACTTGAGCAGTCACCACAAATATATGTGCATTATTATTACTGCAAAATTTTGACGTGAACATAATTTCGACCGGAATTTCCCCAGTACAGGCTTTCCAAGTAAGGGGCGGTCCTTAATTAATCGCGCGTTTAAAAAAAAAAAAAAAAAAAAATCGTGGCGTTAAAGGGACTTTAAATGAACTCAAAGTTAACGCACAAATTTCGACAACTAATTTTGTGGGGGCTCGAGACCGGGTCGGCCTGGAAACTGTGCAAGTCCACACATAATTGAAATGCATCGGAGAGGAAAAAAAAAAAAAATTTAACCATAAAAATGTTACCAAAAAAAACAAAAACAAAAAACAAATCATCTTCATGACCACTTGTAAATTGTAAGTGTGAAATTGTTGTTTTTGTTTACCAGGATGAGTTTCAGAAGTTGGGTGGTGTCATTAAAGACCAAGAGAAGGTGACAGACATCAAGCCGGGCCCGCTCGTGACGGTGTCGACATCTGCGGGTGTTTATCAAGCCAAGGGACTTGTGATCGCCGCCGGACCTTGGACCAGTACATTGCTGGCCCGTGTTGACCTACATCTTCCTCTCGAGGTGATAAGAATTTTCATGTGATAAACAAACCGAAAGTAAGATTGAAATTACAGACTTGCTGCAGCGATTAGAAGCAGCGACGCCGCTAATGTGTTGCTAAATAACGCGTTACTCCAAAATGTGCATTTTTCCACTAACGATTAGTCTTAACACTTTTTACAATCACGTAATCAGACTATAGTTACTTTTTAAATATCACGAAAGATTAGTACATATGTAACCCATGAAGTGCTGCACCGGCCCCTGCGCACTGGCGAAATCTGCGTTGTGATATTGGGGATGTGTTGTGGTGCGGAGAGAGACAGCACAGGTATCGGAATGTGGCTGAGATGATTTCGCTTTAATCGCCTATTCCAAATCAAAAAGAAACGGTCATTACAATTACGCAGCGAAATCCAAGTAATACACAGTATAATTTAGCAAAGCAAGAAGCGCTCACTCACACAACACAAACCACAGCAATTAAAGTAACTAATATTTCCAATCTCACTCCTGCACACTAAATAAACAAGTTAACACACATTAACAACAAGAATAATTGAACAAAAACCCTGGATGATCTATTAAATCAAAGATATAAAATGGATCGTCGGGACAAACATGCTCACCTATTCCAAATCAAAAAGAAACTGACCCAAGATGGACGCCCATCCCAAACACAGTCAAAATTACGGCGTCTCCAGAGGGACAAAAAGAAAACTAGCTACTTGTAAATTAAATTAAATTGTAAAAGGGTGCCACCCTGTGGCAGCCTCCAGTTACTACCCTACACATACAATCTATGTACTTGTACGTTGAAGTACATCGTGGAACACGTAAGAAACGTCAACTTCACATTGACATCATGTACGCGTTTGAAGTGTCCATAACATAATACATAAACACAGGGCAAAAATACGGGAATAATCACGATTATTCAAACGGTTATTTATTTATTTTTGGTACAAAACAAGAAAATGGTTTAAAAATATTACGACCAATTAAAATAAATAAATAAATAGAAACACTATAATTATGTAAGTTCCTTTTGGACCAAAGAGAATTTCTTCTCATATTTAGTTATTTATTTGTTTGTTTGTTTATGTTGGTAAAAAACGAAGTTGGAGTGCAGCTTGTGCAATATGCCGTAGGATGATCATTTATTTTTCGGTACAAAACAAGAAAATTTACACATTTTAAAAACATTAAGACCAATTAAAAAAAAAAAAAATAGAAACACTATAATTATGCAGATATTTACAATATATATTTGTGACCTGCTTTGGCAAAATGGTCCACATGTCACGAGGATCAAACGAGATATGGACAATATTAGATAATCGGACATTTTTTGTCCATTTGTCCACAAAGAGCCTCCTTGAGGTTTCTAATTTCATTTCCAAGCAGCACAAAAGTCAAAATTGTAATAAAAGTGTATGAAAATAAGCAATTATTAGACCGTATGCCTCATAACTAGGGGGGAGTATTTTTAGCCTAGCTGCTAGCTAGCGCTGCGGCGACCAGAGTAAATCAACACCCACTGATTTGTTAACGTAGGTGGTGAAAATCAACGTGTGCTATTGGAAAGAGAAGATTCCCGAGTCGTACCACGTGAAGAAACGTTTCCCCTGCTTCTTGCTGACTGAAGGACAGTTTCAAGACCATATTTATGGACTGCCGTCCAATGAATACCCTGGCTTGATGAAGGTGGGTCAACACGAGGGGTGTGCTCAAAAAATCGAGACGGCAATATATCGTTACAATACACGTATCGATACGCGGGCGTCAGAATCGATATTGCTCGTTAACTTTAAATGGGCAGTTAACGTTTGCCTTTGCAGCTTGAAATATACGTAAAAAAACAATAAGAACCGGCAGCGTCTTTGAAGTTAACTCATTCACTCGCCGCCATTTTCACATTTCGCAATCCCGTTCGCTCACGGCTGTTTTACTGGATTTTGACTGATTTTGCAAGGCCGACAGAATATTGGGTTCAATTGCTATAAAAACATGGAACCTATCCAAAGAAAGATTAAAGTCTCTTCTTTCATCAGGAAAAAAAAGTAAGTTTCTATCTGTTTCCGTTTTGCAGCAATTAGCATTAGAAGCGAGCTAAGTTTCATCAGTTTTCACAAATCTATTCAAAATTGTAAATAATTGAGCTTTTTTTCTCGATGGCCCTGGTTGATCTCCTTTGCTCTGCTGCCACCTGCTGGCCGTTTGTGTAATAACTACCATTTCTGCAACCGTTCTTTGCAGTTGAGAGGCTTCATCAAAGCCTTCTGTATGCGCTAGCATAAAAAAACAAAAAAACAAAACAAAACGTATAACTACGTCTTTGGGACACTTAGAACATAAAAAAAAAACGTATTTACACATTATTGGGAGCAAATGAGTTAATTGCCTTCAATTAATGCAAAAATAGCTCACCAGTGATTGGACACTGTGTCTTGCTAAGAAAAATTAAAAGCAAGGAAGAATATCAACATTGATTTACTTGTGACTTTAACTATGAAAGGTAACTTAAGCATAAGCATGCGATGATGCAAACATCAGACAACACAATAGGAATCAAGACAACTAAATGTAACAAAAACAAAACAAAACCAACCAAACCCAAATCATGACATTTTCGGGCTTCAGCTAATGATAATTGAAATAATCAATTAATCTGGTGACATGTGCAGAGAGCGTTGCGTGTTGACCTTGGTGATTTGTCGCCTGTGGTTGGTTGGGTATACGTTACAGTTCTGTATTGCCACTGCGGGTCAATAATCCTAATCACAACTGCAGGCGTCATCGAATTGACTGTGTTACGCGGCACAGATTTGCTACCACAACGGCAGCGCGACTGAGCCGGATCAAAGAGACAAGCAGACAGACGCGGCCGACGTCGACATCCTGCGGCGCTACATCGCCCGCAGTTTGCCGGGCCTGATCCCCGAGCCCGCCGTGGTCGAGAGCTGCATGTATACGGTCAGTCGCAATATTCGCTTTCAACATTCTGTGTGTAATGTTGTCACTGTCCGATATTGTTGGAATGGATTCATATATCGATTAATACACTCACCTGATTCGTTTTAATTTTGCATTCAAGTGTATTACAAAAGCATTTCCCACCCGAATTACTGTTTATTAAGCGGTGATTGATGTTTATTTTGTACTTCATATTATTATAGTGATAAAAAAAAAAAAAAAAAAGATATGATTTGGTCATTGTTTTCCAAAGTAAAATCATGTTTTTACTTCCACCCAAACGCTCTGCATTGTTTACAAAGTAATTCAAGATGGCGGAGGTTGGCGACCATGGTGGCATGAATATAGCAAAAAACCCAGATAATAATAATAATAATAATAATATATTGTCACCCTCTTAAAAAGTAAGTAATATTTTTGCCTTAATCATCTCCTCATGATGCAAATTGTTCAATGTTTTTGTGTTCCTGAAAAATCTGGAAAAAAATGACTTAGGCAATCATTTTATGAAGACATCGATATATGGTATTATGAGCTTTTTATATATATAATAATATATAATATATATATATATATATTGCCAACACTACCACAATATAATTCTAATTATCGTAGTGTGCGGTTAATATCGTGCTAATATCGCATCGCGACATTTGGATATCGTGATTTCCCTGCTCCAACACAGCTGATTCCAATCAACAGGATCGTTATCTGTGTCGGAGCAGGGAAACATCCAAAACCTGCACGAGGACCGAGTTTGCCCACCCCTTGCCCATGGATGATTGCAGTAAAAACGCATCATTTGGATGATGTCAACACTTGTGGTCGACGGTTGGATCAGTCGTAAATCGCCAGTTGATTTGCATGACGTTCACGTTAAAAATGTGACGTTTCAAGCTTGGTAGGTTTACAACCCATCAAAGCCTTCTTCATATTGCTAACGTTTTCATATTCTGTTTTCCCAGCTAACACCCGACCGTCATTTTGTGCTGGACCGTCACCCTGCATATGGAAATATTATAATTGGTGCAGGATTTTCAGGTAAAACGCAGAACTGCAGACCATGAAATATAAGTAGCCTCAAAACAACGAGAAACGAGTTCACCAAAATATTGTACCGTAATGCAATGTGGTATTGAATTTGTCTTTTTGGTCGAATTTTCTGGCACATCTTCTTGTTGCGCAATCACACGTGACTGGCAAGGTGCAGCAAAATGGTGGAGGCGATTATGTACGGATGGATTTTTGCTCATTGCATTGAATTTCCTTCGGCAGGTCACGGCTTCAAGTTTGGGCCCGTCGTCGGCAAGCTGCTGTGCGAGCTGAGCCTGGGAGAAGTGCCCTCCTACGACCTTTCACCTTTCCGAATCGGCCGCTTCCAGACCGGCGTCAAATCATCTTTATAGAAACGTGCTGTCAAACGCATCATCTGAAGAGTTCAAAGTTTCGGTTGCCGTTTTGATGTTATCATTTCTAATTAGTGCTGTCAAAGTTAAAGCGTTAAATCGATGATTAATAATCACAACAAAAATGGCATTAATCATGTATTAACGGAGATTAATCGCGCTATTAATTTTGACCGCAGATGATCCTTTAGCTTGTCATTTGAAAGTTATATATTAATGTAGTAATATATTATGTAGCACCGGTTGTGTTTGAGCAATAAACATAACTACATGCTTTAAAGTAAAGCATTTAATAAATGTTTGCGCATGATATTCATATTTGTTCATGTCAAACTATTGGAGCAATTTTTTCTTTGTGGGGGGGGTGGGGGGGGTCATCATCATTTTCAATGCTACTACAGTGGACTACCATTTTTTATTTTTTATTTTTTTAAACTTTAAAAAAAAACTTAAAAAAACTTATTTTTTTTCCCTTAGGGAGCTGACACCTGTTTTTTTTATGGGGAAAATAAAAACACATATTGGAGGTTTATTGTCAATTTCATAAAAGATTTTATTTTATTATTATTATTATCATTTTTTATTTTATTTTATTTTATTTTTTTTTGGGGGGGGGGGGGGGGGGGGTAAACAAAACAACAAACAAAAAATTAATTATTTTCCCTTAGGGAGCTGACCCCAGTTTTTTTTTTATGGGGAAAATAAAAACACATATTGGAGGTTTATTGTCAATTTCATAAAATATTTTATTTTATTATTATTATTTTATTTTTATTTTTTATTATTTAATTTTTTTTTGGGGGGGGGGGGGGGTAAACAAAACAACAAAAAATTAATTATTTTCCCCTAGTTTTCTATCAACTCCAGTTAATTTATATCGGATACATTTAAATGGACAGATTTTCACCGTTTGTGGGCTGGCATGTATAACATAACCACATCGGGCGTCCGTCTGCCGTAAACATCATGAGCGCCCCCTACAGAACGGCGAGGTCTCGCCAGACGGGACATTCCGAGAATTGCGCCTCAGAAGCCAAACTCTCTTCAATGGAAAAGAAACACCGACAATTCGAAATTGTACTTTTATCCAAATAGTACAATATCGCTTTTATTTTCGCGAAAAGGGGTCATGGAAACGCACCTTAATGTCCCAGGTGACACGGGGTGAGCGGCGGGGTACACTGTGGACTGGTTGCTACCAAATGCAGGAACAGAAAAGAAAAAAAAGTGGCGTTTGTGTCTCTTAAAACCTTCTCAGGGTCATGATTATTTCTGTACAGGTGATTGAAAGAACAAAAAGAAAGTCTGATGGTCAAGATGCAAATGTCAAGAAGAAGCAATAAAATAACACGTCACAGTCCGAAAGCATTGTAAAACAATCACCACACTTTATTTACAATATATTAAATTGTAAGGCAAAATTTATAACAAGAGGTCAATTTGTTCAATAATGAAAATAAATGAACTATTTTCAAAGCTAGCATAAATCATACACATGTACTGTAATATATAAATAGCGTGTAAAGTTCGGCGTGTTCTTTCGTGATGCAGCCAGATCGGCTCAATAACGTGAATGCGCGTGATGCCTGCATAGAGAATAAAAAACAAGGACATCAGCTTAGAAAAAGGATTTCTACTGCAACCTCAATTTTCTTTTTTTGAAGAAGCTGATTTTTTTTTCTTCAACTCTTTTACTGCCACACGTTATCATTCACGCCATCCTTGAAAACATTATTTCATCAGATTTCATCATGTTTCATTGTAATTTGGCAGCCCATTGAAGAGATACAATGCTGCCATCTGGTGGCCATAGTTAGTGAGTGTTTTCGATTCTACAACCCATTGACCAGGCAGCGCTGCACTTAGATGTTGCACTGCCCATTGCTTAAAAAAACAAAAAAAACAAAAACAAAAAACGTAGTTGACGTCATTTAACGTTTATGGCGGTATACATCGTGATTTTATTAATCGTGATTAAACGTTTTTGGCAGTCAAAGAGTTAAGCTGCTTAATGATGCTTTCAGTGTTGCTCGCTGTTTAGCATGAAAAACGACGAGCAGAAAAATTGGAAGCAACTTGCCAGACGGGCCTCAAACAAACACTTGACAAGAGTATGAAAGTGAATTTACATAACTGAGGACAGACAACAATCACATTCGTAAGGCATCGTTTTCCTATTGTCAACAAATTCCATGACAACGTGGCACTTCATTCATCCAAATTTGCCGAATTACATATTTTGAAATAAATGCTAGCGCCGTTTTTGTTATATGATCCTCAAAGTTTTTCTACAGAACGAAACATAAGTCAGTGCTTACCCAAGAAAGAATCACCGTCATCTTAAATTTGATGTCACTCTTATTCATCTACAAGACGGACAATATATCACTAACACCAACGTTGTACATTTAACAACACTCACCTGTTTATTTTTATTATTATTAATAATATAATATTCTGTGAGGATAAGTTAGCCGACAGGAATAGTGCCGAATGTCAACTTAAATGTCCTTTTGGTAAGGAAAAGCACATCAAATTGAAAAACAAAATTAAGTGAGTTACTTGCTTGCCTGCTTCTTAAAAAAAAAAAAGAAGAAAAATAAAGAATGAATTTCGTCACCTACTGGCTTCCTGTTCATGATGCAATTCCTTTCAGTGGATCCGTATCCAGCAAAAGGCGTAGAAAGCGGGAAGATGCGAGCGTGTGCATCCGAGCGACCAATGAGAAGGCACGGCTGCGCACATGCCGGGTGGAGAAACTTGTCCCGGGAAAAAGACTGAAGAAGAGAAAAGCTTTCCAAGATTCCGTATCAATTGGCAACAACAGAAGCGTCGACGTGAATCGAACGCTTTTTTGGCAATAAGTGGCGCTGTGGCAAAACACGACGACTGTACAAAAAATGCAAAGAGGAGACGAGAGAGACAAAGAGACGAAGAAACAATCAACTCTTTGGCTCACTTCCATCCAAGGTGGGAGGAGCAATGCCAAGCGACCAGTCTGGTGAGAACAACAAGGCCACTGTCAGCATCCATCGACTTGATCAACTAAGCAAATCCTGAGAGGACACGCCGCAAACTTGTGACGGAACCAACGTGTTTTCAAATGTTGGTTTTTTTCTTCCCTCAAAGTTTGTTGTTGTCACGACAACAAACGAGCTCAAACTTTGCATGCAAGACATGAAGTGGGCTAAAGCTGCATTTTTCACAAAAGTGGTGCTAAAACACAGCACAAGCTAAGACCCAAAAAGTTCGTCGTCACCGCCATCCTTGACTTGACCGCCATATTGGTATCGAGAAGTATACGCAGATCCCTGGGCGGCGTCTTCTTTTTCGTCGTCGTCCTCCTCGTCAGATCTGAAGACGTAGCGTCGTCTGCCGCTGGGGCTGGAGAAGGCAGAATTCATAAAATTCATTAAAAGCAATATGACAAGCAACATTTAATGTCCATTGAAAGGGCAAAATTCGTCTGAGAATTCTTTGCTCCCCAAATCATAGTGTCTCCATGAGGAGTTCTGCCATTTCGGTGAGCCAATTCGTCTGCGAGGCAGTGTGAAAAGGGGGCTATTGATTGGGTATTCGCGGACACACAGGAGAAACCGAATCCTCCATTATATTGTAAAATTCAGACAAATTTCAAACAACACTCCAAAGAAAACGAAAACACATGCAACGTAGTATTTAGGGGTGTCAAAATTAGTGAGTTAATTTAACGCCACTAATTTTTGTAACTCGCGATTCATGACCTTCCCCCTTACTTGGAAAGTTTGTAATGGGGAAATTCCAGTCAAAACGCAGCCGGCACGTCCACGTCAAAATTTAGTCGTAATAATTTGTGGAGACGGAGGTCAAGTTGTATTTTACAATTTTAAAAATTTCACACCTCACTTCATGTTAAAGATTAGGCAGCGCTTAAATATGAGAAAGAAAAATGCACTGAGGTGTCACCAATGTCTTACAAATGCAATTATGCCATCTAGTGGCAGAAAAATGAACTCAACACAATTCAATATCCCACTCGGGTTTTTTTTTTTTACAGTACAGTACATCTTTTTAATTTTAACTAAATGTTATGATTATGAAATTACTGTTTCAATGACCAAAAGATGCAGCCATATTTCCATGAGTTACTCCCCGACCACAACTTTTTTGGGTACAAGTCGGAAGCACAAGTATTGCGACACAGTCCACACGTCGCAAACCGAACCGGAACCAAAGCTGATGTGCAAAAAACAGTCCCGCCTCTTCTGTGGCATTAGCATTAGAATATAGCTAAGTTTCATTGATATTCACATTCCTGGTGAAAACACTGTCAACAAGAGCTTGTTGCAATATGGCCCTGGCTGATCTCTCATCCTCTGCTGCCACCTGTTGGACATTTTTTGTAATAACTACCATTGCTTTAAGGTACCTCTTCATGTTAGACGCTGCATTAAAGCCTTCTGTATGCTCTTGCATAAACAAACATGTAAAAAAATATAATAAATCGGGGGTGAGGACAAAGCATAAAAAAAAAATGGGTACGAATGCGTAGCCAGACAAATATTTCATCGTACCACGTTACCAACTGAGTGGTAGA
Organism: Festucalex cinctus; assembly: GCF_051991245.1. Taxonomy (NCBI): domain Eukaryota; kingdom Metazoa; phylum Chordata; class Actinopteri; order Syngnathiformes; family Syngnathidae; genus Festucalex; species Festucalex cinctus. The sequence goes on from NC_135423.1 coordinate 2,103,637, forward strand.
TTTGAGAGGCAAACCGTGCAAACATGCTATGTGAGTCCTCATCAAACTCAAAGTGCAAAATGCAGTGCACCTTTTGATCACACCATGCTGTGAATCGTTTATTATTATTATTTTTGTTTTTTACAGCAGGCAATCACCTACTGCCTGCTTCATTCGCTATCCGGCCGATACAAGTACTTCATCATCAGGCTGTCCACCTTCTTCTTCCTCCTCTTGTCATTCTTTTTGTCGAGGGGTTGCTGGCACCCACTTTGAGGCCGATCGGCCGCTTCCTCTTCCCGGTCGACGTCCTTCCGAGACGGGCTCGGCTTCACACTGCTGGAGCTGCGGTAGGAAACGGTGGAGGCACTCGAGCTTGACCCTGAGTCAGATTCAGAATCTGATGATGAGGATGAGGATGATGAAGGTGATTTTCCCCTCTTTCTGGACTTTTTTTTGGACTTTTTGGACCTCTTGGAAGAGCCGCTCCTGTGACTACGATTGTCACTTGAACTTTCCGATTCTGAGCTATGGCTTCGCTTCTTCTTCTTCCTGCCTTTGCCTTTGCTCTTGCCTTTGCTCTTGCTCCTGCTCTTGCTGCGGCGACTACTAGAGCTGCTGGCGCTGCGAGATGGTCTTATGCAGCTCACAGCTGATGCGGAGCGTTGAAGATTACCGCCGGGACGAGTTCCTACGCTCAATTTATTGTCTGCGTCAGGTTTCGATTTCCCTTCCTCGCCCTCAGAGTCCTCCAAGCAACTACGCTTGAACTGAATTGGTTTGAAACTCAACACTTCATTGATGGCCTTCTCCAGGTCTGGGTCGAGGAAGTTCCGATGGCTGACCGGTTTGATATCGGCGTTATCGGTGAGCTCGTTATCCGCGGCTGATCGCGCTTGCGGCGGCGGCATGGAAACACTGCGTCCAGCGGACGAATGGCTGTAAGATGGCCTCTCCGTGAAGGCCACGCTCCTGCCGTCATCCAAATCCAGATCGAACTCGCTCAGGCGGCAGCTACGTGCCAGTGACATGCGGGAATCGGCTTGACTGACGCTACCCGGGCTGCGGCCGCCGGAGCGTCTGCTTACGCAAGGGCTGCTGGGGTCGCTGCCGTATCGTGAGCTTCTCCCGCCGCGCTCGTCTGACCGTGAGGCGCTTTGACCACGTCCAAGTGGGTTTGCGAAACCCAAGCTTAGGGTAGATTTGGCATCATCGTCGGGGCTCAAGCCGAGGCAAGTCGAGGCCCGGCTTGGCGGGACGAATGAAACGACTGATTCTTTGTCAATTTCACTCCAACGGCTTTCCGCGCCTTTCCTGGCCCGGCTGTTGACATCCGAGCGCGTCTGGGAGATAACCGATTCTCCGTCCGCTGCCGACGATTTCTTCCTGGAGCTCGGCGAGTAGGGACCATCTTGAAGATCAGTGCTTTTGGATTTCGACTTTTGGAAAGAGCGATCGTCCTCCAACTCGGCGTTTTCCTTCAGGACAGTGAAGAGCTGGTCCCCTTTCGAATCCAGCTTGGAGCGTTTTCTGTAGCTGAGGGAGCTCATCGCGGATAATGGTCGGCTCGTCTCGACGTTTTTGCACTCCGTATTTGCCGCTTTCCATTCCTTATCATCTGACCACTCTTTCCCGTCTTTTGCATCTAAGTTTACAGAAAATCTTGACGGACCACAGTGGCAAGTCCGTAGGGCAAAAGGCAATAGGAGAAAAATGACAAAAATGAGTTTGTAGACAATATTGGAGGGAAAAAAAATATTTATAATATGGATGTTGAATATTTGATATTGTTGCATGAAATAATACATTTCTTTGTCGGAAAATTAATTTTTATATGTATTATATTGTTCTCTTTAGGCATGGGCCGATATTAGATTGTGACGGTACGATAACGGTGACCAAAAATATTGCGCTGTTACGGATACACAGCATTAAAATTAGAGCTCTAAAATGTCTTTTTAAAAAAATATTTGGAGAAATAAAAATAGCATTCCCCCCCATAGCATTCTCAAACAACTTATGTCTGTTTATTTTTGACAGAATTATTTTGATAAGCTCACTTGAGTGCCTCTATGAGGAGAACGTGCTAAGACTTCAAACTTTTTTTATTTTTTTTTTATTTTTTTTTGGGGGGGAATTTGGAATTTATTTAGAGTGAAGTCAAAGTGCGATGGTTTGTTGACAAATTTAGAACAAGCTGTCCGTTGACAGGCATTGATCTGATGCTCTTGTGAGCATTTCAAGTCTAAAGTCTGATTGGACTGCAAACAAAAAAAAAAAAAAAACGAAAAAACGAGCTATCACAAAGACAGTAACAGCGCATGTTTGCTTTTCCACTGACCTCGAGCTCTTCAGGCTGCCATCATCTGAAAAATTCTTGGCGGATCCTTTACTTTTGGACAACCAGGATTTCACCCCATCCACACGACCCTCCACCTCAGAGTCAGTGTCTGAATCCCCTTGACTAGTGGGGAGTCGGAGACAGAAAACAAGTCAGAGAGAGCAAAGGAGTTGCAAAGAGGGTTAGATAAGAGAGTCAATTCAAAGAAATGTGCAGGAGAGTCAAAGGTGGTAGAAATCGGTTAAGCCCCTGCAGGAACACAAGGTTGGCTGCCAATGCATTCAAAGCATTCTGTTATTTCTTCAGGATAAAAGCTCAAAAATAGCCTTTTAACGCACAAGCCTATGAGAGGTTACACACACACACACACACACACACACACACACACACACACACACACACACACACCACAGCAGCGTTTCGCTTTTGACATTGTGAGACAAATTGCAATCTCTGTTAGGTGGCAGTGGACATCACAACAATCAGTCTTCCAAAGCTGTCCCAAAAGAAAGGAAAAAAAATCTGCTCTCGATTAGCAATTTAATAATAAACCTCTCCTACAATCTGAGTTTAAAGTCATGAACATGAAAAAAATATTTGATTGTTCCTTTGATTTAGTTAGGATTTTCCTACTTTCTCCCCAGATAACCAGTACTCTACCAACAATAACCAGAATCAGAAAAAAAACAAACATCTTCTTGTGGAAGAAACACAAACAGTTGAGCCCATGTTTTCTTCTTACTAGGGGGGGCATGACAGAAAATAATTGAGAAGCACTGCTTTAGTGGAATATGAATTAAGCAGCAAACTCCAGCATTTTTTTTTGTATCCATATCACAAGGCGGCCATTTTGCCACTTGCTGTTGGGTGAAAGTGACATCACAGTTGCTCAGGTAACAACCAATCACAGCTCAGCTTCAGAAAACTGGTGAGCTGTGATTGGTCGTTGCCTGAGCAACTGTGATGTCATCTTCAGTCGACAGCAAGTGGCAAAATGGCCACCCCCTGATATGGACCAAAAAAGCTGCATTTCGATGCATAATTCATATTCCACAAATGTAATATTAATCAGAATGTGAGGTCACAATTAACACATTATGGTAAAAAAAAAAAATGTTTAGGTTTAGGTCAAAGATTGATGAAAAACACAAAGTAGTCATCAACGAGACAGTCACGTCAACCTTAAAAGTCCATGAAATATTCAAATGGACTGTTGGGACAACAAACCTCACGACAGAAAGAAATTTCTGTCCAATGTGACACACTGAGACCACAACAGTGCCAAAAAAAAAACCCATCTACAACGCATTGACTTCATCGACGCCAATATACAGAATTGGAGGGGAGGGAAGTGTGATTCATGCTGGGGAAAAAGTGCACATCGTCGGTGACATTCATGCATCTCAGCATGCAATCAGCAGTGGTGTGCATCAGGGTAATGAGGAATCTCTGAGCACTGTTGATGATGCATTATGCCCAAGCCTTATCAATCAAAGGAAACCATCTTCAGATTTATTATTTATCTCCCTCTCCAGTACTAAAAGCCTGTTTTTTTGTTTTATTTTTTAAAATTGGTTATTGTGTGGATATGGTGTCTAAACATGTGGACGTTATTACTTCCACCAAACAGTACAATTCACAGCACTCGCAGAACACGAATTGAAACTGCCGTATGCAACTTTCCTAACTTTGTGGATCATTTTGAGTTCTGAGTGTTTTTCATGTAATCTCTTTATCAGTAATAATCGGCGGGAAGAAAAAACATTTTCTACTGTTTAGCCTGTACATGGTGAGCTGGAGCCTATCCCAGCTGACTTTGAGCATGTGGTGGGGGGGGACACCCTGGACTGGCCTCTGATGTCTCGTTTACAGCTCCGCTGACTGTACTGTATCACTCGAAAAGCGAACTATACTGCAAGGTGGAAAAGTGGCTTTGAAGCAAAAGCCAAAATTGATTAACATCAAAACGTCACACAAAAAAATGATTCAGTGACAAAATGGCTTGGAATTCATGAGCATTTTTGTTTGCTTTTCTTTTAAAAGGGTATCCTTTAAGCACAGCTTCTCTGCGTTTAAAAGACTCTTGAATGCTGCATCATTGCCAGTGGTAAAAAAAATAAAAAAAATCAATCAATCAGAAGCTCAAGTTCCTCACGTTTTGTTCTTTCTTTTCTGATACTTTGTCACCATGTCTTGTAAACTGATGGAAATGATGGGTGGACAAACAGAACAGAAGACAACAACAAACAAACAAAAAATCAGAAAAAAAATCAAAAGGAAAATATCCAATGTGATGATTGTGAAGTTATTGATGGTGGTGCTCATAAACCAGTTTTTTTTTTTTTCTTAACAATAAGCTACCTACAACCCCTATCAAAAAGTAAGTAGTCAGCAGTCTTGGACGAGCACTCAGACGTTTTATTCTGTAGATCAAACTCAGATAAAAAAAAAAAATGAAACAGTCGCAAGGTCATTCCAAAGTGCAACATCTTGGCTTTCAGAAACACGAAAAGAACTGAAGAAAAAACATTGTGCTGTTCAGTAAAATGTGACTTTTATAGAGCAAGGGCAGGGAAATAAATATGGAATCACTCCATTCTGAGGAATTCTGAGGTATGGACTTGATGAGTGACAATAAGTATTCTTCATCAATTTGGTGCCAACTCTCTTTGATTTCAGTTGCCAGATCATCTTTGCAGGTTGGAGCCTTGCTGAGGACCATTTTTTTTTTCCATTTCCACCTGCACGTTTTCAATTGGGTTGAGATCTGGGCTATTTGCAGACTATGACATTGACTGGATGCGTCTTTCTCCAAGGAATGCTTTCACACTTTTTTGCGCTGTTGAAAAGATACAATGCTGCCATTGTAGGCCATAGTTAGTGGCTGTTTTGGGATTTCACAACACCAATGACAAGGCGCACAAGATGTTGCACTGCCCATTGAGAAGAAAACCCCCCCAAACCTTTAGCAAACATCAATTAACGTTTCTGGCAACATTCATTAGGATTTTAGCATACGTCATTAAACGTTTTTGGCAGTCAAAGAGTTAATAATAACTATATTATTTTCTCGCAGTATTCTGGGTCAAAGCAGACAAGCTGGGTTCATTATTTACAAATTACACTGACTGATGCTATTCAGAACAAGAAGGTCCTGTTTTGGCTTTTACTATTTGATGTCGTTGCAATATCACGACCAAGTCAACATAAATGACGGATTCATTGGAAATATTTCTTGGAAATGTAACTGTTTGCACTCAACCCCTTTTCCATTTGTTTGCAGACAAGCATGTGCATCATCAGCGTAATTCTTTTACCTATTGATAAGGTCTTCATTGTCATCACTCTCCATTTCGTCCTCAATGGCGGCCTGGAGGTCACCTATCCTTTTGAAGGCGAGTTTCAGGTCTGCCTGCAGGCTCTGATTTGCAGCCTCTAAGCTCTCAATGTCCATTTCCTATTCATGATGGAAAGGACAAAATGAACCTTTCAAAAGTGGTTTATTATTTGGATTTGGATCATTTGCTCATTGATTAGATGGTCATCTGATTATCATCTGCCGCACACTAACCAGCTCGTGCTTTTTGCGGCTGGCCTCTCCTTCCTTTTTGGCAAGTTCGGCCATCTCTTCTTTCATGTCACGAATCTGTCTCTGCAATCGTTTGCTCTGCTCTTTCTCCCGAATCTCACTGCTGCTGCGTTGATCTCGTTCCTCTGTCAGTTTCTCCAAGTTTTCCTTGAGACGTGCTACAAGGCTCTGAAAAAGGATATGAGATTAGACGCTAAAACATTGTCATAAGTATTCATCATTTCTCTATAGGTGGGAGTATGATGACCTTTTTCCACTTATACACTTTTGTGTCAGGCACAAAATGAAAGTAAGAACGCAATGCAAGCTAAAGGTAAAACAAGGGATAAGTTTCTCGCCTTTTCCGTTACAGTAAGCGGGAACCTCTTCACTCTGACGCCTACAATACGTCGTACCAGAACCACAAACACGACTGCGCCCGTCTTTGGCTCTCACCTCCAGTCGTTTGACCTGGGTCTTCTCAAACTCCAGCTTCGTTTCAAGTTCACGGATCTTGGCCTCCTGCCGGCTCACGAGGGATTTCTCCACCATGGACTGCTCCTGGAAGTCTAATTGACTCTGGAGGGCTTGCATCTATGTCAACAGAAAGCATAAGTTAGTTTTTTCTTTTATAATATTACCATTCTCATGTTAAAGAAATCGGGATGAAAGCTGTTGTACGTTAGGTTCTTTTCATTCTCTTTACGACTTTTTAATTAACTAGTCAAGAAGGTCTTTAGACACATTTTGTACAGCGAATCATGCATGGTTGAATGACTGGTCCACGAGCTTTGATGATATTGTAATCTGTTAGGAGCGACTTTGTTATACAGTACATTATCATGACATGCATTACGCACAGCAGAGAAATGCCAACGGAATGTACTGGAAATGACAAACACCAAACACATACTGACTGTATGTTGGAATACAATACAGTGATACATTTCTTCAGCAGAAACAAAACAAATATGTTTGTTTTTTTAGCGGGGGGGCTTGAAATGAATTACTAATATCATTTCTATTCATTACCCATGGTAGAGTTGATTTGAGAGATATGTACTGCGTAACTGCTCTTATTGTTACCTTAATAAAATGAACTACTTAAGTGCTTTGAGTTATGAGCATGGTCAGAGAACAAATAAACCTTGCAAGTCAAGGCATCACTGTAGTCCAGAATATATTCTGTCACACCAGAAACGAACACATCCAGTTTATTGATATCATTTGTTTGGCTTCTGTTCACTAATCATTTCATTTATCGATTTAGTTTCGGGAGAAATATTTGGCCATCCATGGACTGTCCATATTCACTTGTAATCCTTCTGCAAGACATTGCTCCGTCTAAAGCACTTACGGTCTCATGCACTTCCTGCTTCTCTTTGAGGGCCTCCTCCAGCTGTGCTTGAAGGTCGCTGATCTGAGCCAAGTTCTGGGCCGACTGAAACCACAAAAACAGCGCAACGATATGAAAGGGTTAACAAAACCATATAATCAATTGAGCGTAACATGATAATGCTAATGCATGATGAAGATATCTGCCTGGTATAAGTCTGGAGAAAACAGTTTACATTTTATTTCAAAGTGCTAGATTTAAGAAAGGGCATCCAGTACTCTTAACTCATTCACTGCCATTGACGGAAAAAGACGTCAAATGATGCATTTTTTTGCTGGGCTGGCAGTGAATGTGTTAACTGATGACTCTGTTTCACTTGAACAAATGTGACGTTGAACATACGTCTCACTTGAACAACACACCGAATTCCGATGCAACCCCGTGTCGATGAAAATGTATGCCGGTGCGAATAGATTCAAGACTAAGGCGCATACTCTTATTTCATTATTATGAACTGACGACGATCAAAATAAGGCAAATATAATGTGATTCTCCAGCTGGTGACTCCTATTCTGGTGTAATTGTGAATATTGCTGCTGTAACAAACTCATTTTATAGATCTACTACTGACTGTTATCTGCCTACATGTCTGTTTGTCTATCATGACTGTGTGTTGGAGGTCAAATGAAGAGAGGCAGACCTGAGCCACAGCAGCCTTGTGCTTCTTCATCAGCTCATTCAAATCTTCCTGGTCTTCCTCCATTCTTGCCTGCAAGTCATTCTTCTCCCTTTGCAGCCGACTCAGCTGTTCCTCCAGCTGGAGTGCAAGAACAAACACAAGGACGAAGTGCACCGATCAGAAGTATGTCAGGTAACACTAGAGGAAGGTTCATCTAACTCCGAAAAGTCACATATTGTCCAAAACTGTTATAGGATGCGTCTTGTGAACAGTACAACGCTCAAATAATAACATCATTTGAATTTAGTTGCACAACATGAAGTCCGCTTGACTAACAATCTCGATCACTCATCCTAAATGACAGCTTTACTTCTTTCCACCCAGTCACGAACGGCACACCATAATTCCATCAGAAACTGACAACTGTGGTGACGAGACCCTCAGAAACGTAAAAAAAATAAATAAAAAATAAAAAACCTACTTCAAAAGCTGAAGAGACGAATACTGACCGCCTGCTTTGCTTTGGAGATGTCCTCCATTTGGACATGCAGGTCTTCAATCTCCACTTCCATGGATTTACGAGATTTAACTGCAGCTGCACACGTGAATTCAGACTCCTCCAGCTAGAACATGGAAGTGAACAAAAACAATTTTAAAGATAATTTATGAAACAAAGTCTACTGCAATTGTACAGCAGATGACCTGGTTCTTTAGTTGAGCAATTTCCCGCTTGCTGGGTGCGTTGTTCTTGATGTGGTCTAACATGATCTGAGCATCAGCCAGCAAAGACTTGGTCCTCTTCAGGTCCTTCCTCAGACGTTTCTCAGTCTCACCGTCACCACTTCTCACCTGAAGGTGAAAGTAAGACTGGACTGATGCAGTTGAACATGCCGGTAACCATTTTGTTTACCTTTGTATTGTATCACAGATTGTGGTTTTAAACAGCATCAGTACAAATGATCTCATTCAGTCCCAAAAACGTATAAAAAACGTTTTTTAATGCTTTGTCCTTCCCTCCCAAAACTGCGTTTACACGTTTTTGTTTTTTGTTTTTGTGTATAAGAGCGTACAGAATTGTTTCATGCAGCTTCTGGCATGAAGAGGTGGCTTAAAACATTTAAAAATAACAGCCAGCAGGTGGCAACAGAGTACAAGAGATCAGCCAGTGCCATGTTGCAACAAGCTCTTTTTGTCAGTGTTTTCACCAGGAATGTGAATATTGATGAAACTTAGCTATATTCTAATGCTAATTGCTGAAAAACGGAAACAGATACATACTTTTTTTTCCCCCTTGATGAAAGAAGAGACTCTAATCTTTCTTTTGGTAGGTTCCATGATTTTATAGCAATAGAACAGAATATTATGTGGGCCTTGCAAAATCAGTCAAATTCCAGTAAAACCGCCAGAAAAAGTGAGTTTTTAATTGACTGCTGACTAATAGTCTGGATTCAGTTGCCCACCCATCAAGCGTGAAATGAGACAACCAGCGACATCTTTCTGTGAGCACACGATTTCCGAAAAGATGCCTGCAAGCAACGCAATCAGAACTCAAATTTAAATCGTAATGCGCTAGGTTGGGGTGAAGATAATTCATTGTATGTATGCAATGCTATGGAAAAGCTAAGATGAGCTGCTCCATTTATATGCTAATTAGTGACAACAAACGTATTGAATTGTTACAATGACAAATCAATGTACCCACTGGAATTTCAATGAAACCACAATAATCATAGATCAACCAGTACCTTGTCCTGGGCTGAAAGAAACTTTGACTCCATCTCTCTTTTCTCTTTCAGCACCTTCTGCTTTTCGTCATACTCTTCCTCAAGCTGGACTTCCATTTGTTTTAACTGGACAAACACAGAAACATTTACAGAATAACCAAAGTAAACAAAGATCCGTGTCAATGTGAACAAGGTTTACCTTCTTGCTGCATGACTGTCTGATTTCCTCGACCTCATCATCTTTGCTCTCCAAATCCTTAGAATGGGTTTGGCGCAATCGCTCCATCTCCATCTCGAGACGTAACTTTGCCTAGAAAACAAATTGGACGCCATCATTGGAAACTATAAAAAAAAAAAATGTACACACTGCTGTTCAAATGCCAGGTTTTTGTGATGTAAAAAAAAAAAGGTAAATAATTATAAATAATAAGATTTGAAATCTTTTTCCACCATCCATGTAACCTATAACATACACAAATCAATTTAAAAAAATCTTTTGAGAAAAGCAAAAATAAACAACTGTGATAATGTGATTTCAAAAGTGTTTTTTTTGTTTTTTTTGTTTTAGAAAAGCAAAAATAAACAACTGTGATAATGTGATTTCAAAAGTGTGTTTTTTTATTTAACCTTTATTTAACCAGGATAGTCCCGTTGAGAGGTTTTTAATCTCAACGGGACTTTCCTGGTTAAGGTTAAATAAAAAAATCAAATAAATCAACAAATCTTTACTTGGATTTGTTTTGAATTTGCAGATTTACTAAATTTTACAACGTCGCGCTTCCAGCAACATTTTTGAACCAGCTGAAGTCTACATGGGAGAACTGTTTTTATCTTCCTTTTTGTCTGTGTGCAAAAATGCGGTTAGTGCTTCTTTAATTCCAAATGTGAATTGTTTTGTTGGTCTCTACTATACCTGTTCCAACATCTGGATGGTTCCTGCTTGCTCATCAAGCTCTTCCTCCTGGTCCTTCACCTTTGCCTCCATGTCACGAAGCTGCTTTCTCATCTGAATAATCCGAAAATAGTAAATAAACATTTACTAGATTTTATAATACCATTGTGTCCAACTGCTTTTTGTATTTCAGACAGAGCTGTAAGACATATGATATACTGTATGATATATGATAGAGCAAAGATAAGACACATCTATATATGGCAATACATTTCTGCTTCAAAGTCAGAGAGCAAAAAGACCTTGGCCAGTGACGCTTCATCCTTGGACTCTTGGGAGTTGAGATCCTGCAGCTCAGCCTCGAGTTGGTCCAATTTAAGATTGATTGCACACACTTCCAGGTCCTTGTCCTATAGAAGCAAACAGAAGAGAAGAAGCCCAAGCAGGTCAGCATGAACATACAGTACAAAAAAAAGGAAGGCCCAATTCAATTCAAACAGAGTTCGCCTCTCCCTCCCACTGCTCGTTGAATCAGTGGGTGCTGGTGTCTGTGGATCTCACTCTGCCTCATCTATCCTTCCCTGCTTCCTCTCTTTAGTTTTTCCTCTGATCTCTCGAGATCTCCTTAAGTTGTTGGAATTTAGAGGTTTCTGGGGTTGGCGTAAGACTCTGATTTTGTAACCATGTGGAAAGCAGGAAGTGTTTGGTTGGTGCTGGATTTTACTTTGATTTATCTTTCTTTTCTTTGACCTTTCCTCTGGTCTCCTGACCGTCTGAACCTCACGACTCTGGCGAGACTCTGAAGTATCCGGTTAAGGTGAAGGGGAATGGGATTTTGATTAGGTTTTAGGGTGATTTGTTTTTATCGAGTCGTTTTATTGCGGTATTCTGTTGTTTTATTGTGATGCTCTTATTTGTTTTATCTTGATTTTCTATTGCTATGTGATGTGTATTTGAATGTATTTAAAGGGGACTACAGATGCAAATTAGCAACTGCTGCTAGAATCTGGCATATTTACAACTTGTGTTGTTCATTAATGTGCATTGTCCCTTTCAAATAAAATGAAGTGAAATTAAATATACTATATATATACACAGTATACATTACCTCAACCTGTTGTTTGAGACTGAAGGCCTCTCCGGTCAGCATGTCTTTCTCTCGGGCAAGTTTTTCTCTGAAGGACTTTTCCCTCTGCACTTCATCCTGAGCTGCACTGAGCTCACTGTCAAACCTGAACAGAAATGCAAACAACATCGATTTGGAACAATGCAAGGCATGTTGGTGCTCTGCTGACATGTACAATATGTGGCGAGTGAGATGAGGTTTGACAGCTTTGTGGTGCTTGGGCATTTACTAACTTCCTCTGCTTTTTCTCCAGGTCGTGGTTGCGGCTCTGTTGACCCTCCAGGTGAAGTTTGGTGTCTTGTAGTTCGGCCGTTAGTCTCTGTGCTTTTTTCTTGAGCTGCTGGATGTTTCGTTGCGATTCTTCATGATCAGCCTGTAGGTCACTGATCTACACAAACCCAATAAAAAAATAAAAAATAAAAAAAAAGATGTCTACATCTGGCATAATTCTATATTCTAATATTAGACCACTATTTTTAGTTTGTGCTTGCTAATAAAAAAAAAAAAAGAAAAAGAAAAGAAAGAAAAAAGTTCTTCCTTTTTATCCACTCTGTGCCATTTCCCACTGAGCATGGTGACACCATGTTTCACGGTTTTGTCCCCAGCAAATCATATTCATATGTTTTGGTCGTGGCCCAAACTACAACCATTTTGGACATTTATTTTTGAGTAGTTCACATGCATATGTTATGCCTCCCGACGCCCTATCCTATTTTTGCTATCCCCCCCATTTTTTATGACTTATGAGTATATGATGTATGATTTAGCATATGTCGCGGGCCACTGAAAAGTGGACGGCGGGCCGCAAATGGCCCCCGGGCCGTAGTTTGGACACCACTGACTTAGATGAAGATCAGGTTGCATATTATGACCAATTCATGCAGAAATCTGGGTAATTCCAGAGGGTTCACATACTTTTTCATATAAATGTAAATTGGTCAGACTGCAATTATTAGAACAGATGACTTCCTAACGAGTCCGCCAATGTGTGCATGATGCAATTATTCTCTTACCCTCCTCTCCAGCTGTCGTTTGTTTTGCTGCTCCACTTCTAGCTTGTCGTCAAACTCCTGCTGCAGTCGCTTCTTGGTAAATTCAATTTCTCTGATGGCTCTTTCATACTTCAACCTCCACTCACCCCCTGTCACGTTAACACAAATATAGTTCACACACTTGAGGAAGTTTCATTTATTTTCTTATTCCAAAAAGGAGGACCCAAACACAGAGTTTCAAAATGTGCATTCTGCATGTAACTTTTTTTCATAATACACAAAATCAACTCCTCAAAATGTGTGTAGGACTATCTCAGGCAACTTTCTTTTTCTTTCGTTTTTTTTTACGGATTTTCTCAGTTCTGTTATCAAAACTCGTGACATATAAAAAGCATGATTAAAAGCTAGTCAACTTCTTTCTTTTTCCAGAAAATGTGCATTTTGAAAAAGGGTTTGCTTCAAATTGCATAAAAGAATGAACTCTACATAAGAATGAAAACCAGATAACATGAATGAGCTGAAAAAATAAACAAAACATCCACTAACTATGGCCAGCAGATGGCAGCACTGTATCTCTTTTCAATGGGATATAATGATGATATGACAACATGATTTTCAAGGATGAATGATCATAAAATCTAATTCACAGAGCGTCACTAAACAAAAAAATAGTGTCAAAGTCATTGTTGTGCAGATAATGCATGTTTTCACAGAAAGTTTGTTTTCTCCTTATTTTTTCCATTATAGCTTGGTGTTACTCAAATGACCTATTTTCAAATGGTGATTACTAAAGAACAGAATAAGGTCCAATCAAACTTTTTTTTTTAATGATAGAATGCAATCCAATCTTTCAAATTGTATCCATCAAGTTTATGTAGTTATAGTACACAATATTCTGTTAGCCTTGAAAGATGTGTGAAAATGATCGGAATCGTCTGTCTTTTTGGATAACGTTTGGCGTTTTGCCGTTTTTTTGGTGTTTGCACTCGAGTAGGAAGCAAGTTGACCTGTTTCGTCGTCATCCAACACTCCATTGAGTTCAGAGGCCCTGATCAGGCGAGCCTCCATCACTTCCATTTCCATAGATTCCATCTGTTTCTTCGTGTTGTCAAACTGGTCCTAATGGATACGGGAAAGCAAAAGATTGCTATGAGGATGAGCATAATAAATGAATGAACGTTTTCATCGTTTTAAACATTTTCGGAATTTTCTTGCAACATGAAAAAAAAAAAAAAAAAAGATTGAAAATGTTGGCGAACGTTTAGCAAACAAAACATTGCGCCCTTGAATGAACCCTGGTGAAAAATCAACATTCACTAGCTTCACAAACATAAATAAATAAAATGATAAATGTGTTATTCTACATCTGTGTCTGTTACGAATGGATGTGCAAATGTATGCATGGAGAGAAAAAGGCTTAATGTCTGTAAAATCCAAAATACGGTGGCAATTGTTTTGATTTTTTCAGATTTTGGAGAGGAGTTGAGATGTGCATGAGAATTTTGGTGATCATTAATAACATCTCTGTGTCACTAAGCCCATTTAGCTTTTGCAAATGTAAAGTGGTGTTCATTAGTTTTCGTACCATATGGTATTTAACCTTACAAGCACAAATGTAGGTACGTGTGCGTGTGCACATCTACATACCTGCAGGTCCGTCAAGTCCTTCTCAAGACGGAGTCGCTCAGACGTTTCAGCCTCCAGTAATTGGGAAGCCGACTCCCCTGTATTCCGCTCATCAGTCAACTCTGATGACAGCTCAGTGATCTGCTCACACGCACACGCAAAGACGCACATCAAATATGGAGCAAATTCACTTTATATTACCATGAATCCGAGAAACCACACCCTCATGGTTCTTTAGTGTACATTTGTTGTAAGCTGCAGTGTCTATAAAAATAATACACAACCCTGTTCGAAATTAGCAGGTTTTTGTGATATAAAAAAAAAAAAATGAGACCAAGTTTCAAAAGATTTTCCAACATTAATTTGGCATTTCAAGTGTACAAGTCAAGACTTAAGACTTGTGGTGTGGAATAGAACATCTTGTAAAAAAAAAAAAAAAATTGACTGGACTTCCCCTTCCAGAGAAAAAGAAAATTCCAAATATTTACTAAACACTAGTAACATACAAAACACAAACGTGATGTCACAGCTTTTTTGTTCTTGCTTACGGTTGTGATAAACCCGATGAATACTATGGAAAAAGATTTCTGTGTGGTAAGATTATTTTGCAGAAATCTGATGAGTATTCAACAATTATGTGAAATATATAGGTAAATAATTCAGAGATCTTTTTTTTGTTATTATTTTTTGATGAACAAATTACAAGAAGTACACTTTCTCACATTTGGTATCTCTGTAATCATCTATACCACACAGTGTTTGTTAAAAATACTTAACAAAAAATTGTTTACACAGCTATAAGAAAGTTTGGAAAATGGATTGATGTTTATAAAGCTTACCCTGCTCTCAAGACGGTCACTGTTGAGTCTGAGTTCATTCCGTTCTTTCTCTACCTTCTCCAGCTTCTGCTTCAGCTGGAGGATCTCTTCCTAGAAAGTAAATGACATTCAGATGTATGAAAGAATATTAATCTCAGTAATTGACACATTAAAATACTGAACTGAATTATTAATTGATCATTGATTTATTTTCCAAGGAAAGCGGAAACCGCCTGACGGTATGCGTTTTACGCTTACATCCTTGCCGCGGATTTGTTCCTCGGTGAGTTGCACCTCAATTAGAGGTCTGACGGTCGTGAAAAGTTTCCACCATGGCCAATCTTTCACCCCACGATTCTTCTTTATGTTCTTCTGGATACAACGGATTGCTAAATCCTGGATCTGTCGGCCAGAACGAATACAGATTCACAGTTTTCATTCGAAAACAACAACAAAACAAGACTGGACGGGAGGACAATGATAAACGTAAAACTTTGTTTGGTTGCTGAATTTTGTACTTTTTTGTGCTAATGTTCAACTTGGCCTTGTTTATAACAAGATTCACATTCATAACAACAGTTCTTCTTCTATTAGTCAATTTTTAAAATAAGTTGATACAAAGCTGAAAGTGTGGCGGGGGTTTTGTCTATAGTCATTGGGCAACTATTTAATTCGGCTCAGTGTTGGCTAGATGGCGGCACAACTCCCCATGTTCCACCACTCTCAACTGTTGCCTATGATTGGCGATGAGCGAGAGAGCGAGAGAGAAAGAGAAGACTACTCTCCGAGGGGATAAAAAGTTGTCAGGATCTGCTCTGTGTATTCACATCACATTTTGTGTCATTGTGCAGCTTTTTTTTTCTCCATTTCCGGGCTGCAACATCTTGTTGCGTTTTGGAGGAATTTCAGCAGCTTGACTTGTCCATTTGCTGCCCGTGGTCACATTGAGCACTTGTGAACCAGGAAATACAAAGTAGAAAATACATTTTCTCCAAACTAGATTTTTGTTTTTTTTGTTTTTGAAATATGATTTGCGTTTGCTGCCCTAAACAGAGCCTGCCGTAGTACATGGTTGTCAGAGTGAATTTAGCAATGGGACCTCGGAAAAGAACTTAGCCGTCTTATGATGAATTACGACGGCATTATGAGCAAATGCGCAAATAAGACAACTAATTACAAAGATAGAAGGCGACTCAAATGCACATATTCCAAACCCTGTCAACATTCAAAGCTAGGTGGGATAGGGGCTTACGTGTTACATACAGGTCTAGAAGTCTTACCTTTCTCTTTTTGAAAGCTTGCCTGGCCAAATATCCCCTGCACGCACCCTGGAAGAGAGAGAAATTTCTTCTGGTCTGAACAACCCGCTGCTCCTCCAGCCTTGACAGAGTCCCCGCTCTGAAGAAAACCTGAGTAAGGAAAGCAGAAAAAGCCACACAGCCATTACATCAAGTCACTACCGTGAACACATTTTCAAATTTGTTTTGAGATTTTAGTCACTACACCAGCAACTTTCAAGAATTCTAATTTTTAAGCTGCGTTTCTCCACCACTGCAGAGCAAGCAAGGGAAGTAACAGCGCATTGTTACATTGTTACTCCTCTTTTACTGCCAAAAACGTGTAATGACGTATGCTAAAATCCCAATGAATGCTGCCATAAACGTTAACACATTCACTGCCACTGACGGTTATACACGTCAAAGCTACATTTTAACTTTGCTGGCAGTGAATGAGTTAATCTGGGAGGGATGGGTTAATTCATCTTCATCGGTGGAATGTAATAGCAGCGGCAAAATGAAATCAGAAGTTACTGAAACCTCTACAGACAGAAATGTTGTTTGTCAATTTAAAGAAAGATGCAACCAAACAGACTGGGATATCCTCCACTCACCCGGCTTAGTCCCATATGGTAGTTGCTCTTCTCCAAATCCAAGGACTCCAGCAATTCCTCCACTGCCTGGAAACCAAATATATACATATATATATATATATATATATATATATATATATATATATATATATATATATATATAAAATAAGTCCACCATGCCAGATTTATAAACACTGAAAAATATCACTCTCACCCTCTTCTCATCAGTCACAATGTAGTGACGCCCATGTTTCTTGGTCAAATGTGGCGCGAGGACATCAAAACGCCTTCGGAACTCAGAGAACACCATGTGGTCTGGGTATCCTGGATGCAATTTGGAAGAGTAAACAGAGAATGAGCAAAAACAAAACATCTTAAGAACAGACAACAGCATCGCAAGCTTCTACAGACGACCACACTGAATCCTGCACAAAAAGAATTTTTAACATGTTCGCTATTCAATATTGAAATGAAGAATGGTTGGTTAAATTGAGATAAGGACAAAATGGCTGCAATACTGACGTATGGAATCTAAAAACGTGGCTAAAATTTGCATAACTGGTGGAAACGACTGTCAGTTGTACAATGAATGCAGCTACAGTAATTGTCCAGTCTAATTCTTTGTCTCGTTGTCACTCACTGTTCGGTTGACATAAACAGTTTTATCAGTAAAAATAAATAAGATCAGAATACATTCCACCAATCCAAGACTTCGTTTTATTTATATGATTTTCCTCGTTACAGTAGTGGAGAAAACGTAATGACCTTGTCTGTAGATGCGCAGTGCATCCAGCAGCTTCGATCCTCGGAGCTGAGCTCTGAGAAGAGCCACATCTAATGTCATGAGGCCTGAATCTGCGCTCTCGCCATGTGCAACACGCGCTTCGCTTCCTCCGCCGACCGCCTCTGCTTTGGGCAGCAGGCAATGGACGAAATGGACTTTGGAGCGACGCACCATGTCAATCAGGGCATCCTAAAGAAAAAAATAGGTGATTCAATTTGGTATTGCTTTTCTCCAATATGTCTCGATTCCACCTTTTTGATAATGTACATATACATATAAATATAATATACAGTGGGGTGCGAAAGATATACAGTGTTCCCTCACTTTTCGATGGTGATACATATTTCATTTCATTTTATTTTATTTTGGCTAGCACCCTCCTAAACACTTGATACACTTAACTCATTCACTCGCCGCCATTTTCACAGAAGCAATCTCGGCTGTTTTACTGGATTTTGACTGATTTTTTACAAGGCCCACAGAATATTGTGTTCAATTGCTATAAAATCATGAACCTACCAAAAGAAAGATTAAAGTCTCTTCTTTCATCAGGAAAAAAAAAAAAGTATGTTTCTATCTGTTTCCGTTTTGCAGCAATTAGCATTAGAATATAGCTAAGTTTCATCAGTTTTCACAAATCTATTTAAAATTGTAATTGAGCTTTTTTTCTCGATGGCCCTGGTTGATCTCCTTTGCTCTGCTGCCACCTGCCGGCCGTTTGTGTAATAACTACCATTTCTGCAACCGTTCTTTGCAGTTGAGAGGCTGCATCAAAGCCTTCCATATGCTCTAGCATTAAAAAAAAACAACCAAAAAAAAAACAAAAAACGTATAAATACGTCTTTGGGACACTTAAAACATAAAAAAACGTATTTACACGTTATTGGGAGCAAATGAGTTAATAAATTCAAATAAATTAAAAATGCAAAATGTAGGATCCATGCCGTTGATAATAGGCTGTATTCATAAATGAATGTGAGCGGATGTGAGCTCGGCTCGTTTCGATTATTATAATTGTAAATATACAAATACAGTATATACATACATATATTTTTTTTTTTTTTACTTACCACCTGAAGTTTGACCTGAATACACAAACTCTTCTTCTTGACAGCAGCCACACCTGTAG